>NC_142228.1:2525000-3125000 GCF_049639895.1 Pseudopodoces humilis
TTCCAAAGATTTTGATGGAAGAGTATATTGATGAGGGAAAGAACAGAAGAACATTTATGTTGGGAAATGACCAATCCCCAATGGTTTCTGCTTTCTGGGTATAGGAGGCACTCTGGGCTTTGCCCTGATGCTCTAAGTCATCTCTTTATGAAAAATGTTGATTGTAAGGGAAGACCTGAGTCCTTCCACCTGGTGTCTGTAGGAGAGGGACAGGGACAAAGGGAGCTCAGGTCCTGCCATCCCGGTGCTTTGGCTTTGCACTCCATCCAGCTGATCTGGGTGGGAGCAGAGGGAAGCAGTGCAAAGCACACATGGCTGGTTTGGAGCCACCTGCACAACGTGGGATGAACATTGCGTGAGGCAGCGTGTCTGTGGCTGCTGGAGCTCCTGGTGCCTGGGGCTGTGCCCTGATGCCTGTGGGCTGCTGTGAGGCTTTGCTCACCCAGGGGATGGGAGGTGCAGCTCAGCAGGTTTGTGCCTGCGGTGCCACCAGCACGGCCGTCCCGCGGGCAGTAGAGCCCAGTGCTGGGGATGGAGGGAGGAGGAAGAAGCAAAAAGGAAGGAGGAAAGTCTTAGAGGAGAGAGAAGCATGCAGGAGATGGAGCCACGTGTGCCGGGATGATCCTACCTGATTTTGGAGTTGTTCAATGGTCTGGTAGTAGGAGCTGTAGTCCTTGGAAACATTGGGAGCTTGTTTCTTGTACCACTCCCGAATGTGGTGCTCAAGCTGGGCGTTCTCTTCCTCCAGCCTTCGCACCTTCTCCAGGTAAGCCGCCAGGCGGTCGTTGAGGTTCTGCATGGTGACCTTCTCATTGCCGCTGAGCAGCAGGTCCCCCCCCGGGCCGCAGCTGCCCGCAAAGCCCCCGCCAAAGCCCCCGGCCAGGCTGCCCATGCTCAGGCCGCCCCCGTAGCCCCCGCAGGCTGCCCCGCCGTAGCTGCCACCGCCGATCACGGAGGAGGCGTAGCGCCGGCAGGACACGGAGGAGCTGCGGCCGCTGCTGCCACCACAGGCGCCTCCACCTCCTCCTCCGCTCCTGTACGAGGTGCTGGATGATCTCTTGATGCTGCAGCTCATGGTGAAGGGATCAGATATCCAGCCCCAGATGCAAAGCTGTGCACAGTGAGATAGAGGAAATCAAAGTGAGCAGGCCGTCCTTGCTGGTGGCTATTTATACCTGCCCGGGTGGGTGTCACCTGCCAGGCAGTCCAGCTTCCCATGGGCTTTGCCAGCCATGGTGCTCATGCTGAAAGTGATGTGCTAAGGGGAATTTCTTTTGGGGCTTGGGACAGCCCTCCCCCCAGGTTCTGTGTTTGCATGCTGATTCACACCAAGCCTGCACTGCAATTTTGGGTGGGTGGCTGTGTGTTAGATTTTGTTGGAGATAGTTTGTTGCTGGCTACTTAGTGAGTGAGACTCATTTTAATAGTTGTTCTTTGTTCTTTGAAGTAACTTCTTTTGTCCTGAAAACAGGTGGTGAAAGCACCACCTACCTAATCACTCTGCTTTAATTTCAGATTTGAAGAAGTATGAACTCAGGCACCCTTTGCAAGAGGCTGGTTCAAATCAGCCTGTGGAACTTCCCTGGAAACAGAATCTCTAAGAATTTGGGTGCTTCCCTTAGAAAGAAAGCTCAATGTGGACCCTATCTCTCAGGGTACTTAATGGTAAATCACTGTAGAATGAGCTTAACAGCAGCAATATTATTTCTGTTCTCACCAAACTCAGGTGGTATCACTTCCAGGAAATGCTCTTGTCTCATGAGCATGCAGTGATGGCATTTTAAAGCTGTGAGTTTTTAAACATTTTTGTGCAAATTTATGATCACTCAGTGATCATAATATGTACATGAAATCTGTATGGCTGCATTGACTGTATCCTGGGAGAGGAAAGAAAGGATTTGGCTCGGCCAGATGGAGGCTGAGATTGTTATCAGCTGGCTCTTGAGGAAGGAGGTACCAGGGCTGTTTGAAATACAGAACAATCCTGTTGTACATGTGGGAATGAACACAGTCTGGATTTGAGTGTATTTGGAAAGTAAAAGGAAATTTTTAACTGTGGGAGGCAGAAGAGTCTTGAAGAGTTTGCATTGCAGGAGCTGTGGATGGAAGAGATAGTTTCAAGTCTTGGTCAACTGACGTTGGGGATTTTATCCTTGTATAACAGAGATAGCTGTGATGATCCTCTAGATCCCCCTTACCTTTGGTCTTTTGTCCCTTGGTGCTGAAGAGCTGCACCATTTCTATAAGGGGGCAGATTGTCATAAGCCCTTCTTAGGAAATTTTGCCTTTAAATAACCTTTGGAAAATGTGAATTTTAATCCTGAAAGACAAGGGGTCTCGAAATGTGAGCACTGAACTTTGATGGAAATCCATCTCTACTGGAGGTTATTACCCATTTGTTTTGTTGTTGGTTTCTCCATTTATGCTGTTACTTACACACACCCTGCAGTTGTGGCTCAAGCAGCATTTTTTTTTTCTTAGCCACAATGATTATGAGATCCATAAAAGTTACTAATGTGTGTTATGGATGACTGAAGAATCATGGAAAACCATTCACCCTCTTTCTTGACACACCACCACCCCCATATCACAGTTAATGTAATCCTTTGAGCTGCATAATTATGATTGTTGTTTTATTGGTAGCTCTTTAATTATCCACACGTCAGAACCAAGTGCTTTGCATATGTTATTGAGACTGAGTCATCATTATTAAAAAATAAAAATTATTTTCTCACAGGGTGTGATTCCTTAGTCATATTTTCCTCATTAGATTGTTGAAATGCACTTTTATTCTCCCCTATGAGATGTTTATTGCTGATTGGTGTTAGTGCCAGAGGTGCTGATTTTATATCTCCTTCTTGGCATCATTGCATCACAACACTCGACCCAACAATTCCTGACATTTCCCAATGCTGTAATTTCATACCATCACCAGGTGCTTTTTCTCTGTCTCTCTGTTCCTTCCTTATTTTTTCAAATAGGTGCTCTAACTATCCTTGCTAACTGCATCCCAAACGTTTAATTTCTAGACTTTCTGTTCTGTAACTCAGGGGTATTTCCTTGTCTCCATGTGCATTTTTGGCCACTGTCCTGTGTCCATGGCTCATGGCCTGAGTTGGCTGTTGTGAGCGAGTTTGGACCTGCTGATCTACTTCACAAGCCAGAAGAGCCAGGACTGTTCAGGAGCCATTACTTTTCGTAGTCCTTGTAATGACAGAAGGAGGTCAGACATGTTCTGCTGTAGAAGATGTTGAGGCTCCTCAGCCATTCAAAGGTGCTGTAAGAACTTTGAAATCACATCTTCCCGTGGCAGACCTTCTGTTCATAGTGCACCTCATGGACCTCGGCAAGTCAGAAGTTTGTTTGAAGTAGGAGTGCTGTGAATCCTTTCCCAGCGCTGTTTACTCACCGGTGAAGTTGGATGTTGAGCCACAAACAGATACTCCAAATTGGCAGAAGAACCAAAAGCAGGCTGTGGTTTCCACAGAGGCTGTGATGGCATTACTGGATGTATGTCTTCAATCACACGAGAGGGAGAGGACAATCCTAGATACAATTACTGGTAATTAATTGTTCTACAGTAAATGAGTCAAATGTGGTCTTGGTAAGAAGAGTGCAACTCCCAAGAGTTTCGTCAGGAACTCCATTTGTGCATTCCTCATCCGTCATCCATTGTTCTGCAGCATCGCTCAACCTGTGCATTTGTCCAGTTCATTCAGAGCTGTAGGATTCCACAAACCCCCATTCTGGGCTCATCCTTCTCTTATTCACTCCATGGGCTGGGCTCATAAACTTGCATATGTATAGACCTACAGAAAATCCTATTAAATGTGAGCTATTTTAATTCTGTGCTTGATCTAAATCATTACTCATAGTCCTTCCTACCACTGAAAAAGGACAAATTTAGAGTTACTTCTCAAGGGAAATTAAACACTTCCAGAAGAGGGATCTTTTCCTGTTCTTTTTCTCTCTACCTTCTTCCATGTGCTCCTGTTATCGATGATGGCGACTAATTGAATTCCAGATTCCTCCCTGCCAAAGCCTTTTTTTCCTATCCTGTAGATCTGTTCAAGAACACTAAGCAAGTGTATGGCTTTTTCTAAGAACGTGGATGAGTGAAGTGAGCACAGGAGCAGGCAGTGGATAGCTGATCACAGCAACAGCACAAGGTTTCTGGAGCACCTGCCAGCCTTAGATGGAGGCTGTGGGTCTTGCTGTGCCTGTGGCACACCTGTGCTGTGTGTTGTCCCTAGGACAGCCCTTGGCCCATCCCTAGGTGGGGGTTAGTGCCCCATGGATCAGCAGGAATGTGTGGAGGGCATTGTGCTGTCAGCTGCAGGACTCTGCAGTGAGCTGATCCTGCTATAGAGACTCCTGAGGACGCTCCCCAGTGCCACCCACTGCACCAAGACCTCACACTCCCAAATCAGCTCAGAAATGGGGACAAACACTGCTGCTCTGGAGTTCCTGGGAGTTCTGTGCTTCTGGAATGTTAGAAGGAAGCAAAAGAACTTTTCAGTTCTTTAGTTACATTCATGAACTGTAGTTTAAGGTTCCATAATCTTGCCTCAAAAGAGATGTCTCCTTCAGCTGCTTTGCTTACAATAAATATAGCTGAGACCTGAGCGAGTTCTGGCAGCCTCTGGGGACAAAAGCCACGTTTGCATTTGCTTTGCATCACTTTCTATACTGTTAAAACCTGAAATGAGCTTTTTATTCATTGTAGACAGGCTTTTATTCACACAAATTCCTGATGCTGGACTGATAAAAGTCAGTTTTTCAACAGGAGTAGAAAGTGTATTCTTTGTGGGCACTCACTGCAGGCTGCAGTCAGGGGGCTGTGCTGGCAGAGCCAAGGCGTGTGGCTACTGAGAGAAGACCTAAACAAGATCAAACTCTTTTAAGTTGGTTGTGATGAGAAAGTGTTTCATTTCATTACCCTAACAGATCAATCCTTCAGTCTGAAATGAAATGGGAAATACTAGAAACCAGGTTTAATCAGTGGGGAAGGGACGAACAGGCACCTGTAAGTGATACAAGGCCGATTTTGTGTATCTGGTGCACAACAGTCAGGGACTGAAAAGGAACTTCACTGTGATCTTCAGAAAGCAAAATACATCTAAAAGAACTGCTTCAATTTAGTATTGCTCTCTCATCTCTAATTTTGTTTCATATGTTATGTTCTTAAGCAGAAAAATGTAGAAAATACCTTCAATGAAAGGAATGTGTCTCTCATTTCTCTTAAGGCAAAGTATCAGCCAGCTGTGTATAATTACAGAAATTGGGTTCATGGTATTATATCAGTATTTAAATTGAAATTTCTCTCATAAAACATTGGAATGCTTTTGGGGCATGACGCTGAAGGAAATAGATACATTGTTCCGTTGTCTGTTTTTCCTAACAGAAGTCAGCAATATGTAATTCTGTGTGCAACAAAAGATGTAGAAATACTTGTGAGGAGCCCCCTCATGCTGGAGCAACCTCTGCTGAGTCACACCTTCCTTCTCACAGGGCTCCAGCTGTGATGAGACTAATGGACTCAGATAAGTTATAGTAGTACCACTGGGCACAGTTTAGTAAATTAACAGTTGATCTCATGATAGTTACGCATCATTTGTATTTTCTTTCTCCGTTCACATAATTAATTCTCTCATAGTGCAAGTGGCAAGGCAAGGGGCCAGAAAGCAATCCCTTAGTGACCACTGAAAACCAAAATGGTAAGTGGTTTTTAATGTCTCAGGAAAGAGAAAACTTGTGTCAAGAACACAACAAGGTTTCTATTTTCAGCTTTATATTTTTTGCTAGTGAAGAGAGGGCTCTGCCAGCCTCACCCGGCAGTTTCCCTAGGCAGACGGTGGCTGTTGTCTCACCTCACACAGCCATGGTCACACTGCCAGCTATTTCCTTTCACTCAGTGGTTCTATCCCAGTACTGTGTCCATTTTCCTAGAGTGAAATGGACTGTCCTGAGACCACGTACACTGTACAACTGCACAGCCCATGTTTGGTGGATGATCTGGAGAAGTACCCACACGAGGTTGATTATATTGATTTTCTCAGACAAGTTGTGATTTGCATTGCAGACATAAAGGTTTATTAGAGCAGAGTTACCAGCAGAGGGTGAGCCCTTTAACAAAGAATGAGTTGCCAAACACAAGTTGAGTAAGCCAAGCATTGCAGGGCCAAGGAAGGGGTGCTGGGGCAGGTGACCAGGCTCATCTTCCAAACCCCTCCTGCTGCCTTGGCCCTGCTGCAGAAACTCTCGGGTGTCTCTTGCCGCCCATGGTCGGTGCATCTCAGCTGGATGGTGCCACGGTCTCTCCTGGTGCTCTAGCACACTCTTGACTGCCCTGTGTGAACACAGAGCAAATCACTGCCTTGAGGGGAAGTCTGAGCATTCCTGCTGAGTGGAATTCTTACACCTGACAGCGTCAGCAGCAGAGGCACGGAGGCTCCATGCCCAGCAGCAACCTGAGCGCTTTCTCAGAACTGTGTTTTTTTATTATTCCAGTAAGCAAAAAGTATTTCCCATCCCATAGTTTGTAAGCTGTATTTTATTTAGGCAGAGGGAAGAGCAACACTTGATGTATTTTAACCCCTGATTCTACTGCAACAGAGTAATGAGTTTTCTCACTCCTTAGCTAATGGACCTCGGAATCTTTCCCAACCCAAACTTTTTTCTGACTAAATACATTGCAGCCATTGGGGCAGATGTAACCCACTAATAATCACATGCTTACAGAGTGTTGACTTACCTGACATCTCCCCACACTGGGAATGAGAGTAGGAAGCAGAATATGTCTGGGAGGATTTTCCACCTCCTTGGAAAGCTCCTTGGGAAGCACTGTGAGGAAAGAAAAAAAAAAGAGAGAATTCATCAAAACCTACTAACATGGGATGTTCACTTGAAAGATATGTTGATGTAGCTTTAGGGACAAAAATTTTCTGTTAGTAAATAAATACATGAGGATTTCTTTTTACACCCTTGCTAAAATATGAAATACGTACACAAGATCCTGCTGCCCCTCCTGCAGCAGTGCCCGGTACTGCTGGATCTCCTGCTCCAGGCGGGTTTTTATACCCAGCAGCATCTTGTACTCCTGGCTCTGACTCTCCATCTCACAGCGGATGCTGGCCAGCTCCTCCTCGATGCAGTTTATCTGCCCCTGGATTTGTTGGAGCAGGCAGCTGTAGCGAGAGTCGGTTTCTGCCAGAGAGTTTTCCAGAGAGCCTTTCTGGAAAGGCAAACACAGGAGTTGAGGAGCAGAGTTCTACAGCTCCCTGCCCGTGCCAAGGAGGGAAGGGCCCGCAGATGCTGCCCACGCACCGTGCTGAGCTGCGCCTGCAGTTCGATCTCCAGGTTCTGCATCTCGCGCCTCAGCTCGGTGAGCTGGTGGCTGCTTGTCTGGATGTCCTGGCTGCTGGAAGTGACCTGCTGATTGACTTCTTGGATCTGCAGAGTCAAACCCCAGAGACACTTTCTGAGCCACAGCAGCTCCTCAGGGAGCAGATTTGCTGAGCGAGTGCTCACATCTCCAGGGAGCCTCTCCCTTTCAGCCAGTCTCGGTACCAGGGTGTCAGGGCCGTCCCACCCAGTTCCCACTCTGGGCATTGCTACATACCTTGACCTCATACCACTGCTCCACCTCCTTGCGGTTCTTCGCAATGATCTGCTCATATTCATCTCTCAGGTCATTCAGGATCTTTGTCAAGTCTTCTCCAGGGGCAGCATTGACCTCCACGCTCACATCGCCACCAGTTTGGGACTGGAGCTGCCTCATTTCCTGCAGGGAGTCCAGAGAGAGACACAAGAGCACACACAGGTCGTTTGTTGTGCTGGGGACTGTGGGCAAAGCAGTCCAAGGTACAAAGGAATGACAGTCCCATGGTGTGAATAAATATATATATTATATAATGAATAAGGTGAAATTGATTTGATATGTGATGGTGGGAGCCGTGAAGAAGCAATGCATTCTGTCTTTGGCTGTGCCATCTATCAGTGGATCGTACCTCCTCATGGTTTCTCTTCAGAGCAATCAGCTCATCCTTCAAGGTCTCCAGCTCAGATTCCAGTGAAGATCTAACCAGAGTCAGGTCATCCATGAGATTTCTCAGGCCATTGATGTCAGACTCCACGGTCTGGCGGATGACCAGCTCATTCTCATACCTATGTCACACACACAGAGACAGAGAAATGGGGAAATGAGACGCTAACAGTCAATAGCACAGATCCTTCCAAGATCAGTATTCCAGTAAAATGGGATGACTCAGTAATACCACCCAGGGCAGTTCTCCCTTGTCTTCTTCGATGATGACAGGGATTTGACAGACATGGAATGTTCACAGGGAGGTACTCACTTCATTCGGAAGTCATCGGCAGTCATCTTGCTGTTATCGATGTCCAGAAGCATTCTGTTATTGTCCACAGTGGCAGAAATAATCTGCAAAAGGGGGAGGGGGAGAGGAGTATTTCTGTGTTCTAGATTTGCAGGACAAAGCAATAAGAAGACACGAAGCTTTGGTAGGGTTTTATTGTGGGTCCTAGAATTGTTTCTAGCAGTAGTGCAAGGGCCATATGGAAGGGTAAAGATCCAGATTTACTTTTCAGGGAAGCTTGTGCTATTAGAGATCATCCTGCCAAATCCATGCTCTTCCTTTTATCAAGTTAAGGACAGACCCTGTGTGTCCCAAAGTGTGTTTGCAGAACTTTTCATGGAATGTATTACTTCACAGTGTCTGTTTACTCTGTTTTTTTGGTACTATGTGACCTGATTGTAAGGGAAGACCTGAGTCCTTCCACCTGGTGTCTGTAGGAGAGGGACAGGGACAAAGGGAGCTCAGGTCCTGCCATCCCGGTGCTTTGGCTTTGCACTCCATCCAGCTGATCTGGGTGGGAGCAGAGGGAAGCAGTGCAAAGCACACATGGCTGGTTTGGAGCCACCTGCACAACGTGGGATGAACATTGCGTGAGGCAGCGTGTCTGTGGCTGCTGGAGCTCCTGGTGCCTGGGGCTGTGCCCTGCTGCCTGTGGGCTGCTGTGAGGCTTTGCTCACCCAGGGGATGGGAGGTGCAGCTCAGCAGGTTTGTGCCTGCGGTGCCACCAGCACGGCCGTCCCGCGGGCGGTAGAGCCCAGTGCTGGGGATGGAGGGAGGAGGAAGAAGCAAAAAGGAAGGAGGAAAGTCTTAGAGGAGAGAGAAGCATGCAGGAGATGGATCCACGTGTGCCGGGATGATCCTACCTGATTTTGGAGTTGTTCAATGGTCTGGTAGTAGGAGCTGTAGTCCTTGGAAACATTGGGAGCTTGTTTCCTGTACCACTCCCGAATGTGGTGCTCAAGCTGGGCGTTCTCTTCCTCCAGCCTTCGCACCTTCTCCAGGTAAGCCGCCAGGCGGTCGTTGAGGTTCTGCATGGTGACCTTCTCATTGCCGCTGAGCAGCAGGTCCCCCCCCGGGCCACAGCTGCCCGCAAAGCCCCCGCCAAAGCCCCCGGCCAGGCTGCCCATGCTCAGGCCGCCCCCGTAGCCCCCGCAGGCTGCCCCGCCGTAGCTGCCACCGCCGATCACGGAGGAGGCGTAGCGCCGGCAGGACACGGAGGAGCTGCGGCCGCTGCTGCCACCACAGGCGCCTCCACCTCCTCCTCCGCTCCTGTACGAGGTGCTGGATGATCTCTTGACGCTGCAGCTCATGGTGAAGGGATCAGATATCCAGCCCCAGATGCAAAGCTGTGCACAGTGAGATAGAGGAAATCAAAGTGAGCAGGCCGTCCTTGCTGGTGGCTATTTATACCTGCCCGGGTGGGTGTCACCTGCCAGGCAGTCCAGCTTCCCATGGGCCTTGCCAGCCATGGTGCTCATGCTGAAAGTGATGTGCTAAGGGGAATTTTGTCTGAGGTAAGTAAAAGGCATTACCATTCAGTTCAAGTATGTCTTAGTTGATTCACACCTAGCTGCACTATAATTTTATGTGGGTGGCTCCTTGTTGGATATTTTGTTGAACAATGTTGTATCTCTCGGTTTCTGTTAATCTGGCAATATCTCACTGGTAACGGCAGCTAATGAAATCTCTGCCTCATTGTCTGTGTCCATCATTTTTTAGGTTTTGAAACTCAGTTGCTCAGCTTTGGTCTTCCACCTGAGATCACAGACATGATTCATAACACAGCAGCCTCAAAGGGACTCTTAATTCATTAATTTATTTCAAATTTACATCAGCTTCATAGAAATTTACTTTAAGGCATTGAAATAAAATTTTTTAAGACTGCATTCCCATGTCTGTTACAGAAGAAAACTTGACTCTGAATTTTTCACTCTGTATTGAATACGGTCCTGCTGGCATTCAGCTTTCTCTGAACATGCAGCATGTGGATCACAGTCCTTTTTCTTTTTGAAGAAAACTCTGCATAACAGACACAAAAGTAACATTGTGCAAGGGAAAAGATATTAAATCTTTTCCTATCAAAGAGCTCCATATTTTATTGTAGCCATTTTAAATGGACTCAGAGGAATTTGAGAGGAGAAATATTTTACTTTGTGTATTTTCATAACTGTATTAAATAGTAATTTCTCAGAATACATCTTTGAATTTTATAATACAATGAAAAAATAAGTTTGATTAAAAGAGCCAAAGATTAGATCTGAAAAAAATATCATCATTACCTGAGATCATTACAGCGAAGGGTGTTTTGCAACCATGACAGAATACCTTGCACAACCCAACAGAGTCAGAAACAGTTGTGTACTTTTTTCCACTGCCTGTGCAAAAGGGAACAGCAGTGAGCTGCTTTTTCCACCTTTACTAATCAAGCTCCTGTGAAACTGAGAAAAGCCTTGAACAGAAACAAATTTTCGAATTTTCGCTTGCGCTTAAAATACCAACACTGCCAACTCCTATGGAAGAGTCACTGGGCTGCGCAAAGGAAGCACAAGGAACTGGTGGGACTTGTTGTGAATTGCCACCTCAAAGTCAGCTTACCCATGGAGAGGGAGGATGGATTCAACCTAGAAGTGTTTTAGGAAGAGGTTCCATATTACAGAAGAAGAAAGAAGCCCACTCCTCTCTCTGGCTGCAGTTGTGCAGATTTGTTCACCCTTGGTAACTCTGTTACCCCCAAGGTGCTGCCACCATCACTGAGGGGCTCTGCCCTGGCTGGCCTGGGCCGTCCTGGGCTGGCACTGGATCCACTGGACATGGGGAAAGCTTCTGGCAGCTTCTCACAGAAATCCCCCTGTATCCCCTGCTACCCAAACCTTGCCACACAAACCCAATACTGGGCCTTATGGATGTAAAATGATATTGGAAATCCTTCCTGTCCTCCACTTGGGTCTCAGTAATTGCTGTCTTCGTTCTGTTTTAACCCCTACTGGACTTCACTGTATGATGTGTAGCAGTTAGTGCCTGTTGGGAAGCAAAGTAATTAGGAGTCAGGGAAATAAATACTCTTCCAAGGTTAGTTTAAAGCATGGACTCACATCCGTGGATGTCTCTGTCCCTGCACCTGTAGGAGGTGGCAATGCAATTCCTTCCCTTAGAGGGCTCTGGAATACACACAATTCTTAATCCTCAAACAATTTATCATGAACACCGTGGCTCTTTGTGGATGGTGTGTGTAGTTCAAGTTTCTAAACCACTAAACCAAAGAAGGATAAATTTAGAATCTCACTGTTCCTGTTCCATGTCCTTGGCAGCATTTAGGCAGCACCAACTCTGTTTAACAAGCCTGCAAAGGCTCGTTGATGCCAGCACAATGCCAGCACACTTTGGCTTGGTGTAAGTCAAGTGTTTCTCTTTCCCTGAATGGTTTCCAAGTGCTGAGAAAGTTTGCATGGCAGTGTGACATGTATTTCTGGAAATCAGTTTTGTGTCTTCTCTCAATCCGTACTTACGTCCATCTGTTGTGTTACTCAGCAGTGCTGCTCCTCGGCTCTGGAACTCACATTTTCTTTCACTCTCAACTCAGCCTCAGAGTTCCCTCCCTTGTGTGCAGCCTGCAAGGTAGTGTGCAAGTGAGATGTACCCTCCCCTTGGGCAGCCTTGCTGGAATTGTGGCCCCTCAGTTGCTGGGATACACTGGTAGCTATATCCAACAGTGATCATTCCAGGCCCTTTTATGTACTTAATTTCTCAGAGGTTGAAGGCAATTGCTGTTAATATTAACATTTTATGTTAATATGAAATGAACTTTGTAAAGTTCCTGTAAATTATATATCCCTTTCACTTCTTATAATTTCAAAACAAGATCCCTTATCTGTGCATTTCCAGGTTAAACCAATGAGTATCCATCAAGGTTTTGTGAATTGAAATATTAGTTTCATTTTACAACCATGGCTCTGTAACCGTGAGTGTTCCCTTGTGGACACTCACGTGCTGCCAACACCATTAGAGTCATCTAGCACTGAGGTTCTGCAGTCCCTTTGAGGCTGATATTCATCTGTTGGGTCTCAGAGCTCAGTTCATATGTATATCTAACACATTATTAAAAAACAAAAGCACAGCCCAAGAAAATTCTGATCTGTCCTGACTGCTCATAAATTGTGTTTTAACTTTAAATTTTGTTATCAGCTACTGGAGTGTATCATCAACCTCTCTGCCTGGAGGTGTGTCTTGGCATGGCTTTGTGTTTTCTAAGTGTTTGCACCTACAGAAGGAAAGAAAAACCACACACAAGATTCTGGTTGCATCAGACAGAAATGAAATTTTATTAGAGACATTTTCCTGATTCAGAGCAATTTGAGTACCAAACAGGTTGGATCTGTAAAGCAGCAGTTTGAGTGCCAATGACCAAAGCTGCAGAGCTTTGTGGGCAGAAGCAGCACAGAGCATGCAGGGCAGGGGGAGAGGTGGCATCTGCAACTCCCTGGAACTGTTCAGAGCATCATCTTTCCTTGGGAGTGTGGGGAATGCAGCAGATTTGGGCCAGTTTCATTTCGAAAGGTCTTGCTCTGGAGGATCCTTGATGTATATTCTTAGTCAAAAGATTTTCTTCCATATCCTGTTTAGAGATAAAATAAACATGAACATCATCAGTCCTGGCACTGAATGTCTGAGATACCAGTATTCCCCAGACATTAGGATTATGTGGGAGTGGCCATAAGCATTCCAAAAGTAAAAAGGAAAACTCCAGTATGGCACAAAGGCTGTGAGATTTATGAGGTTCTGCAAAGAATGAGACTGATGAAACAAAACAGCTGAGGTTAAACTACAGGATCAGCTGATATCACCCACAAAATGGAATATAAATCAACTGTGTGCTCTGGAAATGGAGTTGATTCTTTGCACACAAAGAGAAAAGAATTTTTAGTAACAGTAAATCTAATGCTTTCCAGAAATTTTAGTTTTTCCTCAGTACGGTTTGCCCCTGGAAGAGCATGTTGGTATAAATTAGTGCATAAATTAGTCAAGATGTGACTGAGAGAACATTATGCCCATACCATAGTTCTCACCTTGGCTTTCACCACCGCTCCTGCAGGACTGGGACTGGGAAGATGAAGAGTAGGAGTGGGAACTGCTGATGCCTCCTGAGGTTCTTCCTCCTCCTCCTCCTCCTCCAATGCATCCACCACTGCTGCCCCCTCCCATTCCTCCACTTCCTCCTCCCATTCCTCCTCCTCCACTTCCTCCTCCCATTCCTCCTCCACAACTTCCTCCTCCCATTCCTCCTCCCATTCCGCTGCTACCACCTCCATATCCACCACTCATGCCACCATGTCCTCCTCTTCCTCCTCCAGAGTAACCACCGCCTCCAATTCTACCACCTCCCATGCCTCCTCCCATGCCTCCTCCCATGCCTCCTCCCATTCCTCCTCCTGGGATTCTGCAAAGAGAGAGAAAGAAAGGGAAAAAAGAGTTAATCAAGAGCACTTTGCTCTGAAGGCCATTAAGCTACAGCTGCTGCCCAGGAACCAGCACTTCTGTGGGTCATACTGCTGGTTAGAACCCAGCACTGCACAGCAAAACAACTGAGGCAGTGCCAAAAATTATCCTGTCTTTCAATTTCAACTTGAATGCAAGAGCTTTTGCTCTTCCCACATTCTGCCTAGGGATTCCTTGCAATATTTGGCACATACATCAGTGTGTGACTCAAAATCAAAAGAAAGAAGAGAATGAAACTTCTGCTGCTGTTTCAGGCACCATTTCCAAGAAGAAGCTGGCACACTGCATAAGTGAGGCTGAAGTAGCTTGAACTTTCAGAAACTTTATAAAGGTTTGGAAAACTTTGGTTGGTTTGGGCTTGTTGGGGTTTTTTTTTTGTTGTTTTTTGGGGTTGTTTTTTTGGTTGGTTTTTTTGCTTACAGTCTTTTCTGGAAGCTTGGAACCAGGCTCTCTTACATAGGTCCAATCCCAAACTGGTAGTTCAGAATTTCTGCATTAGGTTTTCTTCACATAAATTATACTCTGAACAGAATAAAATATCTCACACCAGAAGGAGATTGGCCAAGCCAGCTGCATCTGCCTCATTTCAGTACAAAATCTGTTTTGCAATTCTTGACTGTTACATTTCCTGCCGGTGACTGAGCAGCAGTCGGGTGTCACACAGTGCTGTGCTCATTACGTACACAAGATCCTGCTGCCCCTCCTCCAGCAGTGCCCGGTACTGCTGGATCTCCTGCTCCAGGCGGGTCTTGATGCCCAGGAGCATCTTGTACTCCTCGTTCTGGCTCTCCATCTCACAGCGGATGCTGGCCAGCTCCTCCTCCAAGGGCCCGATCATGCCCTGGATCTGCTGCAGCTGCATGTTATAGCGACGTTCCGTGTCGTCCAGGTTGGATTGCAGAGAGTCTATCTGCAAAGGGAAAACAAAACACTCTGCTTATGGCAATGCGGTGACTTTAACTTATTTTTGTGGGAAAACAGGAGATCTTCACAAATCCTCAGAAAGAAGTGTATCATTAAAGATAAATAATCCAGTATCCCATTCTCCTTGGATGGATTACTTAGAGTTGGCTGTAGCTCTTCTTCTCACACACATGTCATGGTTGAAGCAAATGCCTTTCCTTACCATGCTGATCTGTGACTGCAGCTCAATCTCCAGACTCTGATATTCACGCCTCAGCTCAGAGATCTGCTGGTTGCTTGATTGTATCTCCTGACCACTTGAGTGGACTTGCTGATTAACTTCTTCCATCTGAAAAAATTAACATCCAAAAATTGAGGCATTTTTGATAATTAAAAAACATTGTGGTGTTATCATAAAAGCATCAATAAATCAATTAATAAGAAAAACAGTCTGCCATACAGACTGTTTATTTCCTGCAAGTCACTCTGCCAACACCCCGGTAATTCACTGGCTGCTGGAACACAGAGGCTCTGCCTGTTTTACCATGTAACTGATATTCCAGGACTGACCTGTTGTAGGAAACTACCTAAAGTAATTTAAAGCTATTGTCCCTTAAATAACACATGATAAGTTGCCTTTCACCAGCTGTAAATAGGTCCAGTACTTTGTGAAAAGTTTAATTAGCAAAGCCTGCCTGTGCTTTACCTTGGTTTCATACCAGCTTTCCACCTCCTTCCGGTTGTTCTCAATGAGCCTCTCGTACTCGCTGCGCATTTCATTTAGTTTCTCCATTAAGTTAATGCCAGGAGTAGCATTGACCTCCACATTGACATCACCACCAGATTGGCCTTGCAGTCCTCTCATTTCCTGAAAAAAAATCACAAAAATCCCATGAGGTTCTCAAAGCTTGAAAGTAAGGAGGAATGGCATCAGTTCAAATAAAGGGAAGGAAAAGGACATAGGTCCTCACACAGCCCATGACTCCAGCAGAAGTGCCTTGCCTGTCCTTGCCATGGAACAATTCTGCCATTCCTGAGGCTGCAGTGCTCACAGCCAGGCACTGCATGCTTGGTGACCCTGCTGCCTCCACAGGGTTGTAAGGAGTTCTGTGCAGTGTACTCTTTGTGGGAACCTTTTCTTCTTAGTGGGAAATCTCACTGAAGAGAGTAAAAATGCTTTCTTTTCACTCCTCCATATAGTCTATCCAATTTTCCTTCCATGAGTTCAGCAAGCAAACTGTAGTTTGTACTGAAAGCCATTCATCCCCCAGTTTCACGTGTTGACCTGGTGTCTCCTGACACCAGCTGTGGTCAGCTGTGCCCTCTACACACTCCTCAACACCAAAGCTGGCTTGTGCCAAGTTGGATGATCAAAACCAGTGGCCAAAACCTGGTTACTGCTGGTGGAAAAAGTGAGGGGAAATTCTTTGTGTGTTGTGTTGCCTTTAATTATCGAAGTGTGAAGAAACTTACCTCTTCATGGTTCTTCTTCAGGAAGATCAGTTCCTCTTTCAGGGACTCAAACTGTGTCTCCAAGTCAGATCTGGACAGAGTCAGTTGATCCAAAAGTGGGCGTAATCCATTGATATCACTTGCCACACTCTGGTGGAGAGTATATTCAGTCTCATACCTGAATGACAGACAAGAAAGAGAGTAAAAGTGCTGCCAGACCTCTTTGTTGGTATCTCAATTATGAACAGTTCCCATCTTACATCTCTGGTCAATTCTTAGAAGAAAGGACCCCATTCTCTTTCTGTCTCCAATAGCTGTGTTTGATTTCAGTACAGTTTCTCTCAGTGAGAATTACACCATGAGGATTATGCTTACAAATCTACATGCAAGGATGGAGAAACTTAGAATGGAGTCCCTTAAATGTGTCTCTTCAAGAACATGTCTGGAGAAAAATAACAATGAAAACCCAAAGCAATCCCTCTCAGAATACTTTTCCCAACAATTCTCTATTCTGTGATCATAGCCAAAAGTCTCCAGCTTCTACAAAGATTTATTGTCAATGAAAACTCTGGGGAATAAAGGGAGAAAACGTGGATGGAAAAAAAGCGAGTAAGGGAGTGACTCACTTCAGCCTGAAGTCATCCACAGTCATTCTAGTGTTGTCCATGTCAAGAAGCATCCTGTTAAGGTCCACATTTGCACCAACAATCTGAAAGGGAGGGAGCAGGTGTTATTCAGTCAGTTGTCTTTTCAGTACAATGACAGAGGAAAGAAATACCTTGTACAAACACCTCGCAGAAGGGGTTTATGGCAATGTCAAGATTTCACGCCTGACTAGAGCTGCAGGAGCTATTGAGAGAGAGGAGTTTATTGCTTCCAGATAAAAGAAAGTGCCTTTACTGTTAATTTTGGTTTACAAATATCCATTAAAAATACCTTGTTGGAAGTAACTAAATTAGCTCCTCATATTCAAAAAAGAAAAAACAAACAAACAAAAAACCCCAACCCAAGCAAGAAAAAACAGTGGGAAAGCAGAATTTCCATTACTTTTGAGAACAGCCATGTTCACACAAGAGATACGTGACTGTTAAATGGCTGAGGGCTGGAATGAGACTAACTGCACATGCTGGCTCATCCTGTATATTCACAAAAACATCCAATTAATATTGCAATAATAGCACAACACAAGCAAGGATGAAATCTGCTGTTCAAGAGTGAAGAACGAGTGAGCAGCAGCCCAGCATTGGCGGCAGCATGGCACAGACCATGTGATGGGGCACTGGTGCTGATCTGCCACTGCATCCAGCAGTGTTTCCTGCGCCAAATACATGTGTGGCAGAACACACGGACAGGAGCTGGTCCCCACAGCACTCTGCTTCCTGACTAAAGCACAGGAAGGGGAATATTGCCCCAAACGGGGGCCTTGTGCTGCATGTGGAAAGTGCCATTCCAGTAAGAGCCTGCTCCAAGCAGGTCAGAGTAAATCATACCTGGTTTTGCAGCTCTTCAATTGTCCTGTAATATTGGCTGTAATCCTTGTTCTGAGAGGGAGCTTGGTTTTTGTACCACTCCCTGATCAGCTGCTCAAGTTGGGAATTTTCTTCTTCCAAGCGTCGTACTTTATCCATGTACGATGCCAGGCGATCATTGAGGTTCTGCATGGTCAGCTTCTCATTTGTGGAGAGCAAGCCAGAATCCTCCCCAAAGCCCATCCCGCCAAAGCTGCCGCCACCGCCAAAGCCACCACTACCCCCAAAGCCACTAAATCCACCTCCACCGTATCCACCACCTCCCATTCCCCCAAATCCACCCCCTCCTGATCCAAATCCTCCTCCCATACTTCCACAGCTCATTCCTCCTCCGTAACTACCACCACTCATTCTCCCTCCATAGCTACTGCGGCTGATCCTGCCACAGCTGCCGCTGCTAAAGCCGCCCCCATAGCTGCTCCTGGAGCCTCCTCCACCAAAGCTTCTCCCAGAAAAGCCCCCACCGCCTCCAGAAGAGGTATATTTTCTTGAGGACATTGAGGAGGATCCACCAGACCTACCCCCTCCACCGCCTCCACCACCGCATCTTCCACCACCACCACCACCACCTCCCCCTCCACTGCTAATTCTAATGGTGCTGCTCGAAGATTTGGTGCCACAGCTCATGGTGACAGCAGGCAAGAGTCAAACCGCAACCCCAAATTTTGCTTCACAGCCTGATAAGCTTCAGGACTGCAAATTTTCATCCCCAGCTCTCTCTATTTATGCATTTGACACTGGGTGTCACCATCAGGGTGTTTCCTTCTCCCAGGGCATTTACCAAACTTCTTGTTTGTGCCAAGAATAATTTGCTGAACAGTATTTTTGTGCATCTATCTCAGTCAATCCAGCCCACAGCTGGGCTTCTGAGGCTTGGCTAAGGTTGAACATCTCACTTTTGGGCAGCATTCTTTTAATTTAGTAGTTTCTGGAACAGGTACTTCCTCTGCTAAGGTTTTGTAGCTGCTATTGCTAAAGACTGTTGTTTGTTCTCTTTTGCTCTTTCCAATTTTGTGCATTTCAGATTTTCTACACAGCTTATGTTCCATTTCTCACCATATGTGCTAGTGCAAGTTTTATTAATAGGATTGTGTGACTTGTCTGTAAAGATTGTCCAATTCATGTATCCCTGCCATCACTTACAGAACATCTTATTTAATATGAGCAGGCTATTTCGAGCAATGCAGAGGGATTCTTGTTTAAAAATCAAAATCCCTCTTTTGTGAAGAAAGCACTAGGGCAGCACACAGCCAGCCAAGTCCTAGAATTTAAAAAGAAAAATAATATTGGACTTTTTTCACCAAAGCACTGTTGATCTAAAATAGAGAGAAGATCCAGGATGCATTAATTATATTATAAAGTCAATTGTATCCAAATTAGAAGTTGTTTTATTGCAGACAGTGATTTAAAACCTAGTGTGTGGGAAGACTTTTTATCATTTAATATAAAGCAGCTCACTCTATTATTAATATGTCATATATTGTAGGTGATAAAGTAATTATATCTACTGTTCTTAAAGCAAAGATCCTTGAGATTAAAATAGCATCCTGAGAGAAAAGCTGAAAGACTTTTTACTCAAATGAGGAGAAATCAGACTGTTGAGACCACAAAAGAAATGACAGCACACTTCAGTGTTGCCCTGATCCCCAAGAGCTGACCCTGGATGGAAGGGTTTCCATCCTTACTGGGTAGGTTGGACACCAAAGCCAATTGTCTGAAGGCAGATGTGCAAATAACAGCACTACACCAGCATTTGTGTCTTGCTGCAGATGGACCCAAACTGTCCCAGTTTGCCTGGGACAATGTGAACAGTTCCCCGGTGACAGTTCTGCTCTGTCTGAAATGTCTTCATTGTGTGCCCTCCTCTCTGTGGGGTGATGGAGCCTTCAGTGACTGTAGGTATTTATGAAATGTAGCAATCTCCCCTAAACCTCAGGTGTAGGAGCAGAGGGCTCGCCCAAGGACCTGCCATTTGTGCTCTGCTGTCCTTCTCCCAGCCAAGACCTCTTGGACATGACAATGCAGCACAGTCCTTGCTTTCCAAAGGTCACCTTGGTGGGATGCTGATTGTAGATTCAGGATTATTTAACATTTGCTAACCTCATCCTCTGTCCTGGCCTTTGTGCCATGTCTACACCAGCATTGCTCTATTGCTGCTTATGCAATTGCTTTCAAAACCTCCAGATTTTATCTTGCTATTTGATCTCTCAATGGCTGAAAGATGATGAAAGATTCCAAGGAGTTTGGTGATGGAATAATTTCTCCTGATTCTCAGCTGTAGGCTGGTAGTGACATCTCAGCAGCATAAACAATTTCTGGACTTTAGCACAGTCTATTATTGGTGCAGAAAGATGGAGTTTGCTATAGGCAAAATGTTTTTTCTTTTTTTGTGCTGTTTTGCCTCTGGGTCTGGGCAATGCTGCTTTGGTCAGTGGGACCATTTGTCACAAACTCTGCTGTGGTGAGTAAAATTGATTATCATGTTCAAATTGCCATCAGTGATTCCTTAGACATGCTTTTCATAGCCAAGATAGAACATCTTTGGGTTTGTAAGTGATAGTAAATGCAAAATTCCCTGGAATGATTAAAGAAAGTAAAAAAAATTGCCAAAATAATATTATAATCTGTTTATTTATATTTTGAGAACCCACATTATTTTCTATTTTATTTACTGGTGTCTTTTTCCATGTGTAACTACTCACAGCAGGGATTTGTCTGTATGGGAGAGCTCTGATAAGAACAAGTCTTATTGCAAGCTTGGAAAATACTTTTAAAAATAACAATGAAAGGAAAGAAAGATTCAAACCTCCAAAGGTGGAGAACTTTCACTAAACTTGACATTTCATTTTAGCTCTGTATTGTTACCACTCTTTGTATACCAAGGAGGATCATAAATCACAGGTTTTGCCCATAGATCTAAGGTAACTTTTAAGTCACATGCCCGTAGGATGTTCCTGTTTCATCTTTAGCATTGCTGCTATTTCATTTTCAGTTCCACCTTGGATTTATAGGAACCCTGCCAGCCATGAGGCTGGGCCATATTCCTGTGTATTCCTGGAGCTGAGAGCTGCCCTTGGGATGTTTGGTTTCTGTCACAGTCACTGTTGTCTCTTTGGAGCAGAACACTGAAGTTCCTGAAAAATACAAGTGAACTATGAATACTTAACCTTCCTGTAAAGTTGCATACACTGAATTCCCTCCTGGCTGATTTTTGAAAAATTTTTGATTATTAAATATTTGACTGTGCACATACTTGTAAACCAAGGAAGATCTGTTGTGTGGACAGAATTAATTTTTCATTTCTGAGCTCATTAAAAGAGCCTTAAAAGATTTTTGTTCTCTGATGCTTTTTGCTAATATATTATATGGGTGATGTTAATTTATGGAATTACCTAAAAAGGAGCCATCAGGTTTAGGACTGTCTCCCTTCTCTTTCCCATACGTGATGCACAGTTGAATCATTAATGTTTCTGTGTTGATGCAGCATCCATACCTTATATAACATTGCTGTTTCCCAGTGGGAGCAGGGTAATTATTTATAACCTTTATTACTCCAGCCACAGCAGTGCCCAGGCTGCAGAGTGCCGGAATGTTCCGACTGCGCGCGGCCTCTGCTCCGGCTCAGCACATGCCGTGGTTCAGCCCAGCCGACGTTCCTTCGCTCTCACTCTGTTATTGTTCTCCTTTTAATCAGGCCTCCGTGATCGGTATCAAAGAAGTGACTCCCAATCACAAACCCTGGGAGCAGCCCATGCTGCAGAACTGGGAGACTTTCCCTGCAGGCTGGAGCTGCTGCATTCCAAACAGTCCTGGAGAAAATGTGTTCTCCCTCTTGTGCCTCTGTGCTGAAAATGTGAAACATTTCCCCTTAACTCAATGTCATTCTGCTGCCGCAGGCAAACCAGAGTTTCTTTTCATTCATTTGATGACCTCCTCCTATCACTCTCACCAGAATTTTTTATGAGAGGAGAGGGTCTGTTTTCACCTCAGAGATCACACTCACTCCTCATTCCTGCTTCAGCTCAGAATGTTCTAGTGAATTCACTGTCATTTCTGAAGAAATTTAGCAAAACAAACAAGGACTGCTCCCTTAAGGCAGCAGTGGGCTTGCCTGTGAAGTTTAAAACCTCCAGCACCCCCATCACAACCTTTTGTGCAGGATAACCTGGACCTTCCATGCAAGGAGGCTGATCGAAGAGCAGCTGTGCCTCAGATCCTAAAAATGCACACATGGGCTTTGCCACGTAGCTGTGAGAGCTGTGGGTCAGGGTGTGTGTGCCCCAGAGCTGGGGACACTTTGCAGGCTGCTAATTCCCTCCTGTCAGCTGTCAGCATTTCTAGCAGTTTCTGAGCCACAATCAGAGTGGTCCCACTATCATTTCCCCAGCCCCCTACAGGGTGAAGGCAATTAGATTGGAATAATTCATTTTGTTGGTACCAAAACAGAACAGCTGGAGGGCACGTTCAGAATGTCTGCCAAGGTTCCTGCCTCTCTCTGAGGTTCAGAATCCTCAGTTCATTTGGGCTGTGCAGCCTCAGAGCCCCTCGGAGTTGTGGGCACCCACATCCCCCTGCCTGCAAAGGCACTGGTGTGGCACGTTCTGCTGCTGCTGCTGCAGCTCTTGTGGGGTGGGGAAGGACATCCATGGCATCTGCTCTACTTGCAGCGTAGCCCAGGGAGGAGGGTCCTGCTGGGCTGAGCTCTGCAGGGATTTACACACTCAGGAACAGCCCAGGTGGGCTCTGCCTTCCCCCACAGCACGGTGACATGATGTACTTGATGTACTCATTCTGCAGCCCATGAAGATGGCCTGGACAGCATTTGGCAATTAACAGGGCTGACAGTGAATGCTCAGCAAAAGAGACATCAGCACAATATACACACAGGCAATTTGGAAATGACATCTGTGCCTTCAGTTGGACACATGGATTGCTTGGGAGCTCTGAAGCCAAACACGCAGGAGTGTGTGCACATGGCTTTTTGCCTGAGGTTGCTCTGAAGGTCTTGTTCCAACACGTACCACAATTATCTTCTCAGAGCACTAATAGGAACAGCAGATAAGTACCCGAATTGCAACACTTTGTGCTCATAAAATTAAAGCTTATTATGCTGATTAATGACTGATGAGATGCATGCAAATAAAAAGTGCAGAATTCTCCTCACTCCTCAGTATTGCTGCTGCCCCACTTTGAGCCTGCCCTAAGCTTTGACACCTGACACTACAATGTTTGTATTTTTTACTCCTGCTTTGCAGTGACTTTTCCAGCTCTGTTCCTCCATGTAAGCCTTTTTTCTCGGTTAGCAAGTGCCAGTGATAACCCAGGTGTAGATTTTGTAAAAAGGAAAGAATCCTTAAAAGTGACTTTTTCTTCTGGGGTCTGGTAAGAAACCATCTCATTTTAGTCTGCTTTTTTCTGCAGTGAGTGCTAATGCCATGATTAAGTAGAGGGTTTCGTGTGTTTATTGGTGGTTTGTTTTTATTTTGTCACATACCGTAGCATGCAATAAACCATATTATGAAGCTGATTTACATTGTAGATGCAGACTCATTAAATGTATAAACACTATAAAAACATCTTGTTAGAAAGCCAAAGATTTTAGATAAGGAAAAGGCAGTACAATCAATGCTGAGTAGCAAAAGTAGTAGTAGTAGTATAGTATTTACCCTTATGCTTCAGAAATTGTTACTTATTGTAACATATCAAAATAAGCATTTAAATCAGCAGCAGAGCTGCACTGAGTATTGCAACATGCTGCACCCTGGGTTTTCAGCCCCTGAACAGCCTCATTGTCCTTTCCATGCTCCAAATTCCAGTTTCTGCTTTGCTCCCCCATGGATCAATTCAGGAGAATTTCTTCTGCAAGGTTAAATGCAGAGATGCCCGAGAATTAGATAAGCAGCAGTAAAATACTCAAAGCAAGTTATATTTTTGGAAAGAAAGATAGGAGCAAGAGGTGTCAGTGGTACCACAGTGGTCAGAGAGCAGTGAACTCCAGCATGGCCAAGCTGTTCCTCTGAGTAAATCATATCCAACCACCCCAACAGCCTCCTGGGTGTTGCTGTGAGGCCAGGTGATGGCCTGTAAATCACCCTGGGACAGCCAGGAAGCAGGAACTGAGCAGGAACATTTTTGAGGTTAACTTGGCAGGCGCCTAGGGGAGATATGAGAAGCAGGGCTCCTGGATTGGGAGTATTCCTTAATTTGAGCTGCTAGTTGAGTACCCTGAGCAGACAGGTCTGAGTGTGGAAGATGAGCAGAGCAATTGAAGAAAGTAGGCTCAGGGGACAGGTAGCAAAACAGAGACAAGTGTGATGTGATGCTGCAAGGGGTTAATAATGAAGAGGTGGTTTTGCAGCAGGTGGGAGTCAGGGGTATCCTGGCAAACAAAGCCCACCACTGCTGTGGTGTCAGGCCAGGCACATCAGCGCGTGCTTGTGTGTGCAGGAGTCCTTCATACAGGTGAG
The DNA here is from genome assembly GCF_049639895.1 of Pseudopodoces humilis. Classification (NCBI taxonomy): domain Eukaryota; kingdom Metazoa; phylum Chordata; class Aves; order Passeriformes; family Paridae; genus Pseudopodoces; species Pseudopodoces humilis. The sequence continues at coordinate 2,549,220 of NC_142228.1, forward strand.
CTGGGTCCTCCAGCCCCCAGAGAGACACTGGTCAGGAAAAAAAATCAGATTTCTTTTTGTTTTTCAGTACTAATTCATGGCTGAGAGCCCGGCATAAAGCAACACTGTGAATCACTGGCACAGATCTGCCTGGAACTCAGGCATTTAGGGTTCCCATTCCCACGGTCTCCCACTCAGTCTGTGTTTCCCAACATTCTCCCATGGGTGATGCCTTCCTCAGAGGGAAAAAACAAACCTCGTGGTTGTAAAACTGAGAAAGACTCATAGAGTGATCTTTCTATTTGGGTTTAAGCAGGTGAGGAGCGAAATGCACGGGAGAAAGGATGTATCTGTGAGCAGGTGTTGTGTGAGAAACCTTCTGGGTTATTTTGAACTGAAATTCCTAACAGAGCTCATATTTTAAAGAGGTTTTCATAGGGAATAGTCAGTTCCTTAAGCCCACTGTCTTGTCCCTGATGGAAGTTAATAGCAGAAGGGTTTTGACTGAGTTTTTCCATTGCAGGAACCAGCAGAGCATTGTTCCTGGCAGTGCAGACTGCAAAGTTTTGCCCAGTGAGTCTTAAATGGTGAATATGTCACTGAAAACTTTGGGTCTTATGGGTAATCTGACACATTATTGTGTATTCCACAGGTAGGGCTTGATATTTGTAACTGATTCAAACAAAAATCTCCGCTAAAGGAACTTGAACCAGCTTTGATTGCATCAGAGAGAAGCAAAGATTTATTAGCATTTATTCCACAGGAACACCAATCACAGTAGAGATTAACTCAGGTAACAGTGATTTGGAGCAGAATCAGATGGAAGAAGCAGACAGAACATCCAGAGAGCTCTGATGAGCCCCTGGAGTGAGCAGTGTTGGGTAAGTTGGACAAGTGTTCGCTCCTGCTCGTGGCAGGGGATGTTCAGCCATGCTCAGTAGAGTCTTGCTTGGTCCGAAGGCCTCACTGGGAGGTCGTGCAGTGGGAGATGCTGGTCTTGCTGATCATTCCTCAACCTTTCTAAAACTCCCTGTTGAAAGATGGAGGAAAGCAAGAATTTCTTCAAAGTATTCAGCATTTTTAACCTTTTGTTACTTCCTAAGTTTTACCTCTGCAGTACTCAGTGCACCAGGGTTGTTCCCAGCCTTCTGGAAAGGTCTAGACGTTGTCAGACCTGAGTTTGTACAGTTCATGTGCAGATTTAGCAATTAACTACATGAATCTGCTGCTGTTCTCAGCCATGGGAGTGCAAATCACTTTAAATTTAGAGTGGCTTGCAGTACAAACCAAATACAGGTGAACTTAGAATCTGCATTTGTGTATGTATGGATATTTACAGTAGAATTTTATAAGTTAAAGAGAGATGGTACATAATATGCTTTAATCTTGCTTCCAAGCATTAATGTGTGTTGGAGTGTTGCAGGACAGAGGAGTTCCTTGATCAGAGGAATAAATTTTTGCAGAGGAGTTTGCAAAGCCTGTGTAGGAATTTTTTAAAAACTAGAGCTCATCTACACCAAATTTTATCAATCTTCCTCATGACACAAAATCCTCCTGAGTTCACTGCCTGGTTTTCAGCATCAGGAGTGTCTGTGCAGTGTTCCTGCTGTTTGCACTGATGGCTTCAGGTCCTTTGGGTGAGAGACAACTCTCATGTCATGACTGCCTGTCAGTCTGCAATGGAAACTGTGTTTGGGGCAGAGCCTGGCTGAACCTGGTCCTTATAATGAGTAAATATAAGCTTCAAAGCAGGACCATTTTCCATCTTTTCATAAAAAATCAAAAGTGGAATTGAATCTTTCTAAAATTACATCTTCCTGCTCATTTTCACCATTTTCAGGCTATTGTCTGAGGTGCTGCCAGGACCTGGACCCTTACCCAGTCTCATGTGTTTTATGGCTTCAGACACTTCCTCCATGGTTGCTCCTCTCTCCAATGTTTTGTTTCCTTCCAGACAGAGCTTCATGTTTTCAGCACTTCCTGGAACCAGAGCCAGGAAATCAGATACGGATCAGACCCTTTGGTCACTCTCCATCTTTTGCTGCTTCAGTATTTCGCAGCCAATGCCCCTTATATTTTAAATGTCTCGAGTGTTCCAACTATTCTACCCTGCTTTAACCAACCCCTGCTTAATTCCAGTCACATTTTTAACTTCTGACTTTCCTAATTCCCTGCCTACTTTGGGCTTGGCACCATTTTCCCTTTTCTCTCTTCATTTCCTTTTTTCACCCATCATCTGACACTGCTCTTCATGCCATCCTTCGTGCTGCTTGTGTTGATTTCTCACTGTCTAAGAACAAATGTCAGAGTGGCTTTAAAAAAAAATTGGGAAAATAAAGCAAAAATATTTCCAGGAAGGAAGTTGTTATATCCTTTCCTGCTCTTCAGAGAGAATTGTGAACTGCAGGGTGTATTTTTTAATTCCATATTTACCTGGGCTTTCACAAGAGTCGCTGGGCTGGGACTGGGAAGATGAAGAGTGGGAGAGGCAGGATTTACCCCCTCCTCCTCCACCACTGCCACCTCCTCCACCTGAAGTTTTCCCACAGGTTCCACCTCCTGTTCTTCCTCCACTCCCTCCTCCTCCACTTTCAGAAGAGGAAGATCTTCCATAGGATCCTCCAGTTTTTCCTCCACTGGTTCCTCCACCTGAGGACCAACAGCTTCCACCTCCACTACTTCCTCCATGACCTCCTCCTCCTGAGGATCCTCCACCAGCTCCTCCCTGTGAAGTGCTGTAAGGAGGAAGGGGTGTGTTATTTCTATCTTACCTTTCATTTTCCCAAATAATGGCACTTCCTGATGGTACTTAGGGGAAGAAATGACAAATTACAATTGTAAACACTTTTGTAAAAGTACAGCTTTGCATGCTGCCAGCAAAAAATCAGATTCCATGAGAATTCTTGTGCTTGTAGTAAACATGTTGGTGATTAATTCCTTGCACCAGTTCCTAATACAAATATTAAGAACTGCCGTCCTCTTTCCCTGATTGCATCATTAGAAAATTAATTAACTGAAGTCTGTACCTAATGCCCTGCTGCCCCTCCTGCAGCAGTGCCTGGTACTGCTGGATCTCCTGCTCCAGGCGGGTCTTGATGCCCAGGAGCATCTTGTACTCCTCGTTCTGGCTCTCCATCTCACAGCGGATGCTGGCCAGCTCCTCCTCCAAGGGCCCGATCATGCCCTGGATCTGCTGCAGCTGCATGTTATAGCGACGTTCCGTGTCGTCCAGGTTGGATTGCAGAGAGTCTATCTGCAAAGGGAAAACAAAACACTCTGCTTATGGCAACGTGGCAGGATTAGATCATTCTTATGCCCAACATGAGTTGGATGCTCCAAGGATCCTTACAGCTGACATCCTGGCATTCCAGCAGCTCCTGAGCTCTTTGCATATCAGGGGATGAGGAGCAGTTGTTACCTACCAGACTGATCTGTGACTGCAGCTCAATCTCCAGACTCTGATATTCACGCCTCAGCTCAGAGATCTGCTGGTTGCTTGATTGTATCTCCTGGCCACTTGAGTGGACTTGTTGACTCACTTCCTCCATCTGAAAAATTAATGTAGGCAATTGGAGTTTCTGAGTTTTACTTACAATGCCAACATGGCAGTTTATCATGGGACCATCTGGAACATAATTTGCAGAAGGGCCACTGGTAGAATGGAACTGTTAAACTTGATTGTGTGGCTCTGCCAGAGCAATTCAAGCCCACTCGTGATTTGCTTCATTTTGACCAAAGGGACTCTATTATTATTTTGTAAAAGCAATTGATCTTGTGTCATTCCTCTACAGGAGGTTCTTAACAAGAACTGTCACCATTTACCTTGCTTTCGTACCACTTTTCAACCTCTGCACGGTTTTTCTGAATAATAGCTTCGTATTCTTGCCTCATCTCATTCAGTTTTTTCAGCAGATCCTCTCCTGGAGCAGAGTTTATCTTCACATTCACATCCCCATTGGACTGGGATTGCAGCAGTTTCATTTCCTGCAGAGAAAACCCAGGCCCAAGGACAATGAACACAATGGAACCTTCCAACAACATACAGATATATATATTTGGGAGCTTTGTGCTGCAATTATCTAGCCTTGACTTTCCAGTCATTGTTTGTTGAGGGGGCTGAGCTCAGGGGCACCCTGCAGCAGCCTGGCCCTGCCCCTTGGTCGGGGTTTCGAGCACAGGGTGTCAGCTTCCCACATCTCCAGTGTGCCTTTCAAGGAGCTGGCTCTTACCTCCTCGTGGTTCTTCTTGAGGTCGATGATCTCCTCCTTCAGAGACTCAAACTGCATTTCCAGGTCAGACTTGGTCAGGGTCAGGTTATCCAGCAAGGGCCGCAGGCTGTTGAGGTCGCTCTCCACATTCTGCCGGAGCCCGCTCTCCATCTCGTACCTGTGCCAAAGACAGTGCAGAGAGCTCAGCCCTGCTCCTGGCACCCACAGTCCTCCTCCTAAGTGACATTAGTTATAGAGAATTCACCTATTCCTGCTTTTATGTCTGTACTTTGGAGCATGCAGCACCTCTCAGGCATCAGAATTAGGAAATCATCAGCCAGTACTTAACATTTAATTAATAATATTACTTAATAACATAAAGTTATTATTATTTATACTAAATAAATGTTAAGTTCATTATCAATATCAAACTCTAATATTAAAATGTGTTCTGTGGTCTCTTTCATCGTCTCTTCTCACTGCAATTTTGTACAGGTTCCATCTCTCTGGTTAACCTGACTTTGAGTGACAGAAAATCCCAATTTTTATATTCCTAAAAATAAAACTTCTTGTAAGCTCTGGCTCTGCAGCCATAGGCAGTATTCCCATCAAAGATCTCTCTAGGAATATTGAAAATTTTGAAGTTTCACAAATTATTTCAGTTGCACTGCCATGGAAGCAGGAGGAAGCCAAGTCCATGTGGGCTGATATTTGTTTATAAGTTCAGGAAAGCAGGAGGAAGGAAGTCAGTGCCTGTAAAAGAGCAATATATATTTACTTTATTCTAAAGTCTTCTGCAGTCATCTTTGTGTTATCCAGGTCCAAAAGTACCTTGTGAGTTTCCACAGCTGCAGCCACAATCTAGAAGAGAAACAACATGTTAGGAAAACATTCCCTGTGAATCTCTCAGTCTGACAGTGCTTGAACTTCTCTGGCAAAGAACATCCTACCTGGTTTTGGAGTTCTTCAATTTGTCCATAATAGTGGCTGTAGTCCTTTGGGCCAATAGGACCTTGCTTCTGGTACCACTCCCTAATTAACTGTTCAAGCTGAGCATTTTCCTTTTCCAAATTCCTGACAGTCTCCATGTAGGAAGCCAGGCGTTCATTAAGGCTCTGCATGGTCAGCTTCTCATCATTGGAGAGAATTCCCACATTCCCTCCGTGAAAGCCACCACTGCCAAAGCTGCCACCACTGAAACCAACACCACCTCCACCAAAGCCTCCCCCAAAGCCGCTCCCACCTGAGCTGAAGCCCGTTCCCATGCTGCAGTGCCCCACTCCTCCTCCATAAGATCCACCACCCAGCCTTCCTCCACAGCTGCCGCTGCTCATTCCTCCTCCGTAGCTACCGCGCCTGCCATAAGCGTAGCTGCTCCGGGAGCTTCCTCCGCCACAACTGCTGCCAGAAAACCTGCCACCGCCACTTGTCCTGGAAGTGACTGTCCTCGAGGAGACCGAGGAATGCGAGCTACCCCCTCCTCCACCCCCTCCGCTGCTGCTCCCCCGCAGGCAGCTCTTCAGGGGCTGCTTGGAGCCACAGCTCATAGTGGCAGCAGCAAATAACTCAGGTGAAACGTCAAAGCTGGTCTTACAGTTGTTCTGGAATCATAGCTCCAAGTTCCAGCTGGCCTCCTCTCCATTTATACCTGAGATGGTGGGTGTCACCGTGGAAGGGAGTACCTGCTTTCCATGTGCAAGCCCTAATTTGCTAAAGGGAGATGCTTGGCAGTGGCAGGAAGCTTAACCCTTCCTCTAAGTGTTTGTGACCATTTGTTTATTGACACAAAACATGTAATTTCTGTTGGGTGGCCCTGAATTAGGGAGATCTCTGTTGAGATCTAGTGCACTGGCTTGCAGTCATCCAAAACAAATTCATCCCACTCACCTCGTCCTGGTCACAGCCCTCTCAGCACAACAACACGCTGCCACAGTAGCAGTGGATGTTCCTAGCTCTTTTCTAATGCTCAGATATTTGTCAAGGAATTCTGGCTGATTTTTTTATAGCTAACTTTAACTGATATTTTCATAGGTTTATCATTATCCTATGCTGTATGCTCCGTATTTGTAATCCTTTATTGCTTTATGCCTTTAGAAAGCCGACTGCAGGGTGCATGTTGTAGGTACAGAGAACCACTCTGACTCCTTTGTAATATCTCATAAAAACTCAGTGAACAATGGCAAATACCACGTGTCAGCAATTATTTCAATCACACCTCTATAATTGTGTTTTATAAATAACAAATTAATTATGAAAAAATGGTATCACAATAAGTGCTCTGTGTCAGGCTGAAGGAAGGAAGTGTGGCAGGTTGTTGCAGGGAAAAACCCTTCATGTGCTTGGACCAAATTCAGGTACAGGATGGCTGAGAGACTTGGGAAAGCTTTGAGGCTTGGGGCTGGTCTCTCCTGACATGGCTGGGAGTCATGGTCATGTTCCTGAAGGGAATTCAAAATTTTATCAGGATGTTTTCCCTATGCAGCACAAATGAAATACTTGGAGGAGAAAGGTAAAGTTCCTGGTTTGGGGATTAGATCAATAAACTACATCAAAACAGCATTTTTCCTTCAGATTTGCTTTCCATTCACAGGCACAGCATGACCAAAAATAGGAAATATTTGCTATCTTCCATTTTCTTCTTTTCAGATTGTATCTTTGCCCAGTGCAGTGGATAGTTCAGCTGCACATCTGCCCTGTGAGCCTTCACAGCACCCTGAGCCTCAGACATTTCTCCCCTGGGTACCTCTCACCCCTTTCCTCCTGCCCAGGCACACGATCCATAGCAAATCCCAGTCTGTTACCTGTTCCTGTAGGTGGAACTTGTGTGATACCCAATTTCCTGTATTAATTTGGGATATTACTGTTTTCTCACTCAGCCTTTGTGATGGTGGTTGTTGCTAATTGAGTTTTGTTTGTGGAAACAGCTTTTGGTAGAGGCCCCTCCCAGCACACCCTGGCCCACGCAGAGGACATGCCTTGTGTTCCACCTGCTGCTCCACTTCATCTCTGAAACATCCCAGGGAGTGAGGCCTCCTCTGCATTGTAGGAATTTAAATGGTTCACCATAACACTCAGTGGAGTCTGGGGGATAATTTTCTCCAGGGAGAAATCCTTTTCTCCCAAAGTGAATTAAATTCTCTTCTATACTTCCAGCTACTTTGGCTCAAGCAGCAGCTGGGTTGTGTTCCATTTAACTGTTGTTTTGACATCCCTGATACAGAGACATGGGAACAAATCAATGTTGTTCTGTAAAATTCTGCAGAAAGGTTTTGATTTTTTTTTTTCCTGGAAAGATGTTTATTACATCTTCTGTATCAGTAATTCCATTTAGGAAGACCAACCTTCCTGTCTTCCTTTAACAGAAGAACATTTTTGGATGGTTTGAATATCAGTGAGGATGCTTGTGTGCAATTTCATAGCTTCATTTTTAATACATGAAAGGAAGATTTAATGCCATATTTCCCCTAGAACTTGTGCAGGCAATGTACTTCAAGGGTGAAACTTAGCTCCTTGAAACTGAGGAAGCTTGACAGATTCAACACGTTGGGATCTGATCCTGGCCAGGATCAGAGATAGAAGTTACAGAACAAATGGTTCCTGAAAGGAATGTTTTATTTCAGAGCTGCTGTCAGGTGGAAGCTGGTTTATAAGGTGGTAATTTTCTCTGAGTTCTGTCCCATAGTATTGTCCAGGCCCTTGAAATGCACTGAACTTCCTGGCTGATCTTAGATAATGTTTCCAGCAAAATCCAGAGATGCTGCTGAAGTGCAGCTGGAGGGCTGGGAAGCTTCACATAAAAGTGATTGCAATAAACTTCAGGAACTGGAAGGATCCCCAGTGGTACCTGTGAAATGGGACAGTGAAATGTTACAGAATTTGGGGCTGGTGCTGCTCACTGCAGCAGAGCCAAAAACTGGGCAGAGCCAAGCTGGGATGGGGTTTGGGGGTGTGGAGGAGCAGCAGGAGGAGGAGGCAGGTGGCTCCAGAGTTGTTTGCAACGAGGCCTCTCCCTTTTCCTGGGATGAAACTGTTAGGAGCTCCTGCCCAAAGAGGAGGATGGACTATTTAAGCCTGAACTCACCCAGTGCTGGCAGGAATTCTCCCGGGATGGGCAGGAATTCCCTCAGCATTCCAATGGCAGAGTTCCCTGCACAGCCCAGATGTGCGTTGGCTGCAGCAGAGGCTGCAGGAGAATGAAGCCCTTTTCCTTTTCCTTTGGGAGGGTGGCAGCAGGAAGGGGCTGGGGCAGAGCTCAGGCTGGGGGTGTGGGTGAGCACACGCTGGCTCCTCTCAGCCTCCAGCACCACCTTTCCCACACTTGTGTTTGGGAGAAACCACCGAGGCTGCTGAGCACATTCATGGGGTCTCAGTTGGATTGTTGTCCCCCTTTTTGGTGTTTCACTGGGATCCTATTCCATCCTTCCTGCTTCTGGTCAGGTCTTGTTAGAAAACTCAATTCTTGTATGTTGCTACACAGAGAAAAACTATGAATTATTTACTTGGGGAATATGACTCATTCTTATAATTATATGTTATAAAGTAACTCTCATTATATGATCATCAGGCAGTTTTATTAACACTAGATAATCCCGTAGGATTTCTCCATAGTAGAAAAGAAAGCCAGGCTGTGCAGTGTGACTGTGATGCAGGGTGAACATCATTCTTGTTTGTACTCTGCTCTTCATTCCAGTGAGCTTCAGCTGCCTGACACTTAGCATAAAGTTCTTCTCTTCTCCATTAAAATTTAAATGATGAGGATCTTTTTCTTATCCAATAAAAAACTAGATGTTGGAAAATGGAAAAATCTGATTTAGATCAGTTGTAACATATTAGAGCTCAATTATATGTATTGTTTTAATAGTGGATTAACTGAGAGTTCTAAGCAAAAAGTAATTCCTACCCAACAATTCATAATTGTTCACTCTGTAGTGAGGGCACAATGTGTTTGGAATCTTTTGTCCCCCCTCACTAGCACAGCTATGGGTGCCTGGCAGCAGTTCCATCCAGAAATATTTGAGGTTGAAAATGCTGTCAGTTCCAACAATTTCCACTGAAAGGTGTGATTTTCTATAAATGCATTTCTGTAATTAGAAACAATTCTGCCAAAAGGTGGTGCTTCATTCTTCTCCAGGCATGGGGCTCCTCACCAGTGTTCTTTGGTTCATTACCACAACAAGAACACAGGATTGTTTTAGATCTCAGTGATATTCTGTGAAAATCATCTGCGAGTAGTGGTCTTGGCTGTGCTGGCTGAAGGGCTGGACTCGAGGATCTTAGACAGATATTCCAAACTAAATGATTCTGTGATTCCCTTATGGCAAAAACTATTTAGGTTTATTTTTTAAGTGAAGGAGTTTAAAAATATCTGTTTCAAAGTGAGAAAGTCCCCACCTCTCCTGAACAATTCTGCAAGACAGGGTGTAATCCTGGCGTCCACCCACACCCCAAGGTGTGGGAAAGGGAATATCCCTGGAATCTGTCCCTGTTGTGTCCAATGGTCCTAACACAGCACGTTCACGCACTGGTCAGTGAAAGCTGGCATGGACAGGTGACCTGCTGCCCTCCAGGGAAGGACAGTCAGGAGTGTCCAGTCCAGCAAACATCCCTCCTTTAGGAAAAGCGTAATTCCTGCCTCCATTCTACTGATCTGTTACTCATTTGCTATTGCAGAGCCGAGTAGTGATGAAACATTAAAGAGCGCCTTCAAAAGCTCCACTACCCAACAGAGCGATGGTGGTTGTGATAGGAGCAGTAATTAGGTGAGTCAGAGCCGTAAGAAACTTTGAGAGCACAAACCCTTTGATTTGGAACTGCTTTACTGTGGGTCTGAACAGCCCTGGCCCAGCTGTCTCTCTGGGGTCTCAGCTGCTGCTCCCTCGGCAAGAGCCTCATTAGCAAAGAGTCATTACAGCACATTTACAGCCCCTGAGGAGACCCTGGTTCCACTGTGCTCCCACCTAACAACACAATTCAAAACACTCCAGTGCCGTTTGGAAAACAAACACCTATTAGCAAACTGGTGAGCGAGTTTCAGTCTGCGCCCGTCCCACGCAGCCCCACACGGGAGAACAGCCGGGACCTGCGGGAGCCGGGGGAGCACCTGCACCACCCCTGATGGACGCAGAACCGCCTCAAATCAACCTCACTACGAGCGCTGAATACCGGCCGAGCAGGAGCAGGCTGCCAGGGCTGGTAGCGTGTTTTGGGGCACTGGGATGTCCCAGCGCATCCCGCAGGCTCCGCTCGGCCCGGGGCAGGCTCCGCTCGGCCCGGGGCCGGCTCCGCTCGGCCCGGGGCAGGCTCCGCTCGGCCCGGGGCCGGCTCCCCTCGGCTCGGCCCAGGCTCCCCTCGGCCCGGGGCAGGCTCCCCTCGGCCCGGGGCTGGCTCCGCTCGGCCCGGGGCTGGCTCTGCCGGCCGGGGATGAGCCGACTCCTCAGCGCTGGCTCTGCGCTCGCCTCTGCCCTTCGGCAGCTCTCTGGGAGCCGAGTGCCCTCTAGAGAGCACCTGCAGCCCAGGGCCGGGGATCGCTCATCCTGCATCGCCACAGAATATCCAAATATTCGGTCTGGCGAAACCTGTGTCGGATCCCTCGGCATGGTTCTGTGGCACAGCGGGAGCGCTGCCCAACCCACTGCAGGGCAGAGCTGAAATTGCTGCAGATTGTGGATCAATGCATTTTTATATCATTTAAATCACATATTATTGTACTTCTGTTGGATAGGCTAACAGTGACTACATCCACTTAGCCATGCTCAGGATTAACCCTCCGTTAACTTAGAGTCTCTGGACCTCTTAGGAAAATGTGAACTCCGCTTTAAGCAGAGTCTCAGACCTTGGTCTCAGATAATGCAGTGTTTGCACACCTGGGGCAGAGCAGGCACCGGACAGGCCAGGGCCAGGCCAGGGCTCAGACCAGGACAGACAGCTCAGTGTTTCCCTTGGATTTGCCAGCTGGGAACAGCTGACACCTGATGGGGAGAGCTGGGAAGTGCCAGAATTTCCCAGGCACTTTCTACATTTCCTTGTTCTTCAGGACGAGAAGCATTTGCACATCAGTCAGGATTACTGATTATTCCAGCTGCTCTTAAATTTTTGTGTGACTTTAAATACAGAAATACAGTGCTAATAACAAACCTCTACTTCAGACTCGGTCCAAACGGGACAGTTTTTGGATTGGCCAGTTTTGCCCTATATTCTCAGGCATGTTCAATGTCTCTGTCTCTGGGGAAAATAAAACAAAATAAAACCAGCCCAGCACAGGTATTTTAAATTTCTCTTTCCTCTGGGAAAAACAACCAAACACAACGCAGTGTAAATATTTTCCCAGATGCTTCAGGCTGCTATTTCATTCTGTGGTACAAGAGGGGCAGTGCCACTGGAGCCGAAGGTGAAAAGTCAGATGCCAAATTCCCGGGATTTTAGTTTCGATGAGCGTCTGCCTCTTGCTCACGGAGGATCTGATTCACGCTGTTCTGCTGGGAGCAGCGAGCAGCAGCTTCGGGCTTTCGTTCGAGGCTTTGGGCAGCTGCAGGGATTGATTCGAGTCTGGGAAGGTGCAGCGCTGCCGGCAGGAGGCTCCGGTTCCTCCCGGCTGCCGGGATGAGCATCCCTGCTCCCCGTCCCCGCCGCCTGCCGGCCGCCAGGGATCACTCTTGTCCCTTCTCCGCTTCCTCACAGCCAAAATTCCGCCCTCCCTTTGCCCCTTCCCTGCTCCCGGCTTATTGCAGCGCAGGAACCTGCCAGAGCAGACTCAGAAATGTTGTGACAGTAGGAGCGAGACTTGGGGAAATGAATTTGCCTTTACGTTTCAAATGTTTTTTTAATTTCTCAGCAAAGGAGTCCAAAACATTTGACACGTGTTTAGGTGCGAGAAATCTTTATACCGTGTGACATAAGGTACAAAAACGGCTTCCAGGCCATCAGCTCTTTCTGTCCTGTGGGTGTCTCTGCAAAGCTGGGGATGCCCAACCACCCCTTGTCTGTCTGAAGAGCAGATGAGGTTGCTGAGAATGTCTGCCATGTCAGCACCTGCTGCTCTGTTGAGGCACCCAGGAGAAGGGGCACTGTCCCCACAGGGTCCCCCTCCCTGGACAGCAGTTTGACACAGAGGAGCTGGGTCTGCTCTGCCGAGGAGCAGCACCTCACTCGGACATGCTCACACTGCACGAGGCTGGGAGACAGGCAGGGCCAGGAGACACCTGCTGAGATGTGTGTGACAGACATCATGCTCCCCAGCACCAGCACAGCTCCCAGTTTAACACCTGGCACATCTGGAGAGCAGCTGGAGATGTGCACCAGAGCTGGCTGCTCAGGTGGTACCTGTATTTGGATACACACCTGCCTGAGCCTCGGACATTTCTGTCACTGTTCTTTCACTGATGAGCTCCAGCTCTGCTGACCTGTCTGACTCCTCCCGTGCCACACAGGAATGGGCAAGATCTGCCTCAGGCTGTGCCAGCAGGGAGGAGCTGGACAAGACCTGCCAGGTCAGCAAGGCCACTCTCTGGTCCCACTGGCAAAGCAGCTTTGTTCCCAGTGCAGGATGATCCTGACCGGTTTAGGTGCCCTTTGTTCATGGATCAGCACCTGGTGTTCAAAAGAAACTCAGACACAGGTTCTTGATTGCATCAGGCAGAAGCAAAGTTTTATTAGAGACATTTTTCACCAGCAGGTGCATAAGTGACCTGACTAACTCAGGTAACTTCTAGAGGTTACAGCATTGCAGGACAGAAGAGCAGAACAGAGGAGGTGGCTCCAGACACCCCCTTTAGCTACGTGGCCAAGCGTCACTGAGTTACTTCTACTTTCTCTGCACAGAGGGTGCAGTGAGCACAGACTGTTCTTGGGTTGTCTGTGGGTTTTCCTGTCACCTTTCAGTCCGTTTCTCCTTAATCACAAATTCTCCTGCAGGTCACTGGAGAGAAAACACAGCAGCGTTATTTGATTGGAAAATAAGTAAAACCCTTCACATAATAGAAATTGGGTCTTGGTGATGCCCTTGTTTCTGGAATGCACTGCTAAGCTGGTGCACCTGGCAGCAACCCAGGAAGCTCCAGAAATTCCTTAAATAATTTGCTTTAATTGGAATTTTCACTTGTAAAGTTATAAGTTTACTCTTCACTCTTTCCAGACTCTTTTGCTAAGCTTTGGCTCTTGCCTTCTTCACTTCTTCCACATCTTCCCATCATGCTTTATTTCCCTGGCCACCTTCTCTGCATTCTACTTCTCCTTTTTGTCTCCCATTTCCTTCCTGCACCCCATGTTCAGTCCAAGCTCTCTTTAAATCCATTTCTCAGTGACACCACCACTGGAACAGATCCCCCCTGTAGCACAGTGACTCTGAGAGGATGCCTTTGACACGTCCTAGGAATGTGCTGTCTCCTGGCCTTAGTGCACAAGGAAATGAACAAAGCCAGTTTTCCTTTCATGAAAATGCAGCCCTTACCTTGTATGTCTCCGGTCTTGCAGGGCGGGACCTGGGGCTGGCAGTGGGCAGCTGAAGTTGTTGTGTAGGTGTGGCTTGTCCTAATGACCCCTCCACCAGTTGCAATTCCTCCTCCGTGACTAGTGGGATAAATTTGGTGAGAGAAATAGGGAATTTTAGAACTTTGCATGTCACTGCTGACTGACCACATGACACAAAGTCTCAAACTGTGGCCTTTAGAGGCATTACAGTATTTTACATTGCATTTTCCTTCACTTTCAGAGTTGCTTTGCATTTATGCTCCCCCTTGGCATGGACAGTTCTCATCCATCTCACTATAGAAAAGGGACTGTCACTAATGCTGACATAATGCCAGGAGTGACAGTGTTGTCACCAGCAGTTAACAGATCTGGTGTTCTGCTTTGCAGATCCCAAGGACTGACATTTAGTTCAGATTGGGATGTTCATCACAAGGAAGTTGTTCATGAGGCAACTTTTTCATCTCAGAGAAAGCCTTAAGAAAGACTGAAGATCAGGTTGGATACCCGATCTGTAATACAGATGCTTGAAGTTTTCATTTATTCTCTAGTGGATCTAGAGAGATACTTACATGAGGTCCTGCTGTCCTCCTTCCAACAAGCACCGGTAGGTCTGGATCTCCTGCTCCAGGCGGCACTTGACATCCAGTAAGGTCTTGTACTCTTGGTTCTGGCACTCTATTTCTGCTCTTATTTCAGCCAACTGCTGCTCCACACACGTGATCTGGTTCTGCAGGTCACCGAGGAGGGTGTTGTACTGGCACTCAGTTTCAGCCAGAGATGATTCCAAGTTATTTCTCTGATAAGATAAGCAAAAAAAACAGCAATCATTTTAAGTGTCACCCTCCAATCCAAAAATGAACGAGCCATTCGCCACCATCGTGCTGGTGGGTGGGTCTGGCTGTTCATGCTAAGAAACCCAAGAGTGACCAGTTGGAGCTGTGAGTCAGCTCATCACCCACCTGGCTGAGCTGAGCTTGGAGATCGATTTCCAGGGTTTGCAATTGGCGTCTCAGTTCAGTCACCTGGTTGTTGCACGTTTCCACCTCCTGACCACTTGTAATAACTTCCCGATTCACCTCCTCAATCTGAAATCACCAATCCAGGATAAAGAACTTCAGGGGATATCTGGGTACACTGGACTTGCTTTTACAGGAGCAGAACACGGTGAGTGTTCAGCAAAAGGAAACAGGGAGCAGGGCAGGTTCTCTGTGCACAGGGTGTTCCCTATCAGCTCCCCTGCTTGATCATTTTACAAATCCCCTTAACCTCGTGGCTATTTAATCTCTTTAATCCAAATGTGGAATATCTATCTCTGTTCCAACAACACACCACATTGTGGCAAATGCTGCTGTTCCAGATGGGACATAACAAACTGGTCAGACAGGCCTGTGGCTTCTGTGGAACACAGGGTATAATGAATGTTGCTCTCAGGCTTCACTGGGAAGGAAGAACTGCTTATTGTCTCCATGTCTGGTCTCTGAAAAGCTCCTGGGCCTGGGGCTGTGTGTGTCAGTCTTGTTTGCAGCACAAGTGTGTCACTTACCTTGCACTCGTACCAATCCTCGACTTCCTTGCGGTTGCGCGCTATCAGTGTTTCATATTGGCATCTCAAATCCTCCAAGATCTGCCTGAGATCTGGTCCCGGGCAGGCATTGACCTCCACGCTCACATCTCCAGTTGATTGCTTCCTCAGGCAACTCATCTCCTGGAAATAAATCCCAGATCAGATCATACTGGCTTTTGGAAGGCAGCACAGAGGAGCAAAGCTCAGTGGCCAAGAACTGCCCTCCCTGTGAGACTTTCCTCCCTGCTGTGGCTGTGAAAGGCAATAGAGAATGGTGCAAGTGTTTTCCCAACAAATCTGTTGGCTAATTTCTTTCTTCATCCACTGGAGTCAGCAGCAGCTTTCTCCCCTCTGGCACTCCCAGTGTGAGCACAGCTCTGGGAACAGCACTGCCCCTGACAGAGCTCCCTTCCCTTCTGAGGCAGAGTGGTCTGAGCCCCAGAAAGTTTGGTGGGAAAGCTGTGGCCTGAAAGGGGATAATCTTAAATTCGGAGCACCATGGCAAAGTTTTCTACCAGGGCCATGATTTTTGTAGCGTCTGGGCAGGACCTACCTCTTCATGATTCTTCTTCAGGCAGCAGAGCTCCTCCCGCAGCGACTCCAGCTGTGCCTCCAGGTCAGACCTGCACAGCGTCAGCTGGTCCAGCACCTGGCGCAGCCCGTTGATGTCGGCCTCCACGCTCTGGCGCAGGGCCAGCTCCGTCTCGTACCTGGGTGGTGTCAGAAAGCACAGATTCAGCATGGGGATGTCCCACATGGGTTCTGTTTGTGCCCAGATCTCCTTCCCCAGCTCCATGCTTTGACCTGCATTTTGCTGTCCAAGGTGAATGTACCATGCCTTGGATTTCTGCACCGCTTCATGTCTGTTATGTGAAAGCTTTTCTTCCTCATGATTTTTTTCCCTGCTCCTGCTCACTGTGTATTTGGTATCACTTATTTGGCTGCACTTCTGCTTTGTTGATCCCATCTGCACTGATCTGGGGTGAAAATGGGCCACTCCCTGAGGTGCCCGTCCCCAGCCTCACCACAAACGCCGTTGCTAAATGTTTTACCCAAGAACACTAATTAAGGGAGGGCTGGTGACCAGGAGCAAAATGCCTTTCATCATCCTGCCCTACCGCAGTGGTGTGGGGAGACGTGTCTGGAGCCTCTGTAATTAGTGCTCTGAGCCTCCCAGGGAGGTGGAAAGGGGCAGGGGAGAGGCATCAGGTTCATAGATGAGCACTCACTTCACACGGAAGTCATCAGCAGCCATCCTGCTGTTATCAATGTCCAGGATGATCTTGTTGTTATCAATGGTTGCGCAGACAATCTGGAAAACAGCAAACCATGAGAGAGGTCTCCTCTCTCTTTTGTTCTACTCTCTAGGTCTTTCTGCCTTGCAATTAGGTAGTAACTCTTCACATTTCCCTTTTTCTGTTACCTTCTTACATAAGTAACCTTGTCTCTTCAGCAGAGAAGTTGAAGGAGGTGGCTTTGCCTCCTTTACTCAAAAAAGAAAGATCAACCACATAGAGCTGGGAATTAAAGAGTTGTGGGATGGGACTTCCCAGTTTCAAGATCTGAAGGCAAGTTCCAAAGATGCTGCAAAAAGTAAGTCTAAAATACCTTCCTGAATACATTAAATCTCAACTGACATTCAAACTGGCATGTTCTGGGCTTCAGACATAAGGATCTTCAGGGAACATGGTGGGAAGGTGTCTTTAAGCCTTAGGATCAGCCATAACTTTCATTGTGGATTTATTAATATCAGGCTGTTTGTGTCACTGTGACAATCGGTTTCAATTCTCAGCTTTTCTCACCTAGACATTTATAACATTTCATTCGATAAAGCATCCAAAGTGTATGTTTTTGATTGTCCTATAGTTTGTTTTGATATTCCTGTGGGGCTGACACCACTACATTTCCATTGTACATTTGGTACAATGTACCAAAGCATCCTTTTCCTCTTTCAGAGTGTTCTCCCACCGATACCACCTTGCAATACCCATCCTTGATGTGCCCCCACACTCAGCAATGTCATTGGGGAATTTGCCAAAATTCCTGTTTGCAAAGACATTCACAAGCACCAAAGTTCCCTCCAACAACTGTGGTAGGTTCTAAACACAAATTCAGGAATAAGCTTTCAAAAGGGGAGGAACAACCCAGAAACTCAGCAGTAAGGTTTCCAGAGGGGAGGAACAGCCCAAGGGGAGGATTACCTGGTTCTGAAGATCTTCAATCTCTTTGTAGTAGCAGCTGTAGTCGCGGGGCTCGCAGGAGAGGCCCTGTGTTGCGTACCACTCTCTGATCCTGCACTCCAGCTCAGCATTCTCCTTCTCCAAGCACTTCACTTTGTCCAGGTAGGAAGCCAGGCGGTCATTGAGGTTTTGCATGGTGACCTTCTCATCGCAGGATGAAAGCAAGCAGTCGCCACCAAGACCCCCAACAACCACACCACCTCCAAGTCCAAACCCAAGGCCATTGCCATAGCAGTTGCCACCTCCATAGCTCCCACCAGCCAAGCTACCAACACTCAGTCCCCCTCCATAATTCACTCCACCGCAGTAACTCCTTCCAGAAAAACCTCTGCCACTGCCTATGCCAAAAGAAGAAATCCGTGCTCCACCACCACCACCAATGATACAGCTGCCACCGCTGCTCCTGCCTTTGCTAGACACAGTAATAGTCTCCTTAATGTTGCAACTCATGGCGACAGCGGTTGGAAACGCAAGCAGAAGCCCAAAGCAAGATGCACAGCTTGATACGAAATCAGACTGCGAGCTGTCTGTGGCCGCCAATCCCTATTTATACCTTCCACAGTGGGTGTCACCACTGTTTCTTCTTCCCATAAGGCTGGCTACTCCAGCCATTGGTGCCAAGAATAATTTCTCAAAGGGAAGTTTCCTTTCAAGAAGCCTGGTAGACAAGGAAGATACTTTACATGTCTCTTGCTAATTTCAAAAATACATTAGCAATAATGTTTTATGAATCATCAGCTTTTTGTTTATGATGCAAACTTACAGCATTAAGCCAGGAAAAACACTGTCCTAAATTACATACCAGGAAGAAATCATTAAAGGTTATTGCATCAAAGAGCTCTTTATCTCTCATTAATTTATTTTCATTTTATTTTGAGTTGAATAAGCAGTTTTCATGGAAGGTGCTGAGGTTGGAATATGTAAGATGAAAAAGAAAGGAGAAATACTAAGTTTGCTTTTCGAATGATGTATGAAGAATGATGTAAGAACTCTGGAAAGATGAGAGACACAGAGATTAACCTTCAAATCTCTCCACTGGCAAAATGACAAATCTGAAACACTCTGCTGCGAGACAAGTGAGACCAAGGAGGGATCTCTTAATGGACACGGATGAAAGGTTCTTCATACATGATTGTGGCTCTCCAGTAATTCACAAAGGATTTGTTTCATTATGTGGAGAGTGTAAAGGAAGGTAAAAGTGCTTTAAATATTTCCTGTTGTTCAGTGAAAGATAATTTCTGCACTTCTCCTCATTATGGATTGTAATTGTTGCTGGGAAAGGGTGGTTTTGAAACAGTGGATGGGAGTGGAAACATCTTATGGCAAATTTCTCTGTCAATACATGCTGCATTTTAATCAGAGCTTTGGGATTGCTGTCCCGGGACATATAAAGACAGAATTGCTGATAGAGCTGCAGAGCAGTCACTGCCCTGTGCAGTTCTACCTGGGCTGGAGAAGCTGGATTTGGTACAAACTAGAGGCTCTCTATCAGTAATGTTTCCAAAATAAAAAGCAAGAATCTTTTAACACTTTTATAATCAAAATTCAGGCTGAGATTCTTTTCATAAGACGTTTTGCTGAGACTCCAGAGCCTTCTCCCTAGGGGAGCCCCTTTCCAGTGGCCATGGAGCAAGGGACAGGTGTTCCATGGCTTTCTGAACCCAACTGTTCTTTGTAAGAAATTCTCCAAATCTCCTTCACCAGAGAAAGGTGAGTTCAAACTCTTGCTGAAATCCTCAGTCAGAATGTGTGTCAGGATTGTGGATTGGAGTAGCTATTGTTATGGCAGGTAAATGATCCCTTTTACTTAAGGACTGACTTATCCCAGTATTCATGGATTTACTCATCATTTTATTGCTCTTATTCTTATTTCTGTTGAAAAGATGTTGCCCCTTTTCTTTGCCTCCTTAGATGATCCTTATCCATGCCATGAAAGGCAGAAGCATTCCAGAGATCTCTCCAGCAGGCTGGAAACTGGCATGGAGAGGCTTCCTTAAGTGATTTACTCCAAGACAAAGCACTCGCCGCTGGCCGAGCTGCAGCTGGACCCAGACATGGTGCCTGTGTGTCACCCTGCCCTGCCTGACACACTTGGGCCTCCCTCTGGCCCAAAACACACAAAGCTCAGAATAGGTAAAAGCTCTAATAAAACTATTGTGTATAGGAAGGAATCACCAGATTTCATTCCTAGGACTGGAGAACATAATTGGGAGTCAGGGTGTGGTGGAAGGAGCGAACCGAAACTGCTGTAAGCTGCGTTGCTGGAAGCTTTGCCTGGTCTGCGGATGATTCCTCAGGAGTTTCCCAACAGCTGTGTGCAGCAAGCATCTCTCCTGAGTGAGCACACATTCCTTCCCCAGCCCCGCAGTTATCACGCAGGCACATCAGTGTAGAGCAGGCAGAAACACGGGATGGCTTGTACTCCGTGGGAGTGGAGGGTGTCTGCACGCTGGGGACGCTCCTGCTCCTCCAGGACACCTTGGTCCCCTCTCCCCCAACACCTCTGTGTGCCTGCAGCAAGTACCTGTGCCCAGGAGCTTCACTCCACACGCAATTCCCTCGGTCTTGTTATTTTTCCTGTTCGTCCCCAGGAAATGAGGACACTAGATAAACTAAGACAAAACTAAGTAATTGTTCCAAGACCTTAAAAAATTAAATTAATTTTTCCCTTATGTTTTCATTCAGTTACTTGAACTCATAAACTTCCTGGGTCTGTCTCATCAGCACAAAGAAATAGGGAAATCTTATGGAAATGTAGTTTCCAAGGCTTGCAGCTCCATAATTTGAAGGTCTTTAATAATTTAAGTGTTTCTAGGGTGTTTTCTGCTGGGGAACTGTTAATCACAACCTGCCTCTCCTGAGCTGCCTTCCAGACTCATACCAACTTGTAGGTCCACAAACAACATCACAGCGTCCCAGGAGCTGAGGCTGTAACCCCAGGGGCTTTCCAGAGGCATATTCATAATTTCTGGATCATTAGAGTCTTTCTGGCCATGTCATTAGGTCTCTTTCACCTCTCAGGAATTCAGGACAGCTCCTTTGTGAAAGTGCTGGACCTGCTGGACATGGTGAGAAGGGTGGGAAGGTCTTTGATATGAGCCCAGGGAGTCTGGAGGAGCAGCTAGATGTCAGTAGCAGTTCACAAGAGGAGGAACCAGCCCACAGCTGGTGGGAATCAGCTGGGGCTGCCAGGAGGGACTGGGGAGTTTTACGTACCATAGGTAGCCAAGTTTTCAGTAGACTGGGAACTGGAAGAGTCTCAGTGCAGTGTCTAAATGCTTTTAGAAACAAGAGTGTGAGGACTCATAGACCGGGAAGGATTGAGTTACCTCACTGTCTGTCTTTGCACTAAACAAGAAGGAAGAGACAATGGGAATGGAAGGGGAAAGATTCGCTTTTCAACTTCTCAGCCAGAGCTCTGAGAACAACTGGGTTATCCACTGGAGTCTGACACAAGGAAATTTGCCATTAAAGTCACAATTTGTATCTCTTTTGATCTCTTGTGAAGCACTGGCCATACATGTCTACTGAAAGAATTCTGCATCAAGTCTGGGACTTCCTGTAGGGCTGGAACTGAACTTCAAATAAGGCTTAATTTAGTCTTGGTTTAAAAACTTCTACCTTTGGCCACTCATTGCAGGTGTTCCAGTGCTGTGTCTTCTTGTCTTGCCCATGGATAATGTTAAACGTAGTGTCTGGTAGATGAAATAAAGAAATGTCACTGAGACATCTTCTCTCTATGGCCTCTTACAACAGGAGAAGGGCACCTTCCACCTGTTCCCTAAGACATTAGTGGCTGAACTTCTTCAGGCACTTGCTACCATGGTAAGTGTATTTCTGTATCATCAGAGAAATTGGTGTCTCTAGAAAAGAACTGGCAATAGAAAAGTGTGTCACACTATACTGTATGTCCAGTCCTGAAGTGATTTTTTCTTTGCACCTGATCTCCTCCTGCCCTGAGTCTGGCTGTTCCATAACCTCCAGCCTTTGATGGAAAATGAATAACCAGGAGTTTTGCTTTACTGGGTCATCTCACAGGTGAATGTGACTCTCTAACAGCCACACCACTGTCAAAACCACCACTGCTTGGCTTTCTGGACCAACAATTTAATCCTCAAAACACCCTTATGATATTTTGAACTGCCAGTTCTCCAAACCCAGAGTGACTGCCAGCTCAGCGTGGCCCATGGCTGCTCTGGCAGGTCAGTGCCAGGACAAAACCAGCTCAGCACCCAGCTGCTGGTCAAGGCCAAGGAGGGACTGACCTGCCTCATCTGTGTCAGTTGGGTGGCTCTGGGTGTCCAAAGGCCCTACCTGGCTGTTTTCTCCATTCTATTCTCTGTTAAGCTGCACTTTTTCAGTTTCCACCCTGCCCTCTGCAGCTCCACAGACAAGGTTTGTTTAACGCAAAGATGATCTTTCAACCACTCTTGATCAGGTTGAAACTCTTGGCAATCAGAGAATGATCAGTAAATGACTCAGTCACTGTGTGAAAAGAGAGGAGAGAAACCTTTTGCCTCCAGTCCTTTTCCCAGTGTGAAGGTTCCCACACAACGAAAGGGATAGGTTTGAATATAAGCCATGTCAGCAGAAATTTAATCAGTTGTGGAGACCAAGATTTCATCCTCAACAGTCCCCAGGCTGGGGGATGGAGCATGGAGGGATCTGCCCAGATGTGTCAGCCCTAGACTGTGACTGAGGCAAACTGTCTCCAGATGTTCCATCACTGACTTTCAAAATTCTTCTAAAACTGTGTTTCAGCCCAATGCTGTGTGGGAAGGACACAGGCCTCTGCCTGACCTGCCTGTCCATGGGGGTCAGGGCAGGTGTCCCACAGGAATGGGCAAGATCTGCCTCAGGCTGTGCCAGCAGGGAGGAGCTGGACAAGACCTGCCAGGTCAGGAAGGCCACTCTCTGGTCCCACTGGCAAAGCAGCTTTGTTCCCGTGCAGGATGATCCTGCCCTTTGTTCATGAACCTGGTGTTCGGAAGGAGCTCAGTTTCAGACACAGGTTCTTGATTGCATCAGGCAGAAGCAAAGTTTTATTAGAGACATTTTTCACCAGCAGGTACATAAGTGATCATAGCCCTGGCTGACTACAGCAATAGTCATGGTGCTGGGCCACACACAGCAACACAGACTGAAAAGCAAATAGCAAAATAAAGCAGAATGTGGCCCAATGCTCTGCTCATCCCTCTGACACATTGTTTAACATGGCTGAGCAACACAGACGAGCACGCTCTGTGCTCTCTGCAGACACATGCAGTAAATATTCTCTCTCTTCATCCATAGCTCTGCTTCAGGCTTCTCTTGTTGGATATTCTCGTTTCTCTGCTTAATCACAAATCCTTCGGCAAGGCACTGAAGAGATCAAAGGAAACATTACTGTGTTTATAGCAAAAATAGATTCTTTCCCACACTGTCATTCCCTACACGTGATCGTTTCACAAGCCAATTCAATTAAAATTTCAGATAAATACTGCCCCTTCCTGGGAAGATCTGATGGCTCCTGCCAGCCTGGCAGATGGATCTGTCACTGGCTGGAGCACAGGCTGCATCAAAATGCCAAAAGGTGGAAGCTGCAGACACTGCTCCAGCAGCAATCTGGATGAGGGAATGGCACTGGGATCCATGCCAGATCAATGCCCCTACTCACGTCATTCTCCTAGACCAACTGTCACTATATTTTCCTTCTTTCCTTTTCAGTTTGGCTGGAAGTTTCCCCTTGAATTAGGACTAATATTTATCTGCCAGTATTCCCATGATTCTTGCCTCTTTTTTTGCCCACCTAATTTCTGAGCACTTTTCTTTGTCCTGCTCTTTCCTTTGTCCCACATTTCACATTTCACGTTTCACATCAGTCCTTTCTCCATGTTCTCCATGGCTTGCCCATCTGTTGACTCTGTCCCTCTCCCTTCTACCTCTCCTCCCTTTAGCAATTCTCCTGTGTCCCAGCAGAGTCCCAGCTCCCAAAAGCTCTCCTTTCAGCCACTCCTCTGTGGCTCCTGTCCACTATTTCCCACAGGCCCCACAATAAAACTTTCAAGTAGCACCTGTAAGCTGCGTGAGAAGGATCTTTCTTCCAGCCCATCAGTGTTGCATTAGAGCAGAGAAGATTGTGGAAATGTTTAGAGTGGAACAGTTCTTACCTTGGATCTCCGCAGCTGCACAGGATGGGATCTGGGCAGACGAAGTGTAAGTGTGGCTTGTCCTAATGATGCCTCCTCCTCCTATCCCACTGCTTCTTGCAACTCCTCCTCCTAGACCCGAAGACTGACCAATTCCTCCTTGCTGACTGAGGAGACAGGAAAATAACATTTTAGTGAGGCAAATGACAGATAAACTAGAGTTACAGATTTTCAGCTCTCAGTCTGCTTCCCTTTTCAGCAGAAAATTGGCAAAATGTTGCAGTGACCATTCTTCTTATGGCAGCAATTGGCACAGGGAAGAAAGCAGGTCACCACCATGACACCAGGCAGGCTAAATAGCTCAGTAAGGGAGAAGAGCTTGGCAGGTCTTCACTTTGCTCTTATGTTGAAATAACCAGGACACAGGTATTTTATGGCATTTTTTCTGTGTGTCTCAAGCCCACTTACATAAGGTCCTGCTGGCCACCCTCCAGCAGGCAACGGTACGTGTGGATCTCCTGCTCCAGGCGGCACTTAACGTCCAGCAGGATCTTGTACTCTTGGTTCTGGCACTCCATCTCTGCCCGCAGGTCAGCCAGCTGCTGCTCCACACAGGTGATCTGGCTCTGCAGCTCACCAAGGTGGTTGTTGTAGCGACACTCTGTCTCCGCCAGCGAGGACTCCAGATTGTCCCTCTGAGGAGTGACATGGGACATAAGACAAATACAGGCAGGAGAAACACTGCATTTAGCTATGACATCTGTGAGATGGATGAGGTTTGCACCAGCTCATCACCCACCTGGCTGAGCTGAGCTTGGAGATCGATTTCCAGGGTTTGCAATTGGCGTCTCAGTTCAGTCACCTGGTTGTTGCACGTTTCCACCTCCTGACCACTTGTAATAACTTCCCGATTCACCTCCTCAATCTGAAATCACCAATCCAGGATAAAGAGCTTCAGGGAATGTGCAGTATAAGTTGGATCAAGTATTAAGGAAAGAGCAAAGAAGTTAGCAAAGACATGAAATGAGAAAGGTTTGGATGAAAACTCTCATCCTAATGGTAGTGTAAACCTGGCTGGTCATTCCTCTTGCTCTTCTAATAGTGCTGCTTCCAGTTCTTCTCACCACTTACTGCTTCGTAGAGAATTCATACCTTAGGTCCCACCAACTTCCTTCAGCCCATGACAAGGACACAGGGTGGCAGTGTCCCTCCCTTGTGTCACTTGGTCAGTGTAAATCAATGTTAAATGTTCTTACAGTCTCTTGTGTGGTTTAACATGCAACAAATCCCTGTGGGATGATTGCCTGGGTGTTAGCCAGGGAAAGTCAGAGCTGTGGGAATTTACTCACCTTGCACTCGTACCAATCCTCAACTTCTTTGCGGTTGCGTTCAATCAGCGTCTCATACTGGCACCTCATCTCCTCCAGGATCTTCCTCAGGTCTGGGCCAGGGCAGGCATTGACCTCCACGCTCACATCTCCAGTCGATTGCTTCCTCAGACAGCACATTTCCTGCAAACACCGTTCAGATCAGGTCAGGTTTAAAATGAAAGAAAGAACTGAGGGAGCCAAGTTCCCTCACAGGGAGCAGAGCCCTGCAGAGCCCCTCTCTGATGGACCTTCACAGCTCCTGGGTCACACAATGGGAATGCTTTGTACAGGAGAGGGCAGGACCTACCTCTTCATGGTTCTTCTTCAGGCAGCAGAGCTCCTCCCGCAGCGACTCCAGCTGTGCCTCCAGGTCAGACCTGCACAGTGTCAGCTGGTCCAGCACCTGGCGCAGCCCGTTGATGTCGGCCTCCACGCTCTGGCGCAGGGCCAGCTCCGTCTCGTACCTGCGAGGGAGGAAACAAGCAAGAAAGAGCAGTCAGTGTCTGACAGCACCAGTATTTCTGAGCTCTGACAGGAAAAATCAAATCCTTTCCCTCTGAAAGATAGCACATGCTGGAACAGCAGCTCGGTTGAACCCTCACTGCTCCCAGTCTGCAGATCCCTTCTGCTTCCTTTAATCTCTACTCAAAATCAGCTTGGCATCCCAAACTTCCCCTCCTGGAACTGCCTCTAATTAGGACATCTCTAGAGACAATGGATGAGAGAATTCTTCAGCACAGCCTCCAGCCTGTCCTGGGTCACAGGAGAGAGGCTGAGAGCCCTGAGGAGGAGGTGACACAGGGGACCCAGGTACTCACTTGACTCGGAAGTCATCTGCTGTCATCCTGCTGTTATCGATGTTCAGAATGATCTTGTTGTTGTCTATGGTTGCACAGACAATCTGGAAAAAGAACATTTGTTCCTGGTCTCTGCTCCATATCCTTGGGCTCAAGGCACCCATTGCCTGGTGCAAGCAGACCCTTTTTCTCCTTCTCCTTTTTTTAAATCCTGGATATTAGGGATGGGGACCTGAAGGGTGCAGCACTCACAGGGACATTCAAGGAAGGGGCAGTGAAGACATTAAAGTGATAAAATTTATGGTTCAGGTGCAGAGAGTCTGGGAGGTGTAATTACTGTCCAGCATCTGTTACAATCCATCTCAGCCTTTTAAATCTAAATCTTATGAGATTTAAAGTTTTATTTCTAGAATTAATGACAAGCCTATCTTATTCAGTTCCTTTCCTAGATTCTTTTCTCTTTGTTCATTGTGCATTGGCATCCTAAATTTTTGCCACTTTGCAAATATTTTGCATTTTAAATTGCCCATTCTAAATGTGTAATGGCAATATTCTCTTTTTTCTTAGTTTTAATTAGATGTCCTATGTTTTCCAATTCTACCCAAAAGAGTAAACTAATAAGTAAAAGAAAATAAAGTTGAACTGGAATTCTGCAAGACTGCATGACAATAATATCGATTCAGGCAAATTAATGTGATCCATTTTTTTTTATCTTTTAGTTTTTTTCTTGCCATATTTCAATTTGACCACCTCGGCACAAACTAAATTCAAAAAGACTACTGAGCCCATCCAGATGCATCCCATGAAGTAACATTTTCCCCTTCAATATGTCTGATGAATAACAGCAACAGAAACAGCCCAAACCCTCCAGTTTTACCCCTGAGCTCTGGGCTTTCCACAGGCAGATGTTGTAGTAGCTGTTTGCAAAAAGCATTTTACAACAACAATTTGTTACTCCAGATAATGGACTGAGTTATGAACCAGCACCAGAGACAGCCTTGCAAGGGGGAAAGCAGCTGAAGGGGATGTTACCTGGTTCTGAAGGTCTTCTATTTCTTTGTAATAGCAGCTGTAGTCCCGTGGCTCACAAAAAGGGCCCTGCTTGGCGTACCACTCCCTGATCCTGCACTCCAGGTCAGCATTCTCTTGTTCCAGGCACCTCACCTTGTCCAGGTAAGAAGCCAGGCGGTCATTCAGGTTTTGCATGGTGACCTTCTCGTCACCAGAAAGAAGAATGCCATCACCAGCAAAACCACCTCCACCAAGACCCATACCCATGCCACCTCCCATGCCACCGCCAAAGCGAGCGCTGCCACCACTGAATCCCATGCCTGGACATCCTCCGAGGACAGTGGCTCCTAAGCCACCTCCATAGTTTCCACCGACCAAACTGCCAGTGCTCAGTCCTCCTCCGTAATTGACACCACCGCAGTAGCTTCTCCCAGAGAACCCTCGGCTACCGCCTATCCCGCAGCTCGTGTATCGTCCAGAGGAGACCGAGGAGATCCGCACTCCACCACCACCACCACCACCACCAATCACACAGCTGCCACCGCTGGTCCTGCCCCTGAGAGAGCCAGTTGTCTGCTTAATACTACAGCTCATGGTGAGGCCCAGCTGCAGCACCAACCCACAGCCCAAAGCAAGATGCAGAGCGTGATACTGAGTCCGACTGCAGGCTGGCAGCTGCTGCAGGTCTCCATTTATACCTTCCAAAGGGGGTGTCACCTGTGGGGTGTTTCTTCTTCCCACGGGGCTGGCTAGTCTGGCTGTTTATGCCAAGATTAAATAGCCCATAGGCAGTTTCCCTCTAGAAATCCCAGTTCACAAGGAAGATACTTTACATGTCAGCAGCTTATTCCAAAAAGTAAAATGGTGTTTTATGAGTCATCAGCTTTTTGTATGATGCAAACTTTGCAACAAGTCAAGAAAAAAAGTTGTCCTAGATTATGTACAAAGAAGAAACATTGGTATTTATAACATCAAAGTGCCTTTAATCTTTTATTAATTTGTATTTATTTTATTCCTAGTTCAGTAACCATTTTTATATCACATGCTATGGTAGAGCTTGTGAAACAAAAAATGGAAAACTAATAGAATTTCTCACTTCTGAAAAGTATGAATGATTGTGACTATAGTAGAGAACAGACCAGGTACACTGTGGTGTGGATGTTGGTTACCTGGCAGAGCTCTAATATCTGCTTTACTGTGAGATTTCCAAAATCACTGAGGTAAATCCCCCATCCACTTAGTTACCTATTTATGGCTTAAATTTCTTTAGTCATGCAAACACAAAAAGTCAAGTTGCTCCCACTGTGAAGCTCAGGCCTGTTCAGTGTCCCCTATACATGGGTGACAATGGGTTGATATCAACTGCAGTGTATGAAGGACCTTGCTGAAGTTATTTTTCAATTGCTTTAATTGCTGTCCATGCTTTCTCAGTTTGTGGTGATGATAGATGAAGACAGAGATGACAGGAAAGGGAGCATCCACTGGTGATCCCTGGACTCAGATGCAACCCAGCAGGTCTTTGCCATTACAAAGATTGTGCTGTGCACTGAATAAGGAGAAATGCTTTCTGCATTTCTTACGGAGTTTGTCGAGCACTAGCAGGAGACAGCACAGCCTGGCTGGTCAGAGAAGCACAACTGTCAGAGGAGCACAACCTCCCAGCCAGGCAGGCAATAGCCAAGGGAGAGTTCAGAGAACTGGCTCCACCAGTGCCAGTGTCCTTTTCCAGCTGATTCTGTAATGAGAGGATATTCTGCTCTCCAGGGGACGACAGCTTCTGTTCCCTACAGCATGGAATTTCCACGCATCTCTTACTCACAAAGCAGCTTTTGACTCAAGGATGTCCATATGTACAGGAGCAGTTGTGATAGATCCCTGCTGGCTGTGAGGGTGACACTGAATGAGCTCTGAGAGCAGCGTCACCTCTGGGAGGAAGAGTGAAGAAAGCCAACACTCATACCCTCAGCCACTTTTACTGGTGGGAAGTTGGTGACTGCTGTCACCACAGTAGAAGAGTGTCCCCAAACATGTTTTGATACGATCGTCTTCACACCAGCATGAGTTAAAGCTTTCCACCCTCCAGTGGGTTAATTTATTTCTTAGATCAAAAATTATAAAAAGCCGCCTACCCAAGGCTGGCGGCATCCAGGAATATTCATTATTCATATGGTGCAGGGAAATAACTTGCTTAAGGACAGACCTGAAGTCTGTCGGAGCTCGGATTCCTCGCTGAGACTGCAGTGCCTGAAATACAAGTCCATCCTCCCCCAAGACACAGTCCCTGTGCTCCCCACACAGCCTAGATTCACAGTCGGGAAAATCATGAGCAAAAAGAAGAGGGAGAAAATCTGGCTTTCATCCGTCATTTTGAGGAATATAATTGAAGACAGGGTGTGGCTGTTGGAGCCAACAGAAATTAATATAAAGTTTGCTTGGAGCTTTGCTTCTGCTGGGGAGGTTTTCAGGAGTTACCCAAGAGCAACCTACAGAGATGGGGCTGGGGGTGCCTTTCTTTCCCTTGCAGAGTGTTGGATTTAGGAGGAGACACTGCAGCTGTTGGGCACTGCTCTATGGGTGGGCATGGAGCACCCACTCCTGCTTCTTTCAGCAGTTCTCTGATGGGAAGAACGAAGAGGTCTTGCTCCACAAAACAAACAGCAGCAGCACTGTACAACCTTTCACTCATGTCCTGGTGGAATGGTCCATAGACTCTCAAATTTCAATTTACTAGTGAAGATTAAACATGACCATACAGTTCTTCCGAAAAACTCTTATTTGGGATGCAGTTGCATTCTTTGGAGTTTTTCTGGGCTCCTGCCAATTTTGCTGGGACATGGAGCATGTGTTTGATACAGCAAATGCACTCAGAAGCTGGTCCCTGGCTAACCTGGCTGTATCTGAAAAACAAATTGTGGTGTTGTCTCACTCCTCATGGCCATGTCAGAGCTCCAGGACTCGGCACCAAGACAGGCACAGGCTGTGTTCCCTCAGTACAGGCTTTTTTCCCCCCACTAAACTGATTTCTTTACCTTCATTTTTGTTATTATTGTATTCCTGTAGCCTTGGGACACAGCCTTGGGGCACAACACAGGGAAAGGACTGTGCAAGTCTAAGACATAAACATGTCCCAGAAGGATTTATAACCTCAGTGTAGGACTGGAGGAGACAGTTGGTTTGGGGTGCAGGAAGCCACAACAGGCCCTGGGCCAGGACAATCAGCAGTGGTCGCACACATCAGTGCCAGTGCTGCTGAGTCCTGTGGGCTTGATGGATGAGAGGAGAGAGCGAAAGGGGAGGAAGAAGGGATAAGGGTGAATACTGGTGCACAGGGATGGAGGAGGCAGGATAATGCCACATTCCCAAAAGCAGGGCATGTCCTGCTGTGGCCAGGACAGTCTGGTCCTCATTGAGCCGTGGCTGTCACTGTGCCCAGCCTGGCTCCACATGCTCACCTTGCTTTGCTTATCAAAGCTGATAATGTTTTCTTGTGTCAACTACAAGAAAGGTGTGTCTGGTTCAACAGAACTTTGCTTTCATAAGCATTGCCTCAGTGATGTTTGTGCAACCACACTGGAACATGATTTTATCTTGTCACTTGTAATTACCACTAATAATTTGCATAATGGCCATTAGGCATCACTTATTAAACACTCCTTTGATGTGATACTGAGCCGGCTCCAGGCTCCCTACTCCCATCTTTCAAATGCAGACCACGACTTTTTCCTGGCTAGTGACTCATTGGTTTATACCACCATGTTTAGCCAAATCCTGTAAGGCAACTGAAATAATTACCACAGTGGGTTTGGTAACAGCACAGGCTTAAATACGCTTCGGAGACCGAGAGAATGACTCTGCTTCAGCTTCTTTCTTGCTGAGTGTTCACATCTGCAGTCTCTGGGCATTTGCAGTGCTGAAGGAGAAGTTCAGCAGGACATGGAGGTGGGCACAACCGGGTTTCTTCCTGCTGAAGTTCAGTCTCCCCCTGATGAAGGAGAACTTGAGTTGATGAAGAGTGTTAGATCCTCCCAGGACCTGCCAGGTGCTGACAGTGCAGTCAGGCCTCCAGCATCTCTTGGTGGCACTGCAGGTTATCACAGCAGAGGAGAGTCCTGGAGATTTCTTAGGACAGATGAAAATAGTGATGGGTGATGAAACTGCAACAGTTCCACTCTGCACAGAGAGCTGGCAGAGCATGACAGGAGGGAAACCAAGGCTTCAGCCTGTGGTGTCTGCTGCAGAGACACAGGATCAGGTCACAGCCTGACAACCTGGAGTGTTCAGGTGCTTCCTGCACTCAGGCACCGTCCAGTGGTTCAACAGAGCCAGGCAGGCAAAGGTGGAGGGCAACCAGAACTCCCCAGGCTGTGTTCTTTTATCTTCATATCATACTTGTACTAAAGTCTCTTAATTTCAACACACTTTCAATATGTGGCTCATACTGGCAGTTTAGATTGTATTTTTCAGTGTACTGAGCTGAGAAATCTCTTGTTGGGTTACAGCAGCAGTTTGCTCATCTAATTCTTTACAAGTGTTACACAAGCCAACAAACAAAAATCTAAACCCCACAAATAGTTACTGTGGGTGTTAGACTGTACCTATCTGCATACTGTATAAAGCAGACTTTTGTAGAGAAATTACAGTTTATGTATCACACTAGAATATGGCCTGCTTTTCCAAACACACCATGCCTGTAATCAGAAATAATTGCCTGTGCTGTGCAGTCTGGAACTCATGGCTGATTTCCAGCATTGGTAATTTACAAAACTAGTTGTTTTCTTCCCATTTCTTCACTGATCCCTTAAACCTCTGGTGTGTTAACTCCTCAGGGATTTTTCCTGATGGTGGTGTAATTCCCATGTTCCTGCTCTCTTACAACACAGACACATCTGCTGGAGCTGTCACAGTGCATTTCACTACCTGCTTACCAGCCCGAGTGCTGATGTCACCCCTGCCTCTCTCAGGGACACCCACCCTTGTTCCTCATATTCTTGGGTTCCTCTCTCCATCCTGTACCTTCAGCTCAAGTCTCTTTTTTTTGGAGATACTCGTTTGTTCTTGCTTTACAAGATTTGCATGTTACAAGAGGACAGAACAAACTCCTACGAGCCGCACAACCCGTGAGCTCCTGTGAAGTTCAGGTCCCTGGTCATTCCTGTTCTGTTGTTCCATGCACTGTGTCCTCCCCACTTCATTCATCTTCCCTTCCCTGTCTCTTCCTGTGCTGTCTCCACAGCAGTCACCATTTCCCATCTCTGTCCAGGTTATAAACACTGGGCAGGGAATGCAGAATTGTATTTCTGCACAGATGCAGTGCAGTAACCTCAGAGGTGCCGTGTCAGCACCGAGGTGGATTAAATCACCCCAAAATGCTCCATGCAATTAGTGCTGCAGGAATGGGAGATGCAGAACTGAGCAGGGAAAGTAACACAGAGCTTGTCCAGGAGCTCATTAGAGCAATTACTCCACAGGGCTAACAAGTGTCCTGGACAGAGCCCAAGAAGAGGCCATTCCAGAACCATCTGAGCTGTTTCTTTCTTTAGAAACAGGCACTAATTCAGACTCATCGTGTCCCCCAAAGCCTTATTGTTAGAAGCCTTCATGTCAGGCCTCTGTCTAAGGTCAGTCATCAAACCCCATCCCACATTTCATGAGAGAAAGGCTGCCAGAGCTCCACAACAAGCAACAAGGGTTGTGCCACCACTCCCAGCCCATCCAAGCCATCATTTGAACGCTGCTGCCAGCAAGGAGGGACAGGCTGGATCCTGAGCCTTGGCTTGCACACACAGCAAAATGCAGTTGTGTTCCTAAATGCATTTGTCATTCCTTTCTCTGCGCTAATAAAGCACCAGCAGCTGTTTTTTCTGTCTGTTTATTGAGTCTCACTTTTAAAAAAATTCTCTCCCACATATTAATTTGTCTCACCCTTTTATCTTCCCACGTGTTGCCATCTGGTTCTTCCTGTTTGCCTTTTTTACAAATCCATTTAGAGGTTCTTTATTTAGTGTTTTCTCTGGGAATTGTTTTCCTCCACTAGAAGGGTGTGGAGAGTCCAGCAAAGCCTGGCTTTTAAAATTCCTCCTTTGGTATTATTTGAAAAAACTTGCTGTTCTTGCTTTTATGCTGTTAGTGTGCATCTGTAATAACTCAAAGATGTTGTGTATTACATTATATTATGTGATATTATGTGATATTCTATTAGCATATGCCTGCTTTAGTGAAGACTCCCTGTCTTTCTGAGTTCTCTCTCGGCAGCAGACTGTCAGTCAGAAAGCCCTGAGCCTCCCTCCCTGCCCTCTGCCCAGCCAACCTGGGCGTTTCTTTCCTCACCACCTTCTGCTTCATGTCTTGGCTCATGCTTCCTCCTCTGATAGCAAATATCCCTTTCCACAACATCAGCTGGTCCTTCTCCTCCACCCTCCATCCCCATCCTCAGCCTCTGAGTTCAGCTGGAGCACTGATGGCAACATGTCTTGTTTTCCTTTTTCCCTGTAGTGATTCCTGTGTGGATGGAGACTGAAGGTAGACTCATAATATATTTTTTTAATACTTTTATATTGATTTACTTGTAGAAATTATTTCTCAGGTTCAAGGCTGTGTCAACAGGAGCAAAGTTTTATTGGAGACAAGCCTTGGTTGCTGCTAGAGAATGGCCACAACCCAGGGGAGCCTAGAGTGAGGGGCAGTACTGGGATCAGAATGGGGTGGCCAGGAGGTGCCGTCCTGCAGAGTCCCTCTGACTGCTGCTGGAGCACAACTGAGAACTCCCAGGTTATTTTTGCCTTGTTTTTCCAAAATATTTTTTCTTCAGAGAGCTCCTCAGGGGATGTGCAGTGGGGCTGGTGGGGACTCTCTGGTTTGCAGTGACCTGAAGGAGAGTAGGAAGAATAATATTTTCAGGGGAGTCTGCATCCTGTGCCTTTCTCTTACACCCCTTCGCTTTTGTGCTGACCTTCCTCTTTCCCTTGTCTCCCCAGCTTTGCTAAACTGTATCCTTGTTGAAAGACTTGTGACTGATTCCCCTGCCAGTTCCTCATTCCCATGTTGTGCTGAAAATCTTGTTTAAACACACATTTATTGCTGGACACCCCCCAGTGTCAAACATAATTTCTGTGTGAAGGTTTATAAATAAATATCCCATAGTTGCATCCCTTATCACTGCTCCCCACCACAGCCCAGTTAATCCCAGTGCCCTACCACCAACAGTCACAGCTGTGATCCCGACTCCAGCCCAGCCTCTCTCCAGGGAAAAGCTCCTCCAGCCTCTCTTCATCACCCAGAAAAGCCTGGAGACCTCTCATGCTCCTGTTCCACAGGTACCCAGCACTAAAGAAGCATTTCATGGTCCCACCTCCCTGCAGACCCCCTCACCTGGCAGAGCCTGGCCCTGGGGCTCAGGGCAGGCAGGGCTGGCACAGGCTGCCTTTCAGCCCCGCGCTCCTCCCGGCTGATGTGGCACCGACTCCTCTTCCCGCCGACCCTCTGTGGAAAAACACAGCTCTGGACACCCAGGCCCCTGACATTGCCACCCTGGAGATCTCCCCCTGCCCTTCTCGCTGGCTTTAGCTCCATCTCTTCAGTCTCAGCCGCTGTTCCCCCTCCCAGCCCGGAGGGTCAGCTGCAGCCACCATCCATCTCCATTCCGCCTGTCTTTTGGCAGACCATGGTTTTCCATCTGACACTCAGAATTACCCTGAGCAAGCACTAACAGTGCCACTTCAGCCCTTGCAATAGGCACTTTGGAACAAAAACTGACTTTTCATGTAAATAATTTAGTGCTGCAGAGTCCAGGGGAGCCCATGTCAGGGCACCACCATTCCAAAGCCTCCTCTTCCAACAAAACAAAAGGAGTAGGTGGGTGCTCAGGGCAGTTCTGTGTGTGCGCAGCCATGGCTGGAATTAACAGCCTGGCTGTTTCAAAACCTCAGTCAATGGAAGGCAGGGCAGAGCCAAATGCTTTGCATACAAATTAAATTTTCCAAAACTTTAATTAAAATTGTTGTGTGAAACTGAAAATGTTTAGATAATTCATTGTTTCAGGTAATTTAGCTGCTAGTCCCTAATCCTGTCTCATTCTGGCAAGCCAATAAAACTCAGTTAATGACTGTTTGCCCAGCTCCCGGTGAAGTTGCCCTTAAAGAGCTGCTGAACTGTGCCAGGGGCTGGGACAATTCTGGGGGCTCTCCCAGCCCGTTCCCTGGCTCAAGAATGGTTTTTGATGCACTCCCTGGACATTTATCAGAGCCAAATCCTCAGATGCCTCATGGTTTTCTAATCGGCCCTCTCTGGTAACAGGTCAGCACTGGTTCCTCACCACACTGTTGCTTTTCCTACCAAAATCACAAATTTTCATATCCCTGTAAGGCAAAGCACAGAGATTTTCGGGTGCCCAGCCCTGTGTGCATACATGATGTCGTGTTGG
Organism: Pseudopodoces humilis; assembly: GCF_049639895.1. Classification (NCBI taxonomy): domain Eukaryota; kingdom Metazoa; phylum Chordata; class Aves; order Passeriformes; family Paridae; genus Pseudopodoces; species Pseudopodoces humilis. The sequence continues at coordinate 2,584,401 of NC_142228.1, forward strand.
CCACCCTCCAGCAGGCAGTGGTAGGTCTGGATCTCCTGCTCCAAGCGACACTTGACATCCAGGAGGGTCTTGTATTCTTGGTTCTGGCACTCCATTTCTGCTCGGATCTCGGCCAGCCGCTGCTCCACACAGGAGATCTGGTTCTGCAGCTCAGCCAGGTATTTGTTGTAGCGACATTCGGTCTCCGCCAAAGAGGATTCCAGGTTTTCTTTCTGAGAATAGAACAAACACACAGGTAGCTGGGTCTGACACGGGTACAACCCTGCTTGTGAGAGCTGGAGCTGTGAATCCTTGTGGCATCACCTACCATAGTGAGCTGGGCTTGTACATTGATTTCCAGGGCCTGCAGCTGCCGTCTCAGCTCAGTGACCTGTTTGTTGCTTGACTCGATCTCCTGGCTGCTTGTGACAACCTCCAGATTCACCTCCTCCACCTGCAAGGTCAGAAAAGAACAGCCCTTTCCTCACCTCCACAGTGCATCTTGTGGTGTCCAGGACCTCCCCACACCCTGCAGTGCCCTGAGCATGTCCAAGGCTGACACTCTGTTTATTCCATTCTGACCCTGTGGCACCATGTGGTGGCCCCTCTGCCACAGATGGAACACAGAAATCGGGCAGTACAGATAGATCTGAGTACATCTGTGACACACTTGCTGTTATTAGGACACTTCCTAATCCCTCTTTTTTCCCTTTCCCCCTGGGGGCAGGGCTGGGTGCAGCTCTGTGGGGATGTGGTACCTTGCAGGCGTACCACTGCTCCGTCTCTTTGCGGTTGCGCTCCATCAGCGTCTCGTACTGACACCGCAGATCCTCCAGGATCTTCCTCAGGTCTGGGCCAGGGCAGGCATTGACCTCCACACTCACATCCCCAGTCGCCTGTTTCCTCAGACAGCTCATTTCCTGCAGGAAATATGTGACTGTATCAGTAACATCCATCCACCCTTGGGGGGACTCTCCTTCTGCTTAATTCCGTGAGAGAGCTGACCTCCTCGTGGTTGGTCTTTAGGCAGCACATCTCCTCTGTCAGAGCCTCACACTGCAGCTGCAGGTCGGTCTTGCAGCTGGCCAGCTGGTCCAGGACGGGCCGGAGGTTGCAAATGTCGGCATCCACGTTCTGCCGGAGCCCACACTCGGTCTCGTACCTTAAACCACAGGCAGCAAATGAAGGTCAGCACATCGGCAAAGCAGGGCAAGGCCTTCAGTTGAGGTTGGGGGAAAAAAATTGGGATCGAGTTCTTTCGCCTCAGACATAAACATTGCCAGTGGTGTCAGAGATCTGTTTTACTACGCAGTGTGACAGGCAGAGGGTTGGGATCTCCCCATCACCACCCTTCACCTGCCCTTCCTTGGGCCAGCAGGGGACTGTACTCACTTCACTCTGAAGTCATCAGCAGTCATCCTGTTGTTATCAATGTTCAGAAGGATTTTGTTAGTCTCCATGGCTGCACACAGGATCTAGAAAAGGAATCGTAAGAGGAATATGTGGGCTTGCAGCTTCCTCTGCCTCCAGAGGACCCTGGAGGAAACACCTGGAGAATTTTATAATTATTCCATATATTTGGGTTATTAATCAATTATATGGCATCACAGCAGGGGAACCCATGTGCCAGGTGGTGGACACAGCCTTGCTGAAGCATCAGTGTTCAGTAAATACAGAATCCCCCTCCCACAGACCATCATTTCATATAAACCATTGCTTCAGCTGCCCTCCAGAGCCAGAGCTCTGTGCACATGTGAAAGCAAAGCCGAAAGAAATATTAGGATTTTCTTGACCAGCAAGGATTTACCTGGTTCTGAAGGTCTTCTATTTCCTTGTGGTAGCAGCTGTAGTCCCGTGGCTCGCAGCTGGGCCCTACCTTGGCATACCACTCCCTGATCTTGCACTCCAGGTCGGCATTGTCCCCCTCCAGGAGCCGCACCTTGTCCAGGTACGAGGCCAAGCGGTCGTTGAGGTTCTGCATCGTCGCCTTCTCGTTGTTAGCAAACAGGATCCCATCCCCGCAGCCAGCGCCAGCCCTGGGAAAGCCACCAGCGCCTCGAGTGCAGATGCCTCCACTGCTGAATCCCAGGGCAGAACAAGCCCTCTGGGTGGCTCCGAAGCTCCCACCAGCCGCACTGCCGGCGCTCAGCTGCTTCCCGAGTAATCCCTCGCTTACACTGCCACCGGAGAAGCTGCCAACCACAGCACCCAAGTCATAGGCAGCGTGTCTCCCCGAGGAGGCAGAGGAGACCCTCCTGCCGGTGCCAGCCGTGTTGCTGCCCGTGCTGCCCCTGCCCTGGGAGCAGGTGGTGACGACCTGCCTGACAGCACAGCTCATGGTGTGGGTGCGGAGCCAACAGAGCCCAAGGCAAGCGCTCAGGTCGCTGCAGGATCCAACTGTGAGCCCTCTGTCCCCTGGTCCTCTATTTATACCAGTCCCTGTGAATCGTGCCACTGGAGAAGGGCTGTTTATTCTTCCTCCTTGTGACCTGGCTAGGAGGTGTTTTCTTTTTTTTCAGCCGGAAATAATTCCCCAAAGGCGTTTGTCTCCAGAAATCCCACAACAGAAAGATGCTTTGGTTAACAGAAGCGTGTTTCAAAACTACATCAAAAATGTTACTTCCTGAATCATCAGGTCTGACTTGTGATGACAACTCAACAACAGTGACACAAAAACCCGACGATACCCAAGAGTGCCCGGGGAATGAAACACCACAGCAATTATCCATCCCTGGCGTGGGCGAGTCTACCCGGAAAGTGAAAGCTGTGGGAAAGGCGTCCTATCTGATGGAGCCTGTTCGGCCCTTTCGTGACCAGAAGCGAGGGTGTCCCCTCACTCACCTGACCTCAGTCCCTGGGACCAGAGCCAGGAGACCACCCTGGGCCATGCAGCGAGGCTCTCTTCCATTCCACATGGCCAACAGTGGAGTGAGCCCCTGGTCTGGGTCTTTAGACCTCAAATGCTCTAGGAGAGCACAGAGGAATATTGCACTGGAATGTACCAGGGCTGGTTTATCCCTTCTCTTTATTCTACATCCATCAAAACATCCCCTTGCGCAGGTCTCAGTTGTTTTGCTGCCTTCAAGGCTAGACAAAATAGTCAAATATTTATCCAAAATATGAAAGGATATTTCCTGGACGCCAAACATGCAGTTCACTGACTATTCACTGCCACACAGGATGTTTAATAAGATTTCTTAAACAGTAAAGTGGAGAATTTCAGGAGATGCTTGACGTTACGGAAGTCTGATCCAGTTCCATGCAAACAGCGCCATGAAAACTCTCCAATACAATCTAGGTGTTAAATTTAGAAAGGACAATAGAAAAGATCTTTCAAAAAGTATATTAAGCTAATTTTTTAGTTCTGGAATGCTGAATTGAGGAAGAAGGGAAATAATTAAAATGTTTTGTCATCTGAATCTTTCATTTTATTAATAACGTTAATATAGCAATGCTAATATTGGCTGGCTCTCACCCACGTGTGGTTCAGCTTTGGGTTTGGCATCCAGGTCACTTGGACACGTGGCATAAAGAATGTGTCAGGTGCAGCCTGGCTCATAAATATTGCTTCTGCCATTTGGGCAAGTCCATTAAGCTCAATTTTATCTTGGCACTGCAAATCCAGCACTCCTGAAGTGTGGGGTGGTTCCGTGAGTGCCCATCCTTCATTAGAGCCATCATCAGGAAGTGAAGCCAGGGTGCTCTGGTGCCCTGGTGGTGGCCAGGCCCTGCCTGGAGCCAAGATCAGAGTCAGTCTGGAGCCCACCTGCAGCCTGGTCACAATTGGTTTTTTTTCTACCAAAAAATTATAAAATTACTGCTGAGCAAACATTAAATTTCATTTAATCAATATTTATATGATAAATGGTCCTTCATTTTTCAAGGCTGGATTGGATGGGGCTTGGAGCAACCTGGTCTAGTGGCAGGTGTCCCTGCCCATGGCAGGGGGGTAGAATGAGATGGTCTTTAAGGTCCCTCCCAACCCAAACCATCCCATGGCTGTGTGATTTTCTTCAATGAGGAAAACATCCACAATGAGTGGAGAGGTTTTTTTCAATTACTGCAAACTAAGCAGAGATGTCCATGTTTCTTTCTTTCTTACTTATTTTCTTACTTCAGACCTTACCAAAGGTGATTAGAATTTCTACAACTTTTGTAAAGGAGAACAATCGTTTCAGTCATTATTTTCCTGGAATTGTGTGTTCTTCATGGCAGCTTTTTTCCTATCCAAAATTCAAAGTATTTTTTAAAACCAGCTTTTGCTTTTACATGAGAACAAACCTCAAGCCCTGCCAGCAGTCACAGCCCTCATTTTATTAAAGAGATTTTCACTTTGTGATGAGGAGGTCTGCTAATGATGGGATCTCCATGCCTAATGGAAGGCTCTTTCCAGAATTAACATTGATTGACTTCCTGGCTGGAGTCTACAGACGGAAATTTGCTCCCCACATCCTCGCAGGCAGCCAGGGGCGATGCTCTGAGGAGCTGTCCTTGGCTGACTTGGGAGCCCCTCGCAGGCAACGCTGCGCCCCAAGGGAGGAAGAGCAGCAGAGGAATGACAGGGGAGCAGAGGAATGACGGCGCACGAGGATCTCCCGTGGGCATTTCAGGAACAGCAGCGCAGGTCTGACCAGGAAAAATTACTTTAAGTAACAAATGAGCAGAAGAGCCTCCCCCAGGCAAAGGTGTTGCTCCCACGTAATGAGCTTTGTAAAATATAGAAAGGAAGAGATTATATTTCAGGTTTCCGTCAGCGTCCTGGGCTGTGTGACAGAGAGTGGGGTGGTGACAGAGGATGGACATGCTGGAGTTATTCCCAAGAGTGCTCTACAGCAGAATTATCAGACTCAACAGGGCAATGGAAATGAGAAAGACTGAATTTCCCTGGAAATCCTTTGGGAGTCTCAGGATACTTTTTAAGGCTTAAGACTGTTTCTTAGTCTAATGCAGGTGTTTAACGTGTCCCCAGGAAGGAGATCCAGCATTTCGCGTTACTACAAATACTCCCGGAATCACCAGCTGTTTTCACATCCAAGAGGGCTTCCTTGGGGACCCAATGACTCAGACATGGCACCAAACCCCAAGTCCCTGCTGGTGCCCAGGCACAGGAGGGCCAGGAGAGGAGCTGGAGCCAGGCTCTGCCAGCCTGGCCAGGGAGAGGCTCATCCAGAGGCAGACGGAGCTTCTCTCTTCTCACTGTCAGCTGAATTTCCATGTTACACCTATGGAAAATCCTGGTGTTCTCAATTTACAAAGTATTTACAAAGTATTTGCTTATCTGGCTGATGATGCACCTGTCATGCCACTTTCTGCCAGCTTGTTATTGGCTCTACTGATGCTGATCTCCATCTTGCTGCTGACACCAGGTGCTCCAGGGTCTGATCCCAGCTTTGCAAGTCACTCCAGGCAAATTGTTCAGCTCTTCCAAGTCTCAATTTCATGCTTTGTAGGATGGACACAACAATAACAACTATCCTCCTCCTCGAGGGCATTGTAAAAACAACTGTCTGAGGAGCACATGGGGCTTTAGAGATTGGAAATACAACACTTAATTCAGTATTATTCATTGTCAATGTTCTTGCTATTTTATATTATTCTTGACACAGGCACATCTCATAGATTTCTCCTTGTGTCTCCATCATGAAACACCTTTCAAGGACATTCATAGTTTCCATTTTTCATTTTGTTGTCCATAAAGTTTCACCATCATTCACTGAGGACTTGCCTCTGTAATTCCCAGCTGAATCCTAACAAGGCTTTTCTTCTTGTGCTTGCAGCAAATCTGAAAAAAAACCACAAAACCAATGTTTGTCCACCTCTTAGAGAGACAATTTGTCCATGTTTCACAGCCACAAATGCGTGTAGCAAAGAGTAAATAACAAGCAATATATTACCTTACAGTTCTGTGGTATTTTCCTTCTTCAGAGCACTGTAATGTCACACACATATCATTTGTGCTGAGCTTGGACTTTGCTCTTGCCTGTGATAACAGGGTTACACTGAGCTGTATGCAGAATTAAAGCCTTTTTCATTGATGCAAATATATGTTGATTAATATCCCCTGATAAAATCCTCCCAGGGGAACTGAATCCACTGATTACAAACCAGGTTCTTCCATCAGCTCTCCCGGCTGTTCTCCCACCTCTCCTTAGGATTTCATCTCAGGCTGTTCCTGCTGACAGATGTAAATATCTCAGAGATGGCTGAGTGTTCTGCTGGATCAATCTCTCCCCTGTGCCCTTTTGGCTGCAGAAGGGGCCATGTCCCTCTGTGCTGCCAGCAGAGCCAATTACTCTTAAACTGATGTCTTCTTTTCACCTCCTACTTATATTTAATCAGTTATATTTGTGGTTTGCAGAAAGCTTTTCTCTATTCATACACTTGGGGAATTTTGCAGATGGTTCAAGACTTAAAAAGCCATTTGCAACTAAAGCAAAACAACTCTCTTCTGATGACAAAAAGAAAAAAAAAATGAAACAAAAAACAAACAAAAGAAAACAAAACAAAAACCACCACAACCAAAAAAGCACATGAGCAGTTGGCTCAGGATTTCCAGCCTGCAGCTTTGCCCACTGCCATAGAGTCTGAGACAGCTTGAGACTCAGGTGCATTTTTTCTTGCTCTGGTTTTCATTTTTGAGATAGCTCTGGTTTGCTTGGCCTGGAAGACTTTCTCCAGGGAAGGTCTGTCATTCCAGCAAAGGGAGAAGCACAATGCAGCCCATGGACTCTTTGCTCTGATGTGTCTCATTTCCTGCCCTTTTCTGTAATTGCCGAACGATGATACAGAGTGATAGTATCTCACACTCCCTTCTCTGGAAAGACCTGGCGGGTTCCCCACATTTTTGATCTCCTTTCCTCTCCTTTGCCTGTTCTGTCATGCCCAGTGTGACCTCATGAGCTCTTTCCAAAGCTGCTGGGGCCAGGGAGCACCCTGGGGAGCATTCAGTGGGATGAGGGACAGTAATGCCGTGGGGAGACTGAGGGGAATGAATGAACCACTGATCACCCAAAGGAGGAGCTTTTGCTGCCTCAGCTGCAGGAGCCTCTTGTCCATTGTTATTAGGGAAGCTGATTTAATGCAAACTGTTCCCTCTCCCTTTGGTCTGAGCCCCAGATTTGTCTCCTTGAGGTGTGGGATGAACATAAGTCGATGCTCAGGGCTCCCAGCTACCGCGGACTGGAAAGCATGAGGTTGGCTCAGAGCGATTCCATCACGCATTTGGCTCTAACACAATTTCCTCTCCTCTCTGGCCCTCTCTTGGTCGCTTTCCAGCAGGCAAATGGGCACAGGCACAGCCAGAACCTGCTGCTGCCCAACTGCGTCACTAATCCTGAGCGGCAGCTCAGCCTCAGGCGTCGTTTCTACCTCGCATGTTTCAGGAAGGGTTTTAGCAGTGATCTGCTACACACGACAGTGATAAAATTATTGCTACTCATCCCTGCACAGATTAAGCAATGGTTACTTTAGTTCCTCTTAAGTGCAGCCCTGGGGCAGCATGAACAGCCCTGTAAAAAGTTTTTGTGTCTGATAGTATGATTTAAAGACAAAAGAGACAGCAGGCCTGTGGGGATGAGGTTTGCCAACCGAGTGGACACCAGGCTCACATCTCAGAGAGAACACCTGACAGCAGCAGTCTTGCTGAAGCCATCTAAGTTCAGCTTACAGGAGAAAGTGACTTTTTATGATCCCAAGAGTTAGAGAACTGAGCTTTATTTTGTTGGCTTTAATTATCAGGCACGTGGCACATTGACCTCAAACCTCATCTTTCCATAATTGCCTTAATTTTGTATCATTTACACAGTTTATGTCTTGGCTAGTCCCATGTATTTACAAGCACTCAGTTTATTAGAAAAAGCTGTCTCAAATTATGTTTGTCACAGGCAGAACCCCTATCCCTCCAGGTGGAACATGTCCCTCCATTCTCCTCCTCTCACTGACTTCTTGTGGTTTCTTAGAACCTTCCCTGGCATGAACACAGAACCCAGAGGCTTTGAGGGATCGCATGACAGTGACAGACAAGTCTGCAGTTGCACAAGCAAGGAGAAAAAGCTTTATTAAGTGTGTCCAGAGACACCTGCACGGAATGAAGGCAACACAGAAGAGCAGGTGAGGGGACACAACCCGACCACACGTGGCCCTCAGGCACTTCTTGGCTCAATTCCCTGCTCTCCTGAGCCAGGGGCTGTCCTAGCGAGTGGTGAGTGCAACCTGCTCCCGGGAGGAGACCACCTTCCCATCCTGCACCTCCTCAACGATCGTGCGCACCTGACGGGATGATGTTGTGACTGCAGAGGAAAGGAGGACAATTATTCATGGCTGGAAGGAGAGAAATTTTTAAAAACACTATCAGATATTGCACGTTCTTCAAGACCTGGTGGAAATTCCACAGGGAAGTAGAAAATGCTACTTTAAACAACCCAGCTTTGACTGGGAAGGGGAAAGAACCAGGCTGAGGGGAAAGGTGGGTTCTTACCATCTCTGCCAGAGTGTGAGGACATGGCGGAGGAGTACTGGGAGGAGATGCTACAAGAGAAGCACAAAACCAAACAGATGTTAGGGACAAACACTGATGCTACTACACAGGCTCTGTGTTCAGGCAGAAGAAAAACAGAGAAGGCTCATGGCAATAAGTGTTGCTCCACTTGGCCTCTCCTGAGGGATGGAGGAACCACAGCCCTTTGCAGCAAGGAAAGGGACCCAGTGCAGCATTCCACTACAGCCAGGGACAGAGCTCTGGGCACCCACAGCTGGTGTGAACAAAGCTAAGACCGGGCTGAGGCCTTAGGCATTCTGTGTCTATGTCCTGTCTCATCCCACCCTCCCTCCCAGCCAAGCCCCTCACGCACTGGGCATCCTCGCCCTCCAGGAGCCGGCGGTACGTGGCGATCTCCTGCTCCAGGCGGCACTTGACGTCCAGCAGGACCCTGTACTCGTGGTTCTGGCGCTCCATGTCGCAGCGCAGCTCGGCCAGCTGCTCCTCCACGCCGGTGATCAGCATCTGCAGCTGGGCCAGCTGGGTGCCGTAGCGCGCCTCGGTGTCGGCCAGGGTGCCCTCCAGAGCCGCTTTCTGTGGGACGGGCACGGGCCGGGCTCAGGGGGGCGGCCGGGGGGGCACAGCCCCGCACCCCCCGCCCCACCACCAGCCCGGCCCTCGTACCGTGCTGAGCTGCGACTGCAGGTCGATCTCCAGGCTCTGGATCGTGCGCCGCAGCTCCGTGATCTCCGTCTTGCCGCTCTGCAGCTGCTCCGTGTTGATGGCCACCTCCCGGTTCAGCTCTTCCGTCTGCAGCCAGGCAAAGCCATGTCCTCAGAGCCCCGGCAGCGGCCCCGGCCCCGCGCCCGCTGCTCGCCGCCGGCTCCTCACCTTGCTGAAGAACCACTGCTCGGCGTCCCTGCGGTTCTTCTCCGCCAGGCTCTCGTACTGCTCCCGCATCTCCGCCAGGATCTTGGTGAGGTCGATGCCAGGAGCAGCGTCCATCTCCACGCTGATCTCCCCACCCACCTGCCCGCGCAGGGCAGTCATTTCCTGACACAAAAAGAGAAACACCACACGTCACAGTGACATGGCATCTTCCCATCGTGAGACATTTATTTGCACCCAGCGCAGGAACCCCACAGACCTCCTGGAGGTCCTGCCTGAAGGGATTATTTCTCTCCCCCTTCCTGCTCGAGTGTCTCCTGACAGCCCTAACTGCAGAGACTCCTGCGCGTTTGGCCCATTTCCCTGTTGTGCAATGAATGTCTGCAGGTCACAATTTGAGCCCAACTCTGTGCTCACCTCCTCGTGGTTCTTCTTCAGATAAGCCAGCTCCTCCTTCAGGTTCTCAATCTGCAGCTCCAGGTCGGATCTGGACAGGGTCAGCTCATCCAGGACCCGGCGCAGGCCGTTGATGTCGGCCTCCACGCTCATGCGCAGAGCCTGCTCCGACTCAAACCTGGGGACACACACACAGCTGAATACACCCACCTGATACAGCATTTTTCTTGTCTGTTCCTTCCCCAGATCAGTGTATTTTTGCCAAGTGTGTGCACAGTTCTCACAGTGCAGAAATATCAGTGCTGTGCCCAGGAAGAGTTGAACTATTCCCAAATGTTCCACTCCAGTGGAGCAACCCCAGGTGCAGAAAAAAAGCACCTTGAACAGCCAGGCTTTCCCCCCTTTTTCACAAAAGCTCTTGGAGGCATTGGACTCACTTGGTTCGGAAGTCATCTGCTGCCAGCCTGGCATTGTCGATCTGCAGGACGATGTTGGCATTTTCAACAGTTGCAGAAAGAATCTAATGAGGGATAAGTGAAAGAGTTAAAAAGTCGTTTCAAACACTCTGAGTAATCCCATCCAGAGGACTGGAGCAGCACTGGGTCTCCTGCCCATGGAGGGAGACAAGGTGGGGTGCTCATTTCCACCTCCCATCAGCACAGACCCCTGGGAACACTGCCCTGGGTGCATGGGCCTGCCCAGGTGGCACCTCCAGGTGCTCACACCATGCTGAGCCCTGGAAACACTCCAGGCTTAGGGAATGGGAGCAGCCCAGCTAAGAAGGAAAAACAAGGAAGGAAGGAGTGCCTTGTGCCTGCCTCATTTGGCTTTCATAATTACACCTGAGGTGCAAGTATTTGCTCGGAGATTATGAAAATGATTGGCCATTTAGTGAGCAGGAATTTCTGTAGCCACGAGCTAATGAGGAGCTCTGAGTTCTCCTGCTTCAGGGGATATCCAAGGAATAATCCAGGAATATTGATGTGGTCATTTCCCAGCTGAGGGGTGAGGAGGGAAGGATCTGCCTTCCCCTGGATCAGGAGCAGAAGGTTTCTGTGAGACCCAGCACTTCATCACTCAAATCCAGAGACAGCTCCTGCCACCAGATGTTTCTGTGCTCTATCAGAGCACACCACATGCTGGGATCAGCAGAGGAGCTTCCTGCATCAAGACAAGCCCTTTTCCCCAGGGTGAAGCTCAAGAAATTTTAGGAATGCGAGTTCCCCCCAGGGGCTGACCCTGCCCCGTTTCCCAGGAATTTACACTCCCAGAGCAGGTAAGGCATTGCCCAACCACCCACACCTCATTCCCTCAGTGAACCTGAGCTCATTCAGGATGAGTGATGAGGGTGAGGGGGAGCAAGCAATGGCAGGGCAGGAGGGATGGACAGATTCTGGTGTTTTGTCGAAGGACTTTTGTTTAAAATCATCCAGGGAGCTTCTAAGAATAAAGAAATTACCTTGGCCATGATTTCATCTGCTACATTTTAGAGCAGGGTACACACCTACTACAGCCCAGTGTGTTCCAGTCCTGGATTGGACTCATGTCAGTGTCTGCAACTCCTAAAGAAAATCCATCCCATAGGACACTTTCTATTTTAACCTCTGCCTTTAGCCTCCTTGAAGGGTAGGGATAAAAATCTGATTTGTAGGATATTTTGAGAATGACTATTCATCTCCATCTGCATATCACTCAGCAGTGAAGAGGGCCAGGAGATAACAAGTCCCTGCCTGCTGAGAGCTCCATCAGGAGCATAACAGGGAGCAACTATGGGGCACAGGTAGTAAGAAGGAAGGCAGAAGGTGACAGTGGGGCAGCAAGTAGCATCAGGTAACCTGAATCACTGTCTGACTCCTTTCCTGTCCCATCTTCCTTCCTACACTGGAACAGTCAACAGAAACTCCATTCTGGTCCCTGGTGTTCTGTTGTTCATAGTGACTGTTATTCCAAAGATCTGGTTTTCATTTCAGACTAATTACCTGTTATTTGATAAGTCTCTTCCCTCCAGCTGTTAGGAACAAGGTCATCTCTTTACAAGTGGCTTTGATGAAGATGTCACATTAATCCCAGCATCCTACCTTGTTCCTGAGCTCCTCGATAGTCCTGTAGTAGGGGCTGTAGTCACGGTCAGGACCAGGTCCCTGCTTCTTGTACCACTCCCTGATCTTCACCTCCAGGTCGGTGTTGGCCTCCTCCAGGGCTCGCACCTTGTCCAGGTAGGTGGCCAGGCGGTCGTTGAGGTTCTGCATGGTCTCCTTCTCCCCGGCCGGCAGGATGCCATCACCGCCTCCAAAGCCTCCTCCAAAGCCTCCTCCAAAGCCAGTCCCAAAGCCGGTCCCAAAGCCGGCCCCATAGCTGCCCCCAAAGCCCCCGCCGAGGTTCCCTCCTGCGCTGCTGCAGTAGCTGCCCCCAAAGCCGCTGCCGAAGCCCGAGACCATGCGGGAGGAGACGGAGTAGCTGCCAGAGCCCCCGTGCACGCTGGGGGCCCTGTAGCCTCCTCCCCCAACACGCACGGAGGAGAGCCTGCTGGAGCCCCCCCCCAGGCCGCCGGAGCCCTTGAGGGAGGTGGAGGAGGAGTATTGCCTGACAGTGGTGCTCATGCTGGAGCTGCAATGGAGAGAGGCGGCTCGGCAGTGCAGCAGCAGCAGCAGCAGCAGCAGTGAGTGCTCGCTCCCCTGCCTCGGGGCCCTTTATAGCCCGGCCAGGAGGCGTTGCCACACCACTTTTTTTTTTTTTTTTTTTTTGCATTCCCGACAATTTTCATCACTCATAAAATCTGAGCCAACTTCCAGAATCGTCATTTTTGCCTTTGTTCTATTCATGCTTTTTGTCATATTCCACTATAAGATTTTTCTCTTACAAAGGATGTCTTTATGCTTCTTCCGTTTCCAAGTAAATTGTCAGGTGTGATTAAAAGGAGGAGGCTCCTTGCTCAGGGCTATGATTTAATTCCCTCTGCACTGTGAGCTTTGAAACAGAGCGGTGCAGGCAGCATTTGACGGAGTAGCTCAGCATCTATTTTACTGTGGCTTTTTGTCCCAGCTGCAGTTTCCTGTCCCTGCTTGGGCTGCACACACACCTGCAGGACAGCAGCCGTGTTGTGAAGCCCTGAATGGTCCTCCAAAGCCTCCTGAGTCCAATGGTGCTGGAAGGAACTTGGCTCCCAATCCTGGAAGTACAAGTCCGCTCTTTTATCTGCAGGGAGGGGGATGAACAGTAGTGAAAAAGCAATGAAAAGGGAATTTGTGCTCCAGGGCTCACTGGAGATTTCACTTCAGAGACCACCCAAGAGTGGGGGACTGTGGGAAGGTAATAGGATGGTTTGTGTTCTTTGAGAACGAGCACTAGCCAACCATCCCAAAAGGACAGGGTATGGTGGCTAGCTAGAAGTTATGAGATCTCCAGGAAAAATGTGGGATAGCATAAAGTAGATGAAGGACATAAGGGAAATGCTCCTGGTGTGTAAGCCCTGTGAACAGGAACACAAAGCTGGGAGCTCAGCAGCTGATGCCAGCGATGTTTTCTGTGGTGGACAATTCTGAAAGTTGTGACCAGGCAGGACAGCTCCACTGTGAGTTGAGCTTACGGCTCCCACAGAAACGGAGCTTCAGGAGAGACAGTGACTGTCTCTGGCAAGCAAAAAGGCTCCAGAACTGAGTGCAGTGGTGTGGTCAGGCCCTGCTGTCGCCTCTCTGTGCTGACCTGCAGCACGAGCAGAATCCAGCAGTCTGAGTGTCCCTGGCTCATCGTGCAGGGTGTGGAGGGGAGGGGATTGCTCATGTGTGCACACGGTGGATTGTTGGGCTGTCTCTGCAGACAGGCCCCAACAGCCCCTTCCCAACAGCCAAGTTCTTCCTTAGATCATTTGCCAAAGGAGGGGAGAAAGGGGATGGAAGGAAGAACAAAGGTACATTGCTGAGGAGCTCAAAGGGCACAACTCCCTCCCCTCCATCTGCAAAAAGCTGGAGACAGTACAGGACTGGATGTGTCCTTGGAATATCAGGAGCTGGCTGCTATGGAGAAGTGGTTCCCTATGTTCCCATTTGCCACAGGTGAATGGAGACAAGTCTGTGCAGTTTGGAGATCTGGAGGCTGGGAGTCTCGGCCGTGCTGGCTCTGGCCATTTCTGACTCTTGGAGTCAGCGTGTTCATGTCGTGTGAGCGCCGGGCACGGGGCCAGGGGCCGCCCACTCGCTGCTCACCCTCCCCAGGTGCAGATGGAAAAGGTGCAGCAGCGCGGGGGCGGCCGGGACGTGTCGCTCCCAGGAATGTGCTTCGTCCCCATCTTCATTTCCTCACCTTTGCCCGGGCAATGCCATGGTTTGTCCTCTCTGATTGCAGCGGTGATGTGGGGAACGGGGAATGTCAGAGCCAAAGCTGGTACAGAGCCCTTGTGTGAGTCCAAACGCTCAGCCCTGCCCTGAGCAAAGCCCCTCGGAGTGGTGCAGGTGTCACACTGTCACAGTCATGTCACACACAGGTGATTCACAGTTCTTCCTGGATGGGGAATTGCCTTTTCTTTCATCTTTTGTTTGCCATTGAACTGCTATGTCATAAAAACACACATTGCCCAGAATATCTGTGATACTTTGGTAATGCCACAGGGCAGCAATTAAAATCATGAGCATTAATTAAGATTTAAAACTACATTAACCACTTAAGGACGTTATTTCCATGACCTCCCATTGAACACAACCACAAGGACTGCATGCTATTTCTATCACAGCCTTTGAAGTAAAAGGCTGAGTATTAAACCAGATCCTGCCTCTGTTCTTGCACACATGCACACTGCGAGCTCATTTTTAATCTAATTCAAAATCAAAATTCCAGTTCTATGGCATAACAGCAGCTTCATGGTAGCACAATGGTGTTTAAACATACAATTCGGTCTTTCTTTGAGGGAAAATGGAGGTGAAGTTCTGGCTCCAAAATTACGTATCAGCAGATGCAGATACTACCTGGATAAAACCACTTCCCTCTTTTTATATGTTTATAAAGTTTGCCCTGGAACCAAATTATCACTGAAAAGTTGCCTAAAATGAGCTGAAAACCACACATTAATGTCTGTTTCTAAAGTGGTCTTTTCTGTCAGAGGAATTCAGTGTTGCCTGAGAAGTCAAGCCATCTTTCTGGACTGAATTCCCACTTTCTGAGACCTGCCTCAAGCTGCCGCTGCCTGTCATGAGCCACCTCTGCAGCTCCCTCCTCAGCAGGGTTTCCTAAGGTCTAGACTAATTATTAATGCTCAAGGCAGGAGAAAATTGACATCTGTTTTCCACACCTCCCTCACACTGTGCGGCAGCAGGAGTAATTAAAGCAGGGGATTTCATTAGCAAAGTGTTATTTGTTGTTTCTATAGGAACACAGGTGTGCCCAGACTTTTACAGGAGGAAAATATAAAGCAAGGGTGAATTCCAGTGAGGCACCTCAGCATCCCTGCACTGGGTGTTGCAAGGGCAGCAGCCAGAGGGACACAGGCGTGGCAGGGGCCTCAGAGGAGCTGCAAGAGGTGTTGGTGGTCCCTGCACCACCCATGGGGACAACAGGGTCCCTAAGAGGTGACCTGGAACGGGGTGTGGCCATGCAAGCTGCGTCTGTCCCGACCCTTCTCAGGCATCTGATCTTGAGTGATTCAACCCTGTCTTTATCCAGCCCTGGGACATGAATTCCCTCAGGGAGAGTCCCCGGGTTGCTCTGGGCTCTCTCCTCAAGGCTGTGGGAGTGGAGGGAGTGCAGTCTGCAGGACCGTGGAGGTGCTGGGGCTGGAAGCATCTCGAGTTGGGAGGGTCGGGAATTGTGCTGCCACTGACCCATGGATCACTCATGATGCTTCAGGAGCCTTTCTCCTGACCCCACTGATGAGCTCACTGATCATTAGCATTAAACTTCAAACCAGAACCGTGTCTCCTCCAGCTGGTGGACGCTGGGGGTGCTTGGGGCAACCAATGCCCCACGAGGGTCACGGGGATCTGCTCTGAGGGGGCTGGGGGGACACAGCCCACGGCGCTGGGCAGAGCTGCAGGGCAGGGGCATGGGGGGCCTCAAAACCATGGAGCCCTTCCAACCTGGCTGCAGGGCAGATGATGAACTGCAGGCATCATTCCAGTGTTTGGAGAAAAATAAAGAATTCTCTCTTATCTCCTCCTAAATTCCACACAGATTTCTGGGGAAGGGTCATAAAGCTGTGTGGCCAGCTCTGCTTTCACTCTTGCTTAGTTGCATTGCTCTGATTCATTTCATTGAGTTAGAAGTTGGATTTATGAAGTAATAAATGTGTCAGAATGCAGCCAAGAATGTGTCTGAACTGGCTTTCCAGGAACGCTGGGCCGGCTGACGGCAGTGGGAACTGCTGTGTCAGGAGCAGCCACCGGCAGCCGGGGAGTGCTACAAGAACTCCCAGAAGAATTTTAATCCTTTTGCTTGCACAGACCATACCCTCCTCTTCCCATCACTGTTTTCCTCACCCTTCAGTGGCGCCTCTGGAAGCAGGAACAGAACTGAGCTGAGTTTGCCTGTCTGGAGGGACAGCAGCTGGTGGATCCCTGTCCTGCCTGCAGCTTCAGACAGTTTCACCCCAACGCTTGGGATCCAGAATGGGGAGCAGCTGCTGGGGCAGAGCTGGGGTGTGGTGTTTGCAGGGTCCTGTCTGCATCACTTGGGCTTTGTCACTTGCTTGGGCTCACTGGGTTAAAGTTTCAGTGCTGCTGTTGCTGGGCATTGCAGCGGGGGAGCAGCACTTTGTCCAACATGTGAAACTTGGGGATTCTCACAGGCTTCACCTCCCACCACCTGTGGGATCAGCTACTTTCTAGACTGCCCCCCACACCCTCTCCCCTGGAGCCACCAGGTCTCAGGAGTTACAGAGGTGTGGGTGTACAGGCCCCACCATCGGGGTACCAAGGATGGAGAATGTTTTCCTTGCAGGGAGGAGCTTTGTCCCACAGGGGTGAGACAGACCAAGAGCATCAAGACCAGACCTTGGTTTGCAGGACTGCAAAGAGAAGCTTTATTTGATTTCTGTGTGTGGCATGGAGCTGAGAGAAGGGTGAGAGAGGGGAAGGAAGGGGGTGATAGTGGGAGAAGGTGCTTTTGATGATCCATATGGCAAGAACACATCAGCTGGGATCTGCTTTGCTGTGCTGGGCGAGGCTTGCAGCAGAACAGGCAGTGCCTCAGTGGGCAGCCTGTGTGATCTGCTCCCGGGAGGAGATCACCTTCCCATCCTGGACTTCCTCGAAGATGGTGCGGATCTGGCGGGTGGTTACTGGTCCTGCAATGGGGAAAGAAGGAACTGTCATTTCCAGGGCAGCAGGGAGGAAGAGTCTTAAGGATCTTTGTCTTAGAGATTTGTTGCTACAATCATCACATTAGAAACTCAATATAGCACCACATTCCCACTGCTAAATTGTACAGACTCAGTCTGTTCAGATCATTTCTGACACATGTTTTGGTATATCGTAATATTTTTTATATAAATTTGTTATATTGTAAAATTTTGTATATCAGTTCAAATTTGGGAAATATAATAAAGTAGTAACTTTAGTAGAAAAGTAAAAGGAGTGTGTGCTAAGGTGGGTGAGGGTATGAGAGCTGTATATGACCAGAGCTTCGGCCAAGACCTGTTCTTACCTTCTTTCACAGGCTGTGAGACGTAGTGGGAAGACATGCTATGGGAGGAGAACAAGGAAAAGATGGTGAGAAAAAGTGAGTCATCTCCAAGACAAAATCATTATTTAAACCCTGCCTTTATTTCTTGTACCAATATATGATTAAAATGCTGCCAGTGTCCCCACTGAAGGAAGAAGCAGGTAAGGATGGGAGTCTGACACAGGGATTCACACACCAGTGCAGCACCTGCTCCCTGCCCAGGACCACACACATGTGGAAGGACAGGAGGTGGAACCCAGGGATGCTGCAGGGCCGTTACAACCACTGGGCTGTTGTGGACTGGTGGGACTGAAAAGGGAGACCCTGTTGCATGCAATGGGTCAGGGAATGAGAGAGTTCTCAGGCTGAGAGAACTCTCCAGGGGATGCAGGTGGTTCATTTTCTCTTTCCTTTGCTACGACCCATCTCATCCCACCCTCCCTCCCAGCCAAGCCCCTCACGCACTGGGCATCCTCGCCCTCCAGGAGCCGGCGGTACGTGGCGATCTCCTGCTCCAGGCGGCACTTGACGTCCAGCAGGACCCTGTACTCGTGGTTCTGGCGCTCCATGTCGCAGCGCAGCTCGGCCAGCTGCTCCTCCACGCCGGTGATCAGCATCTGCAGCTGGGCCAGCTGGGTGCCGTAGCGCGCCTCGGTGTCGGCCAGGGTGCCCTCCAGAGCCGCTTTCTGTGGGACGGGCACGGGCCGGGCTCAGGGGGGCGGCCGGGGGGGCACAGCCCCGCACCCCCCGCCCCACCACCAGCCCGGCCCTCGTACCGTGCTGAGCTGCGACTGCAGGTCGATCTCCAGGCTCTGGATCGTGCGCCGCAGCTCCGTGATCTCCGTCTTGCCGCTCTGCAGCTGCTCCGTGTTGATGGCCACCTCCCGGTTCAGCTCTTCCGTCTGCAGCCAGGCAAAGCCGTGTCCTCAGAGCCCCGGCAGCGGCCCCGGCCCCGCGCCCGCTGCTCGCCGCCGGCTCCTCACCTTGCTGAAGAACCACTGCTCGGCGTCCCTGCGGTTCTTCTCCGCCAGGCTCTCGTACTGCTCCCGCATCTCCGCCAGGATCTTGGTGAGGTCGATGCCAGGAGCAGCGTCCATCTCCACGCTGATCTCCCCACCCACCTGCCCGCGCAGGGCAGTCATTTCCTGACACAAAAAGAGAAACGCATCTTCAGGCAGTCCAAGAACCGGCATATAAATTGTTCCTCTTGAGACAGTTCTTCAGGATAGCAAGCATTTGGGGGCTGATCAAAAGGGAGCAAATTGGGGTGTTTGCTCCATGACCACAAATAAAATAATTCAAATTCTTGAGAAATCCCCACTGGAGTTAATTCTCCAGAGAATAAAGCAGAGCCTGTAGCTGGTTCATTTCTCAGGGAACAGTTCTTCGCAGCCAGAAGCTGTGAGGGTTGTTAATGAATCTCTAACAGCCACAGTGGGTATTACTGACATGGCAAGGGGTGAACAGGAGTCCCACATGCTCCAGGGAGGATGTGCTGCTGTCCGGAGTGTATCCCTTCTGCTGCCTCACCAGCACTTCTCACCTCCCACCCAGCACTTCAGAACTCAGCATAGCCTTAAAGGCTGGACCAGAATTCAAATTTCAGGGCCCAGGGTGGCCTTTTTAGAGCCCAACTCTGTGCTCACCTCCTCGTGGTTCTTCTTCAGATAAGCCAGCTCCTCCTTCAGGTTCTCAATCTGCATCTCCAGGTCAGCTCTGGACAGGGTCAGCTCATCCAGGACCCGGCGCAGGCCGTTGATGTCGGACTCCACGCTCATGCGCAGAGCCTGCTCCGACTCAAACCTGGGGACACACAGACAGCAAAGCTGCATGAGCTCCTGCCAGCTGGGCACACAGCACCTGGGCTTGCTGTTTGCTGCCTCCACACTGCTGTTGGCATTGTGGCAGTACTACACGGCCCCACTGACAACTTTCCTAGGGGAAATGCTGAGGAAAATGGGGGAAAACTGATGATAAAGTGTCGGCCTGAGTCCATAACATCACCCTGCTCCTGACACTTCCAGGCCTTGGTACTGGCCCTGGGCTCTGTGGAGCTGCACACACACATTAAGGACACAGCGAGGCACAGGGCAAGGTCTTTGCACAGGAAAGGCCATGTCAGAGATTAACAAACTACAGGAATAAAATAGTGAGTTTGGATGAAAGCAACACAACCCCTGGGTGCCTGTAAGACTGAGATAACCATCTGCTTTGGAAATTGTGCCCTCATTTCGAAGGCTTTGCTTCCACATTGCCTTTCTGGGGTTTGGATGGGATTTTGTTCTCATTTCATCAAACTTCCCTGCATACTTTGCTCCATTTTTTTCCAGGAAATGTGTCTTACTTGGTCCTGAAGTCATCTGCTGTCAGCCTGGCATTGTCAATCTGCAGCAGGAGGTTGGAATTCTCAACTGTGGCCACCAACACCTGGACAGTAAAAGATAAGGAGTGTCAGGAATTCCTCCTGGCTGAGTGTTGGGACAGGAACAACACTTCTGGGGAAGTTTGGCATTTCCTTAGCAGAAGTGTGTCTTGAATCAGGACAAGTGAGATGCAGCTGACACTGACTGCGGGAAGGGCTGGTTACTCCATGACCTCCCTTTCCAAAAGTCCCTCAGTAAGTGTTTCAAAAGGCCACATAAGATGTGTGAGATCTGATGGTGGCCTTTGTTCCTATCCTTCAGGGCAGATGCTGTTTGTGGAAAGGTCAGAGGGACCAGTGGGGTGTCTGTGCTTGGCACACCTTGTTCTGGGATGGATTTATTTTGTTGGCAGCAGAAATGGAACAAAAGGCAGTGAGCAGGTGCCTACAGATTCTGATTTTCATATTACCAAAGCAGGAGCAAATAACCCACACTGGGAGGAGATTCAAGTCAGAGTTTAGGAGAAGTCTGTTGAGGAGGGGGGGAAAAAATGAGCTCCCTGCATCCTTTGCCAGCACTCCTGCAGCTCCAGCTGTCCACAGCTTCCAGAATTGCTAAGGGCAATTAATACATGGGAAATAAAAGAGAACAATGTAAACTCGAGCATTTCCTCCAAAATGGGATGCTGGGAGTCAAATCAAAGGGAGAGAAATCCCCACGCCCAAGCTGCCTGGGCTGAGGGCTTTGCACCAGTTCCAGCCCTGGGGCAGCAACTGCCAAAAGAGGCAAAAAACTCGTTATTGGTCAGTTCCATCTTTTTATCATCTAAATCTCCTCAACAGGAGGTGCTGAAACAAGTTTGCAAATTCTTTGCCTGAATGTTTTCAGACATGATATCAGTATTTCAAAGTTTGCCCACAGCTGCAAATTTCCCTGCACCTTAATTTTAAACTCCCAAGAACACACACGATCAGTGCAGACTTGTCTGTTCTCTTCATTTTTGTGTTACATCCTCTTAGATCTGTTCCTGCCTGTGAAAGCTGCCACTTGTCCAACTCAGGAGGATGTAACCAAAAGCAGACATTGAGACATCTCTAATTTCCAGCCGAGCACTCTACACATGCCACTGAGACACTTTTTATGACATAATTAGTGCTGACTAATTACAGAGGTAACAGTCATTGTTTCTGCTTCCTCTCTGACACATCCCCTGTGTTAATCCCAGCATCCTACCTTGTTCCTGAGCTCCTCGATAGTCCTGTAGTAGGGGCTGTAGTCACGGTCAGGACCAGGTCCCTGCTTCTTGTACCACTCCCTGATCTTCACCTCCAGGTCGGTGTTGGCCTCCTCCAGGGCTCGCACCTTGTCCAGGTAGGTGGCCAGGCGGTCGTTGAGGTTCTGCATGGTCTCCTTCTCCCCGGCCGGCAGGATGCCATCACCGCCTCCAAAGCCTCCTCCAAAGCCTCCTCCAAAGCCGGTCCCAAAGCCGGCCCCATAGCTGCCCCCAAAGCCCCCGCCGAGGGTCCCTCCTGCGCTGCTGCAGTAGCTGCCCCCAAAGCCGCTGCCGAAGCCCGAGACCATGCGGGAGGAGACGGAGTAGCTGCCAGAGCCCCCGTGCACGCTGGGGGCCCTGTAGCCTCCTCCCCCAACACGCACGGAGGAGAGCCTGCTGGAGCCCCCCCCCAGGCCGCCGGAGCCCTTGAGGGAGGTGGAGGAGGAGTATTGCCTGACAGTGGTGCTCATGCTGGAGCTGCAATGGAGAGAGGCGGCTCGGCAGTGCAGCAGCAGCAGCAGCAGCAGTGAGTGCTCGCTCCCCTGCCTCGGGGCCCTTTATAGCCCGGCCAGGAGGCGTTGCCGGCGCCTTTCGACACCCCTGACAGCCAGAGCCAAATTCCAGAATCATCATTTTTCTCTCCTTGATTTCACATCTTTTGTCACATCCCACCGGCAACTCTCACATGGGACCTTCTTCCGCTTCCATTCCCAGCAGCTGCTGCCATCCAGGTCCCTGCTCAGGGCATTCCCAGTGCCCGTTCCAGCTCCACCCGCTGCTCCCTCATGGAGTAACACAAGTGAATCCTCTGTCATCCGCCAAATCACTCGCAAGTATCATTGCAAAAATCTACAAATCTATTTACTTGCTTTTTTGAGAAGTCTAAATCCAAGGAAAGCTGCTGACTTAAGAGCTCTGCACATCCACAACCTTTACTTGGGCCAAGCCAAAGCCAGATGGAAACTTTCCCGTCACGACCTTTATCACAGGACAAGCACAGACCTGGCAGGATTTGTGTACTGATACAGGACTTGGCAGAAATCTTATAGCTCAAAAGAGAATAAACTCCATCAATTTCTGCTTATGTACCAGCCTGGGCTGAATCTCCCTACAGAGACTGGAAAGTCCCTACTCTGGTGGGGTTTCACACAGTTTAAAGGGCAGATGAGTAATGTTTCCCAGCAGTACCGGCTTTACTCCATCACCTTTCCCAAAATCCCACAGAAACTGCTTGTGACTTCTAAAAAATGTGCAGAAGCTAAAAAATTCTGTGCCACAATTTCTGCTTTCTCAGCATTGAGGCAGGGTTTAATGCTTAAACATTCTAAATCAGAGGAGAGGGAATGAAACTCTCTCAGACACCCACAGCCAGCGCAGGTTTCTTGGAATTCCAGATGGGAAGAGAAGGATCAATCCTTATCAATGGGAAGAGAAGGATAAATCCTTATCAGTAGGAAGAGTACAATCAATCCTGATCAGTGCTTGTGCTAAAGGCTTTTTCCTACAGATTTGCAGCTGAAGAAAGCGATGCCAATGGTAACTCAGCATCACCTCTGTCAAAAGTGTTGATGGGCAAAGCCCAGCACTAGGGGTGAGGACCCTGCAAACACCGAGGCTCTGAGCACACCCAGAGGGGAGGGACAGTGCCTGCCCCCGGCTACTGAAGGACTGAGCAGGATGGTTACAGTAACATAGCTGAACAGGTATTGCTGTGAAAAAAGCAGCAAAGAAGCAGGAAGTGTGGCACTGCGGTGTTTTATTCTTTCTTGAGAAAAAAGCCCTTCACTGATGTGATGCCAGCTCTTTTTGTGCGCAGTGGAAAATCGCACACCCAGCCCGGCCTGCCTGGCTCCAGCCACGGCATTCTCAATAAAAGAAGTTATTTTGCTTTTTGCAGAGGTGCCTGTGAGGTAGTGAAGGAGTTATAGGGATTAGGAACCCTTTTGTGTGTTCCCTTATGTTGTGATCTCCTTCCTTCCCAGCCCCCTCGGGCTGTTTTCACATTATAATGCACTAACTGATTTTGGAGGTGCTCAGATGTTCCCAGAGCCTCACCCTCGGTAATTCATGGTGCCTCCTTTCTTTCCGAAGGACACAATAACAACAAGGCTTTATCTTCCTCCTGTTAGATCTCAGGACTTCACAGCAGTCACGCTCCCCTTAGCAGCTCCAGGAGCGTGGGGTGACTTTCTGGGCAGCCACCAAGGAAACAACAAGAGACTCTGGATCCTCTCATTCGAGGGCTCTGCTCTCTGGGCAGCACTGCCTCACACCCCTGGGATTCAGATTTGGAATTCTGACTCCCCAGGCTGCAAAAACCGGGAGTTTGGAATGCACACGTTGCCCATCCCTCAGAGAGCTGTGGAAGGGGGGGACCTGGGCACAACCCAGCACTGGCAAATGGCAGAGTGAGCAGAGGACAGTGCTCAGCTTCCAGCACCATCCTGGGGCAACCTGGCAGGGCAAAGATCAGATGTTCCTGGCCCGTTTCCCTCTGCAGTGGGGGGTACAGGATTACCCAACAGCCGTCGTGTGAGAGCTGTGCTCCAGAGCCATCCCAGGCCACCCCTGCACCCAGCTCTTCCAAATGCACTCACTTTGCTCATGTTTGCTCCAGCAAACACCCTCCTGCTCCAGGCAATTCCCACATTGGCCCTGAGCCTCCCACGTGGGCTAAATCCTGTGCTGTGAGGTCTGACCCCCCTCAGGTCACCCTCACATTTTAGGCCACTACAAGTCAGCCTGAAGGTGACACTTGCCCTAACACAAGGCAAAGCCCTTCCACAGCCCAGGGGCAGGGGACACCTGGCCTTACAGCTTTTCTTTCTGTATTATCACAACCCCAGCTCAGGTTTCAGTTCTTTTACCACGTGGCAGACAGACAACCTGGAGACTGTCCTGCAATATCAGCTTTTTCCTGGTCTTTTCTGACCAATGCTCTTGCTGGTCAGCTGCCGTCCCAGCCCCTGTCTGAGCTCTTGAGCATCCACCCCACACCACCCCCACTCTAACATCAGGAACCCTCAGCACAGAGCTCCCCTGTGCTGGCTGCTGATGGGACATCAGGATTCAGAGGAACAGTACTGCTTCAGCTATTTCATGTTACCAGAAGAATTCCATCTCCCAGGCTTTCCTGAAGCACTGACCCACAACAAATTCCCTTGAGATAAAAGAAAAAAAGAACACATCATAATTCTTGGGAGATGGTATCAGAGTCTGTTCCAGCAAGAAGCACGCCGGAGATGCTATCTGTGCCTCGTGTGCTGCAGAGGGGAGCAAAGAACTGAACTCCTTGGTTCGCATAGGAGGGGAGGTGACATTGCCTGTTGGGGTGACCACGCTGCACACGCAGTGCCCAGAGTGGGGAGAGCTGCTGTGGAACAGGCACGGTCAGTGTGTTGCATTTGCCTCAAACAACAACATCTAATTGTGCTTTTAATGTCATGAATAAGAGCTAATTAGGAGTCATTGCATTTCCCCTGTGGGCCAGCTTCTCCCGAGTGCCTTCTGCAGCAATTCCCAGCTCAGTGCGAACTCACTGACGGTTGCAGGCCTGGGAAAGGAGTCTCCTGTGTGTGAGGAATGGCAGGAACAGGCTCTACCCTTGCTGACGGATTTGCTCTGAAAGTCTGAACAACACAAAATAGGTAACAAATATATCAAGGTGTGGAGTGACACATGATGTCTTTGTTTCTATCTCAGCCGTCAATTCTTTACCATGTGCCAAGACGTGTCCTGGCACCCCCCCACAGTATTTGGAAAAAGCCATCCCAGATCCTATTACCATGAAAGGAAGCTGTGGTTGTGTGTGCAATGGAAACTCCCTCTGGGCAGCCCAGGGCACATTGCCACCAGCCAGCGAGCCGAGCCTCGGCTGCTCGAGCTGCACGGTGGGGGTGATGTCACCCCATCTAATTCCCTCCTGCTCACACCAAGAGACTGAGAGATGGACAGCACAGCCCGGCCCAGCCACTGCAGAGGGGAGAAGGCAGCAACAGAGGCAGCCAGGTGAAGGGAAGGACAAGGGGAGTGACTCTCTGTTGTCCCTTCCCAGGCTCCAAACTGGAGCAGGGAAGCCAGACATTGCTGTGCCAGTGGGACCCTCCAGCTGCCCCATTGGCGGCCCCATATCAGGGCCACTCTGGGCTACTGACTCCTCTCCTCTCCTCTCCTCTCCTCTCCTCTCCTCTCCTCTCCTCGAGTCTCCTCTCCTCGAGTCTCCTCGAGTCTCCTCGAGTCTCCTCGAGTCTCCTCGAGTCTCCTCGAGTCTCCTCTCCTCGAGTCTCCTCTCCTCTCCTCAAGTCTTCTATCCTCTGAACAGGGTGATGTTGCTCAATTAGTCCCAGGTCCTGAGTGGTTTGCAGAGCACCAAGTGAGGTCCTGGTCCTGTGTCATTGATTGTTCATGAGCCACCTCCACCCCCACCATGCTGGGGCTCATTTCTGCTCCCCAGCAGAGACCTGTTCTGCCTGTTTTGGCTCAGCGTGTGCCAAGGAGATCCCCTCACAGAGAGATTCCCAAGGAATCAGCACTGCTGACACAGCCAGTCCAAAGCTCCCCTCTTCATCCAAGTGGCCAGGCAGTGTGGGGGGATGGGGTTCTCTCTGCTGCATTCAGGGATCATGGGCACATCTGGCACGAGATGATCTTTCCACAATTATTGAATCTCTTCCCCCCAGTCCCACTGCAGCTGTTCATCCTCCTGGCCACCCAGGCACTGTGACAGCCCCGTGCACTGCCAGCCCACCCCAGGCTGAGCACAGCCTCTCTGCTGGCACATCTCAGCCAGGAATATACTGAACAAACTGTGATCACACCAGTCCTGTCTCCAAGGGCTGGCTCAGCCCTCCTGCCTCTGCCTGGGGATGAGAGACTGATTCCAGTAAGCTCAGCACTGAGCAGTTTGGCTCCCTGCAGGCTGTCTCCAGTGACATCCTAACTCATCCACCCCAGCCTGGGCTCAGGCAAGTGACAGAGTGCAGAAGCACAGACCAGAGCTGGGGATTCCCTTGTCCAGAGCCCAAGGGACAAGCTGCTCCAATGCTGTGTGGGACCAAGGCTCTCCCTATGAATCTCCCTGAGCTGCAGTCAGAAGTGTGACCAGAGTCTCTCTGGTGGGCAGAAGGACAGATGGACACACCTCAGGGCTTGTTTTACTCAGACAGAAGAATATTTTTATATCTGAGCAGAGCCAAAGTCCCAAGCCACAAGAATTGCTTGAGCTCTATCTCCATGGCAAACTCCAACCTTTGGGGTTTCCCATGTTAATTTTTCAGCATCTGTCTTCTAGGTAGCAGCAGTTCTTGCATTTTCTCATGTCTCATTCCTCGGTGTGGCAATACAATCACACCCTGTCTGTTCATTCCTCTCCCCTCACTGAGCACGGCACAACTGGCAGGGAGTCACACAAAATTTCTGCTGACTGTGGGCAACAAACAGCGGCTCCCACATTCATCCTGCACCCACACCCGCTGTGCCCCCAGGGCAAGGTCTTCAGCCGGATGGGAATCCCGGCTTGGGACACCCGTGACGTTGGTGGTGGGGTGAGGCAGCTACCAGCACTGGCCTGGGGACGCTTGCGCTCACAGAAGGGAATCACGATTTAATTCCCACTCTGGGGTGAGGCCAGTCACACCAAAGGACCCCAGGGGGATGTCACAAACCTGCTGGTGGTGACAGGGATTCCACCAGCCCTGTGAATCCTCCACAGGAGCCTCTGCTGGCATTAAGTGCGCTCCTGCAGCCAGGAGGATGGCCCCATGCAGACCCTTCCCAGCAGCACAGCCCTGATGACCAGGAGGATGGGCAGGAGCAATGGGAACAGCCCCCACAGACTGTGATTTCCACGGAAGCCCCTCTCCTCTGTGGGACCCCAGCTCTGGTCTCAGTTCTCTCTGGAAGAGGGCTGTGGCCTGGCCCCTCAGGTAGGATGTGCTGTGTGTTCTGGATCCCTCCTGCCCTCCCTCTCTTGCTCCTCAAGGGCCAATGGTTCTGGCAGGTGTTGCCTGTGAGGCTGTGCCATGGCCTTGGTGCAGCAGGGCCTTGTCACCTCGTGCACTTGAGGGGACAGCGGGGCCATGCTCCCAGGAGGCCACCGCAGCTGCTGGGAGGGGAAGGGGCTGCCCAGCCCTTGTGCTCAGGAGATGTACCCCAGAGCAGTCCCTGTAACCGGGCTGTGCTGTCACTTCCCACAAGATGGTAATGACTTGGCTGCTCGTTAATCTGTACTTGGCAGGGAGTTTTATGAAGTCATTAACAAGACTGAAACAGTTGGTGCCTACCAGAGGCCCCTGGCAATAAACCTGCCCCATCCCTCCCTGGCTCCCCCCAAGGACCTGAGCCCCCACCCCCAGCCCTGCTCAGGTCCCTGTTGGGACCCCATTCCCACTCCCGCTCCTTCACCATGCCCAGGGCGCTCCTGGCCAAGAGCCACTGCTCCACCCTGGAGCTCTAATGACACTAATGATTTTCTGAACACGAGCTGGGAGTGCAGAGCCAAGGCCCATCAGCCGTGTCTGGCAGGAGGCGATGGCTTGCCTGGGCCTGGCACACGCTGGCCCCGCTCTCGCCCGGAGCGTGGCGGATTCTCCAATACATAACAGTAATTACGTGCTGCAGCTCTGTAAGCAGCTTCACTTCTGTTATTATTCTGTTAATCCGAACCCCTGGCTCAGCCCAGTGCTGCAGAACCAGCGGGTGCTCAGGATAAACTCCGTACCCCGCTCAGTGCGTGGATACGGTTCTGCACTGCCAGGGCTGGGCTGAGACTCTTGGGCAGAACAGAACGGTGGGAGCCCTGGTGGTGTCAAAGGTCCCGGTGGTGTCAAAGGTCCCGGTGGTACTGATGGTCCCATGCCCCAGTGTCCTGGTAGTCCTGTTGTCCTGATGGTCCTGGTGGTATCTGTGGTCCAAATGGTTCCCATGCCCTGGTGGCTCAGTAGTCCCGGTGTCCCGGTGGTCCCAATGTCCCAGTGATGCCCCCACCCCTGCTGTGATCAGACTGCACTCAGGCATCTGGGCTGGGACCTGCCCTGGGAAACGGTGCTGGGATCCCGCTCTGGGCTATGGGCCGGTGCAGAGGGGCCCGGCGGGACCCCTGGGGAGCCGGGGGATCCGAGGGGACCCCGTGAGACCAGGGGACCGGTGGGACCCGGTGGGACCGGTTAAGATCGGGGGTACCCGGTGGGAGCGGGAAGATTGGGGTGTACCCCATGGGGTCGGGAGGATCGGGGAATCCCGGAGGCACCCGGTGGAGCCGAGTGGGATCCGGGGGGCCCCGGTGGGAGCGGGCGGGACGAGCCGGTAGCGCCGGGCGGTGCCCGGGGGCGCGATCGCTGCGCACGGGCACCCCCTGCTGGCAGCGGCAGGCGCGGCGGGACGGGGACGGAACGGGAACGGAACGGGAACGGGGACGGGGACGGGGACGGGGACGGGGACGGGGACGGGGACGGGGACGGGGATGGGAACGGGGACGGGGACGGGGACGGAACGGGAACGGGAACGGGGACGGGGACGGGGACGGGGACGGGGACGGGGACAGGGACGGGGACGGGGACGGGGACGGGGACGGACTGTGGGGCAGTTCTGGGGTGCGCTGGGGGGTACTAATGTGTGCGGGGGGTACTGGGGTGTGCAGGGGTGTGCAAAGGTGCCCTGCACAGCCGATCCCTGCCTGCATCCTGGCCGCGCCGCTCCCCGCGCCCCAGCAGTTCCCCAGCCCCGGTGCCGGTGCCGCAGAGCCGGGGCGGGTGCAGAGCCAGCGCCTGGTCCGGCCGGCAGAGCGGGGGAAAGGGGAGGAGAAGAGCGTGAACAGTGTGTAAGGTGAGCACACTCGTGTGCTCTCCTGGCGTGCGCAGTTCCGACGCGCACCCGAGGCTGTTCCGCACACACAGGCTGCGGGGATAGCCCCGCTGGCACCGGGCACTGCCTTGGCAGTCCTTGTGGACTCTGCTCTGCTCCCGCCCCGTGCCTGTGACCGACCCCCAGGTGCACAGCACAAGGGTCAGAGCCTGGCCGTGGCATTCGGGAACTGCAGGGCTCCTTCCCGAGTGATTCCCGCTGGGAACGCAGCCACAGCAGGCTCACCCCGAGCCCCTGGCCCTGAGGTGCCACCGAGCACTGCCCCAGCTCCAGCTGCAGCTGCACAGGCTCCCCTGAGATGGGTCGGACCCTGTCAGTCCTGTGCCTCAGTTTTGTCAGCCCCATGAGCCAAGACCCTTTGGAATCTGCTGGCCCACAGCTGCCAGGAATATTTCCACTGGCCCAGTGACGATGTCCCAGGGATGATGCCTGTGGAATCGGTCAGGGTGAGGGACACCAGGGGCACAGACCAGACCAGCAGTGCCCTGCATGGTCAGAGCTAGGGAGGCACCTTTCTCCTTGGTCTGCTGAGACACTGGGACACTGCTGGGATGCTGGGACACAGGCAAGCCTGTGTCCCCTGGGGGAGAGCAGTGCCGGGCTGTTCAGCCATCCCATGGGATGTCCAGGCTGGAGAACACGGGCCCCCACACCTGCATGAGCCCAGTGCTGTGCACCCACCCAGCACCTCGACTGCGGGTGCTCCCCTCCACATCCACCCCGACCGCCTGGCTGCCCCCGCGGTCCCCGTGAGTCATGGGATGCATTCCTGGGGCAGGAGGGGACATGTGCGCTGCAGGGACAGGCCTGTGCGTCATCCCCCCGCTCCCATGCCCGGGGCCGGGGCGGCCCAGCTCCAAGCTGAAACTTGTCTGACAATAATTACAGGGGAGATGAGGACTTCAGAGGATTTACATTCCTTTTGGGCCACACCTGGGAAAGAACTTTCACCATCAGCCAGTTCCTGAGAAATAACTTTACACTTGCGTGGCCCAGCCACAGCCCTGCCCAGGGAGCCCAGGGGGACTGGGGGGCTCCTGCCAGCCCTATTTTGGCTTTGTCTCTCTGCAGAGAGCCCCAAACCCTCTCCTGCTGTCCCCAGAGCTCCCACAGGCCAGGGTGCTGGTGCCTTCTTTCCCTGTGCGGGGTCAGTACAGCTCAGTGCCCAGCATGGCTGGGGTCTGACCACCCTTCCCTGGGGTTGTGGTGACTGGAAGCTGGGAGTGGGGGGGGATTGCACCAGTGTCCCCAAGAGATTGGAACCACATGGGTGGCCAGTCAGGCCCTTCAATTGGAGCCTTATCAGGCCCATCACCTTTGCTTTGGCCGGGGACAGTTCTCCAGTGACTGCCTGACACCC
Source organism: Pseudopodoces humilis (assembly GCF_049639895.1). NCBI lineage: Eukaryota > Metazoa > Chordata > Aves > Passeriformes > Paridae > Pseudopodoces > Pseudopodoces humilis. The sequence goes on from NC_142228.1 coordinate 2,614,643, forward strand.
AGGGCTTCAACCCAGAGCATTGTGAGGAATTGGGGGACTCGGGGATACATGAGCCTCACTGGGTGAGGGGCCATATCTGCTCAGGGCATTTCTGTCATCCCCAGCCAGCACACAGCCTTCCCAAATTACAGACAGGGCTGGACCCTCTGAGCTCCTTGGACACATTCTGTTCATCCCAGATGCTTAACGAGTTAGGACAGACCTGAGAACCCCCTGCTCCTGAGCTTCTCCCTGTCGCTCATGAACATGGAGAGACACAGGCTGGTTCCTGAACCAGCTTTGCCAGAGCTTCCTGCCTCCTCCTCCAGCCACCACTGTTTCCCACCCTGTGCTGGTGACCCCACTGTGGGATCGCTGGGAGGCTGGAGCTGCTGTCCTGCCACTGGCCCTGGCCCAGCTGTGCTGCAGCGGCCGTGGCAGGGATGTGAGCCTTGACCACAGTGCAGGTCTGTGCCTGGTGCCGCTCCGTGGCTCGCCGGCAGCACCAGGGACACGGTGACCGCAGCCAGGCCAGTGTGGCACATGGTGCAGCACCAGCACTGCCTGCCAGCAGCTCCTTCATGTCCTGGGCCTGGGAGTCGGGCTCCATGCACGGGGTGTGAGTCCTACGGCCAGGGCAGCCCACACTGACACTGTGGCTCCTTGTCTGTGTTCTCTTTCCGTTTCCCTTGCACTGCTGATGGGGCACTGGGGGCCCTGTGGAGGTTGAGAGCATTGTATCTGCAGGGTCCCGGGGCTCTCGCCTGCAGCCCAGCAAGGGGAAGAGGAGCCATTTCAGCCCCCAGCACATCCCAGGAGCTGCTGGGAACCGGCGGCGTCAGCAGAGCACCAGGTCCAAAGTGTTTTGCAAGCAGAAGGGCGCGGGCGATTTCTTTATTTGGTACCGCGGTGGCGGGGCGGCACACCTGGCTGGGGCACACCTGGCTGGGGCACACCTGGCTGGGGCACACCTGGCTGCGGGCACCGCCTGGCAGCGCCCGCGAGGGCGGCGGTGCTGACGCGGACATGGGAACGCGGGCAGGACCCGCCTCGCTAATGACAGCCCAGCGCTGGGTGTGGGGACAAGCCACGGCAGGGACGCGGCCCTGGCAGCCAAAACACCGCTGGTGACACGCCTGCAGCTCAGCCCAGCACCCCCAGCCTGGGGGTCTCCTGCCCCGAGGCTGCGTGCTGGGGGCCGCTGGGCAGCCCCTGTTCCCTGTGTCATGTTTGTTTCCAGCGAGGTTTATGGGCTCTTGGGCAGGGAGGCTGTGGTGGGGAGTGTAATTCCTTCTCCTGGTTCAGGAGCAAAGGAAAGGGAAATGCAACCCCAGTCTGCCCTGGAGCAGGGGGACAGTTGGGGAGCCAGGCAGTTCCCACTTCTGATCTCAGCTCTACATGGTTTGAGCCCCTGGCCCAGCCTGGCGAGAACCTGCTGTAGGGTTGGGAGGTTCAGGGCCAATATTAGCCCTGGCACTCCAACCCTGGGCTTCCCTGTGCCCCCAAAACCCACTTGATCTGCCAGCCCTTCCTGCCCCATGCCGGTTCAGCCACCGTGGCTCTGCTTCTGGCAAAGACTGAGCCTGTGGCACAAGCACAGCAAAATCTGCAGCAGGCTGAAAGGCTCCATCTTGACCTGGTTTTCCCAGGAAGCTCCATGCCAGGGGGTGAGTGCAGTGGCTGCCGGGAAGGCCACAAACACGGCAGCTGAGCAGTGCTGGTACATGGAAATGCCTCTGCCTGGGGTCCCTGACATCTCATAACCAAAAGAAGGGGCTATCACCGAGTGGTTTTACAGCTGCAGCCCCAAGGCAGTGCCTGCTGAGGTTTCCCTGTCTCCCTGCCAGGCTGGTACTTGCTGGTAACTGAGATGAGGTGACCAGGCAGCTCTGGGATAAACACACTGCTCCTGCACCTTTGGGGGGCCAGGGGAGCCCCAGGAGTGTGAACAGGCACAGGGGCCTGGGCAGCTGCACAACACAGCAACAAACACGAGCTGTGGCTCTGAAGGACCTTGAGCACCCCAGGGGCTGATGTCCCCTCGAGTGTCCTCTGCCACTGCAACCCTTCCCAGGCCATCCTGTCCCAGTGCCTGTCTGGGCTTTGGGAACGGGGGCACTGGGACCCCAGAGCATGGCCATCCCAGCCCCCTGCTCCCAGCTCCAACTCCCGACCTGGCAAGGGAGTGCCACGGCCAAGTGTTTTGTAAGAGGCAAATCCCTGCCGTGCCAGCATCGTGCCGGGACGGGCAGCTGGGCTGGGCTGGCGCTGGCAGCACGCCGGGAGGAGCTCTGGCCCATGGCCAGTGTTTGGCCCTCGGGGGGTTGGTGTAGGCAGGGATGAGTGTGCCTGGCCGCGGGGCCGGGAAGGGGCCGGGCTGCGGCTGGAGCTGCGTGGGGATGTGTTCACACCCCGCACAGGTTTTGCCTCGTAAGTGAAATATGAACTGGACTGAGGAAGGTGCTGAACAAGGTGTTTGGCCTGACCTGCCCCTCTCTCTGCTCGAGTCAGCAGAGTGGGGACAGCTCTGCCCTGTGCTCATCATTTCTGCTGCTGTTACCCCAAAAATTCCCTGCCCCTTACCGCCAGATCAGCAAGAGGTGGATTCAGCCTGGTGTGCATCCCCTGCCACACCGGGGCAGGATCAAATGCCTGAGCCAGGCCGGTTCCTCCCTTGGCTGGAGCTGGGGGGCACGGGGGCAGTGCACTGATTCTCCAGAGGGGACAAGGGCTGCTCCTCTCATGGGCTGGGACTGCTCCTCTCACGGGCCTCGGAGCCCCTGGACATGGAGAGCTGCTCAGAAAGGCTCGTCCCCTCTGCCCTTGCTGTGGCATGACAGGGGATTCTGCTGGGATCCCCGTTGTGCCAGGCAGCATCAGCAGCACGGGGTGGGTGTCAGGGCACCTGGAAGGGTCTCACTGTGCTTCCCAGCACATTCAGGTTATTCCCATTGCTGGGTGCCCACCATGGCAGGAAAGGGCCCAGATGCGCCCATGTTGTGTCCAAAGACGTTGCCAGTGCTGGTGATGGTGCTGATGAGCTGGCACATGCCAGGAGCCCAGCTCAGAAGGGCCCTGCCTGGCACACAAGATTCCAGTACAGGTTCATCCCAGGGTCTCTCCATGGCCCAAATTCTCTCCCTGGCATGGAGCAAGAAATTCCCTTCAGAATGGAGGGGAGCTGCCTGGCTCAGGCAGAGTGGAAGGGCAAGATGAAAGCAGAGGGCTGCAGGGCAGGACAGCTGCACTGCCGTGCCCAGATGGATCATAGAATCATGGAGTCCCAGAAGGGTTTTGGTTGGAAGGGACCTTGAAGCTGATCCAGTTCCACCCCCTGCCATGGGCAGGGACACCTTCCACTAGATGAGATTGCTATAAACCCCATTCAATCTGGGTTTGAGCACTTCCAGGGATGGAGAATTGAGACTGGGTGGAGCTGGGCTGGAGCCATGCAGGGCAGCAGTGGGAGATGAGTTATGTCCCTTGCTGCTCCTTGGCTGTGCTGGCCATCCCAGCTGTGCTGCAGCGAGGGAGCTGTGGGAGCTGAGCCTGGTACCTTTGCCCTTTTCTGTGGCACTGGAGCAGTTCTGTGTCCTATGGCCCAGGAGTGACAAACTACAGCAAAGCAGGACGTGTCTGGCAGGAGCAGCTTCACAGGCATGTGCAAACAGGCTGTGTGGGGCTGAGGCAGAGCTGCAGGGATGGTCCCTGCTCCCAGCACAGCCCGATGCCGAGGCTCTGAGTCAGCCCCGCGCCGGCTGTGCCTGGTGCCGACAGCTCCTGAATCCATCAGGAGACAGAATGAAAATCATATCCTGTCCCTCTCCCAGCTGCTTAAGCGGCCCTCAATGCCTGGTTTGGACCCTTCCACCGCAGAAAACCCTCCGGATCTGCTGACTGTCACTAGGCAGGGGCCAGCTCTTCCCGGGGCTCCCAGCAGTTCTGAGGGTGTCTGATGGAGAGCAGAGTTGCTGCCCTGAGCTGCTCCCACCCTTCCTGGTCTTTGTGATCCCTATTCCCATGTCAGCTTTGCTCCAGGCTGATGCCAAGGCCCCAGCTGAGGGCTGAGGCTTTTGGACCCCAGTGACCCCCACAAGGGGGATGTTTATTCAATACATTCCCTGCGATGTGAGCACGGAGTGATGTCTGCACGGGGCATCCACCTTGGCCAGGGGAATCCCCATGTGGGGGAGGAGAGAGCCCATGGGAATAACCCAGGAACTGGCCAGGGCTGCAGTGAGGGGCACAGCATCCCTTCTCTGCAGGAAGACATCTCCAAGATCCTGGAGAGCCCTCCCTGAGAGAACTCCCCAGCACCGGCCTGAAGGGACAGAGCACAGGGGCCGGCAGGAGCGGCTGTGTAGGCTGAGCCAGGTCCCTGCCCACTCACCTGCCGCAGGTCTGTTCCTGCTCACCTGCAGCAGCAGCACGGGCAGGCTCAGCCTGTGCTTGGAGCTCTCCTGGCACCTCGCGGAGAGCAGCGGTGTCACAGGAGGGAGGGTGGGGGCCCTGCCAGGGGAAGCGGGAGCTGAGCAGTGGCAGGGAGGGTGAATAAATAGCCTTAAACGCAGTGATTGTAACGCACCCGGGGCCACGTCGGTCACTGGAGGTCACTGGGTTGACAGGAATCAGGATGTGCCCACGGCCTGCCCTTGCTGTCCCGCAGTGCGTGGAGCCCTCTGAATGTGTCACACCATGTCCAGTGCCTGCATCCCGAGCATCCACAGCTGGGACCACAGCGAGCATCCCGCAGGTCCCGACTGCAGGTGGGCAGCGGCCAGTTCATGCAACACCCCGGGGTCTGCAAATCTGGGATGTGAATGCCAGGAATAGTTGTGTAAAGGAAATGTAGGACTTGATCAGGGAATCCCTGCACTGCCTCTGGCCCCGTGACAGCCGTGCTCACCCTGCTGCTCTTTCCAGGAGCAGGTTAATCACCAGGGCTGACGCCTGTCAGTGCTGCCCGCACTGATTAATGGGATCAAATATCCATCAAACATCCAGCTCATCCTGAATCCCCATCCCTGCGGTCACACAGAGGCTGCAGGAAGGATGTTGGAGGAGAAAAGCTGGTTTCTAGGAATGTCTCAGCCCGGAGGGCATTGCTGAGCTGTAAGGCCGAATGCCAGGATGATTCCTTCCATTCTGCTGCACTTCCCAGGTGGACTAGGGGTGGCACCAAGATGCCCCCACCTCAGAGCACGGGTGAAATGGCCTTGCAGGACCCAACAAGGAGAGAGACCTGCAGTAAGCACAGGCAGTCACCCACCAAGAGCCCCCAGGAGCCCCAGGGCCGCTGCTGCAGGACCCCCACACAGTCTTGAGCTGCATCACACCGGCTCCCCGGGTCTGTTGTCTGCACACACACACGGGAGCGTTTCCCCGTGAGATCCCCGGGACTGGCAGGGGCACCTCTGCCGGGTAGAGCCTGTCCCCAGCACCAGCCCGTTTCCTTGTCGCAGGGCCACTAGTGCCACTCGCCAAGGAGCGCAGTGGTCCCCAGGAGCAGCCCCAGATGCCTTCCAGTGAGCAGTGACAGCACAGGTGACACAGGCGGCTCTGGGCTCCCTCTGCTCCTCCTGCTGCCCCTGAACAGTCTCTGTCAGCTCCCCTGGCAGGGCCAGGGCCCCACGCACCGGCTGTGGTGCACGGAGCCCCCGCATTGCCCAGGCGACAGACTGGATCATCTGCCAGGCGCTGGGAACGAGGAGACGGCAGCAGCTCGGAGCTGCAGGAGACCAGCATTGCCACCTCGTGGGGAGCCGGGAGCGGCACCTCCTCGGGCAGGACAGGTCGGGACCAGCACCCAAAGACGGGCAGAGGGGAGGAGGGTGCAGGGACTCAGTTGCCAAAGTCACCCATGACTGCAGGTGCCAGCTCTGAATCCTGCCCACAGCAAAAATCGGATGTTAACACTTCTGTGACAGCTCTCACCAGTGATGGGTTTAACTCTGGTGTCTGACACACACTTGCTTCTTCTGGTGTTGGACCAAAGGCTCTGGGGGCCCAGTGGTGAGGACACTATCAGGATGTGTCATGTGGACTCTGCAGATCAGAAGTGACACTGATAAATCGACTCTCTGGGGGATCTTGGCTCAGCAGCAGGGCCAGTCTGCCCAGAGCTCACATCAGACTGAAGTTACCGATGGCTCTGCTCGAGTGTTTGGTGTTGAATATGAATAGCAGCCCTTTGGCTGCAGTGAGAACTTGGAAATGCCTCCAGCAGAAAGATGGGAGTGCAAAGCTCTAATTGCTCCTCCTGTCTGGCTACTCCACCATGCGGCTGCTAGAGATGGCTCCTTCTCTGGGAAAGGAGGAAAATCTGATCAGAAAACGAGGAGAGAGAAGAACCACCTGCTTGTTCATGGTGGCCATGGAGCAAATTGATATTCTAATGAAAATTTCAGCCAGTTCTCCAGCTGATCCGTCACACACAGAAGAGACAGATGCTTCAGAAACACCACAAATACAGCAACGCAAACAATTCCCTCTGCCTGGTGCAAGAGAAATCATTTGCCTTTATCTTAAATAAAACCCCCAAGAATGATGCAACATCCGACCCATGCGGCGTCTGCCAGAGCCGCAGATGGCAGCACACCCAGCTGCCAATAACCTGTCAAACCCACGTCGTGCCTCAGAGATGGCTCCGAAGCAGGGCAGGAACACCTACACAGGGAGCTGGGGCTGCAGGGGATCCAAACGGAGCTGAGGAGCTCCAGATCCAGGATCCTCAGCCCAGCAGGCCCAGGCCTCCCCGGGACGATGTTCCCACTCCATGTGCAGCTCTGACCCGCTCCCAGAGGGGAGCTCACGCTCTGTTTAGATCTACGTGGCTTTTGACCCCATTAATTGTCAGAGATTTACTGTTCTTCGTGTCTGGAGTCTCAGGGTATTTTTAGCACCTGTACCATGTCTCAGAGCGGGATGTGATGTTCCCGTGCCAGCAGCCCCCGTGCTGGCTGAGCCACAGCAGGGAGACACCTGCCAGTTTGGGGGGTTTATCCACGGCAGCACCGGGAATGCCGTACAATGTCCGTGTTTAGCAGCTCAGTCCTAACACTGCGAGCCAGGCTCCAGGCCCTAAAATTAGGACTCAAGAACAGGATTAAACCTAAGATCACCAATTCCCACTGACCCTGGTCTGGGCCCCTTTGGGCTCGCTGCCCTCCACCTTTGTCTCTCATTACGAAAGGACAGAGATTGCCCCTTCCCAAGCACCATGACTGGGGTTACTGAGATGTGCTGACCCAGCCAGGCCTTTGGGACACCCCAGGAGCCAGGGTGGGACGTGCCAGCGCTCAGGACAGACAGCAAAAGGAACTGAGCTCACTCTGCACAGGCTGAGGTTTGCCAAGGCCTGCCAGATTGAGCTGAGGTGCAGTAGGTGCCAGGGGATCCATTTCAGTCGTTTAAAGAGAAAAATCTTCCTTTCATATCAGATTCTGGTGACACCTTCAGCATTTCCCTTCGGCAGCACAGCCCCAGGCCCACTCCAGAACTGTGTGTCCTCCGAGCATCTCCCTGCCAGCAGCCTGGGAACAGAACCCTCCTCTCTGTCAGCACTTAGCTCCCTGCAGGTGCGGTGGCACCGTGGGGACAGCCAGTGACAAACCCTGGTAACAAACCCACATCCACAGGTGAGCTCTGAGCGTTCCCAGGCTGCAGCTGCACCAGGAGAGGACCCAAGATCTCTCCATGCCCGGAGCACTGCAGTCACAGGGTGGTGACCAGGCTGTGCCAGGCTCAGCAAGGCCAGCCCGGGCAGGCTGGGCACAGCGGTGTCACCCCGGGCTGGGGCACGGGATCGCTGCGAGTTCCTGACACCGGGACACGAATCACCGGACAGGCAGGACCCGGGGCCTCCCCACATGTGCAGGTGGCCGGGAAAACACCTGCAGTGCCCACAGGAGCCCCACACAGCTCCGGGCAGGCCTGGGCAGCGCTGGGCTGTGGAGCCGGATGGATGTGACAGACACAGGGTTGGGAATGGACAAACTGCTCTGGGCTGGCCTTGGCTCCTGCAGCCATCCAGAGTGATGGGCACCATGGCTGGACAATGCGTAGCCAGTGAGGGCCAGGGAACGGGATCAGTCTTTTGAGGGTCCCAAGGGGATTTCGGAAGAGTGAAGGAGGGGTTGGGACGCTTTGGGACTCCCGGAGAAGTTCGGGGTTCCCAAAGAGGTTTCACGGGGACATAATAAGGGTGTTTTGGGAGGGTTGGAGGGTCCCAAGAAAATTTGCGAGGGCTGGAGGGGATTTGGGGCCCCCGTGAAGGTTTCGGGGCGTACCGTGCTCTTTGGAGGGGAATCCCAAGGGGACCTGGAGGTGTTTGAGTGGTCCCGGGGAGCATTCTGTGCTTCATGGGGATGTTTTGTGGGTCTCGGGGAGGAGGTTAGGTGTCCCAGGGGGATTTTTGAGGTCCCGGGAGTATTTTGGGGCCCCGGGGGGTCTCGGGAGTGGCGGAGGCGACCCCGAGTGGGGCCGGGGGTCCCGGGGGTCCCGGCCCCGGCCCACACACCGCACTGCGCACGCGCCGCCCCGCGCGCTGCCGGGCCCCCCTGCCCCGCATGCGCCCCGCTCCCCCCGCGCCAGCAGGGGCGCGGCCGCGTTCGCCCGATGCGTCCTGACGCCCCCGCTTGACAGCCAATCATCGCTCTCGTTCGCCGTGCGTGATGGCGTCACGTAGGGGCGGTATATAAGCGGTCGGCGGCAGTCCCGCCCCCCTGACAGCGCCTCGAGCCGCCGCCGCGAGAGCATCCTCCGCCCAGAGCCGCTCCCGCCGCCAGAGCCGCCCCCGTCGCCGCCGCCGCCGCCTCCGCCGAGGGAAGGGAAGCGTATCGTATGTCCGCTATCCAGAACCTCCAGCCCTTCGGTGAGGCCCTTTGTGCGGTGGGGCCGGGGGAGCGCGCGGGCCCCGCCCCGGCCCCGCCCCGTGGCGCAGTTGCTATTCCGGGCCCGGTTGCGTCAGCCGCGGGGGGGCGGGGCGGGGCCAAGGCCTGACGGGCGGGCGCGTCGGCCAATGGGGTGGGGGCAGGGGCGGGACCTACCGATAACGGGCAGGCGCGCGGGGGCGGGGCCGAGGTGTGACGGGCGGGCGCGACGGCCAATGGGGCGTGTCCTGCGCGTGATGGGCGGGCGCGGGGGCCAATGGCGCGGGGGCGGGGCGGGGCCTGACGGCGCTCCCCGCAGACCCCTTTGCGGATGCAAGTAAGGGTGATGACCTGCTCCCGGCCGGCACTGAGGACTACATCCATATAAGGATCCAGCAGCGCAACGGCAGGAAGACCCTCACCACAGTCCAGGGCATCGCGGATGACTACGATAAAAAGAAACTGGTGAAGGCCTTCAAGAAGGTAGGGCTTGTCGGCTCGGGGGGCAACGGCCACGCCCGGCAGGGATGTTTGTGTGGTGCTAAGGGAATTTTTGTGTCTTTGCTGCAGAAATTTGCCTGCAATGGTACTGTAATTGAGCACCCCGAGTATGGAGAAGTGATTCAGTTGCAGGGTGACCAGCGCAAGAACATCTGCCAGTTCCTCGTGGAGGTAGGACACCTTCAGCCTGCTGAGATAAACAGGAGTTTGTTAAATGCACACAGATCCCTGGGTGTGGGCAGTGTTTGGATGCGCAGAGGCATCACCCCATGCTGTGAACGCGTTTTCTGTCTTGCAGATTGGACTGGCTAAAGACGACCAGCTGAAAGTCCACGGGTTTTAAGTGCCTGTGGGCCACTGGAGCTTTATGCAAGAAGATATCCTTACCATGAAATTCCCACCTGTCCCTTGTCATAAGTTTAAAACCAGCCGGTTTGTGTAATGTAACGATCTTGGGTCCACTGTTGAGTCTGGACTGTTGTAATTGGTGATGTAATAAACTGACACGAGCCCATGCTATCTCGTCTGGCTGTCCCTCATTTCCCAGAGGTAGCGCGGGCAGCGGCACCATCCAGCCTGAAGCCAAAAGTTCCAGCTGTTCCCAGCTAAGCCCAGGGACTCTGCCTGTCCTGATGGCTCCTCAGTCCAGCTGCACTTCCATCCTGACAGAGGGGAATCGTGTCCTGCCTGGTGCGAGGCCCCTGGCTCCGGGACACATCCCTCTGGGCTGTGCTGGCTCCCAGAGGCAGTGGGATGTGGGGAGGCCTGGCTCAGAAGGAGTGACAGAAGAGTGACCTGGAGGTTGGATGGCTGCAGTTCAGGTGCTGGTACCTGCGAGCCCTGAGGTACCAGGCACTGGAGGAACTGTCCCATGGGTTAAACTTGTGACAAGGGCTCAATGTTGGACTAACATGAGCATCCCTGGAGCTGGCACTGCCTCACACCCTGTGCAGTAACATGGCTTTGGTTCCAATTCTAATGTTTTACTGTAATGTATTTAAAGTTATTTAAATAAAACTGGTTTTCAAAAGCCTGTGCGTGGTGGGTTCCATTGTTCCTGGGGCCAAAGCTCAGGGGCCTGCTGGGATTCCCAGCCCTGGGGGTTGCCCCCAGCTCTGGCCCACTGCAGGAAGGGGAAGTTCCCTTGGTGCTGTCTCTGCTACTCCTGCTGGGAGCTGAGGGAAAGCCGAGGAGTGGGTGGGTGCTGAGTCATTCCCTGCCCTGGCTCTAACCCTCGAACCGGCTCCTGTGCTCGTTGTGTTCCTGTAAGTCCCCTGGGCAGGGTCAGCATTCGTGCTTCCCAAAAATGCTCCGGGGAGGAGGGGGAGGCACTGCCACCCCAGTCAGGCTCTGCCACAGGTCAGGGGCTGAGTGCTCTCGTTATTTCCTGAGCTCAAGATCAACAGGCAAGAATGAAATCTCAGTAAAATGCACTGGTTGAGGGCAGCAATGGTTCTGGGGGCCAGCAGGTGCCTCTGGCACAAGAGTGGTGTGGAAATGCACTGAAATGCCTGAGTGCACGGGGAGTCCCTGGGTTTCCCTCCCATTGCCCCCAGCCCACCTGTCCTGCAGCAGGGAGGGCTGGGGTGTCCTGAGAGGCTGCTCCCACCCTGGTCTCCTGCTCATGCTCCTGGCAGCCCCCCAGAGCAGGTCCTGGCTCTTCATCCACTGCCACAATGACCCCCATCGCCCGCGAGCTGTGCAGGAGCCCTGAGTTCACTGCCACTTTCCCGGGAGACTTTGCTCTTGGAAACCAAATTACTGCAATTATGCAAAGCAGCTTCAAGTGCACCGAGGAGGCAGGTGACCTCCAGCCCTGCCTGTGCCTCAGAGTGACCTCCAGCCCTGCCTGTGCCTCAGAGTGACCTCCAGCCCTGCCTGTGCCTCGGGGAGCAGGTGCTGGCAGACAGGTGAGCAGCCTTGCACATGGAGAGCAGGTGCTGACAGCACCAAGGCCAGCATTCACATCAGGGTGTACATTTGTGCACACAACCTGACACAGCCCAATCTCTGCTGCTGCTGCACCAGGAATTCCCGTGCCCTTTTTGTGTCAGGACAGCTACCACAGCTAGGGAGGGGTGAGGAGTGCTTGGTCCATCCTCCAGCTCTGCCTGTCCACCCGCAGAAGGGTCCAGCCCACAGCCCCAGTAAGAAATCTGCGTCAAGGTGATGCCAAGCTGTGGCCTTGGAGGGAGTGGCCACCATGTCCCCATCACCCTGATGGCTCATTTGGTCCAGATTGAACCATTAAAAGGCAGAAATTGGAAAACAATTTGTTTGTTCCTTGTGTGAGTGCTCGGTGGAGCGAGCGATCGATGGCCGCGGGGTGCTGGGTGCCGCTGCCTTCCGGCCATCCAAAGCCCATTTGTTTCGGGGTGTTTGAGGAGCACCGACACGGCTCGTTGGGGACACGTGGGGACACGGGACAGTGACGTGCCCCAGCCCAGGATGTCGTTCACGGGGTTTATTGAAAGAGGGAGACAAATGGGCTCTACAAATACACTGATGAGGGGTCAATACAGGCAGCAGGAAACATCAATATCCAATGAGGGGGTGGATGGCGACAGACAAGGATCTCCAGGGGCTCTGACACGAGCGGGGCCCACTCCTTCCGCAACACCCCAAAGCTTTTTGGGGTGCAGGGAGAGATCCAGAGCTGCAGAATGGGCAGCTCCAGGGCCTGTGTCCTGGTGAGGGGCCTCACACACACTCACAGACACAGCCCCCAGGTCTGCACAGAGCCCCTGGGAGCCCTGGCACAACACGTGTGCACACACCCACGTGTCAGGGAGCGCGTACACCCGTGTGTGTGTGTGTGCAGACAGACACACAGACACACGTACACATGTAGGAACACACCTACTCCTGTATATATATACATGTGCACATACAGATATATGCATATGTATTGCTATTTATAAATACAGATAGGTCTGGATGTATAAATATGTATAAATGTGTACACATTTAGGTATATGTGTACATATATCTACAAATATATACATAATCCCAGAATCATTTAGGTAATGGGAAAATCCAAAAATCATGGGGGTGTATATAAATATATACATGTATATGTGTGTGTATATGTGTATATGCACATATATATAGACATGTACATATAAACATATGTAAATATATATTTATGTAATCATATTTATATATACATATAGCTGTGTTTCTATACATATATACATATATAGAGAGAGAGAGATATGTCATGGTGTTCCATGGTATCCATCACTGCACACACCCTCCATCACTCAGTGATGTACAATTACCTCATCCATATGTATCCATGTGTACATATGGATACCTGGATGTATTTACATAGGTGCATAAGCTATGTTTAGAAATTTATATTAGAATTATTATAATTAGAATTGATATTAGAAATGTACACATTATATATATATATATTTTATACTGTATAAAATTTTATATATGACACTGTATTATTTATATAAGTATTTATATATAAGCACACACCACTGCAGTGTGTGATACTGTGTAGCTGTTATTATTTAATAATGCATGATGTGCATGTTCAGCTGCACACAGAGCTCTCCTGTTCTGTACAAAAGTGCAGCCAAGGCACCATGCCCTGGCAGCTGCACCTGGATTTGTGTTCACGTGTGTCCATGTACAGCCAGCCATGAACTGTGCTTGTGTAGCTAGGAATGTGTATGGACACGTGTGCCTGTACATGTGTGTATGGATACGGCTGTCAGGCTGTGTCTGTGTGTATGTGTGTGTGTATGTGTGTGTGTATGACTGTGTGTCTGTGTGTCTGGCTGTGGCTGTGTGTATGTGTGTGTGTATGTGTGTGTATGTGTGTGTGTGTATGTGTGTGTGTGTGTATGTGTGTGTGTATGTGTGTGTGTATGACTGTGTGTCTGTGTGTCTGGCTGTGGCTGTGTGGCTGTGTGGCTGTGTGTCTGTGTGTCTGTGTGCCTGTGTCTGTGTGCCTGTGTCTGTGTGCCTGTGTGCCTGTGTCTGTGTGTCTGTGTCTGTGTGTCTGTGTCTGTGTGCCTGTGGCTGTGTGGCTGTCTGGCTGTGTCTGTGTGTCCGGCTGTGTGGCTGTGTGGCTGTGTGTCCGGCTGTGTGGCTGTGTGTGTCTGTGAGCCTGTGTCTGTGTGTCTGTGTGTCTGTGTGTCTGTGTGTCTGTGCCTGTGTGTCTGTGTGTCTGTGTGTCTGTGTGTCTGTGTGTCTGTGTGCTTGTGTCTGTGTGTCTGTGTGTCTGTGTGTCTGTGCCTGTGTGTCTGTGTGTCTGTGTGACTGTGTGTCTGTGTCTGTGTGCCTGTGGCTGTGTGGCTGTCTGGCTGTGTCTGTGTGTCCGGCTGTGTGGCTGTGTGTGGCTGTGTGGCTGTGTGTGGCTGTGTGTGGCTGTGTGTGCCTGTGTGTGCCTGTGTGTGCCTGTGTGTGCCTGTGTGCCTGTGTGTCTGTGGCTGTGTGGCTGTCTGGCTGTGTCTGTGTGTCCGGCTGTGTGGCTGTGTGTCCGTGTGTGTCTGTGTGTGTCTGTGTGTGGCTGTGTGTCTGTGTGTGGCTGTGTGGCTGTGTGTGTCTGTGTGTGGCTGTGTGTGTCTGTGTGTGGCTGTGTGTGGCTGTGTGGCTGTGTGTGTCTGTGTGGCTGTGTGTGTCTGTGTGTGTCTGTGTGTGGCTGTGTGTCTGTGTGTGGCTGTGTGTGTCTGTGTGTGGCTGTGTGTGGCTGTGTGTCTGTGTGTGGCTGTGTGTCTGTGTGGCTGTGTGGCTGTGTGGCTGTGTGGCTGTGTGGCTGTGTGTGTCTGTGTGGCTGTGTGTGTCTGTGTGTGGCTGTGTGTGGCTGTGTGTGTCTGTGTGGCTGTGTGTGTCTGTGTGGCTGTGTGTGTCTGTGTGTCTGTGTGTCTGTGTGGCTGTGAGCACACACAGGTGCCCGAGGGCCCCCCCGGGGATGGGTGGCTGTGTTGGAGCCGCCCTGGGGTGTGGCAGCCCCAGCAGTGCCTTTAAAAGCGAGGCTGAGCTGGGGCGATCTTGGAGGAAGACGCGCACTGAGACCCACCAGGACACCCACCCTGACACCCTGCTGAGCCTCAGAACCCACAGGTGAGTCTCACAGGGCTCTGCCACTGTCCACAGGTGACTTGGGGACCAGCTGGGAGAGAGGGATGGAGAAAACCTGAGGAGCAGATAGGAGGGACAAAGCAACTCAATGACCCACCAAGAGGAGCCGAGGGGATCTGGGCCGGGCCATGCCCTGGGGATGGGAACCCAGCTCCAGCTGTTTGAGCTCAGGGAGGAGCTGGATGATGCTCTTGGCCGTGTGCTTTAGTTTTCAGCATCCTTGCAAGGAGCAAGGAGAGGGACTTGAGCCTTATGAATCCCTCTGCCTTGACTGTGGTTCATGGGGATGTGGGTTCCAGCCAGGAGACAAGGAGGGAGAAAACCTGGGGAGAAGGTGGAAAGGGGATGTGGGGACCCAAAGGGAGGGACAGGAGAGTGTGAACTGGCCATGGCCAGGGCTGAGTGCCCAGGCCACCCTCACCACAGCATAGCATGTCCCAGTTTGGGGGCTGCAGCTCCCCCACGTCCCCACCCCTGCTCGGTCTCTCCACAGCCATGAAGGTGACGCTGTGCCTCGGTCTCATCCTCGCCCTCGCAGCGACCGCCTGCCTGTGCCGGCCAGCAGCAGAGGCACCGGGTGCCTTGGGGGACCCCCACCAGCCCCCCCCCAGCCTGGTCCGGCGGGACTGGCCCAAGGACCTGTCCCAGGAGCAGCAGCACCTCTTGTCCCAGTTCCTGCCCCACGTCCTCGCAGGTACTGGGAGTTCAGGGTGGGCAGCCCTCAGGGGGCACAGCCTGGCCCTCGTGCCAGCTCTGACTGCTGCCTTTGCCCTGGCAGAGCTGAACAAGCACAAGGCCTTTGTGCACGGGGATGAGGGGATGGAGGCTTTGCACGACCACTACTACCCCGACTGGATGGACTTCGGCCGCCGCAGCGCTGAGGACGAGGCTGGTGCTGTGTAGCTGCTGGGATGGGCTGGCCGTGCAGAGCCCTGACACATTCAGTGTGTCCTTTCCCACAATAAAACTCTGGCACTACGGCCTCTGCACTCTCACTGTGCTGGGGAGAGCCGGGGAGGGAGGGCAGTGGGGAGTTGCCCCCAGAGAGATGCACAGGGCAGCAAACAGAACGTGGCAGCAGACACAGCACAACCAAACTGCTCTGTGAATTCACATTTATTTGCCAGGGGATGGGGCACAGCTTGGAGAGAGGGACACAGCTGGGAGGAGCAACAGATGCACCCCCAGAAACATCCCAAGCTGTGGGTGCTGCTACTATTGCTATTCAGTGGGCAGGAAAGAGTTAAACCACCATTCCCTTTAAAAGCCAGTCCAGTCCAGGTGCTGGCCAGGGGCCCAGCCCAGGGTGCAGGGGTCTCCCCCCGGCCCCAGTGGGTGGCCCCAGGACACACCCGAGCCCAGACTGAGCATCACCCTTCTCTGCAGCATCTGGACAGCCCCAAACGGGCCACGCTGCCCCTCGCTCCACAGACAGGCTCAGCAGAAGCAGGAACAGTTTTTATTGCCAGAAACTGGCTCCTGTGAAGGGTCCACACTCCTCCAGCAGGGGCAGGGTCAGCCAGCACCCCCTGTACCCCCCACAGGTGGGGAGCTGTGCCAGGTTCTGTCCTTACAGCTGGGGCAAAGCTCCCCAGGCTGGTGCCAGGAGCGCTGATGGACCTGGGGCAGCGCCAGGAGCTGAGGCTGAAGCTTGTCCTGTCTGTTTCCCCATGGATGGGTGAGGAAGAGGATGTGTCTCACTCTGAGCCTGGGGGCTCTGCAGCAGCATCACTTCTGGGTGCCCCAGGCCCCTCTGGGCCCTGGCCGGGCACAGGACATCTCCCCTCTGGCCACCACCTTGTCCAGCCCAAGGCGCTGCAACTTCTCCACCAGGTTCCAGCTGAAGATGCTGCTCCTGGGTCGGGGTCCGTCCTGGCCCCTGGGCACACGGGGGGGCTGTGACTCAGAATGCTGAGGGTCCTGGCAGTGGAGTGAGGGGGCCCACCGTGATCCAGTCCCTGGTGCCAAGCGGGAATCTCGCCCCAGCAAGAGCCTGAAGAGTCCCATGGGGGTGCTCGGGGGTCCAGGACCAAGCGCCAGTGTGGGGGGAGTCTGTTCTGGTGAGGGGCTGCTGAGGCTCAGCCCCTCAAAGGGCCCACAAGAAGGCACGACGGCATGATACAGACTGGAGGGGAAGAGAGCAGAGGTGGGGATCAGCTGGTGTCCTCCTTCACCTACAGAGCCCTGGGCTATAGGAGACCCCCGTGCTGCAAACTGCTCAAGCACCCGAGAGTGATGGGGCTGCTCCTCAGCAGCCAGGAGAGACTGGGACACAGCCACAGCTCCACAAGCAATTTCCAGACACCAGGGTTTTGTCTAACAGTTAACTCCAGCTTGCACCAACCCCCAACGAGCCTTGGGGGGGCTCATTAGGGCTAATCACCGGTGCTCATTAACGAAGGGACAGCCCGGCTGGGAAAAGTTCCTGGCCGCTGCCCAAGAGGGGAGGAAGGAAAGCTGTGCCGGTTGCCCAGGGTGCCAGGAGCACCCGCTGCTCCTTGGCCGGGGTGCTGCTGCTCCCCCGGGAGAGCCCACCCGAGGAAGGCTCTCCATCCATCAGGGTGCTGCAGCGCAGAGGAGGTCCCAGTCCCCCGGGCACACAGACACCCCAGCAGCCAGATTTGGGGATATTTCTAGTGCTGGCATCTCTCAGAGCATCGGGGGCTGCAGGTGGCCCCCGGCCTGCCACTTCCTCGAGCTGCAGGGAGGCGGGCAGGGGGCAGGAGGAGAGAGCTGGGGGCACAGCGGGGCTGGGGGATGGTGCAGGCAGCGCAGCTGGCGGGGGCCATGCGCCTTACCTGGGTGTCACCGTGGTGATCGCAGTGGTGGGGTGGAGGATGTGGCAGGTGGTGATGGTGAAGGTAGACTGGGTCTGGGGGAGGTTGTTAACAGAGAGGAACACTGGAAGGGACAGGAGACAAGGGGTCAATGGGGAGGGGGACAGGGCAGAGGTGGAGGCCAGGCGGGACAGCCAAAGCTGGGCTGGAAGCTCCATGCACGGGACACGGCTCCAGCAGCAACTGTGTCTGGTGCCTGCTCAGAGGGCACAGCCAGCACAGGTCTGTCCCAGACCGGTCCCTTCCAGGCAGCCGGGGGGCAGCAGGGGCTCGCCAGGGTGATGGAGAGGGCTCATCCCGCCGGGGCAGCTGCCCGAGAACGGCCCTTGAGCAGCTGCAGGCGGAGCATCCCCGTGGGGACAGGTGGGATGTCCCCATGGGACAGGAGAGGAGAGGCTGCTGCAGGAAGGGAGAGCAAGGAGGGAGGCGAGAGGCAGCCTAGACAGGAGAACAGGGACATCCCGGGGGCTGCGGCCCCTCCGTCCCCTCTGCCCGTGCTCACCCCTGGGGCGCTCCTTGGCTTTGGCGGGTGTTGAGGTAGGGAGCAGCTGGAAGGAGCTGGTGTCCACATCATCCTCCTCCAGGTCATTGAGGCTGTACACCTCCTCCAGGTCTGTGTCCAGCTGCCTGAAGTCTTTGGTGAGCACCCCGGGACGGGGTACCAGGATCCCACCCAGGTTGGGCTGTGCCAGCTGCTGCCAGTGGTGGAGTGTCACAGAGCCTGGGGGGGACACAGCCGGTGGGAGCTCAGGTGGGGGTGTTGGACCCTCAGAACACCTGCAGCTCTGCACCCCCTCTGCCCCTCACCTTCCAGCGGCTTCACGATCTGCAGTTTGTCGGGTAAGTAGGTGAGGGAGCCGAGGGAGAAGCTGGAGCCGGCGGTGAGGTCCGAGCCCCCGGAATAGTTGGTCCCAGTAGAGACGACGCTGCCTTCGGGGGTGAGGAAGCCACTGGAGCTCGCCCCATCTCTCAGCCGCCAGAGTTTGCGTTCCCGTTCGGCCTCGAAGAAGGAGCGCTCCTCGGAGACGTGGCTCTGCTGCCGCAGCGACAGCCTCTGCACGGCCGCCTCCAGGTCCTGCCGGCCCGGGGCTGCCCGGGACTCCTCGCCGGCCCCCTCGGCCCTGCGGGCACAGCGCCAGGGTGCCCAGGGCTGCAGCCCTACACTGCTGTGCTGGGCCCCAGCCGGAGCCTGCCCTCCCTGCCCCGCTGTGAGCAGCGGCTCACCTGCACCCCAGCTCCTGTGCAGGAGCAGCAGCCCCATCCTCCCCACCCCAGCACTCACTGGGCATCCTCCGAGCCGGCACAGCTGGTGTGGGGGGTGCTGGGCCCCCCAGAATGGGCAGCAGACAACTGCTTGGAGCCTGGAACATGGTGGGGAGACTCAGAGCAAGACTTGGCTTTGGCTGCCTGGTTCACGGCCTTCACCGTCTCAAAGACGCGCTGGTAGCTCCTGCGGGCAGGAGGCAGCTCAGGGTGAGCCGGAGCCCCAGCCCACGGCACAGCGTGAGCCGGCCACCACAGCACTCACTTGTAGTCTGAGGAGGAGCTGTCTGTCCTCTTCCTCATCATCCCCTTGATCTCAGCCGCCAGCGAGTCCTGGGGACGGGGGTACAGAGTGTCAGAAGAGGGGAAAATCAGGGACGCCCCCCCGCAGCCAGCCCCGCACTCACCACGGGCAGGAGGCTGGCTGAGCTGTAGCGGCTCACGGTGCTGTTGGGCAGGCTGCGGCTCCGCAGGCTCTTCACCTCCTCCTGAGCCTCCTGCAGCATCCCGCCGCACTCCGCGTACTTCTCCTGCAGATCCCGCAGCTGCGAGGACACGGGCACAGCTTGAGCCCGGCCCGGGGGCAGCGGGGAAGGATCCCCCCCATCAGGCCGGGCACCCACGGCTTCCCCCGGGCTCACCTCCATCCGGAGCTGCTGCTGCACCTCCTTGGCCGCGGTCAGGTGCTGCTGGAGCTCCTCCACCTCGGAGCCGTACTGCGGGCAGAGCGGCCAGGTCAGGGGCTGGGCCCGCACCCCCCTCCCCCCGGCAGGACAGGGGACCCTCACCGTGCGACATTTCTGCTGCAGATCCGCGACCTGCGCCAGGAGCTGGCTGATCTCCTCCTGCTGCCGTGCCGCGTCCTCCGCCCTGCGCGCCAGCTCCTCCGACAGATGAACGACCTGCTGGCTCGCTTCGGCTGCGGGAGGGCCGGGGTCCGTCACCGCCGGGCACGGTCCCAACCCAGCCCGCCCAGCCGGGCAGTGCCCGCAGACCCCCCAGCCCTACGTACAAAACTGCTCCACGCAGTCGATCATCAGCTGCTGCTCCTGGTCCTCGTACTGACAGGTCTCAGTGGCGATGTTGGTGGCCTGGGGGAGAGCGTTGGAGGGGCTGAGCACGACAGGCAGGACCTCCCGTCTCCCTGAGGGGGCAGCTCGGGTCCCCTCGCAGAGAGCGGGCTGTAGGTGGGCGCTGAAGGGCATCCACCACTGGCTCTGCTCACCTCCATCCGGAGCTTCTGGTTCTCCTCCTCCAAGCACTTGAGTTTCTGCTGCAAGGTGTCGTACTGGAAGTACTGCTGCAAGGACAGCGAGGACTCGTGCCTGCGCAGCCTGGGGACAGCAGGGATGACCTGAGCACCCGGCAGCGTGGGCAGGATGGGGCTGCCCTCAGAGCCCTGCCCACCCCCGGGAATCTTTAGCAACCAAGCTCTGTGGGGTTGGACCCACAGCCACCAAGGGAGGGAAGGGAGTGTGGCAGTGCTACCCCAGGGATGGTGATGGCTCCTGCCCAACCCACAGGAGCAGTTCTGCCCCAGGTGAGTGGCAGGACAGGACTCCCACTCACGGTGTGGAGGTGGTGGTGGTGGGCTCGCTCTCCTCCGTTGTGGTGGTGTAGAAGTGGAGAAGGTCATCCCGCATGGAGACCTCGTGGCGCAGCTGCGCGATCTGGAGACACAAAGTGCTTCAGGACACGGCTGAGGGGACCACAGCTGCCCCCAGGGGAGCATGCAAGGGGACAAGGCCCAGACCTGTGCCCAGGAGCCGTTACCTCCTCTTTGGCCAATTCCAGCTGCTCCTCCAGGAGCTCATTGTGCTCAGTCAGGCTCCGGTTCTGCTTCAACAGGGACTGCCCAATGCGTGCTGCTAACTCCAGGTCCCTCTCTTTCTGCAAGGGGCAGGTCTGCCTCAGCTGGGACATCCCTTCCCCGGTCCTCACCTACCCCTGTGTCCCCAGGGTCCCACCAGCCCTCACACAGGCGGGATCTCCAACATACCTCATCCAGCAGGTTGGTGACAGCGTCAATATCGTGGTAGGTCTTCGTGATCCTGACCACCCGCTCAGCACACAGGACTGGGGGAGAGGGGCAGAAGGTGAACCCCCACACTGTGGCAGCACTGACCCAGGGGCTCAGCACTGTCCCCCCAAGGCTGCCCCAGGCTGGTCTCCAGAAAGGAATTTTTGTCTGCTCGGTGGCACCTCATGCAGTGCCAGGCAGATACAGGCAGAGATCCCCACAGCTGTGACAGCATCACGGGAAACAGGGGACTCACACCTTGCCCCCAACCCTGCCTGCACCTTGGGGTGGCAAGAAAAATGCTGGGGCCTCTCACTGACCCCATGGCCTCAGCACAGGAGCGGTGCCAGCCCCACTGCAGGGCTCCCAGAAAAGGGGGACGGGAAAGGGCAGCAGCGGAGACAGGATCAGAGGTGACATCTCCAGCAGAAAGCAGGCTGGAGCTCCAGCATAAATAGCTGTGGGTGGCACCGCGCCGAGCCGGGCTCACAGGCGGTGTCCTCTCCAGTCTGTCCCCAGCCCCCTCCCCCAGATCCCCCCTGCCCTAGTTTCTCTCTGGGGGAGGGGATGCTGCAGCTCGCACCCACCCGGTGCCCCTCCAGCTGCACAAAACACCCCCAGAGCACCAGAGGCAGCTGCGGAGAGGACGCTGCGGGGACGGGCAGCTGCCCAGCACACCAACACCTCCGCGTCAGGCCGGGCCCCGGCTACAGCTCTGCCTCTGCTCGCTGCTCCCTGGCTCTGTGGCCGGGAGAGGAGGTGCAAGCACGGAGACGTCAGTCCCCCCGGTTCGGATCGTGCCAGCTGCGGCCGCGGGCGCTGCCAGGCAGCTCCGGGCACGCTCCCAGACGGCGGCGCTGGAGCCGCGCGGTCGGAGGGAGCCGGGAGCCGGGCGCAAAGCCCCGAGCCCTGCCCGCACCCCAGACCCTGCTTACAGCCCTGCCTGTGCCCCGCACCCTGCCCACAGTACGCAGCGCTCCCCATGCCCCTTCTGATGCTCTGCTGCCCCGAGGGTGCGTGCCTCAGTTTCCCCTGGCAGAGCAGCTCTGGCTGCGCTCGGGGCCCCCACCCGCGTCCCCAGCCGCGCAGACGAAGTGGGTTAACGGAGAAGCTCAGCCTCACAAATCCCATTAGGCCTCCCCAGCTGGGGTTGTGTAATGGTGAGTGTGTTGCCATGGCAATGCCCCCACTCGCCACCCCGGTCCCGTCCAGTCCTCACTGCCCCGGCTGCTGCCCCCAGGCCCGGAGGGCACGTACCCCAAACACGTCCGTGGGAAGAAGGGCCAACCCCAGCCCCAGCCTCACCCCCCCTCTCCGCACCCGCTCCCCGCGGGGGTCCCCAACTGCACCTCGTCAGGCCCCCGAGCCATTAATTGGAAATAATTAGAGCATGAGCATCGTTTCGGTTGGAGCGAGCGGCTGGCCCTGGGAGACGGGGGCTGCAGCGCTGACAAACATGTAAACATCCATCCTCGGGCCTGATCCGGGGGATGCGGGGGGGAGAACACCATTCCCACGGGAAAGAGGACACCCTTCCCCACGGGCACACGCAGACCTGGCAGGGCCCCTCTCCCCGCCACTCCCGGCCTGGGGACAGGTCTCCTTAGGGTCGGGGTGACCCTGGGGGTCCCCAAGGGACCGGGCGGCGGCAAGCCCGGGCCAGAGGGTGGCGAGGGAGATCGGGATTGAGGGAACGCACGGGTGGGGAGCAGACGGCACCTCCCGAGGGAAGACCCCGGCCTGACCGCTCCGGACCAGCCCCGGGGACATCCCGAGCCCAGCCGCTCCAGACCAAGCCCAGGGGAGCCCAGCCGTGCTGCAGCCGCATCCCCATCCCCGGGGCGGGACCACCCGGGCCGCCCTCACCTTCCTCCAGCTCCCGGGCGATGGGGTCCGCGCCGCCGCCGCGCTCCGCGTTCCCATTCAACTCATCGTAGGCGGTGGGGCTGCTCCAGATCTCCATCGTGCCGAGCCCACCGCAGCCGCCCGGCCCGCTGTGCCCACCCAGCCGTGCCCAGCCCCGCCACGCTGAGCGGAGCCGCTGCGGCCGCTCCCGCCCCTATTTATAGGATCGCCCGTCCCCCCGCACCTGCCCGGCGCATCCCCCGGCGGCGGGGCCAGGGCTGGGGCCGGGACGGGGGCGGGGCCGGACGGGAGCAGAACGGGGGCGATGCGGGGGTCGGGGGGTGCCGGAGGCTGCCCGGGACTGCCCATTCCCCCCGTTTTCCCGGGCCGTCCGGGGGACGTGATCTCCCCATCAGGCACCCTAGAACCGGGTTCCTTTTTGGGAAACCCACCAGGACAATTCTGCTCAGCCCTGGGGGCTGGTGCAGGTGTCCCACCTCTTGTCCAAACTCATAGCCCAGCGAGTCAGGGCACACAGGCCCCCCACGAGGGGCTGAGGGGACACTGGGGTCCCTGAGCAGCAACTCGGCAGTGTTGACACCATGGGTGTCACAGACAGAGGCTTCTGCCCCTTGGAAAGGGCAGGGAGAGATTTTGGGCCCTTCAGTCAAAGCCACGACTGTGCAGGGCCTCGGTCCCCATGAGGATCAGGGTACATTCTTCTGGCCAGCCCTGCCCTGCCACCCCAGGGCTGGACCCCCCATCATCACCCACATCACAAACCCTGCCCCTCCAGTGCCCATTGCAGCGCTGGGACCTGCCAGGTCCTTGATGAGGAAAGGGGCTTTTCCACTCCCACCTCCCCATTCACCACCCTTGGCTCCAAGCGTGAGCCTGGCCCCCTTCGTGCCCCACCCAGGACGTCCCACACTCCCTGGCTGACACCCTCTCATCCCCACAATCCCACAGTGGTGCAGAAGCAGCACAGAAGCAAGAAAACTGAATAAATCATGGTGTGCTGAATTATGGAGGAGCTGGCAGGCACGTAGCACAGGCCACGTGGGTGTGATGCTGGTAATGCCAACGTGCTCTGTCCTCGTCACCTGCCCCAGTGCCCTTCCTTGTTAGCACCCAAACAATCAGGGAATGGATGCAGCTGAAGGTGCCCCGCACCATTGCACATTTTTGCCTGCTTGACTCCTACCCATTGGGATCCTGGCCCCAACTGCATCCTGCCATAACCACCAGTCCCCTCTGGAGTGAGGACTGGAGCAGGTGCCCTCAGTCCCAGCCTCTCCCCCTTCCTGGCACTGGCGTTTCCCTTGGTAAGGTCTGGGACACAGCCAGCATCACCCACTGGTCCCTCCAGGGACCCCAAGGACTCAAGCACGCGTCTCAGCATGGACAGGCAGGAGCTGCTTCTTCCTAATCCCCTGCCCCAGGATTTGCTCCTCTGGGCAGGTTCCCTGTGCCTGTGCAAGCAGATTACAGGGGGCTATTTCTGACGGCAGCTTAAAGGTTTGAGTAAAGGAATGACGCCATGGGCCCCCTCCTCACCAGCACATGCCAATGGCACTGGAGGCCTGGGCATCTGTGACCTGCAGGAGTCTGGGACTGAGAACCACCGGCCCCATGGAGCAGGGCTGGGCTGCTGGGGTGGTGGTGCTGCATGCTCCCTGCCCCATGGCACAGAGACAGGGTTTGGGGCTCAATCCCTTGTACTGTCACTGCAGGGGCAGAAGCAGAGGGGGGAGCAGCCAGAAGGGGAAGGCTGCAAGCACAGGCAGGGCATGGTGAGGATTTACCCCCAGCCCAGCCTGGCGTGAGCAGGTGGGTGGAGGCCTCAGCCCCATCTGTCTCCCACTGCCCCATATCCATCCCCCAGCCCCTTGCTCTAATCCTGTCCCCGCCACACGCAGGCCAGAGGCAGAAACAAAGCAGAGATAATCCGTCTGCGCCCCCCGCTGAACCCCGACCTCACGCTGGGAATGGGCCACGTCACGGTGCCATGGGCATTGCCCCTGCCTGGCCATGGGGGCTGCAGGGATCTTCCCCTGGGGTTCCCACAGCTCTGGGGGCTTCACTGGCAGCAGGGGCCCTGAGCCCCGCCCCAGGCTGTCCTGTCTGGGGGAGCAGCAGCCCTGGGATTCACAGGCACACCTTCTGCCAACCCCACCAGTGTCCCACCCCTGTGAGCCACAGCACAGCCAGGGCAGCAGGGACGTGCAGGGGGTCCCGGGAAATGATGGGGGCTCTCTCCCAGCATCCGGCTTGGCTCAGCAGAGCTGCTCCCAGAATTAGCCCGGGATGTTCCGGGGGAGGAAATCCAGCCCGTCAATCCCATTATCAGCGATTAGCTCCCAGCCTGTCCTCGCCATCACGACCCCGCACAGACACTGGGCCTGTGCCCACCACCCTCACCAACCCCGCCGGCCCCGGGCTCTCACGGAAATACTGCAGGGTCTCCTCTATCTGCTGGGGGGTGAGGGGGGCTACGGGCTGCGAGGGGCCGCTGGGGGCTCGCAGCCAGTCGCCGTGGTCGTAGCCGAACACGGTGTCAGCCCGCAGCGTGTAGCGGGGCAGCTGCTCGCCCAGCAGGCTGATGATCTCCACCTCGGGGACATCCTCGCTGCACAGCTCTGGGGACAGAGGGACACGGTGTCAGCCCAGGGTGGGGGGCATATGGGGGCAGTGGGCTGCACAGGGGGCTCCTGCACCCCTCAGCCCACTCTGTCCCCATGGGCTTTGGGGCTGGTGCCACCAGCTGGGTCTGTCCCCAGAGCCACTAGTGTAGGGATTAGGGGGTCCCCCGCAGGGTGGCACTCAGGGACCCCTCCCCAGCTCTGTCCTGCTGCCCCCTCATGGCCCCGCTGTCCGCGGACAGGGTCCTGCTGCCATCTCCTGGCCACGCTGTGCCCGGCCGAGCGGCGCTGGGGACAGCGGGCGTGGGATGCAGCGCGGGGTGAAGGATGCCGGGACAATGGTTCATCTCCGGCCGTAGAATGGGAACAGGATGAAGGAACAGCCCATAGTAGACCCAGCTCCTCACCCCCCTCACTCCAGTTCCCCCAGGGCACCCACTGGCACCCTCAGCTCTACCCACCGGTGATGGTCGCGGCATCGCGGCGTGTGCCCGTGTCTGACCGGGGGGACATGGGGCTGCTGTGGGGACAGGCAGTGACAGGTGAGTCCGGGCTGGGCTGGAGGTGGCAGGCGGGTGGGCTCTGGCTGGGGAGGGTCTCTCGTGGGACCGGGGTGTCCAGTTTGGCTGGCCTTACGTGGGGGCCTGGCTGCCATGGGGAGAGGCACCGTCTGCCCTGGCTCCCTGAGCGGCGCTGGCGGGCAGCAGAGTCCTTTCTCTGGCCCCTGCCTGGGGGGAAGGAGCTGTTCAGGTGATGCTCTAGGGACCCGGGACACATCCTGAACCCCCATATCCCCCACAATCCTGCCGTAGGACAAACACCTTCCTAGAGGCGACATCTGCCAGCCCTGGGGCCGGACAGCATAGCCAGGGCTCAGGCATCCCTACTCCCTGCCGATGGCACAGGAGGGCTGTGGAGCAGACTCCAGCTCAGCTCCACCCCTGAATATGGGGCAAGTTTGGCAGAGGAAAGGGGTCAGCGTACCTGCTCTGTGGTGGCTGCTACGTGACACGGGGGGCTCAGCACCAAAACAGCGCCAGGGCTGGACAGGACCGGACAGGACCGGACAGGACCGGACAGGACCCTGCCCCGCCACGGGGTCCCTGCCTGTGGAGCAAACAGGGAAGGAGCTGTGGAGCTGCCCGGCAGTGGGCAGACATGGCAGCAGTGCCACGGAGAGCCCTGGGGAGCTCCACCTCAAAGAGCAAAGTCCATCTGTGAACCTCCACCCTGTTGGCACCAGGATGCAGAGCAGGGACTTGCCGTGCAGTGCAGGGCAGGGCTGGGCTGCATCTGTGGCTGCCCCATCCCTACCATAAACACATCATGAGACGGGCCATAAATCCAGCATATCCCTGCTCTCGGCCACCTCCAATGGCTCTGGCTGGGGCTGCAGCCACTGCCGGCATCGCTGCCCCCTGCCCTGCAGGGTGGGAGCCTCTGCACAAGCCCCCTGCCTCATCTCCAGTCCTGCTCCCACCTCCACCATTGGGCTGTGGCACAAGTAGCCCCTCGTTCCCTGCTGCAGGCTCATGCCAGGGCCGGGGATGGGCATTGCTGCCCTCTCTCCTGGTGCTCAAGGTCGCTGCCGCATGCACAGCACCCAGACCAGGGCACCCTGCTCCCCCCTGGCACACAGGGACGGCACGAGGCACAATGCAGACCCCAAAACACACCCACAGCCTTCCCCAGTCCTCTGCCCCGTGGCACTGGGACCGCCAGAGCTCGGGGCCAAATCCTGCACCATGCTGAACAGAAAACATCTCCCCAAGCCCTCAGACCCTGCTCCCCAGAGAAGGACAGGGACCCACCGTGTGGAGGTGCGGCGCTGCTGCTGGCTCCGGGGAGGGAGCCGGGCCGGTGAGTCAGCTCAGCCGGGACTGCCAGAGCCCTGCGTCTGCTTTTGGCCCGGCTCCTGCACGTACATTCCCTCTCCCCGGGGAATCCTTGTTCAGACACGTGCAGAGCAGCTCCCATCCACCCCGGACCCTGCTGTCCCCCCTCCACCGGCGTTCGGCTGCCGATCCCCGGGGTCCTGCCCCACGGGAGCTGGGAGAGCAGGCCGGTGGTCCCGGGCACCGATGGGACACGGGCCAGGAGGAGCAAGGTCCCGGCTCAGGCCGCCCCAGGTACCTGTGCAGACTCGCACCTGCCGCTCCCTGCCCTGCCCGATGCCGTCCTGCCCCTCCTGCCCGGGCACCTCCCGAGGAGAGCTCCGTGAGAAGGGGAGAGACAGGGCTGATTCTCCGGGGGCTGCGGCAGCCGCCGTCTGTGACAACCCCAGGGGAACGGAGGGCACCGGCCGGGCACGGCCCGGGGATTTGGGGTGCCCGAAGGCAGCCTGGGGGACACGGGACACCGTGAGAGGCAGAGCGCAGCCGGTGCCAGCGGACAGCGGGTGGGACACCGAGGGAGCCGAGGGCTCGGTGCCCCCGGGAGTGCGGGAGACGCCGGGTTTGGGTGCGGCAGGCCGTTCTGCTTCGGGGGAGATCCGCACACACGCTGGGCGCTGCTCCCGGCGCGGCGGAGCCTGCGGAGCCCTCGGACACCGCTCCCGGCCCCGCCGCTCCCCGGCAGCTCCGGAGCGCGGCCGAGGTTGCCGGGATCCCGAAGTCCGTCCCGCCGCTCCCGGAGCCCACCCGGGGGTGCCGCTCCTTGGGAACCCCGCAAACACCTCCGGTTACTCTGGTCCAAGTGTCCTCTGGCTCCACTTCCCCCCAAAATCCCGGACATGCCCCCTGGAAGCTCTGCCACAGTGGGACTGGGGATCTCGGGATGTGCATTCCTGCCCCAGCATATGCAGGGGTCCCATCCCTGCCCACGGCTCCAGGATGGATGGACCCGACCCCTCCTAGGGAAGATGTTCTGGGGCATCTCCAGACCTGCTGGCACTTTGGGGACAGCCAGATCTGACAGCAGGAACATCCCTGCAACCCCTGAGAGCCACAAGGTGGGGTCCAGGCTTTGCACACCCAAACCCCCATCCCAGGCACACAGGGCTGGAGCCAAGGCCTGTCACTCACTGTCTCCTGCTCTGGCAGCACCTGCAGCAGGCCGAGGGCTGTCTGGCCCCCAGCCTCACCCCACGAGCCAGCCCAGCCCCACTGCCCTCGGGAAGCACACGGGGTTCTGCAGGGACTGCCCGGAAAGCAGCTGTTGTTTTGCTCATCGCTGGTCCTGGCACGGGCCCTGGCAGGAAGCAGATCCATTTCCCTGAGCACTGGGGTTGGCTGCAGCCACGGCGCTGAGCTGGGGCAGGATGTTCCCCCCAGTCCCACTTCCCAGACCAGCTCCTGCTGCTTTGTCCCTGCTTGCTCCCGTCCTGAGCACGGCACATGAACCTCGGTATCCTGCCGTGCTCTGTGGCAGCCTGGGCCCACGTCCAGGCAAAGCAGGTGCCAAGCAAGGGAATGAAGTTCCCACTCTGCCCCACGGAGGGACTCACCATGGGCTCACAGAGGGCGATGGCTGCTCCTTCTCCTGGCTGCCCCCAGGGACCGTCCCCAGCCAACAGAAGAACAGGCTCAGGGCAGCACAGGGCTGCAGGGGTTATTTTATTCTTTGCTTTGGTCTATACAAAAAACAACTTACAGAAATAATAAAATCTTCCATTCCTGACCCACACTCCAGTAACTGTCCATCCCTTTCCAGCTGGAGTGTTAAACCACCATCAGATCTAAAGCTTCTTTTAAAAAATGCATTAGATAAGGGAGGAGGGGACGGAAACACACCACTCACCAAAGATAAGGGAAATGGGGTTAAAATGTGCAACAAAGATCAGTACAAGGACACAGTTCCTAATGCTGGAGTCACTCCTCTATGGGGACTGGCAAGACAGGGACACAAAGTCAGCTCCCAGCGGCTGATGGGAAAGAATTAAACCTCAGACACCCTGGAAGGTCCTGGGACATGAACCCTTTGCTTTCAGCAAACTCTGGATTGACCTGATTCAGTTGGAGTTTGCAGGAAGCAAAGGGTTTTTCCATGTCAGATTCCTCTCCTAGAACACTAACACGCAGAACAAATCGTGGGGAAGTTAGAAAGCACAAACTTAAAGACGGCAAAAGCCATTGGCACCATATTAAAAATAAAAAAGAAATATATATTCATAGAAAAGACTATTTTGCCAATGAAAGATCACTAACGGTGCAAGGTTTGTGTTTTAAAGCTTCAGAAACAGTATCTTGGATGCTGAATGTGGCAGTAGGTGCTCGAAGCAGTCCCAGGAGGAAGGACCTTCTCCACAGACCCACAGCGAAGAAAACAAATCGAAAAATAAAACCTCTCGTGGGAATGGAAAAGTTTTGTCTTCTCAGGCACTTCTGTCTCCCAAGTCCTTCTTGCGAATGCTCAGCTCTGGGGCCACCCTCTTCTGCATGGAGAGAACACCTGCAGTGGCAGAGAACTCCCGTCATCCACCGAGGGGGGATTTGGGAGGAGACCAGAGCACAGGCTCCCCTGGGCCCACAGGTGACGGGGACACCGATCCATGGCAGCACCAGGGACCCCGTGGTGGCACCAGAGACCCCTCAGCATGCCAGGTGCCATCGGCCAGCCCTGCCTCCCCTGGCCACCCTCAGCCACAGGGCTGAGCCCATGTCCCAGGTGCGCTGGCAGGTACCTGGTGTGGGGCTGCAGGGGGTTAGGCGAGCATGTGGTCAGCGAAGGGCGCTCGGACGCCGTCGCTGTAGGCGTCCATGGGGTAGTCCCCGTCCATGTCCATGTGCATGTCGATGGGGTCCAGGGGGATGTCACCCGAGTACATGGGGCGGTAACCAGGGTCCAGCTCTGCAGGGAAGGGTTGTGGAAACCTCAGCTCCCATCAGCCAATGACTTCTCCAGATCTCAGCCACCTCCTTGTCCCCCCACCCAGGGCAGCATGTGACATGTGATGCTGTAAAAGGGCCCCACCATCCCCTGGCCTGAGGGCACCAGCAGTGTGTGCTCCCTGGGAGCTGAGCATCCCACTGTGCACCCCCAATCCCCAGCAGACTGGGCTGGCACTTGACTGACAGCCACCTGAAAAAGGTTTTAAAGCCAGCCTGGCTTGTTGACCTGAGGGAACTGCCCACCCCAGAACCCAGCCCACAGGGACCTGGCAAGGAGGGCTGGTGCCATACTCACCATCTGAGTAGGGCTCGTTGATGGGGATCATGCTCTGAGCCTAGGGAAGAAGAAGGTGGCACAGTTGAAGGGATTCATGTTCACAATGCTCAGGGGCCACGTGGTGGCAAGCCCAGGTGCTGCCACAACGCAGGAGCTGAGGCCACAGCCCACCTGCCTCCCACCTCCCGCTGTTTGACAATGCCTCTGAGCTCTGGCTGGACGTGCTGGCAACAGCTTTTGGAAGCAGGACGGGGCCATCCCCTGACTTCCCCTGGTTTCCCTGGGGAAAAGATCTTTTTGGGATGCTCACCGCTTCCCAGGCTGCCGGGTCATGCTTGAAGAGGGAGTTGGTGAGCTCCACGGAGACACGCTTCCTGTAGTCAGGGTTCTTGTCCTCCGAGATGCGGAAGAGCACGGCGGCCGCATAGGTGGCTGTAGGGACGGCCAGCAGCCTCAGCTCCTGCTGCCACACAGCATCAGAGCCCCAGCTGGGACAGTGCCAGGAGAGTCCCCAGCACAGCATGGCAGCACTCACCTGTCCCCTCATTCCGGGAGTGCAGCAGCTCCATCAGGGGAGCCGAGGCCCCCTCGGCATCGATGGCATCTGCTGCCTCCTTGTCCTGGGCCAGCTCGCACAGCACGCCGGCTGCCACGCGCTGGATGTTCTCCACCGGCGAGTACAGGAGCTGTCAGGAGAGATCAGCGCCCGTGTGAAGCAGCCAGCAAGGAGCCCCTGTGCTCTGGGCATGTCCTGATGCAAGGGGCCACCAGCCCAGGGCTGCAGCTCCCCGTGCAGGCTGGGCAGGAGGAGCCCAGTGCAGCCCCTGTGTCCCCACAGCCCTCACCTGCACAAAGAGAGGGATGGTGTTGAGGCGGAAGATCTCCATGCGGTTCATGGGGTCCCGGGCCAGGATGTGCAGCGCCCCTGTGCAACCCTCCACAATCTCTTCCATCTTCACTCCATCCTGCCAGGGAACAAGAACTCAGCCAGGACCCTCACACACCGGGGAACAGCCACCTGAAGTGTGGGCACAGGGTTCCCCCAGGGACAGGCTGGGTTCTGGGGTGCCAGGCTGTGCTGGGAGCAGGGCAAAGGGGTGGGGACTCACCGTGTAGGGCTGTTGTGTGCCGGCAGCCGCGTGTCTCTGGGCATCCTGGTGAGCCTTGACCAGCAGCTGGACCAGGCGGGGGATGACGGCGGCCTCCTGCAGCGGGGCATGGTTGGCAGGACACAGAGCCAGGTTGCGGATCAGGCCTATGGTAGCCTGGAGGAGAGGAGGAGGAAGGAGCCATTTGTCTCAGCTGTGGGTCAGAGCAGCACGTGTTCCCCAAGAGAAACACTGGCTGCACCCCTCCCCATCTGTCCCACCCCTCCCTTCTGTGGTGCAGGCTGACTCAGCTTCCCCCCTCCCTGGATTTATCCTCTCCCCAAGCTGAGCTTCAAATCCAACGAGCAGCCACTTCCTTCGTCAGCTGCTGTCAAGAACACGACCCAAGAGGAGCAGGGCTGTGGCAGCAGCAGCCACCATCACTCCGTGCACAGCACCAGCTGCCGAGCCCCTCAGCAGCCCACCCCACCACAGAACAGCAGGAGGGGCTCGCTCCAGCCTGGCCACCGGCCTCCTCCTGCCCCCAACACCCCTCTGGCCCCTTACCTTAACCAGTGGCCACTGGTTGGGCTGGTTGAGGAGCTTGACAATGGCGGGGATGCCGTAGTTGAGCCGCACCGAGTTCTGCGCCATCTCGGCCTCGGGGTGCCGGCTGGTGAGGTGCCGCAGGGCACAGACGGCCGGCTCGGTGATGTCCTCCTTGTCACCCGCCCGCAGAATGGTGTGGATCAGGGCCTCCACCCCGTTTGACTGCGTCACCAGTGTCTTGTTCTTGCTGTTGTTGCAGGTCAGGTTGGAGAGGGTGCCAGTGGCACAGGTCAGCACATTCACATCATCAGAGCTCAGCTGGTTCACCAGGATCTTGAGGACGCCGTCCAGGCCCTCCTGCAGGAGTGGGGATGGGAGGTGGGAGCAGCACACACAGCCAGACCCAAATTCCAGCCCCACATCGGGCCCCACGTGCCCCCAGCATGCAGTGATGGGGGGGCTGCAGTGTTCTGACTCCCACACATCTCCTTTTCCATCCCCCCACGGCTCCTTTTCCAGCCTCCACAGCTGAAGCTGCTCCTTCATGGTGAGCCCCAGCCACTCTAACACATGCAGATTCACTCAGAGGTTAATATCTCCTGCTGGAATCACACTTCCAATGCCCCTGCCAGCCCTCCCCACATGCTGATGGAGTGACCCCAGTCCTGGCTGTGCTGGCCAGCAGCAGGACAGGAAGGAGTTAAAAGCACCATGACCATGTCCTCCTTCAACCCTTCAGTCATCAGAGCCAGGGATGCCTCCATGACAGCCAAAATAGTTTCCAGGCTGCATCAGAGCTAATCCACATGGAGCGGCCCCAGCAGATGGGAAAACTCATCAGGAGGCAGCAAAGGGCTGGGAGAGCAGACCCAGAGCAGGGCTGGGGTCACCTCTGCACCGGCTGCGGGGCCCAGCAGCCTTGGCAGCAGCTCTGCTGGCACTCCCCCAGGAGCAGGCAGGCAGCCAGCCCGGGACAGGCTGACGGGGCAGAGCCAGAGCAAACTCCGGTGGCACCCGCTGAGTGACCGCGGTGGCCTCGGCCCCACACTGGGGACACGCAGGAGTGCTGGCAGCCAGCTGGCACGGGCAGGGCCACGGACAGCGAGCAGCGCCCCAGGATGCAGGGCAAGCCCTGCTGCAGGGTAACTTGAGCACAGCAGGGCATCCCCTCACCCCGCCAGGCACATGCGCTGCTGCAGCTCGTGGAACAGGGAACATGAGGCTTCAGACTCAGCCCGGCACGAGCCGCCCGGCACCCGGCTCCGAAACACGGCACCGAAGCACAACCACGGGACCCGCAGTCTCACCTGTTTGGTTGCCACATCAGAAAGGTTCCGCAGGGTCCACAGGCAGTTCTGGACCAGCCTGGGGCTGGAGCTGGTCAGGTGCTTGCCCAATGCCTGCATGCCACCTGCAGGGAAGGGGACAGTCCTGTGAGCACCCCTGGCCAGCCCAGCAGGAGGAAGAGCAAGTGGCAGCAGGGCTGCATTGGGCTGGGCATCGGCCGATGCTGCTGTACACAGAGCACCAAACGTGGTGAGTAAAGAATCTCAGCCAGCCAGGATGGATCCTACCCACACACAGTGCCAGGAACATGCCTAAGCAGCCTTCAGAGCAGGACTCCAGGCCAGCACAGGTGGCTTCACTTGACTTTGCAGACCTCTGCCCGTCCCACAGACATGTGGGAGGACACATCCTCAGCCACAGCACCCTGACACCACCACTCATCCTCCTGTGGCTCTGCCCCAGCCTCTCTTACCAGCCTCAACGATGGCAGGCTTGTTGCTGGGACACACTGACAGCACTTTGAGCACACGGCTCGTGGTCCAGAGCAGCTTCTCATAGTTGTAGCTGCGCATGATCTGCACCAGGGCCTGGGGTCCTCCATTGGCCAAAATAATCAGCTGCAAGACAGAATGCCAGAATGGTTTGGGTTGGAAGGGACCTTAAAGGCCATCCAGTTCTACCCTCCACCACAGGCAGCAGCAGATTCCACTAGACAAGGCGGCTCCAAGCCCTGTCCAACCTAATCTTGAACACTTCCTGGGACGGGGAATCAAGAATGGAGGGTTGGGGTGTGGCAGTCCTGGGCTGCTGGGACCCCCTCTCCAGGTTCCCCAGCTCATGCCAGGACACAAGCAAGGCAGGAGCTCCAACCCCTTGGCATGCAGGAATGCTCCGGTCACGTCACCAAGGACACATGAGATGCCGGGGTCTCCACCGCTGCCTGCTGCACATCTGTGAGGTGCAAAGGTGGGCAACCAGCCCCCTCCTGCCTTCCCCACATCTCTGTCAGTCTGTGATCTCCATCCCACCTTGCTCTCCTGGTTCCCATAGGCCAGCAGCTGGAGGCAGTCAGTGGTGATGGCCAGGAACTTGGGGTTGTTCTTGTTCAGCAGGGGAACCATCTTCTGCAGCCCGTCAGCCAAGCGCACAGCCATCTTGGCCCCCTCCTGGTACAGCAGCAGGTTGTGCAGGGTGGTGATGGCATAGAAGAGAACGGACTCGACGGGCGAGCTGCAGGCGGCAGCACACACCACGTCAGTGCAGGAACTACACCGTGCTCACCAGGCTGCAGCAGAGCCCCCGGGGCTGCCCCGAGCCCAGCACCCCCCAGCACCCCTCAGCAAGGGAAGGGACACCTCAGAGCCTGAGCTCCATCTCTGTGGCCAGGGCAGTATGGATGAGGGAGCTGCTCCCCTCCTCCTGCCCCGATGTAGTCTCCATACACAGCAAACCCCAGGGGTTTTCACAGGTTCACAGTGTCCCACTCCCTTGTTTTGGTGAGCAGAAGGACCCACACTGAGGACAGCCTGAGCCCTCCCTTCCTCTGCCCCCAGCCCAGGAGGGGCTGCCAGGCTCTGCCATCCCCGCTGGAGTCCCCCCACCACTGTGTACCTCAGCATCCTGACGAGGGCCGGGATGCCCCCAGACTTGAAGATGGAGAGCAGGCCCTCGCGGTGGTGCGAGAGGTTGTGCAGGATGCTGGTGGTGCAGCGGGCGGTGTCCAGGTCGCTGGTGCTCTGCATGGTGCGGACCACGGCCGCCACGATCTGCGGCGACTGCATCAGCGCGCGGCGCGACGCCTCCTTCTTGGAGAGCTGGTTGACGATCATGGCTGCCTTGCTGACAACCACCTGCAGGGAGAGGAGCCGGCGTGTGGGAAGGTGTCCCGCAGAGGCAACCAGGAGTTTGGCCAAGAGGAAGGAGAAAGACACGGCCACAGAGCCCCACAAGGACAGGAGCCCGTCTGGGCAGAGGCTGAAAGCCCAGACACACATACAGCAGATACAGTTCCTTACCGGGTCCTCGTCGTTGAGCAGCTTGGTGAGCTCTGGGATGGCACGTGTGGCCAGCTCGGCGTCATCCTGGTAGTTGATAAGGTGCACAATGGCTGACTTCAGCATCTGGGAGGGCTCTGCCAGGCGCTGCACGTTGGTCTGCTGCCCCTCCAGCTGGGTGGTGATGAGAAGCGAGCGGTCCTCCACCGTCTCGGGGTACATGGCAGCCCGGACACGCTGGGCACGGGTCATGGCCAGCTGAGCCTCCATGTCCGCTGCAGGGGTGGACAGGGAGGCAGCGTAAGGCTCTCTCCAAGGAGCGCTCCCAGCCCTGCTTCCCAATCCCAACGAGATGAGCAAGAGCTTAGCGCAGTGACACCGGCCACGTCAGCAGTCCCGGCACACTCTGCACAGAGCTTGAGCTTCAAAGCGTAAACAGATCCGGCAGCACAGAGATAAGACAACACTCAATTAGGCAGCATGATGAGGCAGTTGTCACACAAGGCCCATTAATTAAAAAATTATGGATATTTGCAACTTGGGACCAGCTGGCACCGGAAAAAAGGAGAACACTGAGGCTTTCCCCATTGGGGATGCTGAGGTGTGATACTGCGGTATCCACCCATGGGCCCCATCTCTGCAGCACAAGGACCACACAGGGTCCCGTGGGGGGCTCTGATCCCCGCAGGGGCTGGCAAATAAACCTTCCAAATAAACCTATTGCTGACAGGGAACTGCAGAGGCAAGCACAGCAAGCCAGCCCCCTCTTTTACCCGGGGGTAAAGCCGGGGGAAGCATCTCCTGCAGTCCAGGCTCCACGTTGTCCTCGCCTCAGCAGGAGGAGCCGTGGCAGTGGCACAGTGTTACAGCACACACTGGCAGCTCTGTCAGCCATGCTGGGACAGGTTTCCCAGCAGGCAGACAGGCAGTGGAGCAGGTGGCAGATCTGTGGGCCGGGATCAGCTGTTCCCATCTCAAGCCAACCCGCTGGCACACTCGGATGTGTGCGCAGCTCCGTGCCAGCGCGGGCTGACCAGGCGCCACCCCCGTGCAAGAGCCTCTTGGCGCTGGGAAGGAGGACAGGAGGGAGCATATTTTAGGCAGCAACAACTCCCGGGCTGTGGAAGCCAGCATGGAGGAGTACCCAGAAGCAGCAGGGCTACGGGGGAGGAACAGGAAGGCAGGAGCTGAGCAGCTGAGCTTGCAGATGTGCCAGGCCCCACAGCCCCTTACCTTGCGCTTGGCTCTGGCTCTGGCTCCCTCCCTGGCAGTAACTCGTGGTGGTTGTCTTCTTGATGGTGTACTGCTTCCCATACACCTCATCATCGTCCCCCAGGCACTTGCTGCTGACCGAGGGCACCTGCGTGTTGACACCGGAGTGGATTCCGGAGTCGTAGGTGTAGGTCTGCTGCCACTCCGTCACCTTGATCGGCTGCTCCATCATGTTCATCACCTCCATGGCTGCTCTGCGGGGTGGGGAGGGGAGAGGTTACACCTCTGGGAGAGCCCAGGCTGCCACAGGACCCTCCTGCCCCTCTCCTGCCCCTGAATGGCAGGGCAGCCCCCCGTGCAGCAGCCGGCCCCTGCGCACCCACGAGCAGATGGAGCCGATCCCTATCTGCCCTCCTCCCCCACTGGAGATGAAAGGCGGCACCGGGATGACGAACCCAAAGCTCAGCACTTTGTTGCTCGTGTTCAGACATGAACGGCGGCTGCGTCTCACGGTGCTGTGTCTCACAACACCGTGTCTCACCACTGCCAGGCCAAGGTGTGGGCTGGCTCTGCCCAGCGCAGTGGGACACCACAAGCTCCAGGGTCCCCCAGCTGCCCATGAGCTTTTTTAAGATCCCTTTCCAGAAACAGGACCTGCAAAGAGCTGGGGACATGCCAGGAGCTCCAAGCCCCATATGGCTGGAGCTCCAAGCATAAAATGAACCTTTTTAGAAGCTTCCTGTGACACTCCTAAAGCACCTAAAAATAAGCAGGCAAAGCCACTGGCTCAGCTCTCCCATGGGTGCTCATGGTGTGGTCCAGGGCTGGGCACTCCCCACTCAGCGCCGGGACAGGGCAGCCCAGCACATCCCAACACTCAGGACAAACCAGCCAAGGTTGCTGGGAGCAGGGCTGGGATTTCCTTGTCTTTAATTTGGGGATACAAGGGCAGGGAGGGAGGGAGGGAAGATGGCTCATGGATTAATGCCTGAGCTCACTCAGGGCTGTGAGTCACCAGCCCTGCATCCAGGCCCCCGGCACGGCCAGAAGGGATGGAAGCAGGCGGGGAGGGAGGGTTGGGAGGCAGGCAGGGAGGGAGGGATGGAGACAGCACCCGCCCAGCCCTCCGCTGACCCATCACCCAGGATTCCTATCCCTTCCCGACCGAGCAGAAGTGGAATGAGTCAGAGTTTCAGAAGCGATAAGCAGCGAAGGGAGCAGCTGCCGCCCGGCATACCTGGGTGCAGCAGCACCCACCTCCAAACAGCCTAATTATCACCTGCACCGATTCCTGCGCTGGGCTGCACCGGGGCGGCCGCGCACCCCTGGCTCCGCTCCAGCCGCCAGCACAGCGCGGGACCCGCAGGGACCAGCCCCAGCACCGTCCTGGGGGAGCCAGGACCCCGAGCTGAGCCCCCCGCCAGCCCGGCGGCTGAGTCAGGGCGTCGGGTGGTGGCCGAGGACGCGGCTCCGTGGGGCACGGCGCGCAAGGGCTTGGCTCGGCTCGTCCCACCGCTGCCGGCTGTTCCCAAGGAGCGGCCGAGCCCTCGCCAGCTGCACGGGCCGGGCCTCCCAGGGAGGAATCCCAAGCCCTCGTTCTCAGAAGCAGCGGCCAGATGGGAAACAGGAGCCCGCCACGCTTGTCCCCCCGGCTGGGAGCATCCTGCAACCCCCCGCATCCAGCCCCAGCCGCCCTCCCGGAGCCGCGGCAGGGCGCTGCTCCTGCCAACACAATATTTTTTGAGCTGTCGAGCAGCACTGGCAGCCTCAGAGCGGCTATAATGGGCTGTGCATAATGCACGGTGGTCAGGCAATGGAGGGCGGTGGAGGCAGAGCCTTCCCACGGTGGATAGGAGCTGGGATGTCTGATCAGTGCGGCAGGACAGTGCGTGACACATGGTGCCAGGGGCGAGAGGACAGACAGCTCTGCTCCCCACCCTGCGTTTCAGCAGGGATGGGCCGTGGGAGCCCGGGTGCGGAGCTGGGAGTGCCACGGTGCTGCTTCAGGATTTGGGAATGCGAGTCCTTCAGCTGGGTCATCCTGGCCATGGTGGCAGAGTCTCCAGATTGTGTCAGGAAACTCAAGCAATAGTCTTGCCTTACCAAGTGTGGAAGTGGCAGGCAGCAGAGCGCTCTGTGGCACTGGCAGGGCACATCACTGTGGTGCAGGAGCTGGGTGAGCCGGCACCCATCCCACCTGCAGAGCCCCAACACCCCAGGAGAACACTGGGAAGCTGCCCTGGACAAGATGGGCAGGGGGAGAACAGAGCTGAGGGCAGAAAAGATCACACAGCCAGGGCAGGGACCCCAGGCAGCAGCGAGACAGATCTGGCAGGGGCTGATGCTGCTGCACCATTGTTGAGCAGTGACATCCACTCCACAATTTACAGGCATCAGACAGGCACTTAATTTTCCAAACCTCCAGGAGCTGGGCTCAGACACCGTACAGAGCCCTGCATTATGCATGAGCCACCCCTCTGTCTGCACCGTGGCACCCAGGGACATCAAAAGCCAGCGCAGCTCCTTGAGCTCAGACACGAGCTCTGGTGATCGGCCCCAGACAAGCTCCAAGCAGGAGAGCAGGACCAGGAGCTCCACAGAAGAGACATGGGCACCTGTCCTTCCCCTGAGCATCCCCCTAACAGTGTTTCCTCATCACCACAGGGGCCAGCGAGACCAGCAGCACCTGAGGTGACAGGGCCAGCGGAGCAAATGTCAGACGCTCCTGCAGTGAGCAGTGACATTTTCTGAATCCTGTGTCAAGCATGCCCTGCTCATCACTCAGTGAGGGGCAGACACTGACACAAGCTTCTCCCCCATCCTCCACAGTGTGGCTCTGTCCTCAGCTGTCCTCTGTTCTCCTCAGCAGGATCAGCAGGAGAGGGGCACCAGGGTGCTGGTTCCACCTGGGTTCACCTTAGCTGGAGCCATTTCCTGGCAGTGTTTCTGAGGAAGTGCTGTAGCGGGGAAGGAGCCTGATGCAGGAGGGAGAAGTAGGGTGTTATTTGGGGCACATATGAAAATACCCACGCTGAAGGGTCAGCCAGGAGCAGGGGTCACGTCTGGCTGGGCCCCAGCCCTCCCACATCAGGCCTGTGGGCAGGACAGTTGCTGCTGAGCCCAGCACTCACCTCTACCCACCAGGCTGGCAGAGCGGGAAGGGAAGAACAGTGAGGGCAGCATGGTGCCAGCAGGCCTCATCTGAGCCACACTCCATACAAGCCTAGACCCCAGGGAAACAGGATTTTCTCCTGGAACAGTGAGGAATACCCCAGGAAACAGTGAGGAAGATGTGGGGGACAGCAGGTTTGGGGAGAACCTCCAGCCTGCTCCTGCAGCACAATGGGGAAGGGGCCAAGACATCTGAGGGGCTTCAGCCATGGGCTCCAGGACAGGCAGGGGCTTCAGTCAGTCAAGCAGGGCACTGCCAGGAAAAGGTTAATCCCTCTCCCACCACTTCCCTCAGCCAGGAAGGCAGAGGAAGCTCCCGCGGGCTGTCGGGCACCGGCCAGCAGCTCATCCGCCCCCAGAGCCATTTGATCAGCGTCCAAGCAGCACCGGCCCCCCGGGACACCGTCTGTGGAGGAAGTCTCTGGCAAACATGCAGCCCCAGGCCTGACTAGCCCTTCTCACCAGCTGCTGTGAAGCCTTCAGCCTCAGCAGGCAGGACACAGCCGGCAGACAGGGCTGAGCTGTGCAGAACAGCAGCAGGAAAGCAGTGAGTGCTGCTTCATGCAGAAATATTTACTGTTTTAGGGCTTCTTGGGGAGCAGCAGTGATCCCCAGTGTGGGGTCACCCCAGTGGGAGCAGGTGAAGGGCACAGGGCATCCTCACAAGCCCCAGGCAGGGGCTGCAGCAGACCAGGCACTTGGGCCTCAGGGTCAGTGGGTACGAGGGGCAGCCTGAGCTCATCACATGCAGGTCCAGCCTGCCCTGACCCCAGCATGCAGCAGTGTGGGTGCTGACAGGAGGCTGCCAGAGCTCCTCCAGAGCTCCACCCTCACTCACATCCTCCGGGAGCAAAGAGCAACAGTGCTGGGGGGGCCCCCATGCAGCAGCAGCAGCATATGAGGGGCTGGGCTCAGCGGTGCAAGCATGCGAGTGGCTGCAATTACAGCCACCGAGGCTTTTAAGGAAAGGGAAGAGGCAGTTAAGGCAATTCAATAAATGCAGCACAAGAAAAGACTCTATTTTAGAAGCACTTACGCTACACACAAGCCATCTCCGGTCCCCCCCTTCCTGGAGCAGCCGGGGATTAACAACTGCCCGCTCAGACAGTCCTGGGCTCGGCAGCCACAGCACGGAGCCTTCCCACAGACCAGGGCACCCAGAGCCCCCTGCACCCTGGAGAGCTGCACCTCAAAGTCCCCCAACACCCACAGGCCCTGCCCAAAGGTGCTCTGAAGTGACACCAAGGGCTGACAAAGCCAGGGCAGCCGCTAACGAAGGCCCTGCAGACACTGTACAAAAGCTTCAGTGGTTTTGAAGAGGATCCTCAGCAACACGCAGCAGGAGCAGGCAGAGAAAGGAGCTTGTCAAGACCTCACCAGCATCAATGGGAAGCGTTCGAGTCAGATCCTGGCACCAGGAGCCCTTTCAATGGGGCTTTACAGGGAAGATGAGTGGAAGAATTCAAAGGGGAACGAGAGCAGCTTGAAGTTTAATGAGGAGGAGACAGCGGCGGGGGATCAGCCTCTCGTTAGAGCAGGCAAAACCACTGGCCTGGCCTTGCACACAAAGGAGCGAGCCCATGGCCTTTGTGTATGGATGTACCCAGGTCCAGAATGGCTCCTGGCTGCCCCACCAGCTCTGACAACTTCAGGGCACTCAGGAAAGGCAGTGGGGTGCAGGAGCTTCAGATCTGGGCTCCTTCACTGGAGGGGGCCATAAACCTTTTTCGTAATTCAACTCCCATGATGTTGTTACATTTGAGCTGCTGAATTCCTCATGCAAAGCTCCAGTTCCTCTTGCTGGGGGTGCTGCACGCCCCTGAGCACCAGAACGTGGCATCTCTGCCACGACCTGCTGCACTCAGCTGATGCTCTCCATCAACCCAGATCATGTCCCCGAAACGCCTCGCCTGCACCTGAATTAACAGCTCCTGACAGCTCCCGCACACGCCAGGCCCAGGCTGTGATGTTTTGGCACTTCACATCACAAACCGACACAGTATTATCCATCAAGTGCTCTCCCGCTGCAAGTGCACACACAGCAGTGAGCGTGACACCCACCCCCCGCTCCTGTGCGGGGAGCAGGACCCACAGCAGGACCCTCAGCCCAGGGAAGGCTTCCCCAGGGACATTTATCTGCCAAAGACCCACAGTGAGGTCTCTGGCACCACATCCCCCTCCCTACATCCCTAGTTGTTGGCACAGACACCTCCACCTGCAGTGGCACCAGGATCAGGAGGACCCACATGGACACATCTCCTCCTCATAGTTTGCTGATTTGATTAGAATCATGTCTGGGAAAGATGGGAATTTGCCACTTGTCTGTGGAAAGGAGAACTGGCATGGTGAGATTAATCACAATTACTCCATCTGGATAAAAGAATCAAAAATCATTATTCTGTTTTGATGAGCACAAAGAACAAGTTGCTCTTTAAGAGCACTGTAATTGCAGGTTCTGGACCTTGCTGGCTGTTCCCAGCTCCAGCCACGGTGTCCAGGACACAGGATTTGTCACCTGGCCCAGCCAGAGGAGCTGGGGCAGCGAGGAGGGGCACAGAGGTGCTGAGCCCAGGCTTAATTTCTCCATCCAGTTGCATTACAGCTGCAAAGTTCAGACGCTTCACAAGAAATTATCACCAACAGCCGTCAGCACCCGGCCTGTCGGAGCAAGTTAATGATTTGTCACCAGGGCTCTGCCCGCGCGTCACCGCGATTACGGCAGGCACAGCCAGCAGCCAAAGGTCTCTCCCCACACACAGAGGAACGCGCTTTCCATCCAGCCCCCTACCCCAAAAAGCCACACGGGACCTCAGAGCACCCACCCCCCACGGGCTCTGTGCCCCCCACCAGCACCGGGACAGCCCCCCCGGAGGGCACGGCCACCCCCGCCCAGGTCCGATCACCCAAGCGTGGGATATCGGGAAAACACCGAGCATTCCGCCTCCACCCCGCCAGAAGCTCCGGCTCTGGGAAGGAGACCGAGGACTGGCTGGGAACAGCCAGCGCAGATGTCGCGGGCTGCCCGACAAGCCCCGGCAGCCGCGGCACGAGGCTCCTGCCCTGTTTCCAAAGCCATTCCGGAGCCCAGAGTCCAAGGCGTGCCAGGATGCCTGCAGGCCCGGCAGCAGCCGCCGCAGAACCCATCGGGGATGGTGTATTTAGAAGGGTATTTCAAACCTCTGCTTAAATAGAAACATCTTCACCTCCCCCCTCGGCAGCCATCGACAAACCGGGTGTGGCTGCAAAGCCAGCCCTGTTTAAGCACAGACATGGTGCTGAGGTCAAGTTTGAGGCCTTTTTGGAGCAGCAGTACCTGCACCTTCCCACTCCCTTGTCCATCACTTTGTCAAGTATGTCCATGAGCTAAGAGGGGTAAAACCAACCCTCCCAGCGCAGAGAACGCGATTCAAGCACCAATGCAGCCCTGGTGTCCTCCAGAGCTGCCCAGGAGTTTCCATTCACACAGACCCACCTGGGACACCACACGGGGCTGAGACTGACCAGCTGCCCCCGGCTCAGGGTGATGCTGGGTGCCCACACACCCTGTCTAGGTAGGGAAGCACCAGCTGAACTCCGAGGTAGGCTTCTATTGCTGTAATAGACACTACGTTTCTTTTTAACGACTTTAATTAGAAGCCAGTCTAATTTAAACCTTCAAAACCAGCGCAAGCGTCGGTACAGATGCTGCAATTAAAGTTCTGCAAGTTCTCTGTGCAAAGGCTCTGTTCCCCAAGCCTGCGGAGCGGGGCCAAGGGCAGCTTCGCTCCCAGGCTCTGCCATCTGCGAGCGGCAGCGCGCCCGGCAAAAGCGCCGTCTTAAATCCCGGAGATCTGGAAGTGCGATAAAAAGCCAAATCCCATCAAGCGCTCCCACACCAAACCACAGTCTTGAAGGGAAACCGTCCTCGCAGGAACGGGCTGAACTGCAGGAGCCGTGCAGCTGTACCGCAGTGCCTGCCCGCCTGCGAGGGCTGAGTAAGGGTTTCAGGTGGGGGAAACAAAGGGGTGAGTTAATGGGATTAGGGCAGCGCCGAATGATACACTGAAATGCGGCACCAGGACCAGAGGGGATATTCCCCAAGCCCCCCGGCTGCAGCCCGGCCACGATTCACCCGCGCTGCCGCGGAGGCTCCAGGCACGGTGCGCAAACTACTCGCACACCCAGCCCCAGGAGACCCCTCCCAGCAGCCCGGCTCGTCCCCTCACCCTCCCCGGTGATGGACGCGCTTCCTGGAGCCGGCAAGGACACGGCACATCGCCCAGACAATAGACTGGAACGCCATTGTCTGAGGAAAGGCCCCGCACGGCCGCCCCACCTTCCCCCAGCGCCCTGAGCCCTGGGGACCCGCGTCTGTCCCCGCTCCCGCACAGCGGCCACAGTGCAAGGAGCGAACACAATCGCACAATCCTCAGCCACCGCTGCCAGCAGCTCTGTGCGTCCCCGTCCTGATGGCCAACTTGTTTAAGCCAAATTAGCAGTAAAACGGGTTTTTCATGACACTTCATGGAAATCCTCCAAAACAATGAGCGATCACAGGCTTCAGATGTGCAAACACAGTTCCAGCGGGTGTCCCTGCACCCTTCCAGCCAGCTCCGACAGCGACAAGGACACAGAAATGGACCCCTATAATTTTCTCATCCCTGTTTCCGGCTGGGCCGGACACTCCGAGAGCGGAGCCTGGAGGAGCCCCCGCGGACGCTGCACCTGCCCTGGATGCGGCTGATAGCCCGGAGCAAACGCCCCCGGCACCGCTCCAGCCCCATCCCCGCGGCAGCTGAGCTCCCGGCTCCCCACCAGCCGATGGCAGACGGACACCAGACCCGCGGTCTGGCCGGGGCTGGCACCAGCGCCAAAACCAGCACGACGTGGGCTGGAGCAGGAGGTGAAGCGACTGAGGGGGCTGTGTCACAGGGCGTCCCCACCCCCACCACCCTTCTGGTATGGGGAAGCTGAGAAGGGAACGTCAAACCAGACAGGGAACTCACCCAGGCACCCCAGCAGCGGTGCGGGGAAGCCGGAGGTGCAAGGACTTCCAGCCTGGCCGGAGAGGGTTCAGGCTGATGTCCTCACACCCGTGCAGGCACAAGGCTGGCGCAGGTCACCCTGTCCCGTCCCCAGCAGCAGCAGTGCCCTCCTGAGCTCCTCTCCCAGCACACATCTCCCCGCGTCGCTCGTATGACAGCCCACGTTTGCCTTCTCCGGGCAACTCCCAGCAACATTTCAGCATTATCCTTTCATCTGTGCTGTAAACCTGATTAATTAAGCTAATCACTCAGCTAGCGCAATTAGAGCACTCTCTCCTCTCCAAATATCAGACAAACAGCCAAGTTTCG
Source organism: Pseudopodoces humilis (assembly GCF_049639895.1). Classification (NCBI taxonomy): domain Eukaryota; kingdom Metazoa; phylum Chordata; class Aves; order Passeriformes; family Paridae; genus Pseudopodoces; species Pseudopodoces humilis. Next base: position 2,659,440 of record NC_142228.1, read on the forward strand.
CTCTCCCCGCCGTTTCCCGGTGCGGATGTCCGCTGTCAGGATCTCAGCTGGGACCCTCCGGCCGCACTGTGCCCAGCACCCCTAACCCACGGGGGGCTGTCTGGGTGATGTCAGGTCACCCGCATCCCCCTCGGCCCTCTCAGCCCCCAGACCACAAATGCCCGGCGGGGGGCAGGGGTAGTCCCAGCCCCGCGGGCACGGACGGAGGTGTCGAGGCGATCCGAGGTGGCCTCGAGAGCAACACGCGGTGTCCCCAGGTGGGACTCTGGGCACGGAGCAGCCCAGTTTGCGTAAGAGCCCCACAGCACCGGGCGAGCGCCGTGCCAGGGCCTCGCCCGCCCAGCGGCAGCTCCGGGCGGGGCCGGGGACCGAGTCACCGCCTCGCACAGGAGCGCGGAGCCGCGACTCCCAAAGTGGCTCCCGCGGCACTGGGAAGGGGCCGGGACAGCCCAGGGCAGCCCGGCTGCCCATGCGGGAAGCGCCGGGGACCCGCCCAGCTGGTCCCGCGCAGGACCGGCCGAGCCCACGGGCAGCACCCGGGGAGCCCTGCCCCAGACGGCGGCAGCGGAGCCGAGCCGGGACGCCCGGTGCTGCCCAGCCCGGACACCCAGGTCCTCCCCGCCCCGAGCGCGGCCGCTCCCCAGCCCCGCACGGTGGAGTCCGCACGGCCCCGGTACAGCCCAGCCCGGAATGACCGACGGCCACGGCCCTGGCCCCGTTCCGGCTGCCCCAACTCTGCTCACCGGACCGCTCCCCGCCAGCCCGGTCCTCCAGACCTGCCCTCGCTCACCAGAGCGATCCCTGCCCGGTTCCGCCGGCCTACTGCCGCTCACCGTCGCTCCCCCATGCCCGATGCTCGCTGTCTCGGCTCCACTCACCGTCGCTCCCCATGCCCGCTGCCCCGCCCCGCTCACCGTCGCTCCCCGTGCCCGGTGCGCCAGTCCCGCTCATCGCGGCTCCCCGTGCCCGGTGCCTCGGCCCCACTCACCGTCCCTCCCCGCCCGTTCCCGGTGCCCCGGCCCCGCTCACCGTCGCTCTCCGCCGCCCGCCCGCTCCTGCCCGAACAAAAGGCGAGCAGCGCCCCGCGCGCCGCCCCGCCCGCCACAGGCCCCGCCCCCGCGCTGCCCCGCCGCCATTGGCTGCTCCGCACGCCCATCAACCTCTGGTCCCGCCGGGCCCCGCCCCCGACGAACGTGTTTATCCGCTCCCCATTGGCGGGGGCGCGGCGGCCCCGCCCCCCGGGCGCAGGTGATTGGCCAGCGGGGCGGGGCGCGCGGGGCGCGGCGGCGGCGGAACCAGGGCGCGACCACGAGGGGACCACCTGGGTGACGTCAGTGGGCGCGGCCAGGTGGGGCCGGGACCCTCCCCTGGGCAGGGCCGGGGGAGCGGGGACCCCCGGGCCGTGCGGGGACCCCCCGAGGCAGCAGCGCGGGGGCGGCAGGAAGAGGCGTTCGGGAAGGGCTCGGGGCTCCTGGAGCCGCGTCAACCCGGTCCCCGCCGGACCGGTCCAGCCGGGTGCTGCCGCCGCGTCCCGGGCGAAGCCGCCGTCACCCAGTGCCCGAGTCATCCACTGGATACGTCCCAGCCCAACTCAGGACCCCCAGGTGTGGTGAGCAGGAGGATTCTGCCCCGGTGAGGATGAGGAGGGAGCATCCTGCACCCCCGCTGCCTGTACGGTTCCTGGCACGTCTGGCTGTGAGCGCTGCCAGGCGGGGATTCTCAGCTCCCAAGGGAGGTGAGAGACAGAGCTTCCACCGCCTCTGCAAGAAAAAGGGAATTGATGGCTGTGCGCTGAGCGGGAGATCCGGAGCACAGCGAGAGAGCTCTCGGCACAAGGAAATGGGCACACGGCACAGCACGGCACGACATGGTACGGCAGGGCACAGCACAGCTCAGGTGTCAGCCAGAAATGTCATTCACGCTCCCCCCTTGGTCAAGGTCGAGGGTGTCAGGGAAGGGCGACGATGCGTTCACCATGTATGTAACCCATCCCCCTGCATCCCCCTGCATCCCCCTGCATCCCCCTGCATCCCCCTGCATCCCACCTCCGTGTCCTAAATCAGTCACTCCGTATCCCATCTCTGCACCCCTGGCACCGCCCCGCAGCTCCACTCTTTGTGTCCTGGGGGACAGGATGGTGGCCATGCTCACTGTCACAGCCGCTGCTGGGGTCACAGCACCGCTCCCAGAGCTGCTGCTCCTGCCTGGCACTGCCAGGTGCGATGGGTGCAGCCAGCACCGGCACATCCAGGGGCTGCAGCTGGGACCAGGGAAAGGACTCTGGGCACCCAGCTCACGGCTGCAAGGGGCTTTGCCTGGTGCCAGTAGATCAGTGGGAGCAAGGAGCTGTCTTCTCCACGTAAGTGTGGGGCTGGGGAGGGGACACGGTGCCCAGGTGTGTGTCAGAGCAGGGCGGAGGCCCCGTGGGCCCAGTGCCACCCTCGCCCAGCTGTTGGGAAGATTCGCAGGCCTTTGTCCCCTGGGCTGCGGTGCCAGCGCTGGGCTCAGCGCTTCCCTCTCATCCATTCGCGAGTGCCACCGGCCACACCCCAGCAGGCTGGCACTCCCCCCCTGAGGTGGCTGTGACCCATCGGTGACAAAGCCCACTCCTCCCAGGTGATAGGACAGCCCTCTCCCGGCGCAGGGGTGCAGTGGGTGCTCCCTCCCAGCACCGCCTCCCAAGCCCTGAGCTTTGGGTCTGGGGGCTCAGCCCCTGCCCCCCGCCCAGTGCCCTGCAGAGCTGGAAAAGCCCTGGTGAATAGGGGTTCCAGGCAGGGCAGGGAGGGGTGCTGGCAGCCTCTTGCCACCCCCTTCCTTCCATTCCCATCCCTTCCCTCCCCCGGGGCCAACGCTGTGATTCAGCCTCTCAGTTTCAGTCCTCGTAGCCAATTTCCATGCCGAGCGGGAACACGGCAGGGAGGAGCGAGCGGCCACACGCTGCTCGACACCTCCAGCCCAGGACTGGCACAGCCTTGTCAACACCAACATGACCCCCAGTGAGCCCCAAAACGCCCCGATGCAGGCAGGAGAGGGGTCATCCCACCCTGCCACCTCCCACCTCCATCGGGGGATGCAGGCTGCACCCTCTGATCCAGGAGCAGGATGCATCCCCAAGGAGCAGTGTCACAGTGTTGCGCCCCAAAACAACCACCAGATCATGCATATCACGCCCCAAAGAGCCATGTGGGGTAGGACATGCTGCCCTTCAGCCCCCTGCAGCCCCCCTCCCTACCCCACCTGACACTCCCCTGAACAATGAGGGGGTCATGGATCCAAATTGGGGTCCCCCTCAGGGAACCCAGAGCCTCACAGGAGCCTGGCTGCTCTCATGGCCTCCATGGGTCCACAGCCCCAAAAGTTCCCCCAGGTCACCTGTGGGGACGTCCAGGCCTGAACTCATCCCTTCCTCTCCCACAGTGGGGTCTCTCCCACCCTGAGCTCCTGGATCCCATCGTGGCAGCACGTGGAAGGTGGAGGCAGCCATGAAAAGACCAGTCTGGATTTTATTAAAAGTTCAGCACCAGTAAATATATAAAAAGAGCAACTGTGCAAGAGAGGAAATCTTAAATTAATGGAGCTCAAGGCTAGAGAGGGCTGGTGTGGCAAAAATTCAAGGCACGGGCAGGGCGTGGGCACCACAGCCTCACCAAGCTGCAGTCCCATGGTGACACAGGCACCTGGCACAGTGGGAGTCCCCTGTAGAACCAGGCTGGGGACTCCAAGGGGACCTGGGCTATGCCTGGGAGGCTGAAGGAACAGGAGCAGGAGCCTCATGGAGCCACAGGAAGGGGCAGGACCAGCTCCAGCAGCATTGTGCACTGCTCCCAAAGTCGAGGTAGCCCCCCAAGCCCCTCAAGACAACACAGGGGTTGATCCTGGTGCATCATCCACAGATCCTGGGGAGCAGCTGAGGGCCACAGAAAACCCCAGTGCTGTGAGGCATCACTGCTGGTCAGGGCTCCTGGGGCACTGGGGGCAGGGGTGGCCCAGGCCCCTGGGCAGGCAGGGACGTTCAGGGCTGCTGGTGTTCCAGTGACAGGAATTGGGCTGTGCCAGGGCAGCAGACATCCAGGTGGCAAAGGCAGCCCTGCTGCAGGATGCTAGGCAGGATCAGCCCCTCCCCATGAGTCTGAGTTCCTACCAGTGGCTGGGAGGAGCCCAAAGCCTGATGTCCCCAAGATGGCATCACAGAGCCACCACCATCCAGCTCAGCTGGTGCCAGGTGCCCCTTCACCTGGCTCATCATAGGATCTCTGTAAACAAGGAGAGTTTGGTGGCACCAGGGGTGTGGGAAGCAGATCCCCCCCACCCTTGGCCCCCAGCTCTTGGGGTATCAGGAACCTTGTTCGTCTTTGTCTCCTTTGGTCTTGGGTTCCTGCCACCACTCCGCGAAGAAGCCCTCCTCGTAGTCACCTTCACCCTCAAACTCGCCATCAGAGGGCAGGTCCAGCAGCTCTGGCCCCTCACCACCATCCACCTCCATCTGCAGCACAGGAGGGGGCAGGGGAGCTCGGCAGCCTCACCTGCAGTCTCTGCTCCAGGGCTGCTTTGGGGGGGTCAGACCCCCCACCTGAGGAAGGTCCCTGCAGCACCCACACAAACCACCCCAACACCCCCAAAAGCACCCCCATAGGCACCATCTGCATCCCACGTCGGGCCCAGCAGGTACCTCATCATCATCCTGCAGGTACTGCTGAGCAAATTCCAGCATCTTCTTCTGAGCAGCCGTCTGGTTGTGGTAGCGCACGGCTTCCTGGGCACAGCAGGGGAGAGGGGCCGTGTCAGCCCCTCTCTGGTCAGTGCAGGGCTGCAGGATGGGGGGGGCTGGGGGGTCCTCACCGGCCGCGGCTCGAAGTCCTCGTCCTGCAGGCGCCAGCGCTCGCGGTGGAAGCGGTAATAGACCAGGTTCTGCTGCATCACGGTGTCACCCGGGTCGAAGAGCATGTAGCTGGAGACGCTGCGCACCGCGTCCTGCACGTCGTTCACTGCGGGGAGCAGCGCCGGGTGACACGGGGGTGACAGCCCTCCCAGGGCCCACAGCATCCCGGGGTGCCCCAGGACACCGTCCCCTGCTCCCACTGGCACTCACGCTTGTAGTAAGCGAACTGCAGGTAGTGGTACATGGTGGCCACAAACTTCTCCACAAAGTAGCCGCCCACGTTGGGAGTGAGCTCGGTCTCGCAGTCCACCTTGCACTGCAGCACGCTCACAAAGTGGTCTGGGGGGAGATGCCGGGTGTTGCACCCCTGATCACCTCCCCAGGTCTGCCGTCCCCCAGCCCTCCACTACCTGCGATGGCAGGGTAGAAGTCCTTGAAATCCTGAAGCTCGTAGGCACCCTCGCAGCCGGCCAGACAATCTTCGTACGCCTTGTAGTACTCGGCCAGCGCCTGCTCCATGTCGGCTGCGCTGCTCCGGAAATCCCCGTTGTTGTACAGCTTCACTGACCGCACGAATATTGGCTGCCAAGGACCTCTGCTTAGTGAGGGAGAGCTGCTTCCCTCGGGGTTTGGCAGGACCAGGCGTGCTTCAAGCCCTGAGGAGCTCCTCTCCTGCCCCAGCCCCATCCCCTCCTTACCTCATAGGGCTGAGCTTCCAGGTCAACCAGGTATTCATCCACATCCAGCATCGTCCTGTAGTAGTTCAGGTACCTCAAGGTCATCTCATGCTTGGGGTTTTTCTGCAGGAAGGTGTGGGCAGCAGACACTGCTTTCTCGATCTTATTTGACTGTGGAGGGAGGAGGAGCCGGTGCAGAGACCTGCTGCTGGGCAGCCTGGGCCAGTGCTGCAGCCAAAGGGGCCTCAGCACCCAGCCAGACCCCTGGGCTGCAGGACAGAGGGGTGATCTTTGTGGGGAACAGCCCACTGCACAATCATCCACTGGCAGTGGTGAACAGACAGGATCTGGGAACACGGACCTGGCAGGTAACTCCAGCCACACCAACCTCCTGGTTGTGCCCATGGTGAGCACAGGGACAGCTCAGCCCCTCATGGGCCCCCACATTCAGCCAGGAGCAGTCCACGTGGTGTGAGGTGGATCCACGTGGCGTGAGGTGGATCCACATGGTGTGGGTTTGACCCACACATCTGCTCTTCTCCAACGCTGACATCAGACCTGGCTGCTGCCCCTGCTGCTTTACGGGCTCTTGGGTTGGAGCTTCAGGGGAGTGAGAGGCAAGGAGGGAGGGTGGAATGACCCATCCATGAAATGGGTTTGGGCCAGAGCAGCATGAGGAAAAGGCATTAAGGATGAAGCCAGGCAGTCCCTCGCCACTGCCAGGTGAGTGGGGCTGCGGCACTGAGTGCTAAAACAGCACCCACAGTGGCAGGTGGCCAGGGACCAGGACCCTGACCAGAGGACTTCCCCTGCCAGAGACACTCTGGCCAACACACGGGCGCCTGAGCAGGATGCCTGTCTTGGGTTGCAGTGCAAGATGTAACCAAAAGTATGTATTCTATTACCATCTGTTAAAACCTGGTGGGGCAGTGCTCTTTATGTGACCCATCCTTCATAACTCCTGGGGGACATCTTCTGTTAATGGGCCATTGTGTGTCACTTCGTGACTGAAAAATCACCTCACCCCATTGTGAGAAGCTCCACCCAGGGGGAGGAGCCAAGCATTCCTACCTGGATATAATCTGAGACTTGGAAAACTGCAGTCAGCCTTTCTCTACTGGATTCCCAGAGGAAGACTGGACCCATCTACACCACCGGGGGACCTTCAGAGGAAAACTACACCCTTCTACAGGATCACTGCTTCAACAGAACCACATCTGTCACTCCAGGAGCACTGCAGCCACCATTTAATTGGACTGCTACCAACACACTGACCAACAGGGTGTCAGGTTGCATTCTGTCAGTGCTTTTTAGTTTTTTTTGTGCTACTGCATTTTTATTTTTAATTCTCCTAATAAAAAAAACTGCTATTCCTATTCCTATATCTTTGCCTGAGAATCCCTTGATTTCAAGATTATAGTAATTGGTGTGTGTGGGGGGTGGGTTTACATTTTTCCATTTCAAGGGAAATGGAAAAAAGGTTCCTGCCTTCCTTAGAAGACACCTGTCTTTTCAAACCAAGACAGAAAACCTTCTGAAACCTCCCTCCACAAAACCTCCCTCCACATCTGCACTGTGAAACTGAGCAAGTCTTTCTTTCTTATGGAGCATCCCGACACGTGTCCCATGGCAATCACAGAGGCACTGGACCCTTCAGCTCAGGCCCCTCAGTTGGGGCAGCCCCTGTGCACTGTCCCCAGGCAATGCTCTGCCTGTCCAGGGAGACCTTGGGGCACCAGGGCAGCACAAGGTGAGGCAGAGGGACACAAGCACAGGGGCCCCTCAGTCGTTCTGCCTGATGTGTCCCAGATGATGCTGACGTGCCACGGCTCAGGGGCAGGATGGAGGAGCTGGTGGGGGATGCCAGATGGGGAGTGAAGGGGAAGCTCCTGATAGCAGGGTGCAGGATGGAGGGGAGCTGGGTTCAGGGGGTGCAGAGATAGACGGGAGTGGGGCTCAGGGTGGGCAGATCAGAGGGTGCAGGCAGACAGTGTAGGATGGGGGCACAGGATGGAGGTGCAGGATTGGGGCATCGAAGAGGAGGTATAGGATGGGTGGCACAGGATGGGGCACGGGATGGGGTGTGCCCAGTCAGGGGGCAGAGTGGAGGAGAGCAGGACGGAGAAGCAGGACCCCCCCCACACACACCCCTTGCCATTTGCACCGCCTCACCTTGAAGAGCGCGTAGTGCAGGTACTGGTAGGGCTGGCGGCGCTGGAAGTCGCGCAGGGTCTGCGCCGGCGGGTAGCGCAGCTGGAACACGGGCAGCTCTCGTTTGCAGGCGCGCAGGCAGCCGGCGCGGAGCAGCAGCCGCCCGAAGAGCCGCAGCTCCCGCTCCCACTCCCACGCGGGGTCCCGCTCCTCCCCCGCGGGGGGCTCCCCGGCGCAGCGGCGGTGGCAATGCGCCTCGCTGTCCCGCAGCAGCCTGTGGAGCCGCAGACTGGCCTCCAGCCCCTCAGCGCTCTCCGCCCATTGCTCGTCCGCGTACCGCTCCAGCGCCCGCGCGTAGGCGCGCTGCAGCGGCTCCAGCGCGGCCGCGGGGAAGCCGCGCACGCTGTACTGCTCGTACTGCGCCGCGCACAGCCCCGCCGCCAGCACCGCCAGCAGCACGGCCGGCTGCGGAGCCGGTACCGGCACCGCACCGCCCATCCCCGCTGCCGCGCACTGCCCGCGCTCCGCGCTCCGCGCCGGGCCCGCGCAGGGGGCGGGCGGCGGGGCTGGGCGGTGCGAACCGGGAGCGCAGGGTCTTAGTGCGGCCCCGCCGGGCCGCGGGAGCGCGCAGGGGAGCGAGGAGGGCGAGGGGGAGCGCGCAGGGGAGCGAGGGGAGCGCGCAGGAGAGCGAGGGGAGCGCGCAGGAGAGCGAGGGGAGCGCGCAGGGGAGCGAGGGGCACTCGGGGAGCGCGCAGGGGAGCGAGGGGAGCGCGCAGGGGAGCGAGGGGAGCGCGCAGGGGAGCGAGGGGCACTCGGGGGAGCGCGCAGGGGAGCGAGGGGCACTCGGGGGAGCGCGCAGGAGAGCGAGGGGAGCGCGCAGGAGAGCGAGGGGCGCTCGGGGGTGCGCGCAGGGGAGCGAGGGGCACTCGGGGGAGCGCGCAGGGGAGCGAGGGGCGCTCGGGGGAGCTGCGCAGCACGGAGCGAGGGGCCTCAGCACCGCCGTGCGCGGGGGGACCCTCCAGGCCGGCGGTGCCCGGAGGTGTCGCCGCCGCCGGCCGCTGCCAAGCCCGAGGCCGCACGCCCTGTGCCGTGCCAGATCCCGGTCCCAGAGATGTCCCGTGCCAGGCCTCGGCATGGCCGCACTGGCCCCGGTCCAAACCCAGCTCTTTGTCGCTGGCTGGACGGTGGCACTGAGGGATGTCCCAGCGCGGGGCAGGAGCCAGGACGCTGCTGAGGTTTCTCCCTGCGGACCAAAGGCTGCTGACCGTACCCAGCGCTCCTGTCAGCACTCACTCGGGGCAATGAGGACCTGCCCCCGCCCCATCGGGACAGCCCCGTGTCCCCCCGAGCAGCGCTGAAGGTGCTCAGCCCCGGTGTGCTGTGTTGGGGGGCTGCAGAGCCCCCCGGGCTGAGCTGGGGGAGCTGACGGTGCTTTGCTGGAGCTGTTGCTCTCATTGGCAGCAGAGCCTCAGAGGAGCTGAGCTGGGATTTGGGTTTGGGTTCACAGCCTGTTGCATTTCCCACCTGGCACTCCCCACAGGACTTGTTTCTTGCCGATGGATTTGGGGGAGCAGGGATGTGTGGGCAACACCTTCTGTGAGCGTTTCAGGCTGTGTTTGGGAAGGGCTGCTAGGGGAATTTCACATTTTTAATCATCGCCATTCAGTAAAGACTCTGCCAGCAGCTGACTCGTTAGTAAAACATTTAATTCCTTTTCTTTACTCTCCCAAACTTCTGGGACTGAGCAGCAGCATCTTGGGCCGGGTGCAATGAGCTGGCAGCGGCAGAAGAGCAGCAGGAGGAGGAGGCACAGCAGAGTTAGGACTTGGGGCCGGGCCGGGCCTGCAGCCGCACAGCCGCTCCCCAATGGCTCCGTCAGCTTTTCCTTCGGAGGAAGAATTGCCCAAGGAAAAAAAAAAAAAAAGAGTAAATAATGAGAGGGGAAAAGAAAATAAAAAAAGAGGAGAGTAAAAAAAGATGAAAAGGGGGGGCAGGGGGAAGAAGAGAAATTAAAAAAAGGAGGGATAAACCTAAGGGGAAAAACAAAAGAGGGGAAAAGAATAACCCCTCCCGCCGTGCATCGTTCTCTGCCGCGGTGTCAGTTCAGGCGCGGCGGGGGGAGCGCGGCGGGGCCCGGACACGTCTACAGAAATTCCAGGAGGGCCGGGCTGGGCGGACGGAGGGGAAGGGAAGGGAAAGCGAAGGAAAGGGGCGTCCCGGGCAGGAAAGGGGCGTCCTGAACCCCGCGCCCTCCTCCTTCCCCCCGCCGGGCCCTTCCGCCGCCTCACCGCCATGGCCATGGCCCCGGGCAGCCGCTGCCTTCTCCTCCTCCTCCTCCTCCTCCTGGGCGTCCTGGGGGCCCCGGCGCTGGGCGACCCCGGCCCTTTAGAAGACGTGGTGATAGACAGATACTATATACCCAAAATCTGCCTGCGGGAGGCGCAGATGGGGGATTTCATTCGCTACCACTACAATGGGACCTTTAAAGATGGCAAAAAGTTTGACTCCAGGTATCGCCGCGGCTGTGCGGGGGCTGCATGCGGGGGGCAGCTGCGGCGGGACCCTGCATGCCTCCCCCAGCCCCCAGCCCGCATGCCGGGGCAGGCAGGCAGCTGCGGGGACCCCCATGCCATCCCCCAGCCCCGGGGCACGGGCGGCCCGGCCAGACAACGCCCAGCACCCCCGGCTTTGAGCCAAGAAGGGCTTTTGGTGGCTGAACACGTCTCAGGCTGAAGCGAGCCCTGAGCCCAGCTCTGCAGCCCCTGCCTGGGCTGCCCCACCAGGTCCCACGGAAGCTCCCAGCCCTTCAGGGATCTGCACCCCCTCAGCTCTGCAGAGCTGTGGGATAGCCTGTCCAGGGCACAGGCAGAATTTGGGATTTTGCCCTAACTGGCACACTCTGCACTCAGGAACACGTACCTACATGTGCTGCACAGGCAGGAAAATGCTTAAAGCACTTTGAGACGTGGCAGTGGCAAAACCCTTCATTATCCCAGAGGCTTCACTCTGCTGGGCTCAGTGTTCCTTGGCCCCTCGTCCCTGCTCTGCTCATGCTGGCTGGGAATCAGGGCTGGGGCAGCCCCTGGTTTGCAGCACCATGAGTGGGGAGGAGAACTGGGGACACAGAAACCGCTGGAGCCATGATGGGGCTCAGCCCCAGCACCATGTAGCAATAAAAATTTCTTAGGCAGGTGGTTTTTTTTGAGTTCTGGAAAGCAAAGGTGTTCACAGTTTGATGTGTCTTACCTTCCTTGTAAGCATGAATGGGGAAAGTAACTGCAATGGGAGCCTGGGGACACTCACTGCTAAAAGAATTCTCTGCCAGGAGACCATCTGTTGCTCCAGTAATTTCTTGGAGTATTTTAAAGTTTAAAAATAAAAACAAATTTGCAGTTTAAAAATGAGGCTGGGACGTTGTCTTTCCTCATCACTGTGTAAAGCTCAAATGTGCTGTATACAAAATGATTTGGAAGCAGCAGGAAGCCCCAGAGCTGCCGGCCTCCAGCCCAGCTCAGTGGGTGAGATCTGGGGAGGGTGTGGATGGCTTCTGGGGGTGCAGAGTCAGGCTGAAGTGCTGACCAGTGCCCCAGGGGCCAGCTGCCCTCCAGCAGCATGAGATTGAGCCCTCTAGCATCCGTGTTTTTGAGCTATGGACTCTGCCTGCAACACGGACTCACAGGCTGTGATGGGAGCCCTGCACACTGGGGAGGGGCAGCCCTGTCCCTCTGCCCTCCCCCACCAGCACCGGCAGCTTTGGAGCTCCATCCTTTTTCTCACCTCTGACGGGTGTGTCCCTTTGCCCCAGCTATGACCGAGGGGCCACGGTGGCCGGTGTGGTGGGCGTTGGGCGGCTGATCACGGGCATGGACCGGGGGCTGCAGGGCATGTGCGTGAACGAGCGGCGTCACCTCATCGTGCCACCCCACCTGGGCTACGGCAGCATCGGCGTGGGTAAGGGGCCCTGGCACGGGGGGGGTGAGGGACCAAAACCCCCAGGGCTGGCCTTAGCAGGGACAGGGCTCCAGTGCCTCCCTGGCAGATGCGGCTTAAGGGTGGCTCCATGGCCAGGGCGAGTGATGCTGGAGTGGGGCTTCCCTGGGAAGGAGGGGTCCTGCCCCCAGCTGGCCTGTGCTGCTTTCCCAGGGGCTGGCGTGGGTCACCAGCAGCCCTGAGCAGCAGCAGCAGCTTCAGGGGAGGCTTCAGGGGACAGAGCCCATGGCCAGCCTGGGCTTAGTCTTAGTCCCACTTAAGGTGTTCTGTCCTTGCTGCTGCCCCTTTAGCGGGGCTGATCCCCCCAGATGCCACCCTGTACTTTGACGTCGTCATGCTGGACATCTGGAACAAGAATGACAAGCTGCAGATCACCACCCTGTCCAAACCCGAGCGCTGCAACCGCACGGTGGAGAACTCGGACTTCGTGCGGTACCACTACAACGGCACCCTGCTGGATGGGACCCCCTTCGACTCCAGGTATGCGCCACTGGGATGCACCTGGCCTCAGGGCAGGGGGCTGTGGGGCTGGGATGCACCCTCTGCCTTGCCACTGGGTCACTAGGGGTGGCTGGGACCCAGGGGCACCAGGCTGGGCACACAGTCGGAGCAGCCTCACCCTGTACTCCCTCCTGGCTCCCCAGCAGGGCTGGTGCAGCTCCGTGACCCCCCAAACCAGCCTCTGGCACAGCCCTGCTCTGGCTGGGGCTGCTGAGCCGTCCCCAGCCTCATTCTCCACCAACAGCTACAGCAAGGGCAGCACCTACGACACCTACGTGGGCACCGGCTGGCTGATCAAGGGCATGGACCAGGGGCTGCTGGGCATGTGCGCTGGGGAGAAGAGGAGCATCATCATCCCCCCGTTCCTGGCCTATGGGGAGAAGGGCTATGGTGAGCCAGGCACCACCCTATCGTGCCAGCCCCTTCCCTCCCAGCTCTGACCAGAGCCCCCTAGTACAGAAGGACCCTCCTTCAGGCTGACCCGTGTCCTCCCCCAGGGACTGTGATCCCACCACAGGCATCGCTGGTGTTCAGCGTGCTGCTGGTGGATTTCCACAACCCCAAGGATGGTGTCTTTCTGGAGCACCTGGAGGTGCCAGAGTCCTGCAAACGCCGGGCTGTGACCGGGGACTTTGTCCGCTACCACTACAATGGGACACTCATGGACGGGACACTCTTTGACTCCAGGTGTGGGAGGAAGCAGCTGCGTAGGGAGAGCCCCTGATGTCCTCTCCCACCCCACAACTGCAAGGAAAGGCTGGAGAGGGGGCAGTGGGCATGAAATAGGCTAAAAAGGACAATATCTGTTTATTGCATCTCTTGGAGCAAGGTTTGGTTTCTGGAGGAGCAGGAGAGGCTGAGAGGAGGGGTGTGGGTTGGGGGGTAGGGTCTGGGGCATTGATGGTGCTGGGGGTTCTCTTGCTGCAGTTACTCCCGCAATCAGACCTACAACACCTACATTGGGAAGGGCTACATCATCCCTGGCATGGATCAGGGGCTGCAGGGGGTCTGCGTGGGAGAGCAGCGGCGAGTGGTCATCCCCCCACACCTGGCTTACGGGGAGAACGGTGCAGGTAAATGTGCAGAGGGCTCTGAGAGACGAGCACATCAAGGGGTGTGGGAAGCAGCAGGGAAAGGCTTCACCTGCCCTGCAGCGCTCCAGCAGCTCCCCTCATCCTCCTCTTCCAGGAGATAAAATCCCCGGCTCAGCCGTGCTCATCTTTGATGTCCACATCATCGACTTCCACAACCCTGAGGACCCGGTGGAGATTGAGACCGTGTTCCGGCCCGAGGGCTGCAATGTCACCACCCGCCACCGGGACTTTGTCCGCTACCACTACAACTGCTCCTTGCTGGACGGCACCCGGCTCTTCTCCTCGTGCGTGCCCCGAGCATTCCCGTCCTTCCTGGGGCCAAACCCTGCCTGGCACTGGGCTGGGGGTGGGCAGGCACCGGGCAGCACCGGGACCATCCGCTCTGCCACAGGCAGGGCTGGAGCATCACAGGGCACGGGGCAGCAGGATGGGGCAGCGGGGAGGAGAGTTCAAGGGACACAGTGGGATGGAGGGTGTGGAACTTCATGGCATATCAGGGTGGAGGATGTGGGATTCTGGGCCATGGTGGGATGGAAGGGTTGGGATTTCAGGGTTGCCCACTAGATCCGAGGGACTTTTCTCACCTGCGCTGTTTCCTCTGTGTCTCCTGCAGCCACGACTATGAGAAGCCCCAAGAGGTAACTCTGGGGGCCAACAAGGTGATCGAGGGGCTGAACAGTGGCCTGCTGGACATGTGTGCAGGGGAGAGGCGGGTGCTCATCATCCCCCCACACCTGGGCCACGGGGAGAGCGGAGGTAGGGGAGTGGTGGCTGATGTGTGCAATGAAAACTGGGTGGTTCAGCCTTGCTGAGCCCCTGCTGGGCTCCATCCCCTGTCCTGCCAGGGCTGTAGGCTCAGAGCCAGGGCTTTGCTTTGCCCCCTGTGGTGCTGGAGCTTTTGCTGTGTTTTCAGCCCGGGGGGTGCCTGGCAGCGCTGTGCTCCGCTTTGAGGTGGAGCTGGTCTCCATGGAGGAGGGGGTTCCTGAGGGCTACCTCTTCATCTGGCACGGGGAGCCACCAGCCAACCTGTACGAGCAGATGGACCTCAACAAGGACGGGGAGATCCCTGCTGATGAGGTGAGTGGCTCCTAAATGCTGGGGTTCAGGAGGAAATGGGGCACAGGGGACCCCACCCTGGGCAGCAGCACTTGAAGGGCACTGCTGCCCCTGCGCACTTGGGAGCCTGCAGAGCTGTGCAGGAAGAACACCCCAGCCAAAGCATTGCTGCTGGGTGAGGGCAGTGTCCCTGAGGGCAGCCTCTGCTCCAGTCCCTGCCTGTCCTTGGCACGGGCCATGGTCTCCCTGCCCTGCCCCAAGCAGCATCTCTTCCCTCTCCCCTCTCCAGTTCTCCACCTTCATCAAGACCCAGGTGGCGGAGGGGAAAGGCCGCCTCATGCCCAGCTCCGACCCAGAGAAAGTCATTGCTGACATGTTCCAGAACCAAGACCGCAACCAGGATGGGAAGATCACACCCAACGAGCTGAAGCTCAAGTCGGATGAGGACCAGGAGAAGATTCATGAGGAGCTCTGAGGAGCAGTCCCTGCTGTTCCTGGAGACAGGACTCATCCTCGCCGTGTCATGGCCGGTCTCCCACCCTGGGAATCTGCCCCTCCCCAGTCCTGCAGGGGGCTGGGTTTTGATTTTCACCTCTTATTAACTGAGGGTATTTTGATGTGTTCTCCTGAGCAGGAAAACTCAGCCCCCAGCTAATAAACCCAGACTAGAAGATGTCCCCTCCCTAAGCCCCTTCATCCTCCACCAGCGACTGCAGGTCCAGCTCCAGCCCCCTCCCCTGTCTGTGCTGCCTCAGGGGGCAGGCAGGATACAGGGGGGCTCCCCCTCACCTCCACCACAGCATTTTGTAGTTTAGGGTTGGGGATTGGGTTTTTTATATATACACTTAAAATTCTTTAGAGGGAAGAAAGAGAAGGCTTTTGTCCCTGTCCCTGCTCTGCCCCTGCTGCCCTGGGCCAAGAGGCTGAAGGGGGCTCAAGTTCCCAGGGTGGAACCCCAATACTCTGCAGGCATCTGCCATTCCAAAAGTCTGGGCCCCCTGCAACTGTGGGACCCGGCAAACACCTCATCAGCTGGGAGAAGGGAAACAGACCTTCACCCCCAGCCCTCAGGGAGCAGCACTGTCCCCCTTCACACCCTCCCCACCTCCTAGCCCCCAGTGATTGAGACAAATCAAACCCATTTAGTTTCAATGCCCAAATGCAGGTCACAGCCTTGGAGTGCTCAGGTCCTCCTGGGACCAGCACAGCTCTGGCACCTGCCAGCTCCCAAAGCCCCTGCAGTCTGTCCTCAACAGGGACAGAAGAAATGCAGAAGCACATCAGTGCAGAGTGAATCCCTCAAATGGGGACTTGCCTTGCACCAAATAAATAATTCCTCCAGGTTTCCAAGGAGTTTGACTGTGTTTGGTTACTTTGCCATGGAACGTGGTCATGTGTTGGCAGCACAGGGACCAGCTTTGCCTGGGGGATTCCAGGCTCCAGCATCCACTGGGTCTGGCAGGAGAAATCAAAATTCCCTCCTGGGATCCTCCACCAAAGGCAACAAAGCTTCAGTTCCAGCAGCTGGTGAGGGCTGGGGGGCTCTGGTGGGATGGGGAGCTGGGGAGCAGAGGCAGCTGCCAGCACCAGCCCAGGGAGCAGAGCAGCTCCAGCCCCTCGGCGCTGGCTACAAACCACCTGTGACCCAGCTTTAGACAATTTTGTTTTTATTCCAAAACAGAGAACAAATCTGCTCTTCCCATAGTCCAACATAACCAGAGGTTATACAGAAATAAAATGGTCTTTTCCTATTGCTGCTCTGAGAGCCAAGGATCAGCCCAGAAATTTAGTATACAAACATGGTCAGGTAAAACATTGCTTAAAACTCAAAATTTTGCCATTGGCCCCTCCTCCCCCATCCCCACCCTACTCCTCTGATCCCTGGCAGACAAACTTACTTCTGGCTTTGGGCAGCAGCTGCAGCTGAGCTCTGGGTCTTGAGGGACGGCTGGAAAAAGCTTTTTTTCCGGAGTAAGAGCTGCACTGGTGCAAGAGGGATGGGTGAGCTGAGACACGAGGCTAGAGAGCTGCTGGTTTACATGGGGAATGTGGGGCTGGGTGATGTGATGGCCAGCAGGGCCACACCAGCCCAGCAGCTGCACTGGCACCAGAGTCAGCCCAGGAGCTTTGAAGTCCACAGAAAACAGGACGAGAGAGAAACTTGTTTTCTTAGTCAGGAACACAGTGGCACATCTAAACCAGGCCTCAGCCCACAGTAAACTGTCTCCATTCCACCCTCAGCTGCTGAAGCAAATGCAGAACATCTCTGCCTGAAATGGGGAATGGTTTGTTGTGGCCTCAGGAGGTGGCAGGGGTGAATTCCCAGTGGGACGAAGTCACTCTGGGTGGGAAACTGCAGAGCCAGGCAGGGTTGGTGTAAAGGAGAAGCTTCCTCCTTCTCACTTCTCCTGCTCCAGGGCTGGCTGAGGGCATTAGTGAGGTCAGGATGGAGCCCAGCCAGCTCCAGCAGGTCCCCACCAGCTCTGTCCTGGGAAGGACATTCCCTGCCCCGTGCCTGCTGCGTGGCTGGAGCTGGGACACCACGTCCCCAGCTCATGTCTCAGCCAGGATGTACCGCAGAATCCCGTTCACCACGTCCAGCGTCTCGTCGCTCTCCAGCACAATGTCATAGGAATCCAGGTACTTCCCCCTCCGCTCCTCCACCTGCCAGGACCATGAACAACCAGCAGCTGAGGGTGAGGATGTTCCACCCACAGTACTGAAAAGGGAGTCAATAACTACCCTGACCACTTCCCAGACACAGTGGGAGCTCAGCAGACCCCCAGGTCCCTGCACACACCCCACAGGAGCTCATACAAATCCCTTACATGCCCAAATCACTGGGGCAGCCCCCTGCCCTTCCCTGCTGGGGGAAGGCTGGTAGGGAAGCACTAAACTGCTCCTCTCACCCACCTTGTCATTGAGAAAGCCAATCTTGAGGATGTTCTCCACACTGGGAACACCATCTGCCATCGTCAGGTCACCCATGGAGTCCCCCAGCAGGATGATGCTCGTCCTTGTGCTCAGCTGCTGGAAGTACTCCGTGCCCTGCAGCACGGTGTTGTTCTTGTTGTAGGTGTGGATGAGGGGTCCCTTGAAGTGCGTGAGGATTCCCTGAGCACATGGGACAGACAGACAGACAGACAGACAGCTCTTAACCTGATGGTGGCACTGTTAATCACGTCCCAGTCCTCAGTCCCAGCACCACACCACTCCCTCCACACACTCACCACACGGATGCAATGCAAGAACTCACAGCATCATTGAAGTCCATGTAGTTGGACACCACATTGACGTTGGAGTAGAAGACGTTGGCCTGACGGATAATCTCTTCCAGGATATCGCCAACGCCAGCCGAGAAGATGAACAGGGGGACGTTGTTCTTATGCAGCTGATCAAAGAACTCCCTGAAGCCATCCCTAGAGCAGGAGTGTCCATTGCACAGGGCTGTGTTACCAGCTCCCAGCGTGGTGCCTGGTGCCCTGTGCTCAGCCCAGCTCCTGTTCCTGCCCACATTCCCAAACAGAAACACATGTGCAAGCTCTGCAAACAGCACGAGCTCTCTGTGGCAGCAGCACTCCCGTGGCAGAACCCCAGAGCTCTGGGTGCAGCAGCTGGGAGGGTGCTTGTGGGAACATTTTGCCTGGCATCTCCTGAGCACCTCAGCTGCTCAGCAGGGGCACAGGGCACACTGCCCACACACACCCACACAAGTGGGAGATGTGCAACAGGTCAGACTGGTTGGGAGGATGATCACAACAACTGTGACAGCCCCAGTCTGCCAGGACACAATTCCATAAAGAAGTGGAACCTGGGCTCATGAAAAGCTATCTCCTCCCTGAGCCTGGCAGAAACCTGGCAGAGCCCAGCTCCCCGAGCTGGCCTTAGGGCCACTGCTGCCAGGTCAGCTTTAGCAGCAAGTTCTAGCACAACATTTTTGTGCTGTGGGTGAAATCTGCTGCTAAGCCAAGTGCCGGGTCTGCATAAGGCTTGGCAGTTCCAGTGCAAAGAGCACAGCTCTGCTGGAAGCAGAGAGCTGCAGGCTGCCCCTGCATCCTGCCCTGCAAATGGGGAGCTGTGCCCAGCACCAGCCCCTCAGCTGCTCCTTGCCAAGGCCCAGGAGAGGGGTGGTGGTTTCAGAGCAGGAAGGGAGCAGCCTGCAGCCAAGGAGTAAGCTCAGGCTGTGGCTCATGTTCTGACTTCCTTAGAATTCAGCCCCAGGGAGTGAGCAAGGCAGGCTGGCACTGGTCACACTGCAGTGTGGTGACAGCACAGAGATCTGGTTACATGGTCAGGAGAGAAGGGCTGTGGGCAGCCAAGCTGTACCTCAGCATCACATTCCCATGCCCAAACCTCAGCATCACATCCCCAGGCCCAAACCTCAGCATCACATCCCCAGGCCCAAACCTCAGCATCACATCCCGTGCCCATACCTGAGCATCGCTTCTGACTCTCTGACGATCTGAGCTATGTCACCTTTGTGGATCTTCTGCTGCACCAGCAGCTCATGGGCCTTGGTCCACCTGTATGTGATGTGGGAAAGGCAGCAATGACAGAGCTCCCAGAGGCCCTCAGAAGTCAGAAACAACAACTAAATCTTTTGGGATTGCTGCCAAGCCCAGGGATGATTCAAGCCTCATGTCCTGTAGTCCTCAGGTACAAGATGTTGTCAGGACAAGGTCAAGATCACCAAAAACAGGACTCACCACTCCACCATGAGGGGACATTTCTCTTCCAGGGTCCGGTTGGGATCTATTTCAATGGGATAGTAATAGTGGAGCAGATCCTTCAGCTGGAGTGTCACATAGGGGGAAAAAGAACAAAGTGAACATCAGGTCTAAAGAGACTAAGCAAAACTAGCATTTCTGAAGTTCTCCAAAGCATTGCTCTACCTAAACACAGCCAAAACCTTGTCACTGAGCAGCTTCCCTCTGAGCAACTCTCAGCAGTCTGGCTGGCTCTCCCCTTGCTCCAAATGCCCTCCCCTTCCTCCTCTTATCAAACTGAAACACCCACAACTGCATGTGCAAATTCGAGTTCCCTTTTTAACTTCTCTGTCACTGCTGGCTGAAATGCAGCCTGGACACTTTCTCACTCCATCCTGGCAGCCACCACAGCTGGGAGAGCTGCCACACCAGCCAGTGTGACCTCCCGATGACAGGTGACATGTACAAGAGTCACCAAGCCAAGATGTGGCGCCTTACACACAGCACCCACCTTCTTCTTGCCATCCTCGCTGATAACACGGCTGGTATCAAGGATATCTACAAAGCAAATAAAACACCAATGATGTAGCACAGAATCATAAATAGACTTTATACAGCAACTCCCCTGCATCTCAGTGCTGGCTCCTCCCAATACAAGCCGTGGTGACACTGTGACCCGAGCACAGTGGGGTCCCAACGCAGTGGCTCCCACTCTAAGCCCACAGCAGGCCACAATCACAGGGCCTGGCTTGGCCAGACAGCAGCCTCGGTGCCCTGGGCAGTGGGATGAAGGCAGCCAGCCCAGGAGCAGGCTCCTGGCTCCTGCAGAAGCCCAGGCCTGCATGGGGAGGACAGGACGGAGCGGCCAGGCTTGGCACAGGGAATGACAGGAACCACATCAAATACAAACATAGAAACCAAACTGAGCTAGCGACAGTGAAAACAACGGCTTCCACTCACTGTGAGATGTGGGGCAGCGCCTGCCATTGCAACCAAACCTGCTCAGCGTCATGTCAAAGTCGGAAATCACCTGGAAGAGGGGAGAAAACCGAATCCGTGCGTGACCCAGTGCATTCTGCGCTGGCCAGAGTGAGCCCAAGGCGATGCCACCTGTGAGAACGTGCACCCAGCACCACCGGGTCTCCCGTGGGCACAGACTGGCAGCGACGACGTGGCCGCTCCTGCCAGCGGCGAGGCAGATCATGTCCTCACCCTCCCACCCCGGAGCTCTTATCGGCACCGAATGGCTTCATCCTGGGCGGAGCAGGGGTTTGGGGACTGGCGCACAGTTAAAGCTTCAGAACTGGGAGTCCGGGGGCCCGTACTCCCTCTCCTCTGGGCTTCTCCCCCTCCAGCTGCACCGCAGGTCCCTCGCGGGGCTGGGAGAAGCCGGGCCGGGGGACGAGGAAGGGGCAGCTGAGAAAAGGGCAGAGCACGGGCGATGCACCGCGGGGCCGGTACCTGCAGTTTGGCCACCCCTTGCTCCCGGAGAGACTGGATGATCCCCCGCACACGCTCGGGCTGCCGGATCCGGACCGTAGCTTTCTCCAGCTCGGGCACCTGCAGGCAGAGACCCCGCTCGGTGACCGAGACCCTCCAGCCCCCTGTGTCCGTCCGTGCTGGCCGCGCTCCCGGCCCGCAGCCCCGCTCTCACCATCTCGGCCGCTCCGCTCCCGCCGGGCCCCGCGGCCGCGGGGCGGGACCGGAACGGGGCCACGGGGCTGCGGCCACCGGGCGGGGCTGCGGGGACCGGGAGGAGCTCCGGGGACCGGGAGGGGCTGCGGGGACCGGGAGGGGCTCCGGGGACCGGGAGGAGCTCCGGGGACCGGGAGGGACTGCGGGGACCGGGAGGGGCTGCGGGGACCGGGAGGGGCTGCGGAGACCGGGAGGAGCTCCGGGGACCGGGAGGAGCTCCGGGGACCGGGAGGGACTCCGGGGACCGGGAGGAGCTGCGGGGACCGGGAGGGACTCCGGGGACCGGGAGGAGCTCCGGGGACCGGGAGGGGCTCCGGGGTCCGGGCGGTGCTCGGGGAGCGCTCGGTGCTTTCCGGGGCCGGAGAATCCTCCCCCGCTCCGCCCCGCGCCCGCAGCAGCTCCGAGCGGCGGTTGCGTTTCCCTCGCGACGAGCTCAAAGATACATTAAAAAAAAAAAAAAGAAAAAAAAAGAAAAAGGTATCCGGCCGGGCCGTTCTTGGCCGCAGGGTTCCCGGCACCGAACCACCCCGCAGCCCCGGGAACACTGAGGACACCGAGTCAGGAACACTGGCGGGGGGAGAAGCCCTCAAAGAACCATCCCCCAGCATTGCCAAGGCCACCACTAAATGATGTCCTTAAGTGCCACATCCACAAGACTTTTAAATTCCTCCAGGGATGGGCATCCACCCCTACTGCCCTCGGCAGCCTATGTCTGGGCTGAATAAAATTCCCAACATTTGCAATATACAACCCAAACCTCCCCAGCACAACGTCAGTGACAAAGCAGCAGGGCCAGTGTGTGTGACAGCAGTGACATGAGCTGGACTGTACCTCAGCTTCCTCCTGGGTGAGGTGGCACAAGACACTTCAGCAGTGGTTCATGCCCACATCTGGGGGCTGTTACACCCCAGTGAAATATTTCTGAAGGGCTGCCAGGGGATCGATCACATGGCTGGTTCTGCCCCAAGCAATCATCACCACAGTGCAGATCCAGGACCCGGCATAACCTGGGCTGTAGGAAAGCAAAGGCTGGGGGCAACCACAGAATGCTGGGCCTGGCTCACCCCTGCATCTGTGATGTCATTATGGGGCACAATCCAGAACCAGCAAGGGGGTTCAGTGCTGGATGTTTGGGGACAACACCAGAGTGCTCCACACACCTCAGCAAGGTCCACTGCCTCTGGCTCCAACGTGGGGGATAGCTTGGCACCTACCAAATATTCATCCTCCAACATGGAGAGGAAGATGAGCGATAGGAGTTGCAGCATCTCCAATGAACTCCGCCTGGAAGGGAGATTCTGTGATGTGATCATCAGTGTGGATGGGGTGGAATTCAAGGCTCACAAGCTCATCCTCTCTTGCTGCAGTATCTACTTCAGGTCAGTAGTTGAAACACAAGGGGATGGGGACAAACAGCAATCCCTGATTGAGGTCACCCTGCCTCAGCACTTCTCCAGGACTTCACCTTCACTGAACCTCTCATCAAGTGATTTTCCATAGTCCCCACACCTCCCTGAACACCAGGATTAATCCACATATCAGTGTCTCTAAGCACTGGTGTCTGAGGAGCCCCAGACACAGCCTGGCCAGCCTGGCCCAGCTGCCACAGGGCAGCTTTGCCTTCCCCACACCCTGTGACTCTCTGGAATTCAAGACCAAGTGTTGGTGCTGCACTTGGGTTGAGGCAACCCCACCCCAGTATCAATCCAGGCTGGGGGATGAACGGATTGAGACCAGCTCTGGGGAGAAGGACTTGGGGTGCTGGTGGGTGAGAGGCTGAACATGCTCTGGCTGTGGGCACTGGCCCCCAGACCCCCCCCATTGTCCTGGGCCCATCCCCACAGCATGGGCAGCAGGCAATGGGGGGATTCTGCTCCTCTGCTCCTCTCAGGTGAAATACCCTGCCCTGCTGCCTCCAGCTCTGGTATGCTCCAGAGGCTGTCTCCTTTTTCAAACAACCAGCAAGTAAAACATTAATCAATAAACCATGGGGCCTACCAGAATAGCTCCCACCAGTGCCAAAACTGGTGCCCTGGAGGCAGGGGGAGCACAGGGGATCCAGGGGCAAGGTTTAATGCAGCAACATCATGTTTTTAGGACTCTGTTTACCAACTGGGACAGCGCAGACAAGATGGTCTATCAAATCCCTGGCATTTCAGCTGAAATGATGGGTCTCATCATCAATTACGCCTACACTGGGACAGTACCGATCACAGAGGACAACGTTGAGAGTTTGTTGGCTGCAGCAGATCAGTTTAATGTCATGGGCATCGTCAGCCTGTGCTGTGAGTTCCTCAGTTCCAGGCTGTGCTTTGAGAATTGCATTGGCATTTGCAGACTCACTGACTATTACCACTGCCCCGACCTGCGCGCAGCTGCCTGCGTGTACATCCTGCATCACTTCGAGGAGGTGTCCCAGGTGTCTGAGGAGTTCCTAGATCTCTCTGCTGAGGAGCTGGCACACATCATTGAGAAGGATGAGCTTAACGTGAGGCGAGAAGAAGCCGTGTTTGAGGCTGTGCTGAGGTGGATCGCTCATGACCCGCAGAACAGGAGGCAGCACATCGCCTGCTTGCTCAGCAAGGTGGGTGCAGCACAGCTTTGGAGCTGTCCCCAAGCTACCGAGGTAGCCATCAGTGTTAGTACTCCAACCTCCTCCTTGCATGTTTCAGGTTCGACTGGCACTCCTACAATCCGACTACTTCATGAACAACGTCAAAGCTCACGAGTACGTGAAAGACAACGCCAACTGCAAAGATCTCATCATCAGTGCCCTGTCCGAAATCTACGACCTGAACTCCTACGGCCAGAGTTCCTCAGTCAATGCCAACCCGCTCACCCGGCCGCGCCTGCCCTACGCCATCCTCTTTGCCATCGGGGGCTGGAGCGGGGGCGGCGCCACCAGCGCCATCGAGACCTATGATGGCCGCACTGACAAGTGGCTGAACATCCCCTGGGAGCAAGAGAGCCCCGTTGCCTATCACGGCTCGGCTTATTTGAAAGGCCACGTCTACGTTATCGGTGGATTCGATGGCACAGATTATTTCAACATCGTCAAACGGTTTGATCCGCTGCAGAAGACATGGCAGCAGGTAGCACCCATGCACTCGCGGCGCTGCTACGTCAGCGTCACCGTTGTGGACAACTTCATCTATGCCATGGGAGGGTTTGATGGGTACATGCGGCTCAACACAGCGGAGCGGTATGACCCAGACACCAACCAGTGGACCCTGATCACCCCCATGCACGAGCAGAGGAGCGACGCCAGTGCAACCACACTGAATGGAAAGGTAAACTAACCCCAGAGAAGAGCAGTTGAGGTTGCAGCATGAAGAAAGTTCACATCAACTTTCACTAAATTTGTATCACTTAAATTTGTAACAATTAATTAAATCCTGGAGCTACAGATATAAAGTAGCCTGCCTGTTGTGGCAGAGATGTGACCAGGAGGACAAAAATTCTTCTAAAGCTGCTGCCCAAATGGAGCCCAACAGCCCTTTTCCTGGCCATAGGTGCAATACCAGGCCTATCTGCTTCATGCAGCTTGGAAAATCAAGAGATAAAATCTTGCTGGCATCAACTTTTTGCACTGCTGCTATTTTGAACCCAGGATGGATGACACGACCATTCCCATTCTAAAACAAAACACCCCAAAAAATTCTGCTACACCATTCATTTTCTCTTCAACATGTTTCCTGACCAAGGGTCTAACCACCCCATTCACACTTTCCCACCTCTCCTGTCCACCAGGTATACATCTGTGGTGGGTTTGATGGTGATCAGTGCCTCAGCTCAGCTGAAGTGTTCAACCCCACCACAAACCAGTGGTCCCTGATCGCCCCAATGAGCAGCAGGAGAAGCGGAGTTGGGGTGATGGCGTACGGGAACCAGGTGTACGCGGTAAGGTTTGGGTGGCTGCAGTTCCCAGACCTTCAGGGTGGCCATGTGTTTACATGAGGTTTAGGGAAGTCAGGGCCAGAATGGCTGATGCACTTCCCAAGAATGTTATCACCCATCACACGCTTTTGAGTATGAAAATGGTGTTTGGCAATGTTTAAGCAGCTGCAGCAAAGAACACAATTTCTGCCGCTGCCAACAGCATCAGCAGCACAGAGCAGGGGCTTGGGCCTGTTCATCCATTGTTTATCCTCTCCATTGACTGCATCCAACCTCTGGAGAACTGTCAAAATTGACAGTTGCATAAAGTGCTTTGGAAAGCTCCTCAGAGAGCAGGGATCAATAAGCAAGAGCCATGTTTGGAGATCTCGTGCTCTCTGCCATGCTCAGACTGCAGCCAGGGAGGCAGGAGCAATTCCCATCCCGCTGTGCATGCCAAGATCTGGCTGAGGAAAGGCCCCTTTCAAGCTCTGTCCCTTTGGCATTCACAGGTTGGAGGGTTTGATGGGAACAGCCGGCTCCAGAGCGTGGAAGCGTACAACCCTATCGCCAACGCCTGGCACGCCGTGCCCTCCATGCTAAACCCACGCAGCAACTTTGGCATTGAGGTGATGGACGGCCTGTTGTTCGTGGTCGGGGGCTTTAATGGGTTCAGCACCACCGTTGCCACCGAGTGCTACGAGGAGGACACCAACGAGTGGTACGATGCCCACAGCATGGGCATCACCCGCAGTGCCGTCAGCTGCTGCGTGGTGCCAGGGCTGTCCAACGTCATGGAATACATCGCCAGGCAACACTACTACCAGCACAGCTCCTCCATGGACATCTTGTTCACCAGTTCAACTCGGAGCTCGCCGTTGTAAATAGTTCCCCTTAGCTAGGAGTGTTGTGATCAGCCATCATTGGATGCTTGTGTAAATAGTTCTGCGTATCTAATAAAGTCTTCTGAGCATCCCATCATTGGATGCCTGTGTAAATAGTTCTCTTCAGGTAATAAAGTCCCCATGGCAGCAAGGGAGTATGTTCTCTTGTTCTAAAATAGAAACAATTTTAACAGGCCAAAAGGATCAATGATCCTTTCAAATTTTCAATCAACAGTACTACCCAACATGAGTATGAGCCACACCTTATACATCAACTTAAAAATCAAAAGCACAACAGAATGCTAGAGAAATAAAAGGTTTATTTTCATTAATTCACCTCTTACAATAAACTTTAGTACAGTGTATTTAAGGTCAAGAACAGGACAGCAGGATCTGTTTCAAAGGGCCTATGACACACACTACTTTACCTCACAGGTAAGGACATGAGTGCTGCTCCCCAGGAAACTGCTGTCCCTCTGTTAATATACCAGGAGAGCAGAGCTGCTGTAACCCACAGTGACATGGACCCAGGAGGAGAATCTGACTATTAATGGTCATCAAACAGCTCGTTAGTTCCACACTCTACATTCATATTAGTAACAGGGTTAGATCCTCAAGAGCACCTGTTTTATCAGATTCCACCCAGCATTGTCAAACGGGAGATGGCTTGTACCCCAACCTAAGGTGGGCAGAGCTGAAAATAAATCCAAGCCACAAACCACTTTCTTTATGCTTGCTTTTCAAAGCCCACTGGATCCTGTTACAAGGCTGTATGGGGTGCTTTGAGAAGAAAGCCAGGACACGACACGTGTGTTTGGAGGCAGATATGAGGACAGGTGTAAAGGTGTGATTGTCCTAAGGAGGAGGAAAACTTCCCCCAATGCCCTTTGCCCTCAGTGAGGCCAGCAGTCAACCTTCTCACCCTTACTGAACACACACTAGGATCCGCTGACAGCTGACCAGCCTCTAGAAATACACGGGAAGAATTCCCAGGCTTTTGGTTATGGGATCATTTGATAAACACCCAGCAAGCTATGGTGGTCAAGGGCACAAAAAACTGTTATGGATTTACAGGCTTGATGGCTAAACTGCAGCCAGAGCCATGAATGCAATTCTCCCAACATCTTATGTGATGCAATAGATCATTCAACCTATCGGTCACAAACCACATCAGTGCCACTGGTTCCCTGGGATCCAAGGCTAAAAAACCCCAACTGCTTAAAACTATCCCAGAACTGGCAGAGCAAACATTAAGAGCAGACAGTGCTGCTGCCAGCCCCCCCTCACCCCAGAGCACACGGAGGGACAGCACGGCACACACGGCATGCGGCTGGCACACACGGGTTACCTGTCCAGGGATGGGGCTGGGCTCACACAGGCTCTGAGCGGAGTGCTTTTAGTAAATGCCACAGCTTGTCCGTCAGCCCAGAGTCCTCCTGGGAAGTGCAATATCAGTTTTGCTTAGAAAAAGCAAGACTGCAAGGTTTATTCTTGCCTCTTTGTTGCGCAGTGCCATGCATTAAATATTCAGCTCCTATTCCAACTGAAAGAACCATCTTGGCGTTTCTCCCTACAAATTCTCTGTATTTGATGACAGACTACAAGAGAGCTTGGAGAGAGCTATGGTGGTGACCTGCCACTCCCAACTGCCTGATAAATCCTTCCAGCTGGTTCAGCAGGGTGGAGGACATGAACTCCTCTCCATTGCTTTGGTGCAAAGTCTGGGAAAGTATCTTAAAATCAGCTCCTACAAATTGCTGTTACATTGATGGATTCAGCACTAGAGGCATTTGCATCACAAACTGCTGCAGGAGCAGCAATTCTGCACCTACTCCAGCCAGACCTGCAAGGGTCCATAAGCTGGACTCCACAGATCAAGCCCCACCTTACAAACCTACAGCAGCTGTCTGGGAACAGTCACCTGCAAACATCACCTTAAACTCACCTATTTCCTCTTGCAGGAAGCCAGTAGCATAGACTTCACCTGCCCCAACAACCAAACAGGCAAAGAAAATACAACATGGTTACCACAGAGGAGTAAACTGAGACAAACTCTTCAGAATTTCAAGTTTGGTAGTTTTTTTAACTAAGGCTGGAGATTCTCTCACAAGCAGACAAGTTGTTGATATCGAAGTGACCCATGAACCACAAAGTGGAGCATTAAGGGACATACACATCAGAGAAACCTTTGCACACTGAGTGGTAGAAAGACTTACCCCAAGTTTCTGATATGATCTGGGCTGCCTGTTGAACTGGAAAAGGAGAATGAGCAGCTCAGGAAGCAAAACAATTAAGACCAAAACAAACCCAAACCAGTTAAAAGTTCTTTGCAGAGAAGTCACCACGTCAAACCCATCAGCAAATCATTAATGAACCAAGAACACTAACAGATTTTCCAGAAAGGTTTGTCTACACAAATTTTGTAATACCCAGGTTATTCTTCCCATTCCCTTCCCTAAGATCCTGAGTTAGACTGCATGGAAAAACCTGGAACATTCAAAAGGGAAGGATGGGGAGAAAAGGAGGTAGGAAGTATGCACTGAAACTGTTGGCAAATGAAAGGGTCCTGGAGCTTCTTGGCCTGGGAAGGAGGAGTGCTCAGTGGGTCAGAGAGGCAGGGATACTCAAAGGTACTATCCCACGTTCTGCTCCCTGGGAGCGCAGCAGGAAGCAATCCAGAGCCAACCAGGGCATTTGCATGTACAGCCACCCCAGAATGCCAAAAGGTGTTTAAATGAGCTTAAATCTCATCCCCACAGCAAGTGGGGATATTCAGATACTTGGAGACTGAAAGCCCAGCTCTCCCCCCTGCAGGAGCACACGTGCCAGCTTGGTACTGAGCTGCAGCACAACTGCTGGGAGTCCCTTGGGACAGCACAGAGGGCAAAGGCTTCTGATTGTCAGAGACAGGCTGGAAACAGCAGGGGCTCTTCCATCACTTTTCACTAGAATTAAAACATGTGCAACATTTGAAAAAAGACCTATAAGTAGCTCAGGTTTCACTCTATTCCCATTAAACAATCCCACTCTCACTGATCTGCTTTGACAGAACTGAACAACCAGTGTGGGTGGGTGGCTAATTGCTGGTTGTCACTCCTTCACTCAGGCTGTTGACCCAAGTTCTTGAGTCAAACTCAAACCTGCAAATACACCTGAAAAAAATATCCACTTCCTCAATCGCTCTTTTAGCACCTTGTGTCCAACCAATCATCCATTTATAAACAAACTCTGCAGCCTCTCTACAACACACAAATACAAAATATTTAATACACATAGAAAGATCCTGAAGTAATTTCATAAAGAAAGATTGTGCTTTTGTTTCATACAGAACTATTGCACTTGCCTCCAGCTTGGGAAAGCCAAGTACACCGACACCAATCCTGTGAAGTTTAGTCACTGAGGAGAGAATCAAAGGAATGTCAAGAGATAAGTGCAAATGAAACAGGTGCCTTCAAGCACACACAAATGTAACCACTAAATTATTAAGAGAGAGATCTTTGATTTTCCAAGTAGTACTGTTAGAGACTAACTGTACAGAAACCGTTGGAATCAAAGATCTGAGGAGAGAAGTAACAGGCTTAATGCTCCCGGAGACATTTCACAGCCCGATACAGGCTACAGCTTTTCCCTGGGCATCATTAAGGAATACTGTTGGATTCACGGAGTGTCTCAATTCCCACCCACCCTCAACTTCTGAGCTTCTGAATTTTCAGTACACAACAGATGTTGGTTTTATGCATCAAATCCAATCTGCGCCCTCATGTCTTATAAAGACACATCAAGCCTAACAAACAGGTTTATTTTCTAGGCTCATCAGGAGTGATATTGCAGACACTAGCACTCGATCTGGGAGCGTGGCATCCTTCGTAAGCTCAGGGAGTATCGGTGTATCTCCTGCATCTGCCTTTCCTGCATTTGCCTTATCCTATCTTTTTGCCACATGAGATTTTGTGGCATGGGGTACCTCTGTGTTCCCTGCAGGCACCTGAAGGGGATTCTCACATGGCAGGCAGTGGCTCTGCAGCGGGGCTGTGGCATTGGGGGCAGGAGCATCCAGCGCTTCCGCTCAGCGCAGTAGCGATAGGCCTCCTTCCTGTACTGCTTGTCAATGTCATCGCTGTTCTTCCACCCCCCGATGATAAACACATCATCTTTGTAGTAACAAATAGCTGCTCCTTCAATGCTCAGGACCTCGGGGGGCAAGGATTCTAGGATTTCATCTGAGGCCCTGTTGGAGATTTTTCCCTTGGCCTCCTCATTGTCTATGGGGTAACTCTTGGGGCAACACGATGCTGTGTGGTAGAAGTTGGTGTTGGCAACAGACATCTGGAAGGAGCAGTAGTTGTCAATGAGGGGCAGGGACTCCACGTCCTGCCACTGCCTGGTTTCAACATCATATCTGATAATAACAGCCCTCAGCCCATCCTCGCTGTCGCTGTCAACCGGGGTGCGGGCAGCCACATACACAAACCGGTCCTCCACGGAGACAGCTTTGACATCCCGCAGGATCTTTGGTGCCGACTCCAGGTTCAGCCATTTGTCCTGCTCAGGATTATAAATGGCCACATCCTTAAAGCCTGGACTGAAATTGCCATGTCCACCAATACTGTACAAGTTCCCTTTCACTTCAGTAAGGCCAAAGGAATGCTTCCTGGTGATTAGGTTTGAAACCTGCTCCCAAATATTTCTGTTTGGATTGTACCTTTCCACAGTCTTGGCAAACCCTGGTTCCATGGAGCCAGCCACATACACGTAGGACTCTGTCACGGCCACGGCATGCCCATCCAGGTGGTTGTGGATGTGAGGCAGGTTCACCCACCTGTCCTCATCGATGAAGTAGCCCACACACTCACTCAGGTAGTCACCACCCTCAGAGACGCCGCCGATGACCATGATGACGTCCATGTTCTGGCCGAAGCGTGGCAGCAGCGCGGCAGGACAGGCGGAATGCTGCAGGTTCCCAGACTGCAGGTTCTCAGAGCGCAGGGCATGGCTCTCCACAGCCTCGGACACCAACTTCACACAGGCCTCGTTGCTCAACACCAGGTGCTCAGATTTGACGTGGCGTGTCAGGTATGTGGGTTTCATCTGAGACAACCTTAGCAGCTTAAAGAGATCTTCAAAATACCTCTCTCTTTCCTCAGGATTTTTCTGAACCCACTTCAAAACAGTCTCAAAGAGGATTTCTTCAGAGTCCACCGTGATCTCCGAGTCTGAGAGCCAGTCCCGGACAAGGTGAAACGGCAAAGTGTAGAACTCCTCATCTTGGATGACTTTGTGGAAGTTTCTCCTGATCATATCCTGTGCTTTGAGGGCCAGCTGATTCAGGGAATACATGTGGGCCAAGCTGTGAACTGCCACACAGTTGGAGAGGTTCAGTTTCTTCTTCAGAAACTCTCCACAGAAGTCCTTCAACCGGGTGAGCAGAAACCTGCAGGACAAACAAGGGAGTTATAGATACCTGGAGGTGTTCAAGGGCAGGCTGGAGGGGCTTGGAGCAACCTGAGATAGTAGAGGGTGTCCCTGCCCATGGCAGAGAGTGGAACGAGATGAACTTCTAAGGTCCCTTCCAACCCAAAGCAATGTGTGATCCTCCGATGCCGTGGCCCGGTGGCCGCCAGCCCCCGCCCCGGCCGCACTTACCTGTCCGCCATCTCCAGCACCTCATGGACGTTGCCGGGGCTCACGCGGATGGTGCCGGTGTACATGAAACCGATAACGGCCTCCACCGTGTCGGGGTCGGGGCCGCCCTCCGAGCTCCACTTCTGCAGCTCCACGCGACCCGAGCGCGACTCCGCGAACCCCCCCGAGAGCAGTGGCGTGAAGTACTCGGTGGCGGCGGCCAGGACGGACCGGTGCGCCCGGTACTCGCGGGCCATGCCCGCGCCGCCGAAAGCCAGCGTGATGTCGCAGTACAGGCCGTGGCGGCGCTGCTCATTCTGCCGCCAGGCCAGGTCGGAGCAGTGCGCCGGGCACCCGAACTCCTCCGCCTCAGCCTCCCCGTCCGCCGTGCCGCCGCGCGGGCCCCCGCGCTCCGCCTCGGCCGCGGGCGGGCCAGGACCGGGGCCGGGGCTGGGACCGGGCTGCGGCTGCGGACAGGCCGCGGCCGCCGCCATCTTGTCGGACATGGCGGGCGAGGGCGGTGCTGCCCCCTGGGGGAGAGAAAGCGTCTCTGCAGGGCAATGGCGGCGGCGCCGTGAGGGGAGCCGGGGCCAGCGCAGCGCCGGGGACCCGCCGAGACACCGCGTCCCCTTAACTCGGGACCCCCGTGGATGCCCATGCCCTCAGTCCAGGAGCCCCTGGGACCTTCCGAGACTCCACGTCCCCTCACCCAGCACCCCTCGGGACTTGCCCATAGCCCCCGTCCCCTCAGGCCTCCCCTGGATCTCCATCCCCTCAGCCCGGAGCACTCCGGACCCCGCATCCCCTCAGGCCGCGACACCCCCGGATCTCCATCCCCTCAGCCAGGAGCCCTCGGGACCACGCGTTCCCTTAACTCGGGACACCCCCGGATCTCCATCCCCTCAGCCCGGAGCCCTCCGGACCCCGCATCCCCTCAGCGTCCCTGGCGTGGGGGCAGCCCGGTGCTCCCGTCTGCCATCGGGGAGCTCGGGTGTCACGGACCAAACCCAGACCCCGTTCCACGCCGAGCCTCAGGAAATCCTCATTATTTTCTTCTTCCCCATGCCCTCTCAGGAATTCTCACTCCATCGTACACAGATATGCAGTGAGGTACTTAGCTCATGTTTGCTATACACATAGTGCAATTCACTAACTCTCGTATAATGCTGTATCAATCACAGCTACTTTGTGTCCTTCTGCTTATGCTCTACTAAATTTTATCTTTTTGACCTACACTGAAACAGGCAAGGGAAAGCCTGTACGCAGTTTGATTGCAGATGCTCAATTCATGAGTAATTGTTATTTTGTTAAATGACAACTTGTCACACATCCCCTTAGACAGTGTTTAGGGACAACTTACAGAAGCCACACATGGAAAAGGAATAAATTAGTAATGTGTATTTATTTGCGTTTGGTTACAATACACAGACAAGGAGGACACTGAAATTATTACTGAGATTTTTGCAGCTGCAGATCACATGAGTGACAGTGCACAGAGCAGCAGTCAGAGGAAAGGAGAGGTTGTTTGCATAAATACAGACACTGGAGTACAGGGATTTCACAGTTTTCACAGCAGTATGTTACAACTTTACACTTTAAATTACTACACCAGCTTGATTAACATTGGTTATACATCAGCAGTGGTCCCAGGATTCAGGTACAGCCAGACCAAGGATAAGAACATGGTAAACAAATTGAAAAACAATGAACGACAAAAAAATCCAAAGTCATGGCTTATGGGAATGATAGGCACGTTCCCCTCATGGGAAAGGTACAGCTTGTTACCAGAGTTAGGTTCAGTAAGGCATACCTATGAGCCAAACTCTGCCCCACAAACCCTAAATCACTTCTGGAAACAAAATGAAATGAGAATAGAAAAAATAAAAGTGTGAGAGACAGTATTAAATACAGCAGGTAACAGAGGGAATAGCACAAGTTTTGGTTTTATTAGAGTAAGTTTCTATCCTTATAAAACAGTCGCTTTGCACAGTTTGACCAGGCAGCTCGACGTCTCTGTCCCAGCAATCATCTTTATACATCACAGTCCCACTGTGGCTGTCCCCTGGCCAGGCTTCTGTCCTGGTGCATTCCAAGGCAACACCAGCTTCTCACATGGTCATGTGCTCTGGTAGGATGTAGGATATGTCATCCCAGGGGTGACGGTACAGACCCTGCTTCAATCTCTTCTGGTCCAGGTAGTGTCCTGAAAGAGGAGTGGTTAATGTTACAAAATTCCCATCCCTCCTCTTAGTCTTGAGTTGGATTTCTAGAGTGCATTGAATCCCCCTTATGTTTCAGGTTTGTCTGGTGCTCCTGGGGCAGGGCAGCCCCAGGAGGAGGGAAGGGGCAGGGAGGACGTGGCAAACTCACCAATGAATCCCATACTCCTGCCCAGTACAAAGATGCCATTGAGAGCTCCTATATCAATATATTCATCTGCTTCTTCCCTGCAAAACAAAGGAAAATAAATGGCTACTGGTAATCATCTATTTAAGGAATCAATCTCGGATGGGCTGCCACCTGCTCTAGTGCCAGAACCAACACAAATTCCCCTGACACTTTTCTGCCTCCAAAAGCCAGGCCAGGCTATGTTTCCTTCCCAGTGTCATAGAATTCTGCCCCTCAGGAGCTGGCAGTGCAGCTTCATAGGACCAGGATCCAAGAACAGCCCCCTCTCACTCACCGTGTGAAAGAGCCACAATTCCTGAGCACGTCAACAAAGGCCACTCCAATAAAGCCATCTACGTTCAGGATAAGGTTTGGTTTCTGCAGGAAATAAAACATACCTCAATAAAGATGTCAACAGTGCAAATGGTGTTCATCTGGCACCTTACACTGGTGATTTGAGGACAGCCCATAGCTGGGGACACACCAACCCAATGATGGAGAGGCTGCTCAGCAGCCTGAGCAAGAGCTACACTTAATGGGAATGCTAGAAAACCAGCCCCAAACAAGGGGTCCATTGGGTCAACAACCCCCAGAGGTTCCCTGTCACACGCCAGTGCATGTGCCAACAGCCTCAGATTTACACCCAGCAGTGCCAGAGCAGACAGTGGCCACAGAGATGATGTTTTGGCTCGTTCAGCATTTCCCTGGTAGTCAAATGCCTTCAGCCTTTCCAAACTGCAGCTGTACTTGCCCCTCAACTCTACCCCAGACACAATCTCCATCAAGAATTTATGAAGCACTGCACTGAAAATACAGCTAAGCTCCAGTCACTTTTCCTCCCATGAGAACCAGTGCCCAGGGCAGTTCAATGCCAGCGCCTTTCACCTTGGAAGTTGTGATTTTTTCTACTTCAAGTGCGTAGTCCAGCAGCGGAGTGGCTGGGAAGTGCTGCTTCACGTAGTCCTTGAGAATCTGAACTCTCATGTCGGGGTTGTTTATCTGCAAGTTCAGAGCACATTACAGTCAATGATGTTGCCTCTTACTGATACTCTTTGTAGATCTGGGGAGAATTTGGTCAACAGCTGCCTCTGAAACTTGCTGATTTTCCTTTCTTTTGTTTTTGCTCTCCCCCACCCATCCCTAAAAATCCCTCCAGTTTGTCCTAATACAGTTTTCTTACTGATTTCACTCGGTGTCCAATGCCCATGATCAGCTTCCCTTCTTTCTTCATCTTATTCACAAATTCCATGGGAATAATCCCACTGTCAAAAGCTTTGCTGAACATTTTGGCTGCAGCATCAAGTGCTCCCCCAAACCGGTCACCCTGGGTGCAGGACACAAAGGCAATTACATCAAAGGACTCCACAATTAAGATACAAACCCAAGATTATCTCCCCATCCACCCCTCCTGGTCTCTGGCATTCATGACATTAGAGTTGGGCAGGCACCCGAGAGAAAGAATCTGCTTATCTCTCACACGAGTGCCAATTTGGAGCCAGTGCATCTCTGCTAGAGACAGCGTGAGGGAAAATGCAACACAATCCAGTGTCTGTTTTAGTAACTCTTGTCAGAGCTCAGGCAACCAAATAGAGTCAACACTGACAGCAATTTGGCTGCTACAAAAATATTTCTAGACTCAAAAGAGACAAACTAGTCTGGCTTACTGGAAAAATGAACCAGATTTGAAACAGGGAGCATGAAACTATTAGAGTTGAAATTCAAAGTGTGAGTAGACACAACCACTAGTCTGTGACTCTGCAACCAATCCAAAAATTAATAGTAATAATACCTAGAAGATTAATGAGTAACAAAGCTAAACCTCCTGAATATCAGGTACTCACAATAGTAAGAAGGCCTGAAGTAAGGCTTGAAACCAGATCTTTGCCAGCCCTGGCACAGACAATGGTGTTGTGGGCTCCGGACACGGCCGGCCCATGGTCTGCTGTCACCATCAGGCACATCTCAATGAACTGGCAGGCGTACCTGGGTAACCTGGGCACAGACACATCAGTCAGGGACACAACACATATACAAATGCCTGTAAAATCCCAGAGTTGAGAGACTCAAGTCACACTTGTGTGTGACTACACAAGTAGTCACAGAGTGAAAATCATGCCTAGAATACAGTAATTTCCTCAATGCATCACATGATTCATGGAAAACCTCATCCTGACATTAAAACATATTGTATACAACCCAGAATGCTGACATGGTGTCATGGAGGGACTACAGAAATGGCATTCCAGTGAATCTACCTTCCCAAAGGAATCATGGAGTTACTTTTTTGGCTTAAAAGTCTATTAATAAACAAGAAAAACTTCAAGCATCTGAAAGCTTTCACAAGAGCCACCTCACCTCCTCTGAAACCAGAGCAGGCCTAGAACGCCTCCAATTCCCATCTCCTCTTTGAAGACCTCAGTGATGGGCATCCCAGCATAGATCAGCTCCTGTCCTCGCTCATCACAGATGCTGGTCATGAAGGAAGCTGGCTTGCGAATCAGTCCCAGCTCCTGGAATTGCAGTGCAAAGACAGGATGTTAAACAAACCACACCAGCAGAGAGGGGCAGCACAGGGCAGAGTGAGCAAACAGCAAAGCTTCAGGCTTGTCCCCCTCAGAGCAGCTTCCACAGCCCACAACTAGCACAGTCAGCAGCTCACAAGTAACACTACAAAGCACAAGGTGGCATCCAGAATGACAGCCAGTGCTCCATCTGATTCCAAGAAACCCAAAAGCAGGTAAACCAGCACAACTCACCCTTGCCCAGGAGTAATCCATTGGCACAGTTGGGGGAGGCACTTCTTCAGCTGGTTCAATCACTCTTTTGGCCACAAGATCCTGGTACACAGACCTAGGGAGAGAATCTATTTAGTAACTTTGGTACTTCTAAGAGATCCAGGTGAGGTGGTCTAACCTAGACCTTAAAACCCCACAATGAGTAGAAGTTGCTTTCCTTAAGCAGAAATATACTCCCTATCAGGCCAGAATTAGTGCCCTGACAGCTTTTGTCCACTGCTGAAGGTGCCCTGTGAATGTGACTTACTGAATGACCTCTCCCAGCTCATCGAAACTCCGGGGAACAAACACTCCAGCTTCCTTTAAGGCTTGGTTCTTTGCTACAGCTGTTTCAGAAGCCTGGTTGGCACAAGCTCCTGCATGGCCAAACTGCACCTACAAACAGGAAAAGAGAGAGCACTAAGGAATAGAGACTGTTACCTGCAGAGAGTGCAACAGAACAGAGCCCTGACTGGGAACACCAGTGGCTGCACATCAGTCTCCTCTGAGCTCCCAAAACTCCTGTTTGCAGTCAGAGACAGCAAGACAATCACAGGGATCTTCTGATCTAGAATCCCTCCAGGCTCATTCATTCATATTCATGTTCTGCTTCCCTAAACTGCCCCACTTCAGATCTTTGCCATCCCTACCCCAGGAAAAGGCAGCTTTCCCTGGCATCTTTGGGGTCCCTTCACAATTAAGCAGAATCCCCTGGAAACTTCCCATGACAGAACTATAGAAGTGCAAGATATCTTTATCATTTATATTTATGAACTTTTGCACATTTAAGTCACTACTGCCAGTTCTGGAAGGTTTAGGTACAATGAGTGCAGTTTTTCTTCCTGTTGTGGATATATCCTTATTTTATGCATTTGCCCCCATTTTTGCCCATACCTCTGAGGAGAACATGGTGGCACAGGTACCAATGCACCAGCACACCACTGGCTTGGTGATCCGGCCTTCTTTAATGCCCCTGCAGATCTTGTACTCTTCTGTGCCTCCGATCTGCAGGGAGAGAGAGATGGTTCCAAGCTGCACTTTTGATAAAACCAGTTCCAAAACACACACAGAAGCATTGCTGGGAGCTTTTTCCCTTTTTCACAGAAAAATGGCTGACATCTCAGAACCTTCTAATTTTTCTTTTTTTTCTTTTTTTTTTTAATAGGGAAAACTATGCTTGCCCATGGAATACATTCAATTTCTTATTATGAAAGCAGCAAGAAATAAAATTTGGAATATTCAAGAACAGTAGAAGTATCTGCTATTTAGCATCCTTGCAACCAGGTCAGATGCTCCCAAAGCAAAAACCATGGGTATTTCTCAGATAGTGAAGTGGTCTCACTCACCTCCCCCAGTACTACAATCATCTTCACTCCTGGAGTATCCTGATAACGCAAGACATGATCCATAAAAGTTGAACCAGGATATCTGTGTGCAATACAAGGGAAACAGTAGAAATTTATTTCATATCCTTTTCTAAAAGAAAAATTAACACCCAACATGCTGTTCCTTCTCCAAATTACCAACAATTCTTCTGTTGACCAACTCAAAAACCAGTGCCTACCAAAGGTGCCAACTCGTACCTGTCTCCTCCGATGGCCACCCCCTCATAGACCCCGTCAGTGGTTCGGGAGATGATGTTGTTGAGCTCATTGGACATCCCCCCAGAGCGGGACACGTAGGCCACGCTGCCAGGACGGTACAGCTTCGATGCCAAGATGTTATCCAACATGCCTCCTGTGTTGCCTATTTTAAAGCAACCTGGCTTGATCCCACCAACCTGTAAGATAAGAAAAGGTGTAAAGCCCTTTAAAATAATGAAACTGTAGAGCACTTGTGTAAGGCAGCCTTACCAACATTTGTATAGAGAAAGGATGGCAAAGACTTTATGATGAGAGACTTCCTGTGACTAAAGACCAAGTGGATTGTAGAATACACCCCATCCAGCTGAGAAAGCTGATTTGAAGGTTAAGAAAGACAGGAGAAGGTGGCAATCAGTACTTACAGTTGCAGGCCCAATGATGGTGACTCCCTTTTTATCAGCTGTCTTGATCAGTTTGCGTGTCAGGGCCTCTGGAATGCCCTCGGCAATAATGGCAATGGTGCGGATCTGCAGCAAGAGAAAGAAAACCATTGGTACCTCACAGAGCAGCCCCTTACCAGGCCCCTGGGAGGTCATAACTGGGAAGTCACTCTGTGCACTCTCATCCAGGAAGGCCAAATGTTGAATCTGCAGGCTGCCATGATCTCCACAACAAGCTCAATGCTCTGGTCATGGAATTTTCTATCCCTTGCATGTCGCAGTAAGGATGGACAAAGACACCTGTTTCTTCATCCACAATAGCCAATCTTTATTCTTCACAGCTCATGTTTATATGGTTACCAGAAGGCATTGTGTTTAATTCTAACTGGTTGGCAACTGACTGTAACTCAGTTCATTAGTGAGTATTTGCTAGTGTACACATAAGTCACAAACTTTCCTCTCTAACGATGTTTACATATTTGCCTCCTGGAAAGAAAATGTTTCACATGGGTAGAATCTTTCTTGACATAGGGGCAGATTCCTTTCTCATGGGTGCAGGCTGACAGACTCATTCTCACAGATACTTCTCAGGCCAGCTATTAGCTATACTTAGCCAAAGTAATAGGCCTAAGCCATGATTTTACAAGGCCTTTCTTTCGTAAGGTTTTATCTAAATGCCGCACTTGCACATCAGAGCAGCACTGTAGTATAGTCAGCCTGAATTAGTTACTGCTAACCAAGAGGCACCAGTTTCCTCTTAAACAAATTCAAAGTCCAGCATTAGGATTTGCCAGGGGCCCCCAGCATCTTCCTTACATTCTGCAAGGGGTCAGAACTGGGGGATATCTGCTAAGTCAGAAGACCAAGACAATTTCCCAATGCCATCATGGTTTAAGAAACACCAGTACCCTGCTGACAGGGCCTTCCTTCTTCACTTGGGCTTCTTCTGGATCCTGCACTCACCTGGGGATAATTCATGGTTTCGATAGTGCTGTCATAGGCAGAGCGCAGGGACGCAAAGTTGATGAGAACATCCACCTCTGGGTGCTTCCTCATGGCATCTGACATGTTCTTGTAGACTGGGATCAGGATTTCTTTGTGGCCCCAGTAGAACTTCTGTCTGTGGTCACCACTGTAGAAGAGAAGATGGAAAAGCCCTGACCTTAAGGCTGCTGGAAAGGCAAAGGGGCACAGCGCATGCAGACAGAGGAGTTTACAAACCCCATTCTCAGCCCCTGAGACTGACTGAGACACGAGCACGTGAGCGTGTCTGGGGAGGGACCATATGACAGCAGAAGGTTCTTCAGAGAATAGGACAGAGCAGCGTATGGAAGGAGACGGGCTAATGGGGACAGAGGCATCCAGCAAGATGAATAAGCTCTCCCACAGTGAAGTTACCAGAGCCTTAACTCTACTCCAAGCTGGAAGACAGAATGAGGCACAGAAAGAGTAATGAATGAGAGGTGTGCAAAGCTGTGTCACTGGGCTGGTGCTAACACTGGACTGGGGGAACAGGAAACTAGCGGTGAACAGCCAGGACAGCAACAGGAGGGCCAGACAGCTGCCCAATCCTGCTCCAGCAGGACTCTGCCCATCCCACAGGCACTGGAGGGGAAGCACCTGGGAAGGTTTCACTGTTGGTATTTCATACACAGTAGATGCTCTGAGTGGAACTGCAGTGAAGTCTGGGCATCATTCAAGTGTGTGGACACTGGCTATGCTCCCATGCCAGTGCATTCGTGACAGAGCATTCCAGGTTTTGCTAGCCTGGCTCCCTCCAAAAGGTCAAGCAGAATCAGATAATTACAGTTAGCCTTAAACTTCAATCCCTATTGCTTTTTCATCCTTAATCAAGTGCAGCACTGCCAGAGGCTGCCACTCACCTACAGACATGGGTGTGCCTGCACTCAGTACCCCTAGATTTGCACTTGCTGAGAAGTTATTACAGAGCTGCAATTACCATCAGAGCTGCAGAATAACAGTACAAGGTCTTAAATGTCAAGAGGAGAAATTCTCTGCAGGACAGAGGTTGATTAGACATCAGCTCTCCAGGATGCCTGTAAATACCACGGGAATGAAGCAAGGCTCCTGCCTGGCTCTGGGCTCCCACTTCACTGTACTGGAAGCAGCAGCTGCTGTTTCCCTTCTCCCTACTTGCCCTGTCCCACAGGGATATCCCCACACTGAGGAGGTACAATAAAAAAGCTCAAGCACACCCAATAGCATCTCTCATCCCTGTAGGGATGAGTAAAACAGGGTAAACACCACAAGGGAACTCTGTCCTACTGAGGGATCCACAGGCTTCCTTCCTGCCTGCTAAGAAACCACTGCTGCTATTGGAAAGAATACGAACAAGATCTTACTTTCTTTAAATTTTGTTTGGCTACATACCTGCTTTGGTTTGTCAGCAGAGCTGCTATAATTCTGGATAATATTTGGAGGGGTAATTCCTGCTGCTGCAGGCACAAATCAAGGTGTCTCAGACAAGCACACAGCCAAGAGCAGGTGAGTGGAAGAAGCCTTACACAGCCTGCCTGCCTTTGCTGAGCCAGGGGGCTGGAAAGAAAGCCCAGGCAGTCACACCTGCCTTACTCACTGAGTGAAGAATAGAATTTGGACTTCTTTTAAATGCACATGAAGTGGAACTTCAGTTCTATGGTGAACATTAAGCTGTTTCAACAGCGCAGCCAGAAATCAATGGTTGAAGAAAGCAGCCTACAAAGCCAACCCAGGGGTGGAAGGGAGCAGAGGAGAAGGTGTTCCAGCAGGGATGGAGACCAGGGCAGAGCTCCACTAAAGAACCACAGAGGCTGAGAGAGGAGGAAGGTCACAGAAGAGTTAGAGGGAAATGGAAAAGCAGGCACAGGCTACTTACGTGAACGGATAAACCATGGCAGCAACTGAGGGTTCATCCCGGGAGCAAATATAATCAAAGTCCAGCATTCCTTGGACAGCCCGGGTCTGCATCCCCCACACGATTGCCTTGGTGTGCCGGCTGAACAGTGCTGTGGCTTTACCTGCTCAGAGAGAGGGGAAAAAAACCAAGCCATCTTCAAACTGTACACCTGAGCAAGACACAAACTGCAGCTTTGCCAAATGCCTGCCTGAGGCTCCTGGATGAGTGTATTCCCCCCCTCCAAACTGAAGCCAGGAGACGAAGTGCAGTTTGCAGGATGGAGTAGCCACACTGTCCAAATTAAGGAAAAAACTGTAGATGAAGCAGCAAAACCCCTTCCCTGGATTCTGAACACAACAGCCAGGTTTTGGGGTTCACTAACTGGGCAAGTGAATCACAGGAGGGAGATTGTATAGAAGTGAAAACTGCCTCTGCCTCTCCTCTCAGGAGCCTTTCGTATTTCTCCCAGTTTTCTTATGCAAAGTTGAAGAGAGCTTTGAATTTAATATATTTATTTGCATACAGCCCACAGTCTGGGCAAACCATGGGAGGCTGCTCAAGGCACCACAGTAGAATGATAGGAAATTTTTTTTGAAAAAGGCAGGAAACGGTGGGAGGACAAAGAAAATAAAGGAGCTAAACACACTCATGTTTTGTTTTTTTTTAACAATCAGAATCCAACACAAACTTGATGGCTCCAAGCATTTATATATGGCCCAAAACTTGGCTTCAGGGGACAGAGTCACAGGAAAAGCAACAGTTCAGCCAGTGAGGATGGACTCTTGGCTTAAAGTCTATTTACACCACTTGTCACAGCACAACATTGAGTCTCTCCTTCTGACTCCAGGCAGAATTAATTTTAAAACTTGTGAAAACTCAGAGCTGATCCACATGCTGATGCCAACTTGGGCTACTGCTGAGTTCTTTCTGGATTTGGATCAAAGGTAAACAGCATTAGGAATTAAACAGGATTAGGGATTAAACTGTTCTTCTGGCTTCAACAAAAAAATTAGTCCTTTCTCTCCAGCCCTACACACTCACAGTTCAGATTCACTGCAACATGACTTGCCATTAAGGAACTGAATATTCTGTTTATCTTGCAGGTGCCTGCAAGGGGGGGGTGGAAGCACGAGTGTTCCCAGGAACACCAAAATGCAGACCCAGAGAGGCAATTATGTTTGTCTGAGAGCATGTAAGCAACAATCCAAGAATTCCTCTTCTACTGTCCTTCCTCATGATAAGGGAGGTAACTTGAAACTCTACTTTGCTCCCAGTTCAGCACTTTATTCTCACACAGCACAAAGCCCAGTAGTCTTAAAGTCCCTATAAAATTACTGAGCACAAGCTTTAATGGTTTGCTGGACTGTTAAGGCAACATTTAGTTAATTTGTGACTTTTCTGTACTTTCCAAACCTGATAACCAGGGCTCCTGCACTACTTTCCCTTTGAAACAAGATACCAGTTACTGGTCACAATTAGTGACCCCTCCTTTTGAAAAGCAAAGGGAACAGAGCTTTTCACAATGTGCCTCGGGCTGCTCTTCTATGATGATTGTGCAGGGGACAGGAAGAAAAAATGAAGTTTGTTTGAGACCTGGCCCTCTCTCCCCCAGAAATAGGAAGTATTTGTGCAGAGGCATATGTGATCTGCACTTGAAAAGCCAGATAAGAAGTTTACATGGTGACAGCTAAATATGCTGGGCAGGAGGAAAGGACCAGACAACACAGCAAACTTTTGGAGAGAAAAAACAGCAACAAAACCAAGAACTAAAAATGTCAGCTGCCAGCAAGGCCAGGCACATTCAGCTGGTCACACAGGTCCTACCTGAACCAGATCTCGAGGCTGGGATTGAATCTGTTAAAGAGAGAATCACTCATGCAATGCTATGACAGAGCTGGCTGCTGCCAGCCTGCTGGCCAGGCACCCAGGCAGGTGCTGCAGCAGTCCTTCTCTCCACAGCACTCGGGGCATTTGGCTTTGCTCTTGTTAAAAAAAAAGCAGACTGGAGCCCTCTGACTGTACTTCCTCACGTTGTGCTGTTCCTGAACATCCCAGATCAGGCCAACTCTGACTAGTCATGCGTATGAGCTCATGGCACAAGTGAGCTGCTAAACCACTTAACTACACTCAAGACTAAGATAGGCAGGTACCACAAAACTGCTTCCCTTTATATCCAGAAACAAAAGCATTTCTCTCATGCCCATCCTGCCTTTGGGAACAGCAGAGCATTGCCAGCAGCACTCCCAGGGCTGGACTTACCAAGAGGTGCTGTTGGTTTTGCCTTCTTAGCTGGAGCAATGCCATCTGGTTTGGACTCAGAGAAGGAGGCAGTTCTGCTTGGTGCTGGAGTCTGAAAGATTCAGAAGCCAAGTCAGTGAGGGACAGTGCTTCAGGTATGGCCTGGAGCACAGAGGAGGAGGTGGCCTCACTTTGGCTACACTGGTCTGCTACAAAGAAAACGAGTTTTCAGACCATTTCAGTCAAGTGACAGAAAACTGAATGACCCAGTAGGTTCAACAGTCACATCATCAGCTTTGATAGGCCACATTTTCTGCACAAGTGAGATGGGCATTGGGGTGGCCTCTCCTGATAAACTGCACCGGGAAAGTCATGTTTGTTTTCCTAAAGCTTCCTACAAATACACTAGTGGCCCAAAATGTGTTTCCAGCCTGTTTGGACAGGGGCAGCTGCCTTCATGAGGCTCCTCACCCATGACCCCTTCACAGTGGGGAAGAACTCACCGAGGGGCTGCCGCTGGCGTTGAGGAGGAAGTTGGCGGTGTGGGCTGCGGCGGGCGGCTGGTTGGGGATGGGCCGGTGGCCCAGTGCCATGCCCACGATAGCAGTCATGTGGGTCTCCGTGCCAAACACATGGATGGGGATCCCTGTGGTCTTCCCTGTGGAAGTGCACAAGAGCAGTCAGCCTCCTCAGGGAAAAGCTCTACCAGAGTGAAGCATTTAACCTTGAGAAAGCTCAGCAGAAAGCAAGATACAAGAAAAAAACTTCAGGATGAGCTCGGTCCTTACCGACTTCTCCCATGACACGTAACCCTTCCTGGTAATTTGGGCCTCCTCTTCGTACAAAGATCCTCACCTCATGCTCCTTCAGAGGGCCTTGGTAATCCTTAATTGCTCTCACAATGCCCTAAAAGAAACACACAGGACAGGTGACCCAGGTGGACATTTACCCTGTCCCATCA
Source organism: Pseudopodoces humilis (assembly GCF_049639895.1). Classification (NCBI taxonomy): domain Eukaryota; kingdom Metazoa; phylum Chordata; class Aves; order Passeriformes; family Paridae; genus Pseudopodoces; species Pseudopodoces humilis. The sequence goes on from NC_142228.1 coordinate 2,703,851, forward strand.
TCTCAGGAACTCCTGGAAGAGATGGACTATGAGCCTCAGTCAAACACGGAATTGGGAAGAAGGGCTGGGGACTGACAACTGTGTGTTTGCTGATGTTTGAGACTGGTCACTTACTTTGAAGGTGGCTGCTACATTGGTGAAGTTTGCAATGCTACCTCCAATAATCAGGATCTTCCCTGGGGGAAGAAACACAGGCAAGTAAAACCATTTCAGGAGCAGAGCACTCTAAGATCAAGAAGCTGTTAAGGACAAAGTGAAGCAAGGTTGCAGAGTAACCAGCTGTATTTAGTAGAAAAAAAAACCCTAAAGCAGTTGAGTTTAGTAGAGGCTACGAGATAAGAGCTTTGTACCAAGCAAGGAAGTTTGATAAAGATCTCTCAGGCCCCATGGAAAACCACAAGTCCTCTCTTTGAAGCAAGAGCTGACAGAAATACAGCCCTGACTCCTTCAGAAGGCAGCAGTACACTGAAAGCCCTGTCAGGGAAGGCCAAGCATAGCAACAGCCCAGATTTGTCCAGCTTTTTCTGCCAGACACAGCTTCACAGCTTGGAATTGTGCTCACAGCATCTCCCTTACCTTCCGGGTGCTTCTCTCGGGTCATGAGGGAGAGGATGGTTTTAGCATAGTCATAGGTCTGCTGCTCACTTGGGGCTCCTGAGTACTCCCCATAGTTTGCCAGTTCATTCACACCCCCTAGGTCACAAATGGTGTCACTAACAATAAAAAAAAGCAGTTACTTAAGAGATTAGTTATTGTTTGAGTCACTATAAAGTTCCTAAAGTGCTCCAAATCCCTGGAGAAGTGGGACTCTTAAGAGAGGGACAGTGTTGTCTGCTGAAAACTAAAGCTGCTCTTCTCTTGGTGCCAGTCACAATTAATCTGTCATGCTCCCCAGATACAAACTTAGCAATCACTACAAAAATCATATTACCTCAACAGCCTCCAGCCAGCTTGTTTCTTTTCAAGTCAGAAAGGAACTGCACCTCTACAGGAAACTATCTAACCCTAACCCTTCCAAAATTAAACTGCCTAGGTGTTCCATATGTTCCATAGCCTGGTGAAAAATCTGTACAGTATCTTCACTCTCAATCCCGAACAGTCACAGTAAAGGAAAAACAGCTTTAGGAAAGTCTACTTCCCAGAGACTGCAGCAATTATGTTCTCCCAGCACCTGAAATCCTTGCCCTCTGGAAACCTCACTTCCATTACCTGTACACCACTGAAGCACCACCACCAGCCACCATGGTCCAGATCCTGCCTTTGGGGTTCAGGATCGTAAGCTTCAGGCTAGCCCCACTCTTGGCATCCAGATCAGCAATGTAGGCTTCCTGCAGAGAGAGCAGCACAACCTCAGCTTCCTCCTGCATCTGCCTTTTCCATCCCAAGGGCTCACAGTGCTGGGTGCATTTGGACACACAGAGCAAACACACCCCATCAGCTACAGCTAAGGGACAGCAGAGCTGCAAACACAGCGTTTGTCATGGACAGAGGACCAGCTCCATCACACAACAGCCACAAATTCTGAACAGAACTGTTAAGTCTGTTCTGGCCTTGGCTGAGACTGAGACCTGAGGAAATCTAAAAATCATCTCACCCATGGTGACCACTCTGGCTGTGCTGGAGCCAGGAACATAATCATTGAGAGCTGTAATTTGGCTCAACGTGGTGCTCCTGCAGCCCAGTGTGCCAGGCTGCTGAGCAGCACTTCATCAGAGTTCATTAACATTCTCAGCAAAGACTCTGCCATAACAACCTTCCCAGGGACTGGGAGAGGGATGATTCAGAGACAAAACCTGAATTAATCCTTTTAAGAGCAAATTGAGTTGAAGTGTTGGCATCCAGCAAGCTACATGGAAAGGAACAGCTAAATGGATTTCCTGGCCACAGTACAAAAACCTTCCAACTGAAGCATAATTATAATCATTAAAATGAAAAAGTCAGGACAGAAATCTTTTTGGAGAGAGAAGCACAGACCCCTGAAATAAGTAACAGAATAATTAAGGAGAGAGCTCTACTTCCAACAGCCTCTGAAGCTGCTGGGACCTATGTCTGGAGCAGTGCTTATGCATCAGCAGTACAGATGTACAGACCCAGGAATTTGGAGAGGGAACAGGCACTGCTAGCTTTGTAACAAAGTGATGTCTGCAGCCCTCATCTTGTCATCACTTTTTGCAAAAACTGGTGTATTAACATCTTCTTACTTAAAAGTTTCAGAAATGATGATTATTTTCTCTGGATTCACACTTGGATGCAGCATTTGCACACAGCAGCTGCTCTGCTCTTAGAACTGTCACTGAAACACTGAGGGAACATCAGCTCCCAGAGGAAAACAGTGATGCTGAGGGGAGCAACATGGGCAGGAACCACAAAAGGAGGTTCTGCACAGGCACAGAGCTCTGTCACACAGCTGAGGAAAGTTAAATATTGGCCTCCACTAAAAAAAAGTCAATTCTGAATTAAAGAACTGACCAAACAGAGCTGGGAAGCACCTGCAGCTCAGAGTGTGATTCTGAGCAGTCCTAGGACTACAGCTACCTGCGCACAGGTTATCATGGACAGCACTGCCAAGGTGCTCTAGACACAGCAACAAAACCACTGGAAACAGCAATGCCATGGGCATACAAGGAATGATGAATTCAGGACACAATAAAGGAATTCCAGCTGTCACTTGCCTCAGGGTAAGCTTCCCTGCCAAAAGGAGGGGGGAACTCCACATCCCCCCATTTCACTTTGCAGATGTAGTCTGCCGTCGCGTCAATCTTCGCAGCCAAATCAAGGATGTAAACACCATCCTGAGTCACCACTGCAGTGAAAAACATCACAATTAGCTCTGGGTTGTACAGAGACACATTACAGATTTACTCCAACATCTGGTACCACACAGACATCGTTGCAATAGTTGGGTGACTGCTGTTTCCCATGACATCGGGCAGTATCTACCAGCCTCAAGCAAGTTCCCTGAGGAATTAACCAGTAACTGTGGCCATGGTCCAGGCTCTGTCTCAGGGGCTGTTTTGTTTTAACAGTGCAATCTTTACATTCTTCAGTTCTGCCTTAACATTCCCTTCAAGGGAATTTTTCATTTCCTCATTTTTAATTCACTGAATGAACAGCTCAAAGACATCTCTGCCACTTCCATACTTCTGCACATGGCACCTGGTGCTGTTGTGAATTACAGAACCAAAGGAAGGATCAAGAACACATTTCAGTATTTCAGAACAGAAAGTTCTGCTTCCAAAAATATCTATTACCTAATGGATTGATCTCGAGGTATGTAAAATACAGATCTTCATAAAAGTTGAACAGGCCGCAGATGAAGCTGGCCAAGACTCTGTAAAAAAAAAGGAAAAAAAGTAATACAAGTTAAAGAAAGCAGCCAAATCTAAGTACAGCCTGCTCTGTTCATTGGTGTTAGTGGCAATCTGCAAATCTACTTGGCATCAATTTCTTTCATTCTCATTCATCTTCTCTGGATGGAGCCTGGGTGATGGATGACTCAAGGAAGGAAGACCTTGATGACTCATCTTAATTACCCTCCACCAAACTCTGTTGAGGACACAGTTGCTCACAACTGTCAGAGCTGTGCAGTCTGATTTATCTCCCCACAAGACAGAAGCACATCGTTGCCTCCCTGTTGATACCCATCTTTGTCAGATCTGAGCTTTGTTAGCTGTGATGGAGAGGAGGCTGCAGTGAACTGGTGGAGTGATAGGCTCCTTCACCCTTCAGTACTGCACAATGTCAGCAAGGACTATGCTGTGTTTGGAAAAATCATGACTCATATTAGGCTAACTAGGTATGGGCATCTAATTGAGGGAGATGCAGAAGCCTTGAGATCTACAGATAAGCTTGCAGAAGGAAGAACAGGAGAATAACTTTAGAGATCAGGCCAGAGCACGAGAGAGGGAAGTTCTGAATTAGCAGTCAGAGCCACATCTCATCACCATTTCACTAAATGAAAGAAACTTCTATGCTGGCATAAAGGATCAGAATTCAGTACATGTCTCCAGTCTCAGGTTGAGACCTAAGCTGGCTGACAAGTGCTGCTGCCAAGTAAAGGCTCAGCAGTATGAAATCTTATTTTTGGGTTTTACAGACAGCTGAGATAAGGTCAGAAAGCTTGGATTCAGGATGCATGGCATATTCTGGAGAGCCACAAGAAGGGCAGCATTTCCTTCAGGGTGAAGAAAACAGAGGGATGTGGCATTGAGATAAAAAAGAGCAGATGCTGCATGGCTGGTCCTCTCCAGAATTCTCTACTTACTCCTTCTTGTTAGCTGGTGCATGTTGCAGGAGATGCTTCTTCACATCCGACTCACTGAGCTTCTCATCCACTGCCACGAGCAGCTTCTGAGCTTTGGCATCCACATCTCCCACATCCACACCCCCTTCGTGGTGGAAGAGGACATAGTCTCCCTCACGGGCAGCGTATATGCACACATAGAACTCCTCCTCCTGTGCCACAGAACAGGGACAAGCATTTATCAGCAACACCCAGGGAAGACCCCAGAGAGGCTTTTGTACCAGAGCTGGGATTGGGGCAGCTTCCCAAGAAGGAGCAGTGCCCAGGGGTGACAGCAACATTGTCAGCTCCCAAACTTCTGCTTTCTCCACTGTACCAATCCAGTTAAACATGCAAGTCCAAAGAGATTTAAAAGCTTTAATGGTGTACTAACCTGTTTGTGAGGGACAAAGGGTTCAATCAGAAAGTTCTTTAGGATTCCTTTTGCATTAGCAATCTGGGGACAGAAAACAAAACACCCATAACCACTTGTCCAGCACATTTGTGACAGCATAAGGAAAGCTTTGAGAATTAATCAGCACTGCTCTAAGATTGTTCCCTCTCCACCATGCCTCCTGGGGAACCACTCCTCCCTTTCCAGCACAGCATTCAGCACTGAACTGCATGCCCAGGATATCTGGTTACAGGCATCGGTCACCTTTCCCATTCCTAACAGGACAGAGGGGTATCAGAATTACACCAGGACAGCTGCTCTCCTCTCCTGTCCCAAAGACAGCACTGTCACTGGGCCCTGCTCAGCACAGTGAGACACAAGGGCGTGAGCTGCTCTTGGAGTAGTGGAAAATTCAGAAGTGAAGAATTCCTGAGATGGTGGCAGGAGCAGAGGCATCAGAGTAGTGTTCACCCTGAAATGGTATCAGGGAGCTCAGAAGAGCAAGAGAATCCTTTAGCATCTTCTCATGAGTCCAGGAACTGTTCTGTGTAGGCATTTTCCTGTTATCCAAACCCACGTTTCCAGGCTCAAGAGACACCAGGGGATACTCCTGACTTCTGAGGACACCAGTGGGCCCAAGTCTGTGGCCCAGTTCTTGCTTTAGATATGGTTGCTGTGTTGTGCTAAAGGAGTAATTTCCACACCCAGCATTCTCCCAATGGGGAGCACTCACGATGCTGCTCCTGCTGTTCCCCAATTCTTGCCGCACTGGCTTGGAGCCAGAGGCAAATCAATCCCAGGAGGACCAAAGGCATAAATTCCTTGAGGCAGCACAACTCCATCAGCTCCCAACACGCAGCAGCAGGGATGGCAGGCACTTCATTATCATTAGCACTGCACTGTCATTCCCAGGAAAATAAATATTACTAGGCAGCACTGAATTAAAATAAGAACCTGAAGTAACACTCACTCATCAGCCAAAACACATGGGCTGGATGCAGTAGAGGCCCAGTGATTTTACAGTTTTATACTGTCCTGGGAACAAAAGCAAAGCACTCACCGTGGTTTCCTGGCCCAGGCGCTGCTTGAGCCAAGCCTTCACCTGATCCAGAGTGAGGTTAATCCCAACCAGTCCAAGCTTCCCACGTCTCTTAATGAGCTGATCTGGCTTCACCACTAAACGCTACAAAGGTTGGGCAAGAGATTTAAAGGAAGAAGCATTAGAAAGTGACTTCTGTTGAGTGGTTCTCTGCAGATAGTGAAATAAAAACTTAAATCAGCCCTGCACAGCACACGTCCTTGCAAAATTCCTTTAATCTTGGCAAATCCAGCTCCTGGTACAACACACCTGCAAATTTGGGTTTTTTACACTGTACTTTGAGAAAAGCCACCTTGTTTCTACTCAGCTGTGAGCAGACATCAGAGGTGACGGTGTTCTGGCTGGTTTTGATGAAAAAACCCAGTAAAAGCCATGACAGACACAGACAGTTGCTCACAAAAAAACCCCCAAACTCCTGCTGTCACTACACTTTGCTTGTGAGACTGGCTAGGGCCAGGGTCATGCGCATTTCAGCCAGCTGACTGTGGCTCCTTATAAGATACCCAAGGATAGCTGCTCCTGGGTTACACACATCTCTAGCTTGCAAATATCTTTTTTAAAAAATCCAAACTATAGCTGGGTGCCATTCTCCTGTACCACTGATATGTCCTGGAATTTCAGCAACTTAAGAGTCAGAACACGCTGTGCTGCAGTACAGGACACTGAGCATGGTCTTGCTGCTGGACCCTGAAGCCCTTTCCAGCCTTACAGAACCTGTCTTAGGATGCTCTTGGGCCTTTTTCTCCCTTCTGGCTTCCTGCAAGACTTTTAGAAGTACTGCTGATCTCTTCCTGCAGTTCATTCAGTCACTTGAGCATGGAACATCTAATTAGTGCAGGGCTTCTATCAATCAGTCAGTCAAGGACTATGAGACATTCATGTTCTCCAGCCAATGACTTAATATAATTATCCACTGGAAAGGAGCCAGCTTGGACAGCTAATAAAAAGAGCTCTGGATATGTTTTCTCTGCAGAAACTGAAGGTATGAGATACAGAGATAAATGATTTTGCACTGAAAAATTTTAAAAAAGAAGATTTCCCTGACATTTTGCTGACATTTTTGATCTCAGAGAGCAAGGCTTTGAGAACAAGGACCAACATCTCTGTCTGAATCAGCCTCCTCTACCTTCTGTGCAATTATGAGCAACTGGTTCAGAGCTATCTCTGCTCCTGTATTTCACAGTCTTAAAGGAATAATTAGCCCCCTGTGAGGTGATACTGAGCCTTGAAGCAAGGCTTGTTTCTTCATCAGGGTTAGGAGTGACTGTGGCAGAGCAACAACAGCAACCAGTCCTTTAGGAAGGATCTGGAGCAGGGCTCAGGTGTTCCAGGAAGGCAGATCCTGTCCTTACCTCGCTCAGGAGCCATGGGTGGTCCTGGGTGAGCCGTGCCCAGTCCGTGTCTGGGGTGACCCGGGCATACTTGAAGCGGTTCTGGATGGCAGAGGATGTGCTGATGTACTTGTACAAGAACTCCTTCCCCGTCTGCTCTGAGATGGCTTTGGCTGACATGGCTACCTAGTCTGGATGAGAAAAAAAACCAAAAATCCATTAGGAACAGAGCCCTGTTCTGGCCAAGAACTTCACATCACTCAGCTCAACACAAATCCAAAGCAAACCAAAGTCTCCCCAGTACACATAAGATCATAAAACTCCCCTGATAAGCAGGAACTACTCAGGCTGCTTAAAACTTCTACACCATTCCCCTGCCATGCACACCATTTTCATCCTGCCTTGTCTGCAGGGAAAGGCAGAATCCCTGCAGCTTGTCCCAGCCCCCACCAAGCCTTTCCCAAACCCACAGCTTGGAGCATTCCCTGACGTCCAGGGCAGTGCCCAGCTCTCTCCAGTGTAGCAGCACCCCAGGATTGCTCCTCGTGTAACCCACCTACCCCTTTGTCTGGTGCATTTCCAGGGAGGGATCCCCTCCCTCCCACTCACTTCTCCAAGGCATCCCACATTCCCAGTCAAGCCTTACTGTAGGCACATCAGCAATCCCCAACCCTTTTCTAAAGGGAAAGGAAAACACTGCCAGGATTACCAAAACTAGAATAGGTTTACATCATTGTTTTTTCTGTTTTAAGAACCAGGTTTCTTGGAAAGAGTTTTACATCTGTCAGAATAAGATGCTCAAGACAACAAAAAAGATTAAGGTTAGACAGCTTGTTTTAGGGTTTTTTTTTTAAGAAAAAATCCTAATTCAGTCCATTTCCTATGGATAGTTTTCTTTTCGAGTATATTCCAAACTGATGTAAGGAAATGATTTCTGACCCCAAGAGTGTAACTATTCTTTTTGATAGGCAGCAAAAAAGTCATAGGTGTCAAAGACACATTTATTTTTAGCTGCCATAAACACTTATTTAAAAGAATACTTCATCCCAGTGACCCTGTCTGCATGTGGCACAGATCAGAACCGAGTGCTGTGATCAGCCAGTGGGTTTGCTACGTCTGAAGGGTCAGACTGCTGACAGGGATGCTCAAGCAGCAGCTCCTCCTGCATTTTGACTGACTGGGGTCATGCCACTGTTCCCCAAGCACAGCCAGCGTGGCAGGAAGCAAAATCACCCCTTGGGATGGATTCTGGGAAAGTTGCAAAGTAGAGATGCACCAAGACAAAAAAGAGGAGTTCAGATTCCATCTCAGCACCTGGACAGCCAAGTACCAGAATGGCTCAGTAAGACTACCTGCCCTCACAAAACACATACCCCACTTGAGACCCACAGAGGGAAACAGTTAACAAATTCCAGTTATTTCTTGTGCTGTCTTCTGGGTAATAACCATTAGTAATCATCTGGGCTATTCATCCTATAAGCAAACACAGAATAGGCAGCAATTAACTAGCCATAATTATAAATAAAGAACTTCTCTCCCTAGAGCAGAAAGAGGTTGGTCCATCCCAACAACAGTAGGAGGCAGGTTGCATTCCCTGAGCTTCCAAAACCAAACAGGTCAGACTGAGCATGTGCTATGACTGTAATCTGATAACTGCGCTTAAGGACCAGCAGTCAACTTTGCCACTGTCATCTTTTCAAATGCAATTCCAGGGTTAAAAACCACAAAGGCAAAGCTACAGCAAAGGCAAAAGACAAAGAACAGCAGGCTCACTTTCAAAGAGTTCTGGTGTAAAACCTGAACAGACTGCAGCTCAACTTCCAATTTAATCCCATTTCAAAACAGGATCGGGCAATGTTTCTGCAGCACCCCATCTTTCATCAGACCTAACCCCCATTCCTATCACCAGAAACACTTGTCCCTAACTGCCTACTGAAACAGCCCCTGTTAGTTTATTAGCCCAGTGCCAAAACCAAGGTGGCCTGACAAGAGGGGAGCTCTTGTGAGCAGCCAGAGGACACCAAACCCCAAACCAACACCCCAGCCTGATTCTGCAGGCACACCCAGCCGTGCTCCCACAAGCACCACAACGCTGCCCGGCCTCACAGCTGCACACACACAACTCATCTGTACTCTACAGCCCAAAACTTTCCATTGCAATTTGTACTTTAAGCAGAGCTGTTTCTGAGAACAAACCCTGCTCCCACAATACCTGCAGCCACCATTTGTTCTGCCTGGGAGGGAGCTGCAATATTCCTGCTTCAATCCGCTTCGAAATCCATCAACTCCACAATCTGCTCAAGGCCTGTCCCAGAGAAACACTGTCACATCTCACTGCAGCAGAAGCAGATGGGTGGAAGAAAATGGCAGACATATTTATTTCAGAAACCTAAGTATTTGTCATTTCTCCAGGGTGTCACAGAGCCTCTGAACAGCACTGCAGAACTTCAGTCCACAATTACAAATGAAACCACTCAGGATGATGCTGGTTATGCCAATGAATACCATGCAGTTCCAAGAAACTGGACCCAGGGTGTCCCTCAGGTCTCATTAAGAATAGTCCTGTAAAAAAACCTCAGTGGGAACAAGCAACATACATGGAATTCCTTAAATCTGAGGGACACAAAGCAGAGCTGTTCCTCTCTCAGAACCATTTCTGGCCTTTTTTATGCTGCTCCATTCTGCTGCTCCCCTGGTTTCCCTCACAACTTCATCACTTCATTTTGACAGTAACACTGCTGGGGTAAAGAAAGGAAACTACAGAACTCTTACAATAGCAGTAGATGAAAAATAACATCCTTGTGTCATGGCAACAGAACAGCAGGAATAAGGCTGTTCTGACCTTATCTGCCCAAGTTTCATGTTTCCTAAACATTAGCAAGTCTTTAATTGTGCCCCTCACTCAGTTTTTCCACTGTTCTAACCCTGCCTTTCTCGTGGGACAGAACACAAAGCAATTGCTTCAGTCTGCTGAACTGTTAAGCTAAGAGATCAGCAGGAAAAGAATCCATAGGGCATCAGCAATTCCTGGCCATGTGTGCTCATGCAGGTCCCTTGACAACCAGGGAGACACAATCAGAGCAAGTCCATTAACTCTCTGTGTCTGTTCTGCTACCACCAAGCAGGGCCACAGACTCAGGTCACTACAGAGGAACTGAATCTCCCCAGTTTCCCAGGAATGAGACAGGTTCAAACTCTCATCTGTCAGAATAATCTTATTTTTAGTCATGTTTAGCACCTGCAGTGCTTACCAGCACTGGGGAGAGCAGTGGCTCCACCTCTGAAGATAAACTCAGGAAACATTTCCCTTTCTCCGACCAAAACACAAGCTGTGGGATAACAATTTTCTCTTCTACTGCTCAGTTCAGCATGCATTAGCCAAGAATGATCAGCAATTTTCTCATCACTGCCCCAGACCTTGAACACACCACACACAACAGCAGATTCATGCCAGCAGCACAAGTGCCACAGAGTTCCATGAATGATTTGTCTTCATTTAGTGGGGCTTCAACACAAACAGCTTCCCTGCAACATCTCATAGACCTTTCTCTCATCATCCATACCCACCAATTAAAAAAGAGCTGGATTCCTGCCTTTGCTGGCAAGTCCAGAGCAAGTAAGAGACATGGATTAGATCATATTTTCAGGAGCTCAGCAGCAGTTATTCCCTCAGAACATCACCTATCAAATATATGCAAAGAAATTGATGCTTGTGGAAAGTTTCCAGAATGTAATGACAGAGAAAATCAGTGGGATGGTGGCAAGGCAGAAAAGAGTCCTCGAGCTGGATGTTGTGTTTGCTGTGACACAGCTGATACATCTACCCCAATATATAAGCAACCAGCTGAAGGGTGCATGCAACAAATCCAAAGGAAACACAGATGGAGAAACAGGGAGGCATTCTCAGGTAAAGTCTCCCTGACTCCTAGGAGATCAGTGATGTAGCACTGCTCAGCGTGACACAGTCTGCTCTGCAAGGACAGAAAAAGTACTACAGACATTGATTTAGTTTGTTTTTCTTCTAACCAGAAGAAGATATGTAACTCAGCTTCACCAGTCTGTGTTCACACAGAATATGGTGCTCACACATGGAATTCTCTGAGATCCAGATTAGTACCATCCTCCAAGCACACCTGAACAACACTTCAGAGCAGGAGGAAAGGACTCCCTCTCTAGTGAAGACTTGACACCCACTCTCCCAAGAATTGTGTCAACAAACCCACACCATAAAGCAGCCTCTCCATTCCAGGTCATTTATTAACACAGTTCAAGCTAAGCCAGTATTTTCAGCCCATGGTAGCATGAAAAGTTACATCAGCTCCCACCTGGCAGACCCGTGTGTTTCATCAGAGGACGGTGAGGGCTCAGTGCCGCAGCCAACATGAGGTCACGGTCCCGCAGCCGTGGTTGGGAAATGCTGTGTGAGGTGATGCAAACAGGTGCTGCATGCCCAGCTCTGGGGGAGGCTCCCTGCACACACAGAATCTCCGAGAAACACACAGCAGCCAGGGAGGAGCACAGACCAGTTACATGACAGCAGCAGACGGGCTCCCCACACCTGGTGGCCACCCAGTGCCACAAGGGGGAAATTTGGGAATCCTGTCATTAAAGATCATCTTCTTCTGCAGCCTAGGGGCTCCTTAACAAGCTTATGCCTTAAATCACTTGCATAATGCACAGCAGTAAAGGGCTCCTTGGCCACCACGGCTGGGCAGGACTTCCAACTGTGGCTGTCCTTGTTTGGGAACCACTTCAGGCAGTGCTGGAACTGTGGGAAGAGCCCTGATATCTGGAGAGAGCTGCAAAGTCTCACATGCAGGAAACCCAGCAGGGTTTGGGTAACAGCACTGGGCAAAAGAGCTGATACTCTGAGCTCTAAACCAAATTAGGGAGCAGAAAGAGTATAGACACCTACAAACAGGATAGCCAGGGTGCACCTCAGTTTTCAGCCTGCAGACAACAAACTGATCAGCAGAGAGAAGGGAGAGTCTGTATAGCAGGACGAGAATTTCGAAAGCAGTAAGACAAACAGGAGGTGTTTGCAAGCAGCAAACAGGAGAGGTGGAGCACAGCCAACTGTCCCGGGAAGGGAGCGACACACGGGCTGTGCACGCTGCTGCTCGGACGGGAACAGCGTGATCTTGACGCGGGGCTGCTCCTCCAGGATGGCCGCGAAAGGATTTTCCTTACGGCCGGGGAAGCAAGCGCTTCGGCCAAGGTCCCCTTGCACCAGCGGAGAAAAATGCGTAAAGCCGGAGCCCTTTCCCGACTCCTTGGTAATCTCTGCGCTGTGCCCACCGCACACGGCCCGTGCCCCAGAGCCGCCCCGGCCGCCGGGACCCGAGCGGGCATCGGCAGCGCTGCGAGGGGACCCCAGCGGAGAGGCGGCGGCGCCGCCCGCAAGGTCAGGGGCGGGAAGCGAGGGGCTCCACTCCGGACCGCACCGGGACGGCCGCTCCCGCCGGCACAGGCGCGACTAGAGCGAGCCCGCGGCGCCCCCGCGGCCCGCTCCCGGGGCTCGCCCGCCCTACCGCGAGCTATCAGGGCCGGGGCCGGCCAGAACCAGTACGCCTCCCAGCCCAGGCGCGTGGGCGAGGGGGAGCAGCGCCGGGAGAGGGGCCGTGCAAAGCCCCGCCACGTGCCGGGCACAGCTCGGTGCTACAGCCGCCCCAGCACTCACCTGGGCCTCGCTCCGTTCCGCCGCCGCTCCGGCCCCGCCGCCGCTCCGGCCCCGCTCACGCCGCCGCCGCCTTTTGTTCGCGGAGCGCGGCCTCCCCGGCCCATCGGGCTACGGCGGGCGCCGCCCCCCATTGCCCGCCGCCGCTGCCACGTGCGCGTTGCCTGAGCGCCTGCCGCGCACCCATTGGCCGCCGCCGATGGGGTGTGGCCGCGTGGCCTTGTGGGAGCCGTAGTTCCGGCACTCTCGCCCCGCCCCCGGCGGCGCCCGCGGCCGTGACCCCCCACGCCGGACCCGCCGCCGCTGACGTCACCGGCCACGATGACGTCAACAGGCCCACCGCCCAGCCGTACCGGCGGCGGGAACGGGGTTCCTTCCACAGCGCCGGGACGTGCCGAGAAACCTCCCACGGGCGTGTTGTGACTGCGGGGGCGGGCGGTGCCCGGCGGTACCCACGGCGGAGCGGCGGGATTGCCGGAGCCGGGTCACCGGTGCCACTGCGGGCGGTCCCCCTGGAGCGCGATCGCCGAGGACGCGGCCAGCGGGAGCGGGGCGGCGGGGCGAGACCGCTGTGGCGCTCCCGGACCCTCCCGAAGCACCGGGAGCGTCCTGCCGCCCCGCTGCTCCGTTTCCTCCTCACAAGCAGCCGCCACGGTTCTGCTTCCTGGGAATTCCCACCGCACATTCACTTTTTCCCTACTATTTCCAGCCCGTGACTAACGCGCTCATCAGCGGCACCGGGCGCGGTGAACAGGCGGCCTTGCCCCATGGCCGGGGCTGTGGTGTCCCCATGACGGTGTCACCGGGCCGGGCACAGCCCTCACGAGCACAGCCTTGCTGCCCAACCCGCTGGGGACGGCGTGTTATACCTACCGGTGCCAGCGGGGGAAAATCTCCCTGCAAAACAGTTACCGAGCGCTTAATCTGCCTGAAATTCCCTGCCCGGCTCCCTGGGGACGGGGTGTGTCAGCCCCGCCGCCCACTCCGGAGCTCGGCAGTGCGTGTGTCCCCACCCTGGCGTGACCCCTACCCTGCCTCCCGCCCCAGCCAGGCCCAGGGCAGCCCCGAGCGTGCTCCGGAGCTGATCTGCCTCGTGGTGACATTAAAAGTCACCGGTTCCGAGCGGGACACATGCCCTCCCCCCGCCCTTACTCTGAGTCACTTGGCAGGAACAAAGTGTTTCAAGCACAAATGTTGGCGCAGGGTCTGACCCAGCGCCAAGATAAAGTCAGGACTGGAGCGCTGGCGGGAGTGAGCCAGCCGCATTTGCCGTTCGGCTTTATTTGGCCAGGATTAGCCCCCTCAGCGGTGAAACCGGTACCGGTGCCAGCTGCGAGCTCCAAACCAGTACCGAATAACCGACTGTAGGAAGGCCGTGCGTGCCCTCGTGTTGCCCCTGCGGAACACACAGGCCATTGCCCGCTGGGGCAGAGGAACCGGCTCTGCCCGGTGTTCGGCAGCCGCCGGGGCACCGCGGCTGTCCTGAGCGGCCGCGCTCCCGCCCGTCCCGGCCGGGCAGGGCTCCGGGAACGCAGGTGGACGAACAGAACCCCACGGGTACGGAGTGGGGTCGGCTCAGAGGCACGGCGAGCACCCGCCGGGCCGCAACCGGGAGCCGACCGGGGCCGCCCGTGACACCGGTACCCCACGTGGGCGCGGGGGCCGGGCGCGCGTTTCGTCACTTCCGGGGCGGGGCAGCTCACCGGAAGCAGGTGTTGCTGTGTAGCCGTTGCTTGGCAACGGCGCCGCGGCGCAGCCATGGCGGACGATGAGTCCTTGCCCGTCGTCACCTTCGGGAGTCTCATGACGGAGGGGACAACCCTGAGCCGGCGCGGCCGGCACGACAAGGCTCTGGGTTGCTTCAATGACGTGAGGGCGCCGCGGCCCGAGGGCACCGGCCTGCCCCCGGCGGGAGGGGCCTCGGGGGGGCCCCCGCGGTGGGGCGCGGTTCGGTTCAGGCGGGGGAAGAGGCACCGGGGGGACCCACGGCAAGAGGGGGAGGCACGGAGGGACCTGTCCCCAGATAGGGCAGTTCAGGGACAGTGCAGCGCCTGCAACGCAGAGAACCGGTGAAAAACAAGAGAATACTATTTTCAGTAAAATACTTGCAGTTTTATCCTCATCCATCATCAAGATCCATGTGGGAACTGTGGCATCAAATACCTGCACTTGTGTATTTGTGGTGTTGAGCCAGCACAGGTGACATCTGTGTGTGGTGACGTGTCCAGCACTGGTGTTGTGTCCATGTCTGTGGTTCCAGGCACTGAAGCTGAGAGCAGGAGACAAGCACTGCCTCATCACCCGCTCCAAGTGTTTTCTGAAACTTGGAGACACAGAAAACTCCTTGAAGGATGCTGAAGCCTCTCTTCAAATTGACAAAACATTCCCAGAGGTAACCAGCTGAAACAGGAGGGGGTGACCAAGCTTGTCTGGATCTGTGAGACCCTGCAGGGTCCGAGGCAGAGCTGTGAGGAAAGAGCTCGCTCCAAACACTCCTGAGACTGCTGCTGCTCTCAGAGCTGTTGAGGTGCTCAGGCACCTCCAGGTTTGGGGTTAAATATATGCAAGTTATTACAGCCCTGGGCTCTCATGTATGCCTGACAGGAGTTAAAGTTTTCCCTGATTTTATTAATTTCTTCCCCCAAATGTCGTTTTAGGGGCTTTACCAAAAAGCAGAGGCACTGTACACCATGGGTGACTTTGAGTTCGCGCTGGTGTTTTACCACCGAGGCCAAAGGCTCCGCCCAGATATGCACAAGTTCCAACTGGGCATCAACAAGGCCGAGGAGGCGATTGTCAACTGCATTGGAAGTAAGAAGTGTCACTTTCTGGCCCCCATGAGCCTGGACAATGCTGTTCAGGGCACAGCAGATGGCAAATCAGCTCTGCAAGTGACCCAAGAGCCCCACACCAGAGCCTCTCTGCTTTCTGGGTCTGTGTTATTTGTGGCTGATAAATCCAGAAGCACCAGGAAGCACCACAAAGAGCCAACCCTGCTCTTTTTTTCTTTCATTCTTTTCTTCTCCCCTGAACTGTTTATACACAGTGTCTGATCCCTTTAGTTCTGTAGGTAAATCCTGACACTCCAGTTTTCAAAATCGTCATGAAGACTTTCCAGAGAATACAGACCAGAGCAGCTCATCTCATCAGTGACCTGCTTGTGGCCTCCCAGTACATGAGAGGAGCTGATGAGAGAGTTTGAGACACAATTTACAAGGGCCTGGAGTGCCAGGACAAGGGGGCATGGCTTCCCACTGACAGAGGGCAGGGTTGGATGGGATATTGGGAAGAAATTCTTCCCTGTGAGGGTGGGCAGGCCCTGGCACAGTTGCCCAGAGAAGCTGTGGCTTCCCCTGGATCCCTGGAAGTGCCCAAGGCCAGGTTGGATGGGGCTTGGAGCACCCTGAGGTAGTGGAAAGTGTCCCTGCCTATGGGAGGTGGAATTCCAGGAGTTGGAACTGGATGAGCTCTGAAGTCCCTTCCAATCTAAACCACTCTGGGATTCCATGATTCTGTGATCTACTTCAAACAGAGATTGTAATGACAATCCATTTTGAGACCTTTATCCCTGTATTCAAAGCTTGGAATGAAATGTGCCATGCTACCTCAGACTGGCCTCCTGAAATCCTGACTCTCCTCCAGTTTTCATTGCAAAAGAGCAGTGAAACTGTTGACTCTTTAACGAGCTCTGCTTTCACCGTTCCTGGCTCAGATCACCGAGTGGGTCCTGTAGAGACAGGAAAGGCCAAGGACCTCGTGGGGTTCAAAACAAACAGAAAACTCATCCCTTTTCCCTTAGTTTTTCTCTCAGCCCTGCCAGCAGACACAGACAGGATATGCCCCACTGTGGGGCACAGACACAGCTCGCCTGGGGCTGCCACCTCTGACACGTGAGTGGAACACCCGTGCCGGGCTCCTCTGGGGCTGCCAAACCTGCAGGGTGGGTTGGAGCCGCTCCGGTGGATCCCAGAGCCTGTCCCTGCCCAGTGCACGCCCCACTCACACCCCACACAGATTCCCAGCTAGGCCAGGGCCTCCCTCTCACAGGATTTCAAAACTTCAGCCCTCCCCCAGTGCCAGGGATTAACACGTGCCAGTGGCACCAGAGCCTGCAGTGCTTTCATATGGGGTAGTTATTTAAAAAACAGGGAAGGTTTCCAGATCTGGCTTGCTTTCCTCCATTCCTGCTGCTTCCTGAGCTTAGCACAATGCTCAGGTATCATCAGAGCTCCAGCTGAAATCTTCCCAGCTGAATATCCCACACCAAGAGCTCTAACCACCTTTGGACCCCTTGGGCTGCAGGCACAAGAATGGATTAAAATCTAAAAAACTCTTACTTTAAATCAGTCAATAGCTCTGAGATGCAGGGAAGCATGGAAACACGTCAGCATAGATCTAGATGTTTGAATAGTTGGGAAATGCACACACATTAACAGGTTACATCCCCAAAGTGCTTCCCTGACTCTGCTTCACCTGGATGGATGGCAACACCTGTTCCCATGGCCTGCCTGGCTTGTGCTGCTGGTCTGGGCCCCGTGGCTGTGCCAGAGGGAATTCTGCAGCAGCCTTGGAGGCTCTGTCCTTCCCTCAGAGCAGACAAAGCCGTTCCACAAGGCTGCAGACAGATGGTGGTACTGGGGGTCAAGTGAAAACACAATGAGCCTTTTGCCCTAATCAGTGCACAAACCTTTAAAATAGCTTTCCTTCCATTTTATGCTCCAGCTGTGATTCTCCAGAAGAACCTGCATCCTTCTCCTCCAGTTTCCATGCAGGATGTACCCTCTCTGTAGGAATATTGCAACAGGAGCCCCTGCTGCCCTGTGAATTAAAATCCCAAGAGGAGCTAGAGGATGAGCTGTGTTCCCTGCTCCCAGAACACCCCCATTCCATGGGAAAGAATTAGAAAATCTTTGGTTGAAACCAATTGTTTTTGGCTTGGCATCTTTCTGGGCATTTTGCTGACAACATCCTGCATGGCTGCTGTGCAGCACTAACACAGACTCCTCTGTGTCTGCAGACCCATCCTCGCTGAAGCTGGAGAGCAAGGAGGAGCTGTGCTTTGTGAGCAGGCAGGCAGAGGTACAGCACGGGGCTCTTGCTGAAGAAGTTTCTAGAGTTGCTGTAATGCTGAAAGGGGCACCAGAGGAGTGACAGTCCCTGCAGGGACAGGGAGCAGGGGGCATGCTGAAGGGCCTCTTGAGCATTAAAAGCCTGTCCTGAGAGTGTTTGTCACTTGCTTCTAATGCAGGTCTGGCTCAAGCCACCCAGAATTTAAAGGGGAAGGCAGAAGGGCAGGAGGAGCCACCATGTAGGAACAAAACTCAGAATTTCTCCTCCAGTCCATATCTGGGGGTGTTGCCAGTCACCCATCCGAGGCTAATGAGTAACAGCCCAGAGGTTGAGGAGAGCACAGAGAGCTCCAATATTGACTTTGGGTTTACCTGATATTTAAGGGTCACAGTTTTGATAATGGACACTTTCTTTATTGCTTCACTTTTGGGTGCTCCATTGCAGTAGTGTCTTGTTCCTCTGAGAGGTCAGAACTAGTTCTTACCCTTTCTGTAACACCCTTGTAGTCCCCAGGTAGCACAACTGGCTGCAGAATTTCAGTTGCTCATGGCCAAAACAGCTGGTTTTTTTGTTTTTATTTTAAAAATAAGCTGTCTTATATGGAGTATAAACAGAATTCTGCTCATTCCAGTGTTCCCCACTGATGCACGCCTTTCTTTTTTTTCTAGCTGCAGAGCAAAAAAGACAAACAGAAACAGCAAAACAAACCAAAGGATCAAAAGGATCAAAAACAGACAAAGAAGCAGAGTCCAAAAACAGAGCAACAGCTTCTGGGAGAGCTTTATGCTGACAAGGCATACCTGGAGAAGTTGCTCAAGGATGAAGGTATTTATCTTTCTCAGCAGATTCTATTTTTCTTTCATCCCTTTTTTATTCTTCTTTATTTCTTTTCTTCTTTTATATTCCTGTGACTCTTCATTAGTTGTACCAGAGCTCACGTAGCACATGGTGCTCATGGTGGTGGGGACACAGGCAGGTGTTTGCTCATGGGCTGTGGGTTTGTTATAAATGCTGTTAAGGTCAAGATGCAGGAATTGGAGAAGTATCTCATTTTAGAAAAAGGCACAAAGATGATTCTCCTTTAGTCATATTTCTAGGGAACTTTTCACCCAGAAATGGAGAAGTGATTAAGGTTTGGTTTGCTCACAGGTTTTACAGTGTTGCCAGTATTAATTACACATGTGGGCGGTCTGGTTTGCAGGCAGGTAAAAACCCTCTCAGTTTCCATCTGCCAACCTGATCCACAGCACTGTTCAAAGTGCCCTGTCAATACAGATGTGCCATACAGATGATTTGTCCCAGAGGACAAGTACTCAGCACAGCTGGCCCCACTTACAGGGCCCCTTCTTGGCTCTGATCAGCAGAGAAGGCTACAGATATGAGGCTGGAACAGCAGCTCAGCTCACTGAACCACACAGGATGGGTAACAGTTCATTGTTAACTCCCCCATCACCTCAGCTCTGAGGAGCATGTGGCACTTTAATATCCAGGACTGTCTGTGTCAGAACAGAAAAACGTTCCAAATCAATTCCCCACTGAGCTGCAGCTCAGGTCCGTTGATTCTCACCTGGGTTCTATCTTATCTCATTTCCAGACTTGATGCAGAGCAGCACAAGGCAGGGGATCAAAGTCATGGACCTGGTTTTGGATGGCATCTCCTACCTGAACCACCGGCGGGACTTCTGGCAGCAGCAGAAGCCGATTTACGCCCGGGTGTACGAGCGCAAGGTCCTGCGGCAGGGGCGGATGCAGGACCAGAAACAGAAACCATCTGACATTAGCAGATCCATCGCAAAGAATATGGAGGATATTGATCTGTGTAGGTTCCTGGCCGGCAGCTGAGTGCCTCCCAGTGCTGTGGGGAGCTCTAACTATTCCCAAGCTTTGTCTGAGGGTTAGCCACTTCACCAGGTCTCACTTCCTGAGTATCACAGAATCCCAAGATGGTTTGGGTTGGAAGGGACCTTGAAGTTCATCCTGTTCCACCCTCCACCATGGGCAGGGACACCTTCCACTATCCCAGGTTGCTCCAAGCCCCATCCAAGCTGGCCTGGAACACTTCCAGGGATGGGTATCTCACAGCTTCTCAATGTCTGTGTGTCACACTGCGCTGTCAAACTCTGCTCCCTGTCCCCAGTGCTGGCCAGAGGTTCTGCTGAGGAAAGCTGCAGGAAAGCTGAGCGTATGCTGAAAAAGATCCAAATGTGGTCTGAGAATGAAGTTCCCAACAAGAATGAACTGATTGGGAACCTCCACAGCTGCATTGGGAGTGCACAGTTGGCCATGGGACAGATGGAGGCAGCTTTGCGCAGCCATAAGATGGATCTGGATTGTGCCAGGCAGAAGTAAGTTCTGGGAAGTTCAGGTGGGTGGAGAAAGGGGAAAGTGCCTCTGTGGGGGTGTTTTAGCATTAGGTAATGCAATTCTCACCTGGGGAGTTTAACAGGGTTACACATTCAGCTCTGCCCAAGTGTTCTGTGGTGACTTTTTATCTTCACTATTTCAAACTAAGGAGCCTGAAGCAGATTTTTAAAGATCCACAGCACAGGGCACATCAAAATCTCTGCTGTAGTAAAGAAAAAGAACACAAGTCCCAGTCTCAAGCATTTCCTTCTCAGGAAGATCAGGCTTGAAATTGCACCAGTTTTCTGCTACATTTTGTCTTTAACTCCTTTTCATAGAGACCATTGAGCATGGCTTGAAATAAAGGTCTCTTCCAGGTGCACTTGCCTGTCTGCACTGGACACATCCAATAGCTCTTGAACCACAGTGGAGCAAAATGTAGTCTTAAATTTAGCAAGAGTTTGCAAAGCATAGCAGAAATCATGGCACAGTGGCTTGAAGAGATTTGGGACTTCTGTTTGGCAGTAGTGCACTGAGCTTTTAAAATGTCACTGAGGGGTTGTTTCTCATTTTCAAAAATCCTTTTGGAAACGAATGCTGGTTTAGGAAAAGGCTGCCTCTCTCCTGGTGATGCCAGGTAAAGGCAGGAATTACAGGAGAGGGGAGGAGGAGACGCCCGGCTTTGGGACCGCTCTGAACGGGAAGGACCGGCGGTGACGGGCGGGCCGCGCCCTCTGGCGGCTGCAGCCGGTAATGACGTTAATGAGTCGTTAATGACTTTGTTAATGACTCGTTAATGACTTGTTAATGACTCGCGTTAATGATTCTGTGACGGCGGGGGGTTTGAACTGGATGAGCCTTACGGTCCCTTCCCACCCAAACCGGTCTGCGATTCCATGACTCCCATCGCATTTATCTGCTCCTCGCATTGGCTTTTCCATCTCCAAGGTAAGGGTAGGCAAGGGCACTTCTGAAGATGAGAATGAGGATAATTAAGAAAAAAATAAAAGCCTACAGAGCCTGTTATTACAGAGGGAGTTGCCTGTAGCATGGAGCAAAGCTCGGTCCAAGCACGGGATCAGCGCCGGTGTCAGGAGCCTGCAGACACACTGCAGACACCTTTTTGGATCTTTGTTTTGGAAGACAAAAATCATCCGTGACTTTCAGGGACACAGAGGGAAACAGGCAAAGAAAAGTGGAAAGACTTTCCCAAGGACTGCTAGATTTGCACACAAATTAATAATAATAATAATAATAATAATAAATGGCAAAGCTAAACCATTTCCCCTGTGGAAATGATTCCCTAAACCATTTCTTCATGGGGTCAGCTGTAGATAAAATCAAAAATCAACCTTAATTTCATGACTTTCAACCTAACATGGGCCCTTTGCTTCCCATCGCTTCTCTGAGAGCACGGGGAGCACCAGAAGGACCATGAGGCTGAAGAAACCCAGAGTGAGTGAGGAACAGGACGATGTCAGTGCCACAATCCCTTTGTCTCCCTGTCTCAGCTCTCTGACAGATGCCGTGTCCCGGGCCCTGGACAACATCGGCCACGTGTACGCCCGAATTGGCAAGTTCCAGCAGGCCATCAACACGTATGTACAGCCCAGCAGCAAAGGCATCAGGGGGTTGGAGTGACCCAGGTCATGGTCCTTCAGTGGTGTGTCCTCACTGCAGCCATGCCTGGGGACATTTTCACACCTGAACCCTTTGCTATCACACCAGTGGTTGTGTGGTAACTGTACCCAGTGAGGGTTGGTGAAGGTATATCTGTCTTACTCTGCTTGAAGCTGGGAGGAGAAGATTCCACTGGCCCAATCCAGCCTGGAGAAGGCCTGGCTGTTCCATGAAATTGGGCGGTGCTACCTCGAGCTGGATAAAGCTGAAGTAGCCCGAGATTATGGCCAGAAGTCCCTGCAGTCAGCAGATGAAGAGGGAGATGTGGAGTGGCAGCTCCACGCCACCGTGCTGGTGGCACAGGCACAAGGTAAAGATGTGGGCACAGGTTTTGCTCTCAGGGTGGAGAAGCGGGTCTGAAAACATCTCTAGGATTTAACAGTCAAAGCAACTGCTCAGATTGGCTTGATTATTTCTTACTCCTGATTCTGGGCTAAACCAGCTGATATCCTTGTCTGTTCCAGTGAAAATGAAAGACTACCGGTCTGCAATCATGAATTTTGAAAGGGCTCTGGAGAAGGCGAAGCTTGTGCCCAGTGAAACTGCTCAAAATGCCATCATAGCGGTAAGGGGGCTGCTGAGGGGAGGAGGAGCTCTGGGCAGCCTCTGTCAGTAGCTGCTATCCCTGCTGGGATACTCCAGCCAGTAGAACGCTGTAGAAATGCAGTTTTACAGTAGGAAAGGATCTGATAATGATAGCAGAGAACAAAAGAAAACAGGAAAATGTTGGGTATGTAGTTGCATTTCTGGGGCTTTTATTAAGAACTTCATCCCTTTCAGGCCTTGGATAATGTGAGCAAAAGCTTCATTGCAGAGCTGAACAAAAGCCACAAAGACGGGATTCTCTCACTTAAAGGTACTTGTACCTCTGCAGCCAAAAATGGGAAAAAAAACCCCACTCTCCTGTTCTGCATATCCAGCAGCACCTTAGAATTCCCCCAGCACACATTTCCTTGCAAGTATTGAATTAAAATCTTGGTGGAAGTCCAGCATTGCTTCAGCTGCGCTCCCAAGTCCGGCCGTGCCCAGCTGAGAGCAGGAGATGGCAGTGCTCCGAGTGTCCCCTGCAGGCTGTCACCGACACCCCGGCCCTGGCCCGTCCTCCTGGGGTTCGCTGGGGGGTCCTGGCAGGGCGCTGTGCCCGCAGTGCCCTCAGGCCGTGCAGCCCAGCGCCTGCCCTGCCAGGACCCAAACGGGAGTGAGAGATTCCTGCTGAGGCTGAGGGAGCCTTTCTTGTGCCCAACTGCTGAGTTCTAGGACTTGGCTTGTTTTCTTTTCCTTTCCCAGATCGTCTCTTCAGCAGTGAAGACATAAAAAACACCACTGAGAACGTGAAAGAGGAAGGGAATGAAGATGAAAAGCCGTCAGAGGAAGCCAGAAACGGTACATAAGCAGACGGAAACACAAGGGGAAAACACAAGGAAATAAAGGGGAGCAGTGGGGAAAAGTAGAGCCTAGGCGGGAAGATGAAATAAATATTGAGCAAGCGTCATACCCAGCACTGGAGTGGTGTCAGGAGTAGGGAAGGAGCTGGTCTGAGCCGCCGCCGTACTCGGAGCGCTGCCTCCCCCCTCCCCGTACCCCGGGCAGCATCCCCGGCACCGGCTCCTCCGCGGGCGGGCGGGGCGGGGGCCGAGCCCCGGAACCGCCGCCCCGGGGAGGGTTCGGCCCGGCCCTCGGGGGCGGGCGGGCCCCGGGGCTATGGAAGGAGCCGCGGCCGCGCCCCCCCCAGAGCCGCTTCCCCCCCGCGCCGCTCCGCACCGGCGCCCGCCCCGGAGCCGCTGCCCTCACCATGGTAAGCGGGGCCGGCGGGATGGGGACTCACCGGGATGAGCATGGGGATCGGGGCCGCCGCTCCGCCCGGCAGAGGTCCCGGTTCCCGGAGGGTGGAAGCGCCGGCGGCGTGGCCGACACGTGGGTGCCGGGTCCTGGGGGGGGTGCGGAGGCAGCCGGGCCCCGAGAACGGCCCCGGGGGCCCGCGGCTCCGACTCGGGGGTCCCGGGACACCCTGGGGGCTGCCGGGGCGCGGACAGCCCGGGACCGGGGGCGATCGCTCCCTCCGCGAGCCCCTGTTCCATGGGGAGCAGGAGACAAGCGGGAGCTGTGTGGGGGCGGCGGGGGGGCCGGTCCCGGCTCAATGGGAGATTGTCCGGCGAGACCCCGCTCCCCCGGGCTCTGCGGAGCCTTTGTCCGCCCGGCCCGGCCCGTGAAGGCGCCCGTTGTCCCCGAGCCGGCGGCGAACAATGGCCCGGGGGGGCCGCGATTGTTCCTTTGTTCACGGGGCTGAAAAGCGCCTCAGTCCCCTCAAGCAGCTGCCGCGGCAGAACAGCGGCCCCGGTCCCCGCCCGCGGGACGGCCCGGCCCGGTGCGGGGACGGGCCGGCCCGGTGCGGGGGCGGGCCGGCCCCGTGGGGGGGCGGCCCGGCCCGGTGCGGGGACGGCCCGGCCCGGTGCGGGGACGGCCCGGCCCGGTGCGGGGACGGCCCGGCCCGGTGCGGGGACGGCCCGGCCCGGTGCGGGGGCGGGCCGGGCCGGTGCGGGGACGGCCCGGCCCGGTGCGGGGGCAGCCCGGCCCGGTGCGGGGACAGCCCGGCCCGGTGCGGGGTCAGCCCGGCCCGGGGCCGCCGCAGCACCGGCTCCGGCCGTGTGACCGCCCCGGCAAGCGGGGCACTGTGCTGCGAGAAGGAGCAGCGCTCCAGGTCACTCACCGGCTTCCTCCGGTGTGAGCCCTTTGAGCCCCGAGGCCGCGGTCGCTGGGGAGCCCTGCTGCTCTCAGGTTTGTCCCCGGCTGGGAGTGAGACTGCAGCTGAGCCCCGTGGAAACTGTGGGGTCCTGCTCCTGCTCCCAGGACATTTGGAACCAAAACCTTCTGGAATAAAGAGATGGGGAAATCAACATCTGAAGTGTTTTTAAAAAACTGTGAACTGGAAAAACATTTTTCTGGCCCAGGCAGAGCAGTTATGTTTTACATAAAACTTCTCAATTTTTGCATCAAAGGCAAAACTCACTTCTTGGGTATTGCTCTCGTGGTCTTTGGCTTAAGCAGGTGCAGTGGATCCCAGGCTGGGCTGGCCCACAGACAGCGCTGGGGGTGGAAAGTTCATGTATTGACCCAACAAACAGTGTCTGCCTCGTTGATGCTATTGAGGACTTGCACAGCTGAAGAAATCCCTCGTTTCCTTTCAGTCCCGTGTTTTCCCAGGCCCTACTGGGAATTAATCTGGGATTCTGCTTACCAGAGCTGCTGGCAGGAGGGGAGGGAGAGCCTGTGCCAGCTCCCAACGGCATTTCCCGCTCACTGCTGCCAACCACGAGTGTTTCATTTCCTCCAGCACTCGAGGTTTCACTTTCGAGTTCTGCCTGGCAGCTGCTGGGAGGGGTTTGGCTTTCCTGGAAGCCATCTCAGTTGTTCTTCCCAAGAGAAGCCCAAATTCCTGCGAGGCACTCAGCTGCTGATCCTCAGTGCAGCTCAGAGAGAGACAGCATCATCCTTGCCAGGTGCCCTAGGGAACAGCCCCTTCCCTGGGAGTAGAGTTTGTGGTTCAGGTGAGGGGACAGGCGTGTGGCAGCTCTCAACCTGCTGAACTTTCAGTTCCTGTTGGGCTCCTCCACAGCTCACTGCTCTCGCATCCGGCAGCCACAGGGGTTTGTTTGAGCGTTCAGACTGAATGTGCCACACGAGGAGCTCTGCCCGGGCTGGGGCTTTGTGGCAGCTCATGGTGCCTGAGAAACCTCTTCTGGGTGGGGCAGAACTGCAGCTGCCAAGGCCAGAGCGGGGAGCAGGGCTGAACCTTCAGCTCTTGGGTGGGATGCAGTGGATCCCTGCTGTGGGAGAAGGTGTCAGCTGAGCAGGACACCCAAGTGAGGGAGTGTGGGGGAGATGCTCCCTGTGCCCCATCCTTTCCACTAAAGTGTCAGCAGAGCCACATTTTCTCTGGGGTTCCTGCCCTGCAAAGTGTTTTCTCCTTCCATTTCAGAACAAAGGCTTCTCCAAGAAGAGTCACACTTTCCTGCCTAAAATATTTAGAAAAATGTCTACTCAATCAGCAAAAGAGAGACCTGAGAGTTTGCATTTCCCATTCCTGGATGATGAAGATACCATCTCCACACTCAAAGAATCCAAAACCTTTTTCATCCTCCGGGGCCTGCCTGGCAGCGGGAAGTCCACCCTCGCCCAGGCCATCCACGATCGGTACAAAGACGCCTGCAGGGTCATCTCTGTTGATCACTATAAAATCACACCTCTAATAAGAAGCACCATTCCTGAAGAGTACTCCAAGGTGGATGAGGATCTAGTTGACTATTGCAAACGGGAGATCAGCGTCATCGTTTTGGATGACACTCACCATGAGCGGGAACGGCTGGACCAGCTCTTTGACATTGCCGACAAGTACCGGTACAAAGTCATCTTTGCCGAACCCAAAACCCCGTGGCGCTTGGATTGTCCCCAGCTAAAGGACAAGAATCAATGGAAACTAACTGTGGAAGAGCTGAAGAAGATGAAGCCAAGCTTGGAGAAGGAATTCCTCCCCATGTATTTTGGGTGGTTTTTGAGCAAAAGAAGTTCGGAGATCCTGAGGAAGGCTGGCCAGGCATTCTTGGATGAGCTTGGGAGTCTCAAAGCCTTCAAAAAGGAGAGTAAATACTGTATGTATAGATGTTGTCTTACCACGTTCTTACCTGTTGATGTTAACAAGTCTGACCAGCTTCTAAAACCAATTTCTAAAGCTGTCAACAACAAAAGCTTTTTAAAGCTACTAACCTGGTCATCATAGTTGACAAAGTTGCTTTTCTAAGTAAAAATAAAGAGTTTTTCCTGTGTCTTTTTAGCTCTGGCACCACAGGGCACTGAGCTCGGGCAGCAGCAGCAGGACATGGGATCCTGGGTGTCCCCTGGTTCCAATGGCTTGGGTGGGAAAAAGGCAAAGAGAAATGGGCAAAGCTGAACAATCCCATCCCTTAGGGGACCCTCACATCATCAGGTTTAAGATGAGCCACGATGGTGCACAGGAGCTTCTGTTCTCTGGCTCCATCTGCCGTGAGCCTGGGAGGAGGGAGGGGTTTGGTTTCCCACCCAGCACTCCCCAGCAGTCAGAGAGATGAGATGTGAATGCTGGGGTAGGGAAGGGAGCTGAGACTGGACCAGGGCTTGTGGGTTGACATTGGGGGAATCACTTTGTGACAGTGACATTGTTTACCTGTATCTGCAGTTCCTTCTGCTATCGAAGATCCCAAAATAAAAATAGATCTCACCAGCTACTTTGTGAAGAGGCCACCTGGGGTCCTGCACTGCACCACAAAATACACTGAGTTTGGAAAAGCAGCTGGAGCCGAGGAATATGCGCAGCAGGAAGTGAGTGTTGGGGTCCCACCTCCTCCTTCCATGTCCTCTCCCTCCCCAGCAGGGTGTCCATGAGCCTGGGAGAGGGTTGGGAATGGGCTTTGCTCTGACCCAAGAGGCCAAATACAGGGACAGCAACTATGTCCATGTGGCCTGTGCAGAGAAAACTCCAAATTGTTGAGATGGTGATCGTTTCCTGTTTCCAAACAAAATACTCCCACTTTCCCTGATCACACATGGCTTCCAGCATCATCTCTGACAGCCTGAGCTGAATGATAACGAATTGAGGGACTTAGATTCCCAGATCGATTATTTCAGAGCACATAAGCCCAGTTTAAATATTGGAATTTGTGAAGAACAAAGACGTTACCAGCTCCGAATCCACGGAGCTGGGGTGTCAGGCACTGACCTTCTCCCTGCTCTGGGTGTTTTGACCATGTCACAGCAAGAGCTGCCATGAGCTGTCCCCGAGCCTGGGGACGGTGACCCCAAGGCAGCGCCGTGAATCCCCACCCACAGGCGCTAACGCTGTCCCTTGTGCGTGTCCCTCTCCTCCAGGCCGTGAAGGCTTCCTACGGCAAAGGCTTCACCCTCTCCATCTCGGCGCTGTTCATCACCACAAAGACTGTCGGGGCTCGCATCGAGCTGAGCGAGCAGCAGCTGCTGCTCTGGCCCGGGGACGCCGACAAGATCCTGCCCACGGACAACCTCCCGCGGGGCAGCCGCGCTCACATCACCCTCGGCTGCGCCAACGGCGTCGAAGCCGTCCAGACCGGGCTCGACCTGCTGGAGTTTGTGAAGCTGGAAAAGGCAGGGAACAAAGGGGAGCAAGTGGGGGAAATCGGAGGAGGGAAACTGCTGTATTTTGATAACGGTATGTGGATGCTTGTCCTGTCTAAAAAGATTGATGTGAGGGCGATATTTTCGGGATACTATGGGAAGGGAAAACTTGTGCCAACGCAGAGCACCAACAAACGGGGCTCTGCCTTTAGCTCCTGCACCATCATCTAGGAGCACAGGCAGGGCAGCTCCTTGGTTTGTTTTTAAAAGGCAAGTAACTCCTGTAACCTTAAAAGTGTAAAGAGAAATAATTCTACCGTTACTAAAGTAAACCCTCCTGCCCACCCCAGCGTGAAGCCTCTGGGGAGTTATTGGCCTCAGAAAAGGAAGAAAACAAGCAACTCCTGACTGAAATTGTCATGGATTTTAATACGAGTTTTGGAGGGAACCAGCTGGGGTGTCCTGCTTGTTTTCTTCCTTGGAGAAAGATCAACTCTGGGGCTTTTATCGCTTCCCTCTGAACCACAATCGTTCGATCTTTACCTGTTGGCACTGACCAAAGCCTGTCAGTCGCTGGTCTGAAGCCAAGGGAACTGCAGGATGTCCCTCCCCTCCCACACCCAGGGACTGACGTTGGCCATTCTGGGTCAGAACCAGCGAGACCCAGGCGTGGGTCACTCCTGTCAGGAGTCCTGTCCCTACCAAGGGTTTGGCCCCTAAGGACAGACCTCGCTGAGGGCAGCAGGTCCTGGCAGCCCGAATCGCAGGCCAGTCCCGCAGCTGCCCAGTGGGCTCCATCCCAGCTCCTGTCCCTCACAGCAGAGATGCTCTGGGGACAGCCAGGAGGAGGGCACTGTGCCAGGTTATGTCTTAAAGACACCAACCATGAACTTTGGGGAAATCAAGTGAAACAACAGGACAGGGAGCCAATTCCTGCAAAGCAGCTCCAGCCCCTTCCTTCCACCTGGGCTGGACCAAGAACCATCCCGCGTCCTGTAGGGAACAATCCTGCTTTGGCAGGGAGTGGAAGAGATGAACTAACATCTTTTCCATCTTATTTGATATAAACTAAAATCATGTCTGAAGTACAACTGGACTTCATGCAAGATTTTACTCCCTCTAATGCACTTGAATGTTAAGAGTTAGGCTGGAGTAACCCCGTAGTGTAGGAAGTGGAGGCACCGTAACCGTGTAACTCATGTCTGCTTGAACCTAAACCCTGGCTGGAAGTTACTGACCCAGCACTTTCGTCATTAAATCTGTTTTATTGAAACTTGGGTTTGTGCTGTGCCGGGCCCTGGCCCAGCAGGGCGGTGGCTCCTGGGCATGGTTTAACACAAAGCTCCACTAACAGCCCCAGGTAAGGTCCCAGCTCGACCTCCTGCTCTGGCTCAGGGTCTGGGGAGCAGCAGAGTGACATTAACCCACACTAACACTGTAAATACTGACTGTGTTTGAGGCGTGGGCTGGGCTGGGGCAGAGCTCACCCCGAGCCCACTGTTGCTGGGGCAAGGAGCATTTCTTCTCTGACTGTTGAGGCCAAAAGCAGGGAGAGCTTTGGTGCTTTTCTGGTACCAAACACTCTACCATGAAAGCAAAATACTTCCTGCTGTTCAGAAGCGAAGGATAAGAATAAATTCTCATTATAACATAAAATAGCGAGCTACAAACCCACCCAGAGCACCTGTGACCCTTCATGGAGAAACCCCTCTGAGCTTCTGCACTGGCAGCAGCCGAGTGCCCAACGCTCAGCCAGGGCCGCTCCTGACAGAACCTCCAGGGTTTGTTCCACCAAAGCTCTACAAGGTATTTGCCAGCACCTGCTCAGGGGCCGGCTGAGCCCACTCCCCCAGCGCCCAGATCGCTCCAGCACTGGAATCAACAGCTGGAATATCTCCTTCATCTGCCTGTTCAAGAACAACAGTGACACTGTCGTTGTTTGAGTTTTTATTAGTTTGTACATCATATACAGTTTATAATAAAGTAAAACCGATTGCATATGAGTCTGCTCAGGCTGATTTCCCATACAAACACGGCATCAGGAGTTCTGCTAAGGAAGTAAACAACAAATATTCACATTTTTACCATTCACATCCTAGAAAGGTCGAAGAGGGACAGTTGGTACCGATGCGGAGCCCGGCTGGAAGAGGATGAGGAGTTTGGCAAAGCAATGAGACAGCGATTGCTCCATGCAATTCCCCTTTCCTCCCAGGGAAAGGTTGAGCTATGTACACTGAGGTAAACATTCCGAATTCCAATTCAGATAAATACGGCAGCGCAGGGACAAGCTCCTCTCCAAGTGGCTTCGCATCGGTGCCTGGATTTGTCCTGACTATTCCGCAATGCTGTGACACTCGTGCACTGTGGGGCTCTGGGTGCTCCCCCACGGCCCCTCGGATGCCACCTCACACCACACTGTTCACAGGAGCCATTAGGGGACAGGGGGACAGGGCTGGGCAGTTGGACAGGCTGGGATGGCAGCCGGGCTGCTCGTCCCGCTGGCTCGGGGCTCCCCACGGATCCTGCCCTCCTGGGCCACCCCCAGAGCTGCAGCTCGGGCACGGTGTCCCAGCTGCCAGCAACAGACCAGAGCTGTCCCTCCAAGCTCAGATCTGGGTCAGGGAAAGTGCCCAGCACTGCTCCAAGAAGGGATAACCCCATCCACAATGGTGGGAATGAGGAGAGCGGGGCCTGGCCAGGAAGGCCAAAGCATTTCACATCGGCTCTCACAATCACACAGGGACCCAGAATGGCCTCACAGAGCCAGGGACAGGGACAGCCACCAGCTATTGCCACCTACCCCTGCCACAGCCCTGCCACAGCCACCCAGGGACTAGCACTGCTCCAGGGACACGGGTGGGTACAGCACACAGTTGTCCTGTTCCCTAGGGAAGAGGAGGGGAGAGGACAAGGCACGAATTTAAACAGGATGAAAACCATCCATCACAAATAAGAGAATATCTGGAGTTATTACTGAAACTGAGGAAGTCATTTGGAAACAGCAAAGCAGCACATGGCCCAACCCTGTGACTGTTTGATGGCTGCAGATCCAGGCCAGTGTGGCTGGACAGGGACTGGCACCAGGCTCCACCAGGCTCAGACACACCACGGTACCACAGCAGCATGCACTCTGCATCTCAGCAGATACAGAGTGGAGGGACCCACTATTCTATGGATAATACTCTTGTACCTGAACAATTTGTCTTTCCCATTTTCCAGTTTGCATTTCTGCATTTACAACAGCCAGCAGCACAGGGGATCCTGCTCACTGAGCGCTCCCAGAATCAGAAACAAACCAGGTACATTTCTGTGCAGCCAACGCAATGAGGTGCCTTAAGAGGGTGGCCAGAACCTCCTGGATGGACTTCACAGCTTTCCAACCCAAACTATTCTCTGATTCTCAGCATGGCCAGACAAAACCACATCCAAGGCAAAGCCTAATAGCCACACAGCTCCTGATCTCCCTGGCAAACTGCAGTCCTACAGCAGAGCCCTCACATGCCAGCTCTGCCCAAGCCACACTCCTCACACACTTCTCTTCACAACTTTCCCAGAGAAGCTGACAGCCACTTGCCAGTTCTTGAGCTGTTCAGAGCATCTACTCCCAACCTGGCTGGTGGAAGATGTCCCTGACACACCAGCCTGGTCTGGCTCTCAGCCATGGCAACTCTGCTCTCTCCAGGTCCTTGTTGGCAGCAGCTCTACCAGCACCAGCCATTCCCCCTTGGAGACCCTGGGCAGGAGCTGCCAGGCTGAGTCAAACCAAAGTGTGTCCATCCCACCATGCCTGTGCCTTGGGCAGCTGCTGCACCACCACCTCCTGCACCTCTGTGTGCTCTCTATCCTTCTAGAAACAGCACAGGCACAGCGCCGCTTGAAGACGCTCTTGTGGTCTCTGCAGCAAATCCCTGTGGCTGGTGGTCCCATGGGGCTGGTGGCTCTGTGGGCCTGGTGGTCCCCCTGGGGCTGCAGGATGTGTGGAAGGGCTGTGAGCAGCTGGAGCACTGGCACTCTCAGCTTTCCTGTAGCTACACCCAACCACAACCCATGGATAATGTCCTGGAACCACCATGTGTGGAGGCAACATTCCAAGCAATGCACAGCTGAGTCCATTTTTTGGAAAGAAGCTGAGTTTTGTCTCCCCAAGCCATGCTGGGACATGGTGGAGGTCACAGTGCCACTGGGCACTGCTGCTGCCCTGAGGTGCCAGGTGCCACCGAGCCCTGCTCAGCCCTGCTCTGTGCTGTGGGGAACAGGGGCTGCACAGGGCCTGGGGCACTCTGGGCTAGTGGAAGGTGTCCCTGCCCATGGCAGAGGGTTGGACTTGACAGCCTTTAAAGGCCTTCTAGCCCAACCCATTCCATGGTTCTATGCATTTGCCTTCACCTTGATTCACGTAACAACGCTCTGTAGAAAGTCTTGGCACTCACCATATGAATATTTAACTACATTAAATCATGCATTCATGTACAGGTTATAAATAGCTGCTGTATACATTTTCTCTCCCAGAAGCAGAGCCATTCCACTCCTGTGCTCCAGGGAACGGGCTCACTCAGCTTGGAGAGAAGGAAGGGAGGAAGGAAGCTGGTCACACTTCCCTGGGGCAGGGGAAAATGAGAATAAACCCACTGACAGACACAGAACATGGCTCTGCTCAGCAACAGGAGACTGAGAACAACCCAGACTGTACAGTGACATCAACACACACACACGGGACGAGATGTCATGGATCCAAAATGCCACTAAACAGGCCTTGTAAACTCTGATTTACAGTGCCAGGAAAGCTAGGGAAGCATCAGTGTGCATAGACCAGTATTTCAGTTCCCCACGTATTCACCATTTCAGAGCCTGAAAAGTGGCAGGACCCAGCTGCTCTTGGTGCACCTGGGTGGGTCCATCCCTCACACCAGTGTGAAGGACGTCAGAATAAACGTGGGAGAGTTGGGTTTTGAAAGTACTACTCAGCGCTGGTTCACTTAGAAAGCTGAGTTTCAAACCAGTTGTAAAATACTCTGTTCTGCAGTGCTAAAATTTAAGCCCTTAAATTTTCCCTCTACGAAAGCAGATTGTCAAGAATCCTGACCAAACACCACAGCAGGACCACGACAGCAACGTCACCAGCGCTGGAACCGCCGGGAGCTCCCCACAGCAGCCCCTGTCCTGCTGAAGGGCACTGCCCTCGGGAGGGAGGAAGACAAAGACGTGGCATTCTGAGTGATCACCTCGTTCAGTGAGCTCGAAATGAGCTCCCTGCAGTGTTTGTTCTGCTTCGGGAAGGCAAATCAGGTGTTACACAGAGTCACTGGGAGGTTTTCTCTCAGCACAGCCCAGCCTGTGTGCACAAGCAGACATTCTCTGAGCAAACTCCAGCTTCCAACAGCCCCACACTGCCAGGGTCAGCCCAGGAGCTTGGCCAAACCCCTGTGCCCCTCACTGAGCACAGCCCAGGACCCCCAGCCACGGCCCCACTGCCTCTTGCTCCGCTCACATCCCAGGCTGAGCCTGACAGCACCGTGCTCCAGAACCTGCCACAGACAGGAGCTCACACAGGGCACCTGGACAAAAAAGGTCCATGCTGTAGAGAAAAGGGGGGAATTCTGGAAGCAGAGCCCTCTCCCAGCTGAGACCCTGCTGTAACACCACCTTTTAGGTGAAAATCAAACTGCTAACAGGCAGTGCCCCACACCAAACCCACCAGGACACGGCTCCAGGCCGGAAGCTCTTCCATCCCTCCAGCTCCTGTCCTGACACTGTGCAAGAGAAAGTACAGACTGTCAGTTCAGAGCTGGACTTGCATTTTTTTGCTGCTTTGGAGGAGTAAATCACTGCCAGGGGAAAACCAGGTTAAGTAAACACACAGCTGCTGCACACCAGGAGCTCAGCACTGCACATCCCAAACCACCCATGATCCCTGCCTGGAATTCACTTGGCATTGAAAGACTCACCCATGTCATGGATCAGTAACAGGAAACCACACATCAAGCTCAACAAAATCAAGTTTAGCACAAATATAAAATATTCAAGTGGATTAATTTAAAAAAGTACAGTGAAGGAATTCAGCCCAGAGCAAATTCAATATTCCCTTAAACAGGACAATCTTGGGAACACAAAGCCCTTAATTCCAGCTGCATCACAGGGAATTCTCACATAAGCTGCTCTTTAAGCAGCATTTCTCTGATACAGAATTGTAAGCTCACACGTTATCACAGAAGTTTAATGCCCAAGTGGGCCTTGCTGGGAGAACCATGAAAAAAACCAAAAGAAATAAAAAAAAGCCAAGAAGAAGCCAGGCTTGCAGGTGAAATGGGATTGTACAAAACTGGATTGAGCCTTGGCAGTATTTCCAAAAGATTAAGATAACTTACAAGTTACTCCAAACCCTGGACATGCTGCTTTGGAAGCAACCAGAACAAACCAGGAATTCCTTCTCCCTCTCACATGTGGAGATTCTGGGAAGATTCCAGGAAATCCTCTGTGCAGAGGGGCAGAAGCAGCTGAAAGCACGGGCCAGCATGGAGGGACCAAGAGATTCAAAGCTTTATTTTTTTTTTTTTTTTTTTTTAATAAAGTTAACAGTAAAACAAAATTCACAAGCCTTCCCCTCCCGAGCTGGTTTCCTCTTCACACACACAACACACAAACAGAGGCTCCAACCCAGAAATGAAACTGCTCTAAGGACAACGAGACGTGATGGAGGAGGAGTCTGGGGCTGTCCGTATTCGAGGTTAAAAGAAGCAGATCAGGTATGTGTGGTTTGATTTGTGTTTGTTTGCTTCTTAGCCAAACTGGAAAAAGAAATTTCCAGGCCCAGAAGCTGAAAAAGAAAATGGAAGATAATCAGGACTTCTCAAATCCAAATTGGTTTAGTGCAATCCTAAGCAGCACATGGATGGCCAAGCCCACACACAGCTCCAGAACTGGGAGCCCCTGGGTCTGTGGCTTTGGAACCCAGAAGAACCAGAACCAGCCACCAGCTGACACTGCAGGCAGAACTTTGAAAAAGCTCTTAAGATTTATGCAACAGACAAATGCTCT
Organism: Pseudopodoces humilis; assembly: GCF_049639895.1. Taxonomy (NCBI): domain Eukaryota; kingdom Metazoa; phylum Chordata; class Aves; order Passeriformes; family Paridae; genus Pseudopodoces; species Pseudopodoces humilis. The sequence continues at coordinate 2,738,882 of NC_142228.1, forward strand.
TCTCAAGCAGCACATCCACTGGGAGCCCCAGCTGCCCTGCCAGGGGGATCTGTGTACTTACGATTCCAAGGCTGGGAGGAGAACACCTCACCTACCTTCGAAGCTGAAGCCCCCTGGCCCGCTGAAGAAGGCCTTGAAGATGTTATTTGGATCAAATTCTACAGGGAAGAGAAGGAATTCATGAGCTGCAGTGAAACAGCCATCACATTCCCACAGTTCAGGAGCTGTCAGCTCACTGAGGGTCCAGAGAGTGTCTCAGAGTGGCTGGGCAGGGGGCACAGGGCTGGCTCCCAGCACCTGGGGCCATGTAAGTGACCACAAACAGGTAAAGTAGCTGTCCCAGAGAGAGCCTGCCACAGGGCAGCCTATGGGTCTGGAGAAGCAGCATTTAGGGACTCACAATTACACTATTTAACACATCCTGTGACAGATTGCCAAGGACAACACCCACCAGTATTCCAGCCTGAACTGGGAACACTCAGTGCAGCCCTGTCATCCCAGCACTGTCAGGGACCAAACCCAGTCAGTTCATGGAACCATTCCCAACAGGAGGCTTGCTTTAGGGGATCAGGCAGACTCTAAAGGGTCTGATCCTGGTAAAGGCTGCCATGGCAGAGTATTGTAAAGAACACTGACCTCCCATGTTTAATCCATCCTCTTCCAAATCCTGCCCACTGTCATAACGGGCCTTCTTCTTGGGATCTGACAGGATGGTAAAGGCCTCACCAACCTCCTTAAATTTCTTCTCCTCCTCCTTCTGTACTTCTGCACTTGCTCCACTGTGTCGGTCTGGGGATACACAAACAAGCAGGAAAAAGCTTTTAATTTCTAGTGCAAATGAATAATGCTGCACATTCCCAAGCTCCTGTCCCAGAATATGCTCCAGATCTGTGGGGTCAGAGCTGTTCCCAGAAATTCCCTCTTCCACTTGCATTTCTGCCTCAGTGATGCTGCAGATAAGGACTGCTGTGGGTACCTGGATGGTGCATTAGTGCTCGTTTCCTGTAAGCCTTCTTGATCTCATCTTCGGAGGCGTTTTTGTTCACCCCCAGGATTTTGTAGTAGTCTTTCCGTTTGCTCTTTTTCAGTTCCACCTGTGCATTCTTTAGGAGCTGCTTGTGTTCTGGAAAAGAGCACAATAAACACCAGAGGGGAGGAGTTATTCCATCTCTTCCACTTCAGGCCACTCAAAAAGCAAGGGGACAGTCAAAACAAGAATCAAACCCAGACATTCTGAACCCCTTGCACTGCCTCAGACACAAGCTGAATTGTTATTTCAGCATTCAATGCTTGGAGAGAAACCAGACCAGAGACAGGGATTTTCAGTGACTCTGAGGGCTTCTCCATATTGTCCTTCTGGGGTATTAGGCTGCAAATTACAGCATATTGTGGGGGGAAAAAGGAACAACAAAAAAATTGCCAGTTCAGGGAAACCTGTGCACACACAGAGAGTGCCCTTGTGCTCACCTTTTGTTTTCTCTGTCTGATAAACCTTCTCATAATCTCTTACAGCATCTTCATATTGTTCTGTGTCCATGTAACTGTGGAAAGAAACACTGGTGGCCAAGGTGTCCCTCACAGGAACATCAAAAGGGGTTCAGTACAGGCTGTCTGTGTGGATGTGGATTAAGAGAAGCACTCAGGACTCAGCAGATCAGACCTCAGAGGAACCCACACAGGGCTACTGCTGGGAGCCCTGACACTTGAGGGAAACCCTGGCAGAGGAACCCACACTCTGGGCTCCAAGGGGACACTGTAAACTCCTTTGGCAGCACAAGTTCTGCTTTAACAACCTGCTCATTCCAATATGTAGCTGCAGGAACTGATCCCAGGCAGCCTGAGCTCCAGGGAGCTGGTGCAGGGTCAGAGCTGGCACAGAGCTTCACACTGGCAGTGCTGGTCAGGAGTGACAACCCTGGCACCTCCAAGGGACATGTGTCTATCTGTCAGCCTTACACACACATTACTCACTGTAACTTAGCAATTAAAAAGATGGGAGGTTGGGAAAGATTGATCTTGGAGGTCTTTTTCAATCTCTTTTGTAACCACTGTAAATTTGCAATTGCAGACATGGAGAGAGAGGGGCTCTCTGGGACAGAACCTCTATAAACACAGTAAGCTGAGTCAAGATTTAAAACAAATCCTCCCTAAATCCTGTTCAGATTGGACATGAGGAAGAATTTCCTCACTGAAAGGGTGGTTAGGCATTGAAACTGGTTGCTCAGGGAGTCACCATTCGAGGAGATGTTAAAGGAACAACTGGATGTGGTACTCAGTGCTCTGGTCTAGTTGACAGGATGGTAATCGGTCAAAGGTTGGCACCAATGATTTTGGAGGTCTTTTCCAACCCAAATGATTCTATAAATACACCACCAAGAGGCAGTTCCAGATCCAGGCAGGCAGGAGAGGCCACAGAGAGCTACCCCCATCTCCTCAGCAGCCAAAGGAAGAGGAATAAATTCAGGGCCCTACCCCTTCTACTCAGTTAAGCTCCAGATTTGTGATCCTGTCCCTCAGAGCTGCTAGGAGGACACTCCTGCCCACACACCTGCTCAGGTGTCAAGGTGTACTCACCACTGTGCCCTCCTCAGGTAGGCTTTGATGTATGTGTCATCCAGCTTCACTGCGTTCGTGCAGTCGTCGATTGCTTCTTCAAGTTTCCTAAGCTACAACATCAGACACAAGTGAGTAAACCCCAGACAAATAGAAAATTCTGCATCATGACTTTAGGCAAATGAAAGGTGTGAAGAATCTGGGAAAGTCTCACTGTTTTCTGTGTCTCTGTCTAGGATTTTTTTTCCAATTTCCCCCAAACACTGAGCTTTTGTTCCCTGGCAAAAAAAATCAGCAGCCTGGCCAGTGCTATGTGGTGCTTCTGTGTAAGAAATGCACTCAAAACCATGGGCCTTCCTGATAACAATCCCAATTCTCTGTCCAAACTAATTCCCAGGCAGGAAGATAAACCTAAAAATATTTAAAATAAATCTTTTTTAGAAGAAGTGTTGTTTGTTTTCAGACACAAACATGTAAGACACCCATTAAGTGGCCACTTCCCAGGTTTTGGGAACAGCCTGTGTCTCTGACCAAGTGGGGGTATCTGGGAAAGCAGCATCAGCATTGGGACAGCTGAGGAACAAAAATGCCCAGAGGACACAGGGTGGGAATTGGGAGCACTGTCACATGACTGGCTGTTTCTCTGGATAGTGCAGGACTAAAATTCAACATCAAAGCTGAAGTGTCATGGGGCTTTAAATTAGGTTGTTTTTTTTTTATTCATAAAAGCACAAAGCAAGACGTGATTTACAAGAAAATAGATCTGCTCATTGCTGGGAAGGAAGGAAAGACAGGAGTGCTTTTTGCTGACTAAGATAAGGCTAAAGCATGTCCCTCCTCTCCCTCCCACTCTGTGCAGCCCAAGTATTTGAGTTTTGTTTCTGCAGGAGTCGATTGCTGGCTATTGGGAAGTGATCCAAGTCTTGTGCAAGCACAAAACCCTGAAACACTGCCCATGGCCTCAGAGATGCAGCTGCCCAGCAGGCAGGGGGGCCTGTGCTTGGCAGAATAACTGATCTGCAGTTTATCACTGCCATGGTGGGGTTTTGGTGACAGACACCTGCCAGGTGACTGTGCCTTACCTTTGAATTAACCGTCCCCCTGTTGCAGTAGAGTTTGGCATTTGTTTTGATATTATTTGGGTCTATTCCTAGTGCCTCTGTGTACAGTTCATACGCTAGTTTGTAGTTGCCTTTCTTGAACGCTTTATTCCCGTCTTCCTTCTTCGCTTTAAGTGCTTTGGCATTCTGAAAGGAAACAAACCTGGGTAAGGAGATGAGGTCAGGGGGACCAAGCACCTTGTTCTGCCAGACAAGGGTCCTCAGACACAACAGCTCTAATCTGGTTTCAGACATTGCTGCAGGATACAAGCCACAGCTTTGTTCCAGCAGCTGAAATGATCTGGAAGCACTTTGCCTTTCCCCCAAGAGAAGCACCAAGGAACAGCCAGTGCCAGTTCCAGGCATCCTCCACAGGAAAAAGGTTGCCTATTTTTTAAGATGAGAACATGCCAGTGCAATAAATTTATGGATTAAAATAAAAGGACTGGGAGCTCACTTTTTGAGAGCACATGAACAGATTTAAAGTCAGTCAAAGAGCCACACCAGGGGAAGGAGCAACACCAAGGAAGTGTTAAATGAAAGGGCATAGGCCTGGATATTCGACCTGAAAGTCAGGAATTCCTTTAGAACCAATGCAACTTTTTATTGCTTCTCTGCCTGACCAGGGAACAGAGTGAAGGAGAGGCTGCTTCCAAGTATCACAATCTGCTGAGAAACAGTTTCTAGGAGCTTGGTTTCATCTGAGGCAGCAACTAGCTGCCTTTGGGAAGGGCTGGACACACTGCCTGCTCCTGGAAGTCTGGGAAAGGCAATGGTGAGGGAGGGAGAAGGGACTGATCCAGCAGAACCAAACTATGCGTTGGGTTTAAAAAAAGCCAAATCCCGGTGATTTTGCAGCCACATCTCCACCACTTACCCGGCAGGCAAGACAGGCCTTCTCATGGTCAGGAGCCATCCTGAGGGCCTGCACAAAGAACTGCACGGCCTTCTCGATGCAGTCCTCGTAGTACAGGCACAGCCCACGCACGTACAGCGCGTCGGCGTTCGTCGAGTCCATCCGTAGGATGTCACTGCAACACACAGCAATGAAGGAAATCTTCCTCATTCCCATTTCCTTCTGACCTCCACAAACGCTTTTCTCCACTGTGGTACTTGGATATTTCAACAAGTCTGTGGTACAGGTAAGCCAAAAGGCCAGAAGCTTCCCCAAACAGGAAGGTTGCTTGTGAATGGGGTCTGGATGCAGCTTCCCGGGAAGATTAATGCGCATAAATTCACACACTCCCTCCTCATCACAACATGCACTAAGGAATATTGGTATTTTATATTCCCTCACTTATTCCAGGCATGGAGCACAGGCAGCAGCCAGGACACCCCACAGGTGTTCCCCAGCCCTCAGACACTCACCTGGCCACAGACTGTGCCTCGGGGTACCGGCCCAGCAGTGCCAAACACTCGGCCTTGAGGATTTTGAACCGGTGACACGCGGGAGCAAACTCCAAAGCACGATCCATGCAAAACACAACCTGGGGTGGGAGAAAGCACAGGCGTGAGCGCAGCTAAGAGCCAAGGGCCTGGTTTGAACAGCTGCCCCACGCTTGAGATGTGTGTTTGACCAGGAAGGCGAGCGTGCAGACACCCACCTCCACTGCTGCTGGAGACAGATTTCATTGGAAAATTTTCCTCATATGCAGGTTGTGCCTTTCAGAGGGCTTTGTGTGCCAAGGTCTGAGGCATCTGCTGCATTACTGTGACAGAGCACTACACAAGACTCAAGGGACACCTGTAGGAGGTTCATCCCTTTAACTCTTCTATACTGTAAGCCCTAAAGAAAGGGCCAAGAAGGACAATCCTGCCCCTGTTTCCTGCGGTATAAAGACGTGGGAGGGACAGAAATTCAATAGATTGAGACAGTTTGGACTGGACAAAACACAAAAAAGTACAGTACAAGGGCTGATCTTCCACTGGCCTGACAGCCATGGGCAGGGTGAGCTAATGGGTCTTTTCCATCCCTGCACTCTGGTGGGGACATCTGTGCAAGAACGGGGCATTGTTCCCCAAGGTTCATCTGCTCCTCGGCCCGTGACATCACGGGGCTCTGCTGTGGGAAGCACTGTGCTCCAGAGCCAAGGGCTCCTGGGTGAGGCAGGAGCAGCTCTCCAGAAACAAAGATCACGTTTCATGTTGGCCTCCCCAGTGAAGTGGGACTGGGGAAGTGAGGGACAGATGCAGATGCCCAGGACGTGCAATACAGGCAGGGCAATTCCTACACAGGAAATTCAGATTGATCACACATCCCATTTGCTCCTCAGAAACAGGTGATACAAAGCTGGGATTTACCCTTCCAAAATCTTGAGTTTAGCCTAAGAGTGACCTGAACAATGAGCTCAATGTACCAGACAATCTCCTTTCTGAGATAAATCTGAGGCTTACATACATCCACTGCACAGAAGCAGTTGCATGAGAAGTGCTTGGTGCCTTTCAGATTTCATGCTCTCATTTCTTGTTCTATCAGGTCAGTACCAGCTGCATCCTGTTACAATCCTTGAGAAGAAAGATTTGGAAGTTGTAAGGAGAATGCCCCATGCAGATCTGCATTCCTCCTTGTACGACCCTCACTGGCACACAGTCTGCTTTTTATTTCAAAGAGCTGAGAAAGAAGAATTCTGGATATGCATTTCAGGAGCAAAGTGTGATCAAATGCTGCTGCTGACAAAATCTGCCTCAAACAACTCAATCATGACTGCACTCACCCTGCAAAGCAAACAGTGACAGAGGGTTGGCCTGAGCCAGTCACCTCCTCACTTGTCATTTGGTCAGTGCTCAGGGAGCATGAGCTCTGCCACTTTCAGAGCTGGCACAATTCACCAGCCAGCCCTGCTCCAAGACATGTGGCACAGCACCTCCCAAACAAGGAAACCAGCCACACACCTGCCTGGGCCACGTCAAACACACCAGTTCTTATATAAGACCTCACTAAACAAGTTAATCTCACCTTCCTGAAATCCCGTTTCTCAAAATCCACTTCAGCTATTTTTTCATACTCAAGCACAGTCGTGGCATTCTTCAGCTGAAAGACAGAACACACAAGTGCTGCAGGACAGTCTCTGCTTTGAAATGCCACCAAGCAACATTTGAACAGCCAATCCCTGAATGGCAGAGCCAAAACTACTGCAGACCATGCACCAATAGTGCAGATGTCATGAATACTTTTGCCAGCATTAAAATCAGCTTGAAATAAAGTAACTGAACTGGGAGTCCAGGAAAATGTACCCTGTGAGAGAGAGACACAACAGTGGCAGCTGCCTTACACTACCCTCCATTTCTCCTTTGGCCAGCTCAGCCTCCTCAGCATCTACTGGGGACAGTTAAATGTGAACATCCTCTTACCTCCTGTTGTGCCTGGGTATTCTTATGATCCAGTTCTAAAACTCGTTGAAAGCAGCGGCTAGCAGCCATGGCATTCCCTAGGGAAAGGTGGCACTTCCCTTCCCGGAGGTGGCCCTGGGAACACAGGTAAAAGGGATTTGCAAGAGCTGTAACAGGTGCAAACAAGGGACTGAATGAGGCGCCTGAAGGTCTCCACGTACCCGTACAAAGCTGTCGTCCAACCTGACTGACTGCTGAGCATCCTCCAGTGCTTCTCGGAACCTCCCCAACATCATGAGCGTGGCAGCTCTGTTCCCATAATAACTGGCATTATTGGGACATGTATCTGGAGACAATGCAAGACTCACTATCAGCGTCACACAGCAGCTGCACAACTTGCGGCACTTCACAACATTGGCCCTGACTGGCATTATCGATCTGGTGACATTTCCCAAGGTAATTAAAGCAGGCAAGAGGTTTTCATTCAGCAAGTGGTATCAGAAACCCCATTGGTGTGTTTGAAATCAGCAACCAGCTCCAATTTTAGACATGGTATTCAGCAAAGACTGATATTATCAGCTGTTCTCACCTATGGCTTTTGTGTAGTAGTTGAACGCTTCGTTGTAATCTTTCTTGGCATAGTACGCATTTCCCTGCTCCTTGAATGCTTCTGCTTCTCTGAAAGGAAGCAAAACACCACATTTTCAGAAGGAATGAACACCAGACAGATTGTGACCATGACAAGCATTTGATTCCCAAGCAACCTCAGTATAGCTGTTTAATGCTCCAAATTTAAGCTGGTTCTCGTGAGATCCCCTCAGCACACCCCATTTCCTGATGGCTCCCACATACTCCAGTGCTTTACCCAGGATACTCAGGGATATTTCCTGGCCAAATTTTACATGGATGCAATAGAAGCCTAAAGCCACCTTTGAGTCCCCTCAGAGAGTCCAATAGAACTCCCTGGTATGGAGTAAATTCAACAGCCCCCTCCTGCAAGGTGCTGCACCTCAGAACAAAAGAGGCAGTGCTGGCTCCTTCAGGAGTCCCACATACTTACGAACCAGAGCCAAGAACAATTTCCACATTCAAAAGACAGCTAAATCAGAGAAATATGGGTACAAGCCTGCAACAGAAGCCTGGCACTGCCTTGGCAACAGGTCTAGAAATAGTCCTCACACTCAAGAGCAAGCATTTGCAGAGACAGTTTGGGACATTTAAAAACACACAACATATGGTTTAAAGCAGCTTCCCTTAAACTCTCGAAAGCAAAGCTTCCCCTGAGGGAAACCAAGCCCCTTCTCTTCCCCCTTCTCCCTTCAGCCTTTCACCTGCACAGGGCAAGAGGGAGGGCACATCACGGTGATGGAACAGTGAATGTGAGCAGTGCTCAGCAGGCTGACCTGGGAGAGAACAAAGGGAATTGTGTTGGAACAAATTCCCATGTTTTCAGCCTTGCTCAGGCTGCCATTGGCCGTTCCCACACAACCACCTCACGCAGGGGTTGTTTTCACTGAGCCATCGAACATTTCCCAGCTGGCAGAACAATGGACACTGGGAGCTGGGAAGTGTGCTCTTCACTTTCAGTTTTAAGTTTTTCTGTAGGCTACACCCCAGCTGAGTCCAGCCACAGCCCTGCAGGAGTTAAACCCTGGGATGAGATGGGTAAGAACTGTGGCAGAGCAAGGAGTAGAACACACCACTGCACCCCTAGGGCCTTGTCCTGGCTCCCAGGTCAGCTCCTCCCACCCCTGCTCCAGAAAATGATGAATTTGCCCTTTGGAGAGGGGAACTGCCATCCCTCCTCTGCCACTCTCAGTATCACACCTGAGGCAGGTGCTGCAGCCTGGCTTTTCCTCAGGAGCCAGAACCCACCAGAGTCCCAGGAGTTCTGCACCCTCCCAGCTACACTGATGTGCAACAAAGATATGCCTGAGAGATGGAGCCATATCACAAGCATCAGGATGCAAACTCTGCATGATTAAAATGTTTCCAAACACAACCATCTTTTTTGAATATTACAGATCAAATATCCAAATACAGTGGAAAAAATACTCAGCACTTCTGCACTTTTGGAACCCGGGCAGTAAAGAGTTTCACTGTTCTCTTGTTTCTGATATCACAAATAGAAAAGAAAATCACAGATTTTAAGTTCCTTCCCTCAGGTCTCCGTTGTCTAAAGAAATAGGTGAACAGTTCTAATGGCAGAACCCACCTGAGCCACCATCACAACCTGTTCAGCACAGTGGGCCGAGTCATAAATCTTTGAGCCATTTTACCTGTCCTGAGAATTACCACCTAACAGACACAGCTAAAGGCTGGCTGCCAGAGCATCCCATCTGCCATAAATTGCTGGGAAGTGCTGGGAAAATGGGAGAAAGAAAACATAACCCCAGTAAAACCAATTTTCAGAAAGCGACTTTGAGGTGCCAGAGAAACATCCCCACACAAGGATTAATGTTTTCTACTCTTTTTTATTGGTCTGTCTTCCTTTTAAGCATTTTAATACAGATCAATGTATCAACAAGCCACAGTGACACTGGAAGAAAGAAGAGCACAGGTATTTCTGCTGCTCACATGGCCTAAGGCTTAACAATGAAAATTGTGAAAGCAAATCACCTCCACAGCATGAAGGCAAAGGACCTGCTGGAGCTGTCAGGCTGGGCTCGAGCTCCAGCACCAGGACAGGAGCAGCTCTGCCCTGTTGTGCCCTGATGATACACAGAGCACACAGCCCTTGTTTACCACGGCTCTGGCTCCAACAAGGAGAACTGCAGCCCCTGATCTCACTGGGGATTGTTTCACCCCAACAGATGCTGTGGTCTGAATGAGCTCATTCTGCCTCCTGCGCTGCTGGGGCCTGCGCTCCCCACTTGCTACTTTTGACACTGAAGAAGAATCGTGCTTTGCTAAAAATACGCCCCCAGCTGAATGGGTGTCTTTGTGACAGTCTGTGTCTTCGTGGGGCTGCTCCATGCTGGACACAGAAATGGAGAAGAGCTGCACCAAGGAGCTGGGTAAGAAGCTTGTCTTTCATCACTCACATGCACCACAGGCACAGGAGGGGCTGGTGGGAGTGATTCTCCTTGTGAGCGAGGCAATTATTTTTTTTCTCTTTTATGGTATTTCTCAGCATCTCTAATACTTGAAATACTTTTGTCCCAGTCACCCCAGAGAACCTGCCAGCATTGAACTGTGGGTTGGAAAAAACCTCCGAGGTCTTTGAGCCCAAGCTGTGATCGATCACCACCTTGTCAACCAGACCAGAGCACTGAGTGCAATGTCCAGTCATTCCTCAAACATCTCCAGGGATGGGGACTCCAACTGCTCCCTGGGCAATGCCTGACAACTCTTCCTGCAAAGAAATTCCACCTGACATCCAACCTGAACCTCTTCTGGCACAGCTTGAGGCCCAGGAAGACGAGCAGCAGCTGCGTGCAGTGACACTCCCTCGCACACTCAAGCTCTGAGGATGGAGCTCGCTGCCTGCCTGGGGAGAGAGGAAGCAGCACAAGGCTCCTTCTCCTCCCCGTGCCCTGTGAAAGCTCAGCCCCTCCTCATTCCAGCACAGCAGCTCTTGGAGAAGCCATCCTGCACACACTGACACAATCCCACGCTTGCCTAACAACTCCTGCCTCCTCCTCAGAGCTTCCACACGCTGCCCCCGCTCGAGTGCCGATCGTGGCTTCCACCTCCCACTCCAGCTCCCAATGAGACTCCTGCAGACACCTGATTTTCTGTCATGGGAACCTTTAGGGATTTGTAACCCAGCAGCTCTTGGTCCAGGTGTGCTGGCACAGCCCCTGGGTAGGGATGTGCCACAACAATACCACCAGTGACAGAAATCCAGCACCTAAGCAGGTGGCAGAGTCACTGTCTCCCAGCTCTCCTGACCCTCACTCCCACTTCACTGCCTGCCTCCGTTATGAAATGGTGGCAAAACCCTAAAATAGCCAGGATTTAAGAAAGGCTCCAAAATCCTGTCCTGACCAAGCAATCTTTCCTGTTAGGCTCTGGCAAAAGCAACATACCTGCCAATTTTGTGCAGTTCTTGCAGAGGCTTTTTCTTTAATAGGATATAGGTGCCTTTATCAGGCATTTTTGGGGGTGAAATCCCACCCAGATTCTCAGCTGTGACTCAGCTGCTGGGGTAAAATAAGTTGGGTGATCTCAATTCAGTTTACAGCAGGCAGATGTCTAGAGCTTAAAATTAGCCATCATGTTTGCCCCTGGACACACAATACTCTCCCCTCCCCTCTTTCAGGACTTGGAAGAGAAACAAAGCACTCCATGTGTCACAAAAATACACAGGATGCACTTTAGAGACCTGTCCTCAGGTAAGGTTTGACACTGAGTGAGGATTCAGGATTTATATTTACAACTTCCTCATGAGGGGCTGCAGAGGGGCAAGCACTGAGCTCTTCTCTCTGGTGGCCAGGGAATGGCTGAGGGAGGGTTAGGTTGGATATTAGGAAGAGATGCTTCCCCCAGAGGGTGTCTGGGCACTGGGACAGGCTCCCCAGGGCAGTGGTGGCACACAGTGTGTGTGTGTGGCTGGCTGGGCAGCGCTGGCACGCCGAGGCCAGAGCGGAGCTGTTTCCTGGCACATCAGCTCCCCCCAACGCGTTCCCGGCAGCTTGGCTCCGTGGGCAGCACACACACCATGGCAGACACTCAACGCAGCCCCCAGCCCGGGAAATCCGAGCCTGGACACGCAGAAATCTCCACCAATGGGCAAAGGACTCTCCTGCAGAAACACAACAACAGGCTGCCTCGAGCATCTCCAAGAGCAGAGCTGAACCTGAACCCAGAAGGTGCTCAAACCTCAGAACATTCCTCATACCTGAGGGCAAACTCAGAGGACCAAAAGAGCCACAAGAACCAAAATATGCCACAAGAAATCCAAGAACCGACCCAAACCTTCCCTGCAGCCATGAGTGAGAGCAGCAGCCGAGCCCCAGCTTTAATTGTGCCATTATGTAATTCCCAGAGCTTGGAATTAACCTAATTCCCAGCAATGTCCCCATCACGCCTGGCAGGTCCACAGTGTAACTTTTGTGAAAACCTATGGAAGGGTCTAGAATCAGCCTAAGAGTGCTTTTCTGAAGGAAGCAATTCGTTTCAAATGAAGGAAGCCAGCCAGCTTAAGAATTCCAGGGGAAAACAACTACATTATGATTCACCTCAAAAAAGCACATTTCATGTTAAAGAAATAGGCTGAAACTGTAGGTATGGGTCACCTTTTCCTACTGGATAAACCAACTGCCTAAGTTAGATATTCAAATACCCTAGAGATGCATGGGGAAGCAAACAACTACACAAGTACCTTCTGCTGCTTCTGGTATGATCATAAGATCATAAAATAATTCCAGATGAGTAAAATGGGCTGGTTTATCACCTGAAAACCCAAAGTGCCCATTTACAGGCAGAACAGGAATAGCAGAGCCTTCTCCAGGTTATCCCAGAATGACTGGGTGCCCCTCAGATGGCTCAACCCTCCCGCCAGTGCCGGAAAAGCAGAAAGCTGGTGAGAAATGACATCTATTCTGGAGGAGCCTCACTGAGATGCACTGGAAAAGCCTCCTGGTGCTCACCAACACCTGCAGACCTGACCAGTGACCACAGCCTGGCCAGGCCCACAGCCTCTGGGACTCTGTATGGGCCACTCCATGCTCGTCACTTTGCTGTGGGAAACGTCGATGCCCCGCAGAAGCACCAACACATCCCAAGCTTGCAGCAGGGGCTCTGCAATCTCCTGACAGTATTTTCCCAACAGCTAGATGTATTTCTTTTTAAGAGGCTTCCACATGCTCCAATGCTGAAGAAGGAGAAAGATCCAGCCTGGAGCACGCACAGGAGCCAAAACCCTGAGGTGCCAGGAAGATGACAAGGAAATTCTCCCTGGCAAAGCTCCAGGGGCCCAAGCTCATAAAGCAGCTGGGAGCAGGGAAAAAACTGTTCCCATGGTTGAGAAACCTTTAAAATTAATGAAGAAACAAGTGAGGTTTTAGGGGCAGCCCAGTCCTGCTCATCAGCTGCTCCGTGCTGGTGCACCAACGGATAAAATTAACACAATTACATCAACACTTTCTGCCAGGACCCCAACAAGCCATGAGGCAGCAGCAGACAATAATTATCCTGTGACCACACTCCATTCCTGTGCTCTGGACACCCTGGGAGCCCTCTGGCATGTCTGCAGCTGCTTCAGAGCGTTAGTTACAGCCATTCTGAAATGCAGATTTCCCCTTTTGCTTGTTTTCTAACTTTCCAGTTTTATTAAGCCACAGAGAACAGAATCCTGCATTTGGACAAAGGTGAGTCCTTGAGCAAAGTATCCATATGTATGTAATCCCTAAATGGAAACAACAGAACATAGAACCCTCGTTTGCTAAGGATGCTGAAAAAGTTTTCCCTTATTTTTGCTGATTTTTACAGAAGGGAGCACAGATACATCCCAAAGGCTGCACCAAATCAGTGTGTCCCATGCAGAGCTCACCCAGCTCTTGCCTGGTCCTGGATCTTTCACAAACATCTGACACCTTCTGAGGCTCCAACTCCACTCCCCAATACAGCAATTATTGCTCTGATTTCCTTGAGAGCAACTGAGCTACCACAGTGAAACAGGAAGGGCTGGGGTAGGGAAGAAGTTAATGCACAGAACTGCAAAGAAATCGGGGTGTGCAGAGCAACACCAAAGAATCAGCTCCTGCCAGTATGGGTTCATTTTAGCAAGGGAAAGGTGCAACATCCCCAGAAGAACGTGAAAAGGAAACATTGTAAAGGCACCTAATGAAAGCTGTGAAGGGCACAGCCTCAGGAAAGAATTAAAGAGCTGGAGGTCACTCCTTGCAGACACCTGTGCCTTCAGCCAGGTTTTACCTCTGTGAATTTCTCCCATTTCAAACACCACAATTTGCTTGCCCAGGGGGCAGGAGTGATGTGCCCACACAGGCCTGTCCCAGCCTCACAGGCTGGGCGATCCCAGTGCTCTGTGAGCTCCAAGTGCCTCCTCAGCAGCTCCTCCCTTCTTGCTCAGCAGGACCTCCCGAGGGAGCTTCTCCTTGGGCCTCACTTCCATAGAATCCCTTGAGCCATCAATGGGAGTCTGAAACCACCATTCCTCAGAGGCCACTTTTGGTTTTGTTTCCTCTTCTTCATTCCACTGAATCATCCTCCAGAGCAAATGCCTCACCTCCGGCAGGAACAGCTCTTTCCTTCCAGCTCCCTGAGAGACGAACCCAGCACCTCCCACTATGGAAAACCAGTGGAGTTTCCTGGACAGGCACTTTCCCACCTCTCTGGCCACAGCGCTCCAGCTCACTCATTCCTGGGGGGATTACCTGTGGGAAAGGTGGGGATCCCACCTTGCCCTGCCTCAGGTGACACTGGCAGCTCCCTCGGGCAGGGTGCACCAGAGCACGGCACAGACACATCCGGAGCTCCCGGATGATGGAGCATTCCCGGAGCAGGGCTCTGCACAAGGCGTTTTTCCCGTTATCCACAGCAAGGCAGGACAGAGTGAAACCCACTGTGGGCAGGTTTCAAAGGGACCGAGAACCAGGGCAACGGGGTGACGAAGCAGCAAAGGGTTCAGGAGCTTGGAGCCTCCTCTTCCCACGAGTTTAATCCTTCCCTCCCCAGCGCGGGGGACGGCGAGCTCCCCGGACACCGGTGAGGGTGTGTGGCCTCGGGACACAGGGTGTGAACTGCATTTCTGGGACACCCCGGTAACGGGTGGATGTTCAGATCCCGGTGCACACGGAGGCCGCGGGAGCTCAGTGGGACACACCGGCACCGCATCGCAAAGCCAGCAGCTCCCGGGCCCCGCCGCGTGCGGCCCGTGGCTGTCACCGCCCGCCAGGTGAGCCCCGGGGCGCCGCCGCTCCCGGCCGGCCGGGACAGAGGACTTTGCCCGCGGGGTCCGCCCGGGCAAGGAGCGAGCGGAGTCCCCGGGCGCGCTCCCGGCCCTGCCGAGCACCTGCGGCCGCCATGCACCGCGGCCCCGGGCCCTGCGGCACTCGCAACCTCTCCGGGCCGCGGCCCGCCCACCGGGAGGGACAGGGGCCGCCCTCTCCCCGCCCGGGCCGCCGCTCTACCTGCGCGCCTCCTCGTCGCTGTCGGTATCGCCGGGCCCGTCGGGCGCCGCCATGACCACATCGCACTCGGCCTCGGCCGCCGCCGCCGCCGCCATCTTACCGCGCGGGGCTGGGCCGGACCGAGGCGGGGCGGGGCGGGGCGAGCGCCGGAACGGGCGGAGCCTCCGCCGGTGGGGCGGGGCGGGGGCAGACCGGCAGGGGGAGCCCGCAGAGGGGCCCGGCGGCGGCATCGGGCGGGGCCGGGACCGGGAGATGGGCGGGACTTGACCGGGAGGTGGGCGGGGCGTGTACAGACCACGCCCCCTTCCTGCGCATGGCAGCGCCGTGTCTCGCGGTCCGCCCGCCCACAGGGGGGCGCTGTGGTGCCGCCGCGTCCGTCCCGCGCCGCCGGTGAGGCTCGGCCGCGCCCGCCCCGGTGCGGCGGGATGGGCAAGAGCTGCAAGGTGGTGGTGTGCGGGCAGGCCTCGGTCGGGAAAACCTCCATCCTGGAGCAACTGCTGTACGGGAACCATGTGGTCGGTAAGCGCGGCTTCCCCGGGAAGCGGCGACCTCGGGTGTAGCGGGCAGGTCCGGCCCTGGGCAGTGCTGGCTGTGGGGATCCCCCCGGGCAGGGCTGTCCCTGCTCACCCCCAAACACAGCGGCCGCGGGCGGGGAGGGCACGGCGGGACAGCTCCCCGGGCTGGGTTCCCACGTGGCTCCTGCCCTCCCCGCCAGGCTCGGAGATGATCGAGACCCAGGAGGACATTTACGTGGGCTCCATCGAGACGGACCGCGGTGTGCGGGAGCAGGTCCGCTTCTACGACACGCGGGGGCTGCGCGACGGGCTGGAGCTGCCCAAGCACTGCTTCTCCTGCACCGACGGCTACGTGCTGGTCTACAGCACCGACAGCAAGGAGTCCTTCAAGCGTGTCGAGCTGCTCAAGAAGGAGATCGACAAGTCCAAGGACAAGAAGGAGGTGAGACCCCCTGGAGAAGGGGCTGCCAGTGGGATCTGCTCCCCTGGGGCAAGTTCTCACCTTTGTTTTCTCGGGCTTGTCACAACATACCGCTGGGTCCCTGATCCATGGGTTACTGATCTGTGAGGCTCCCAGCAGTAACAGGTTGTCTCCTGGGATGCTCTTTGAGCATACAGGTGCTCAAAAGCTCCTTCCACTTTGGGGCTGGTTTGGGATACACAGACCTCAGCAGGAGAGGAAGGGAGCGCTGAGATCATTTGGTTTCAGAAGGCCTTGACATGGACGGGGAATCAGTGGCAGGGCCAGGCCCACCATGGCAGGTCTCCATGGCAGAGCCAGCCAGCCCTGCAGCTCCGTGGTTGGTCATCAGGGGCCCTTCTCACCCTTTTGGAACAGGTCACCATTGTGGTTTTGGGCAACAAGTGTGACCTGCAGGAGCAGCGCCGGGTGGACCATGATGCAGCCCAGCACTGGGCCAAGGGCGAGAAGGTGAAGCTGTGGGAGGTGTCTGTGGCTGACCGGCGCACGCTGATCGAGCCCTTCATCTACCTGGCCAGCAAGATGACACAGCCACAGAGCAAGTCTGCATTTCCCCTGAGCCGCAAGAACAAGGGCAGCGGATCCATGGATGGCTGAGCCTGCTTCCCCTTCCCTTCCACAGCCGCCTCCTCTTCCTCACCTTCCTGCTTCCCTCGCACACACCTCCTGCTGAGTCCTGTCTGGTGTCACAGAGCCTGTGGGAAGCAGGTGGCAGGAGGAACAATCATCCCAGGGCTAGGAATGGTCCTGGCAGATGAGAGAGGCAGTAGGACAGGAGCCACTCCTCTCTCTGCCCAGCCCCTGCAGTGGTCAGAGGTGCTATAGGAAGATCACTCAGTGACCCCCTCTGCTCTCAGGTGCAGGCTGGGAGAGTGGAACAGAGGCACAGCACAGGCTAGCTGGAACGTTGGGATCAGCTCCACATCCGGAGGGAACAACTTCCTCTTTTTCTGTTTCCTGATAACATGTGGGCAGAGCCTGTTTGCTGGCCCTGCTTCCAGCCAAACAGCTGTCCTTGCCCTGCCCCAGCTGGCTCTGTGCTGCTCCCTGGCAGGTTGTCCCTTACTCTGGCAGTGTTCACTGCTCCTTTATGCACTGGAATATCCAGACATGCTGCCCCAGGGAATGCCTAGAGCAGGGCAGGTGCTGTTCTTGAGGGCAGGGTGCCCAAATCCATCATTCCAGCCCTCCTCTTCCTGAGTGCAGACTCAGCCACGAGCTTGGAGGAGATGGGGTTGTGCTTAACCTGCCTGCCTAGATCCTTGGAGGAGCTGGGACTATACTTACACTGCACACCCCTGATGCTTTGGGCTATGGCAGCTCTCACTGCCCACCTGTCACAATGCTGCCTCCTCTCAGCATAAGACAAGGCACAGGTGTCCCAGTCCTACCCAGTAACTCTCGTTCCCTTCAGGTAATCTGGATGTAGGAAAAGAACTGATGAAAAACTCCAATGTGTTTATACTTGTTCCTTTTATTTACTGAGTAACACAATAAAGCGACGAGATTCGGTTATCAAAATATTTTCCTTTTTTTTTTTTTCCCAACAGTTATAGTACATCAAAAAAATATACAATGAACATTACAGCAGGGTACTGGCCAAGTCCCTAGAGTCTGGATATTCCATTTTGGGTTTTTTTTTTTTCTGGTTTTTTGAATCAAACTTCACATCACTCCAAGGTTATTTACAGAGGGGCACACGTTACCGAGCGCTATGGACTATCCCTACTCCTAGTACAGCATGTGCTAAGTCAAAGGCAGTAAATGCTTTGGAGAGCAGGAGGGGATTTGGGGGGATGCCATAACGGGGGTTTCTTACGCAGCTCGTTGCAGTATTATTGTTACTAGAAGGAATGGCTTTCACAGGGTTAAAGTGCCAAGAACAGGAGTGCGTCAGGACTCCACTGGTGAGGGGCAAGGAGCAACCATGGCTCCAGCACAGGCTTTTTGGAACAAGGGAAGGGAACAGGCCCAGTGGTGCCAAGAAGCTCTGCAAGCTGGAGCCCAGCTGCTCCTGGCTCCCCATGCTTCTGAGGGGCTGGGCACAGCACCAGGGGCTCACGGCACAGGAGGGGACCCACTGTCCTGCTGGACTGGGGGTGACCCCCAGGGCCTGGGAAGGGCACAGTGAGACGGGCAGGGGTGGCTGGAGATGCACCAGCCATGGGTTGCTTGGCACTGGGGAGTGGATAGAACAACCCTCCTTCCCCTGGGGCCCCACCAGCACAGGCTCCTGTCCCCTGGGATGTGGGGTCCCTTTGTGTCCCCCCTGGGCTGTGGGACCATCTCCCTATCCCTGGCAAAGCTGTTCTTGCTGGGAGCCTTCCTTCCCTCTGCTGTGCTCCAAGCCACATGTCCCACCACTGCTGCAAGACCTTTCCATTGTCTCCATGCACAGCTGCTCAGTCTTCTCCTGGTGCCCTCTCTCTACTCTCCTCCTTCCCTGGGGAAGGGATGCCCTGAGCAGGTGAATTCATACCCAGGGGCTCCCTCACTCTCCTGTCTCTGTGACAGGAGTGCAGTGGTGGCTCCATGGTTGGTGCTGCCCACAGATCCTGCAGGTGTGTGCTCCCTCCTGCAGCTTCCCTGTCCTTGCCAAGGCTCCAGCCCTGGGAAGCAGATATGTTTCAGCCATCTGAGTCACCCATTGGCCACTTCCCATTCACCTCCCCATGCCAGGACCCATCCTGAGCATCGGCGGAGCACGCTGGGCAAAATATCTCTGAAATCCAGGTGCTGCTTATGGCCAAGACATCAGATATGTGTGTGCTTGTGCGTGTGGATTCCCAGGTGCACACACCAACCTGCCTCTTCCCGAGGGCTGGGAGGGAATGGGAGTCACAGCAGAGGTCTGAACCAGCACCCTGGGCTGAGGACAGGACAGAGCTCAGTGTCACGTTGGTTCTTCTGCTCCCACCACTGTTCCAGCTGCATGGATGCATCAGCACCAAAGGGAATCGCAGGCGGCCGATGCGGCGGGTGAGCTGCCCCCCTGGATTGCATAGATCGGGGTGGGGTGTTCCTCCAGCGAAAGGTCCATTTGGGATGCAACTCTCTCTATGTACAGCAGCGTGCTGGGCACCCAGAGCTCCGCAGTGACAGTCCCAGACAGGTCATGGTTGGGCTGTGTGAGCACAGTGAAACACAGAGCTATGGCCTCGAGGTCCCTCCAGAGCCCGGCATTCCGCAGGTTATGGGTGCACCCCGATTGTCCAGGCTGCTGAGGACACCTTTGTTTTCGGGAATCATCAGGATTCATTCCTGGAAGCTCCTAACTGGGATGGGATTGGAGGGCTGGGCACGGCAGGTGAGCAGCAGCATTGCCTTTCACTGGAGAACTGAAAGTGCTTTAGGGACATTCACTCAGCCTCACAGCATCTCCCGGGAGGTAGGGGCAGGGCTGTCCCCACGGTGGGACAGAGACAAGGACAGGTGCCAAGCACAGGGTCACCTCCTCTCGGGGAGCCAGCACCAGACAGACCTGGTGCTCCCGGCCTTGCTGGGCGTGAGTTGGGCCCAGCTTGGCCACATGCCCATCGTGTGCTTCTGGGGCCAGGGCAGGGCCCGTGTGCTTTGGAGGGAGGAGGCGTCGCCCTGGGGTCAGCTATTGCTCTCGGAGTGAGGATACGGTCGGTGTGGCCGGTGCCCGCCACCGCAGGGGCTCTTTGGCTGGTGGGACGTAGGGAGCTGTGGGGACAGGGGGCTGGTGGGTGGCACAGAAACCCCCTGCCAGCACAGGCAGGTGCAGGGTTGGCAAGGGCACAGCCAGCCCAGGCTGAGAGAGAAACTGTCAGCTTCCCACTTGTGCTGGGGTTGTTTCTCCCAGTAAGAGCCGGGCTGAGATTCCCCTCGCAGTTCCCTTCCCACTGGGCTGGCAGGGACTAGAGGGATGCTCCTTCTCCCAGGGACCAGCCAGCTCCTCTCCTTCCAGTCTGGCAACTGGGAGGGCGATGAAGAAGCAGCCAGCAGGCCAAGGACAGGCAGGCTCTGGCCATGAGACGGTCCTGCTGATTTGGACACTGTCTTCTTCCGTGCACTGCCTGGGCTCATCTGCTGAGCACGGGGCCAGCACAGGCTGGGGGAGCGGTGGGGATGCGCGGCGGGGCTGGCCGGGCTCTGTCAGGGCACCTCTCTCCAGTGGGAGCCCTCTCCAAGCAAAGGAGAAGCCGGGGTTGATGTCTACGACTACATTTTCCCAGCAGCCAGGAGAGCAGGTACCAGGAGCACTGCCCCCAGCGCGCAGCCCCCGCAGCCCAGCCCAGCTGCAGTGGACAGACCCTCGGTGGGCCAGCGGCTCTAGTAGGGTGCGAAGACGATGGGACCCGGCGTGGGGCGGACGTGGGCCGGCGGCGTTCGGAAAAGGGCTGGTCCGAGGATCGGGGCTTGGAAAAGGGTGGTGGCAGCTGCTGGTCGCAAGGCAAGGGGTCCAGGCATGGCGCAGACAGCAGCGGCGGTCAGCGGGCTCGGCAGGAAACGGGTTGCCAGGGTTTTGGTGAGGTGCTTCTGCAAAGCCAGCTTGGACTGCAGGGAGGGAGGAGGAGACACCGTGAGACTGCAGAACAGGTGGAGGAATCACAAGTGCTGCCATTGTGAATGCTGCTGCCAAAGCACTCCCGAGTTATCCCCATGCTGGCCTTCCCAGGAATGGACTCAAAACCCGCTACAGAGCTCACTCTCCCTGAGGGGAGAAGCTGAGCTCTGGTGATGGAAACAAAGGTTTAAGGGAAGCAGCTCCCGTAACTCACTGCAAGGACGGCTGATGGCGAGCAAGGCTTTGTGAGCAAACGGAGCAAGTGCTGTGCAGGGAGACAGGTACCTTGAGAATACTCACTGCAAGGGCAGCATTCTTCTGCAGCTTGTTGTAGGGGCTGTACTTGGGCTTGGGTGGCTTCCCTGCCAGCCTGTCTTTGTGCCTCCGGCTGCTCATGTGCTGGGGAGGAAAACAGCTGGATCACTGAGAGCCAGGACAGTGTACAGTGCAGCCCAGGTCTGTGGGGACACCCATCACCCTGCAGGGACCATCGGGTACCCACACCCTGAGTCCCTGCACGTCCACACCCGGTGCCTGGGCACTCCCAGGGCATTGTCACCTGCTTGAGCTGGGTCTCGGAGTTCACGTAGATCTCGCACACTTGGCAGTGAAACGCCTTGTTCTGGATGTTGATGCTGCCCTTGTTCCCGATCCGCTTGGACTTGTGCCCTGCCCGGGAGAGCAGCTTGCCCCGGCCTCGCCGCAGTTGGGTGCCGTGACCTTCCAGCATTGACTTGTGCTTGGCGCCTGGCGAGAGGGGACGCTCAGCAAACCCAGCCCAGCCCTGTGCCAGCACCACGGCAGTGAGAACAGTGCCCTCCAACAGCTCCAGGGGAACCCCACCAAGCTGTGCCCAGCAGCAGGCAGAGGGGACAGGGAGCTGCCTGGGAACCCAGACTTTTGTCGGTGCTGCACAGCTCGTTCCCAAACCCTGCCAAACTGCACATTGCAAGCAGAGCAGAGATGCTCATCTTCCCAGAGACCCCCCTCCATGTGCCAGCTTCGGAGATGCTGCTATTTTGAGCATGCACTGGAGCCTGTCGCCTGTCCTCGGGCATTAGCACAGTCTGCAGAGTCGGGCACGCGCCGCTCGCTGTGCTGCAGCATCTGAACCATGCCCAAGGTCAGAGAGGAGCCAGCCATGGAGCCAGGAATAGCTCAGCAGGGTCACAGCAGGTGGGGAAGGAGGAACCCAAGATCCCTACACACCTGGGGACAGAGCACCCCATCCTGTCCCTGCCAGTGCCAGGATGGCGAGAGTGCATGGGGAGCAAGTAATTTAAGCCCCTGCTAATTCATTCTATTTTTTAAGGCGTGAAGCAAGGAGCTGTGTGACAGCCACGGAGCAGCGCCAGCCTGCAAATGTTTGTTTGTTTGTTTGTTTGTTTGTTGTTCTTTTTCCCCAAATCAGCTCCTGAATTTGTAACTGGAGCTGACAAAAGCAAAAGAACACGTCTGTAGCTGAGCCTCAGCAGTGTCCTGAGCCAACCCTGCACACGGCAGCTGCTGCTGCCCCAGTAGGCAGTGGGGTGGGAGGAACTGGTCCCCAGAACTGACTGAGCTGGGGCAGGAAAGGACCTTCCATTTAAAGCTGGGGTGCCCAACTTAAGCATCCTCTAGAGAAAGGGGTGAGCCAGGAGCTGGAACTGCAGGGCCTGCAGACCCAACTGAGGACCCCTGTACCATGGCTGCCACCCCCTGCTACCACCCTGGGGGTGGGTCTGGCCACCCCCAGGATTCAGGGGGACCCTGAGCAGCTCCCACAGCTGCCCACCCCAAGGGGCTGCCCCGCACAGCCCAGGAGTCATTGCAGGCTATGGACATTCACAGTTCATTGCATTCTCAGGGATCTTCTCCACAGGGCCACAAGCCCAAACCACTGAGCTGCTTTGGCAAGTATTATTCCAGGTTTGGGAGAAGCCCTGGCTATCAACTTCAAGCTAAATGGAAAATAAAATAGCCTCAATCACTTGATTAAAAGTAGCTGGAAATGTCCTTAATTGAGATATGAATAGTAACAGTGTTTGACCTTGTGAAAATTCACCCTAGAAGCTGCAGCCCAGGTAAAGCCCCATGGCTGATCTGTGCAGGTCATTTTAATGAACATTTTTTAATTACAGCAGCACTCATTATTGCTCACTACTTCATTGCAGGGCTGCTTGGTTATGGGGCATGGCTGGGCTTTGCTCAGAGCCCCAAGGAAGTGTCAGGGGGGCCGTCCCCCTGTCCCCCCAGTAATGCCCTTACCAGTGTTGTGAGCCTCCAGCTGGGACAGGGAGTTGACGGTCACTTTGCAGGTGGGACAGTACAGGTGCTGTTTGCTCTTTTTCCCCTCTTTCTCACTCTCAGGGGCCGAGCTGACGCTGCTGCCTGACTCAGCTGTCTGTGCCTCAGCTGCCTGGGCGGATGAGGAGGCCACGCTGGTGGCATCTGAGGTGCCCTCCGATAGCTCAGAGGCTGGTGGGGAGCCCAGCGGGGCAACAGTGCCTGGCAGCTCCACAGGTGGTTCCTCAGCACTGGGCACCAGCCCCAGGCTGCTGCCTTCACCCTCCGACTCCTCCTTCATCCTCTGACTGGCATCAGCTGTTGGGAGGGAAAGGAAAGGGGGAAAAGGGGAAAAGAAAAAGAAATGGGGAGAAGGAGAAAGTTCTGTGCCTGAACAGGTTTTCTGGATTTTGGGGAGCACCCCCGTCCTCCTCAAGACCAACTCAGACAAGTCTGCATGCATTCATCCCTGCCAAGGGCGGCTCTTCCCCAGGTCTCTCCTATTACAGCTGTTATCTGTAATAACAGATAACAGATAATGGAATCTGGGCTCAGCACAAAACCCCAGGTGAGCTCTGGTGCTGCCACGGCTCCCACCAGCCCCATCCCTGCATGTGGCAGAGCCCTGGGGATGTGTGAGACAGAGCTGGCTTTCTCTCCTGCATCCATACAAAACACATCCCAGGGACACCAAATCACAGGGAAACACCCCCTGCTCCCCCACGGGCACAGGATCTCATTTATAAACCAGTGGCACCTCTGCCCCACCGACCGCAGCCTCCTCAGCCCCACAGCCCCTCTCATACCTGTGCTGCCCAGCTCCCCACTGCCCACGGGGCTGGGGGCCAGGTCGGCTGCACTGTCCTGGCCAGGGGTCCCTGCTGCAGCCCCCACCACCTTCTGCTTGTTCTTCATGGCCTCGATGGCCTTCAGCCTCCGCGCGTGCTTGTGGCCCTTGTAGTGAGCTTCTGCCTGGTTCTGGGGGGGAGACCGGGATGGCCAAGTCACTGCTGTGACCAGACAGACAGACGGACATGGGGAGGGCAGGTGATGGGCTCAGACCCAGCATGTGGCCACTCAGGGATGTTTCTAGTGCAGCCACCTTACCTGGTGGCATCCACCCCCAGGGCAGGACCACTGCAAGGCTGTTGGGAGTGAGGTGTAGCACAGAGGGGGTGTTGGGAGTGGGGTGTAGCACAGAGGGGGTGTTGGGAGTGGGGTGTAGCACAGAGGGGGTGTTGGGAGTGGGGTGTAGCACATGGGGGTGTTGGGAGTGGGGTGTAGCACAGAGGGGGTGTTGGGAGTGGGGTGTAGCACAGAGGGGGTGTTGGGAGTGGGGTGTAGCACAGAGCCCTTTCCCTCCTCTCCCCAGCCTGCTCTGACACCAACGTATTGAGGCCAAGGTATCACTCTCTAAGACATCACAACATTGCTTGCTTGGTGAGATAAGGACCCTGCTCGGATTAAATGCATCAAGTCGCTCCTAAAAGCAGCTTTCAGGCAAAATTTATGACTCCAGAAATGTACAATGAATTGTTGCTGTAAAAACGAAATAAAGAGGTTCTCTGGTGGGGAGGACACATCACCCACTGTATCCTAAGGGGTGTCCAACTCACGGTTCACATCCCCAGCTCCTCTCTCTCAGTGAACGCTGGATAATGAAGCGCGACTCTGATGGATTCACGTCTGCACCAAACTGATAAAAATGGCCACGAAAAAAATCCCCTGAACACTGGTGTCCTCCCAACAGGGACAATGCTGCATTGTCCCCCAAAACAACCCCAGTTTGGCAATTTATGGAGAGAAACCTCACTATGAATTAGATACTGTGCCCCTGCGTTGGGCAGATTAATTTGCACAGCATTCCAGGGGGCCAGCTGAGGATTCCCGGGCTCGGCAGGGGGAAGCATCCTATCCCGTCCCATCCCTCCCCCTGTGGCTTCCCAAGGGCTGGGAACAGGGAGCTGGGGCTGTGGTTGGTACGTGGGAAAGCAAAAGGCCAGTCCGAGCATGGTGCCTCATTAGCAAAGACAATAAACTCCCCCTGGATAACAGGGCTGGGTACAGCTGAAGTAGGTCACAGCCTCCATGCTGGAACAGCCGCAGGCTCTGAGGGTCTGGGCCAGCTGGGGGGACCTGGAGGGACATGGGCAGAGTAGGAACAGGGGCATGGGGTGCTCACAGGGGCACTGGGAACACGTAGTGGGACTGACTCTCCTGGCACAGCACCTCTAGCTGGGAAGCAGCCTGAAACAGGGAAGCAACCCTTTTCCTGAGCTGCTTGGCTGTGGAGCGGAATCATGAAGCCCAGAACCAGGGAGCTGTGCTGGCAGAGCAGCACCAGCCCCAGGCACTGCAGATCCAGCATGGCCAGGCTGGCATGGCTCCTCTGCAGGCAGCCCGGGGAGGCAAGAGCAGCTCCAGGAGCGCACAGACACCGAGCACCGGCAGCTCCGCTGGATGAGACCGGCCCATCGCTGGGGATGCCCCTGGCAGGGGCTGGCCCCGTGTCCCCTGCTCGCTCCCTGCCCCATCCACAGCCCCGCTCACCGCAGAGTTGAAGCGCAGGTGGCAGATGTTGCAGGAGATGAACTGCTTCTTCTTGAGCGGGGCTGGCACGCCGAAGGTGTGGCTGATCACCGCCTTCTGCACCGGGTCCATCTGGAACGGGAGGGAGGGCAGAGGGAGGCTGGGTGCTGTGTCCTGATGGCTGCCCCAGCATGGCACCATGACCTGGTGACCCCCACGCCTGTCACACTCCCAAGGAGCCACTGCCAGTGCCGCAGAGCTCACACTGGGTGGCTGGAAGGAGCAAGGGGCTGCATCTGCTGAGGAGCCCTGCGGCCACGGAGGCTCCCCTGCACACGGCAACGTGCTGTGGCAACACTGGCTCCTGTCCTGCTTAAACCATTCCTGAATCCATCAAATCCACAAGGTTCGAATGTCAGCTGTGGTCTGGCAGAAGGGACGAGACCCCATCTGTGTGTCCAAGTCTCCTCTCCCCCCACACAGACACTTGTGTCACAGGTGGCAAATTGCCAGTTTCTGTTTGAACCTCACTGGCTACCCTTGACCTTAGCAGGAGCAGAAACCACCAAAGTGGGGGACAGAGACAAAACATCCGGCCATTCATTCTCCATGTGCTCTTCACCTGAGAGTTGGAATGTCCCCAGGCAATGCCAAAGGCACGAGCAGGGCCATGTGTGCCAGCCCATAGGACACTGAGAGCCCACATGGGTGCCAGGGCAGGAGGGACATCAGTGCTTGCTGCCACAGACACAGCTCACCCAAGATACAGTGCCCACAAAATCCCAACTCAAACCCAACAATGACAACTCGGTCATGGGGCTGGGCACACACAGAACCATTTCCATGACCTGCCAGGAGCCATGTCTGTCTTCCAGCCTGCCCAGGGCTGTGGTGGGGCCAAGAATGTGGCCAGTGCCAGGCCCTGGCCCTTCTGTCTCGCCCCAGGGCTCGGCCTCATTCCACAGCCCAAGCACCAAACTGCTTCCAAAAGCCATAATTGTTTCTAACGAAATGCATTTATTAAGGAAGAAAACATAAGAATAACCTCTTTGTCTGAGCGTGGCTCCAATCTATAATGCAAGTATTGTTCCCTACCCTGTGGCACAGGGAGATTATCTTATCTGAGTCCTGCTGTCAGGAGAGCCCGGGGTTTTCAGCGATCGTATTTCTCTGCAAAGCTATTTCACTGCCGAGACAGGTGCATCAGTCTTCGAGGCACATGCCTGGACAACAGCACCATTATCAAGACCCCAAATTCCTTTCCAGAAGTGAGCAGAATGGTAAAAGCAGGTGATTAATGAAGTGCCTGTTTGCTATGAAATTTTACTCACTTATCTGGCATATAAATGAAGAGGCATTTGGGGTTCAGCAGAGACCTGGGGGAAGCTACAGATGGCCAAGATGCTGTTCCATGCCTGACAACAAACATTGCAATGTGCTGCTGGCAGCACCCTCATGCTGCTGGGCTGCTGGGCCAGCACTTGTTTTCCAGAGAAACACCCACCTTTCCATTCAGAAAAGAAAAATGGCTCCAACCTTCCCAGCAGTGTCAGCCCCCAGGTTCCAGCCGGTTGCTCCCACCAAGCACCACCAGCTCCCACCAAACACCGGCACCCACTGAGCACTGCCAGCTCCCACGGGTCATCCACACCCTGAGCACTGCGGAATGAGCAGGGTGGGGACCGGAGGAGGAGGCAGAGGGAAGGGAGATGCTGGCACAAGGACACAAATGAGGCCAGGGACCATCCTGGCACCATCCTAAGGCTGCAAGGGAAGCTGGTGGCAGCAGGGCCATGTCTGAGCCTCAACTACACGGTGGTGGTGCTGAACAGCCCCAGCAGTGTCTCCTCATCCTCCTGGGGTTATGGCACCAGCCAGGTGATGGCACCAACCTGTCTCTGTCCACCTCCTGTGCTTTTGCCAAGTCCACCCTGCTCGACCCCGTGGCACAGCAATGAGCTGTGTCCACCAGAGCACCTGCAACTCACGAGCACAGCACTCACGAGCTCCCAGGGGCTGGGCTGGGCAGCTCAATCACACCTGGCTCCTCACCCCAGCCCCAGGCATCCCAGCCAAGGTGGCCATTGCTGCTCCTGCTGTCCCAAGGTGAACACAAGCAGTGTCTCAAGCCTTCAGTTGCCCATCCCCATGGGAGCACACACGGTCCCAGGTGCTTTGCCAGAAGCCCAGCCCAGCTCCAGCCCGCACTGAGCACGTCTGGTGCCACCTGAGAGCCCTTGTGCTTCTCCCCAAATGCAAACACAAACATCCCTCTACCTCTTCTCCACCACTCACCCTCGCAGCTCTCTCAGATATGGAAAAGTCCCCGCAGCTCCCGCGGGGCTGGCGGGGGCTGTGCTGCAGCCGTACATACCAGTCCTGCAGCCAGGGACTGAGGCTTTCCTGGCTGTTTCCAGAAGAATGGAGCCAGCAACAGAGGTGGCTTTGGGCACCGTGATGTTGGGGAATAAAGATCCCAGCTTTATAGTCAATTTGTATTGACTCACATTACTTTATTTATCCCTGGATGTTTCTGCTGATATAAATAGCGATCCCTGCGCCGAGCTCCCTGCGGCCGCTGAGGTCAGGAGCAGGAATTCACAGGGATGCAGCATCCGTTCAGATCGCGTCTGCTGACGGTGTTTTACGAGGCGCTGCTGGGTCCTGGGGATTTGCAACATCCCAAGCTAAGTGAAGAGCCTCTGGAGCAAGGGTTTTTTTTTCCCTGGTTGTTGCTGTAAGTGACAGGAGGCAGCTTGGAAGGGTTTTGTTTGCTCCGGAGTAAAACATCTGCTGGGTTCATGGGAGCCCTGTGACCTGCTCTGAGTGCAGAGTGTTCTGCTGGGCAGTGCAAACAGCTCCTGCTCTGCAGGGCATTGCTGAGCCCTCACAGCATCACCAGCGATGCAGGGCATGAAAGGGGAACCTCAGGATCCTGCTGTAGAGCAGCTCCAGTGTGGCAGCGACCTCAGCAAAGGGCAGACCCTGATCCTGACCCTGACCCTCTTCCCCACACTGAGGCTCAAGTGGAGTCTGACCAGCCTGGCTCAGGACACAGGGATGCTCCAGCCCTTCATCCTGTGGGATGGAAATTCTGCTTTGGCTCCTCCAGAGCCGCCAGCCCAGCACACCCTGAACCTCACCCAGCCTCCTTCAGCCACAACTCCAGCACAGACACACCCCAAAGGGGCAGCTCCTGCCCCTGGACCATCAGCCAACAGCACAGACTGGGCTCAGGTCTGAGCTCAGGGTGGTGGGCTCCAGACCCCCAGATGGCTGGGACAGCCTCCCCTGGCATCTCTGTCCATGTCTGGCCCATCCTCTGTGGCAGCAGCCCACACGGAGAGCAGCAGCCGTGTGACACTGCGTGCCTCCAGCAAGTACCAGATTCATTTTCCAAATTGCTAATTTTTTAAAAGCAACAAACGTGGGTGAACACACGCTGAGGCAGCAGCAGGTGGAAGCCAAGAGGAGTGAACAGGCGTTGGGTCAAGTTCACTCCTGACTCCAGTGACTAAAAAAAGAGCCCACACAAAAAAAGCAGGAACTATAATGGCATCAAAACCCCTCCTGTCCTGTGTTCCAGCTCATTAGCCTGGGGAGAGGCTGGGCAGGGGCTTCAAAAGAGCTTAAAGGACTCAGACGTCTGAATCCCATTGAACAGCAACAGGAATCCTGCGCGTAATTTCTGAACTGTCTTTGAGGATCTCAACTATAATTTGCACCTTCTGAGCACGTTTCAGCTCAAAGCCACTCACAAAAGGCCAGTGAGCAGGGAGGGGGCTCAGGAAAGCTGCCAGGAAAATTTCCAGGTTCAGGAGAGAAAACAATGGGCATTGACTGAGCCCCAGAGCACCGGCATGCAGTGCAGCCCCCGGACCCACTGCCCTTCCCAGGGCACAACCTGCTCCACAACAATTCCAGGCAGCACCCAGGGGTTACAGAGACCCCCACGGGGCTGGGACCAGCCTGGGGGAGCAGTGCAGCATGGGGAAAACAATATTTCACAGCAGACATGGTGGTGTGTGTCCTTGGCCACATCCATGGCAGTTTAACTGTCTAATGGAACATCTCTAAAGATTTGTGTCATTGCCCACCCCAGGCACCTGGGCTGGGGGTCCAAGGCTGGGGACCTGGAGCCCAAGCAGGGTGGGAGCAGCCCCCCAGCACTCTGAATCCCAACATCCACAGCACCAGCCACATTCCTCAGATCTGTAGTACATTCTCTCTCTTTTCTTTTCCTTATTTAATTTTCAACTAATGAACTGCTCTCCAGATTTACTTTATTACTATTGATTCCAGGGGCAAAATCCAATTGATCTTGGTTAAAATGAACCATGTTTTTAATTCTGGTACTGACAGGCGCTGGCTGGGCAGGAACCTCTCTGAGCTAAGGGAAAAGTAGGCATGTTGAACTGGTATCCAGCAGAGAAAGACCCCAGGAATTAAAGCTGAAACTACCTGGTAGGGTTCAAGGAGTGGTGCCATGTAGAGAGGGACTGCTGTAGGGGAGGAGGGGTCCAGCAGCTGACGCCCATCCTCCCTGGGGACTCACCGTGTTGAAGTTGGGGAAGAGGTTGAGCGGTGATGCCCCGTTGAGCCTGAAGGTCAGAAAGTGCTTGATGTCCAAGGGGGGATGGAGAGGCCGGCCAGGGATGGGCAAGGACGCTAAGAGGGGGCTGCTGTGTCCGGAGGGACCTGGGCAGGCAGAGGGAAAGAGCAGCGTTAGCACTGGTGACCCCCGCTCGCAGCAGCAGGACAGAGCACACAAAACATGTAAGGACATCTGCCATGGACTACAGAACCCCCCAGAGAAAGGTCCCAGCCCAGAGTGGCCCTGGGCACCCCTTTGCCTTCAAGGCTCAAAACCAGCACCCCAGTTCGAAGCCGGATGCAGCTGCCCCCGCATCAGAGCGTGGACACGCGCAGGAGTCTGAAACCTCAGAAGGTGTCCACACTTCCCCCAGGGACTCAGCCCCTTCCCTGGGCTCTCCCACGGAGCCACACAGCCCTGGGCTCCCTCACTCCGGCACCACCAGGGCTCCTCACCAGGGCTGGTGTGGTTTTGGCTGCCAGCAGCAGGAAAAGAACTGGGAGCAGAGGCTGAGCTGCCGCCACTCCTGCGCTACAGCCGCCGCTCCCCGTTCCCCCGCAAATCAACCACGCGCTCCAGCGTGAGATTTAAAAATAGCCTAGAGTTATTAATAACGTTCTGTTTCAACAGAAAACACTCGTGGGACAGAGGGATGGAGGGAGGGAAGGCCAAGCAGAGGGATCTTTCTCCAGCCTGCTCCCCATCCCAACTCGGACTCATCACAGATGATGAGCACAGGAAAGCATCCTCCAAGCACAGAGGGAGTTCCTGCCCAGCCCTGGGAGCAAGGAGGGGGAAAAGCTAAAATAAAAAATATTAACTAATCAAACACAATAAATAAACTGTTTCAGAGCGCTGTGAGCCAGAAGAGCCCACTCAGGTCCCACACAGCTTCACACCCACTCCAACCCACCCACAGCCCCATCCCTTTTTCTGCAGCAAGGACGAGGTCAACGTTCCTCATTCCTGTGGATTTTTTTGAGGTTTGGGTTCTTTTTCAGCTCAAAGGCATCACAGATCCCTTGACCCAGCACAGCACAACCCCATCCCACCACCCCCCTGGACCTGAGAATACCCTTGTGGGAGGCTGACAGTGGTCAGTACCCACTCCCACAGCAGGAACACTCTCCACCAGCACCTCTTGTGACAGCAGCGAGCCTGAGCCCCCCTCCAGCCCCCACACCCTGACGCCAGCTATGCAGAATGAGGACCCCAGGCTGGTGCTGCTCCTCACTCTTCTCCACACCCGCCCCATGCTGATCCTGGCTGGTGCAGGATCTGAGCCATGCATCTGAAATTCAAAGTTTGAGAGATTCCCTGGATTTGAGCAGCGAGCGCTCGTCACCAGCCCCACGGGCACCAACGACCTCTTTCTGGGCGAGCGCACGCGGCGGCTCTGCCACAGCACCGGAGCCATCCCCAAGCCAGGCCTGACTCCAGGGAGGAATTACAGTTTGCTTCATCAGGCGTGCACTGATCGAGTTAATTCCAGAGTCGCCCAGAAGGGAAATCTGTGAAACCGCTTAAAAATAAATAAATAACATTACAGCAGCAGCGAGCAGGACTGGGTGAGGGGTGCATAATTAACCTTCTGAGGCGTGAAACAGTGTTTCTACATCAAATCATCTGAGATGGCCGGGCTGGCGCCAGAGGAGCTGCCCTGGGATCCCCCAGCACACGCAGCCGGGACCCCACGCGAGAGCAGCAAAGGCATTTGGGGCTGGATCACGAGGGGTGACACTCATCACAGTCAGTGAGATTTGCATGGACTGCACTGGCCTTAAAAACATAAAATATACATATATATCAAATATATATATATATATATATATGGGAGGAACAAGAAGTGGGCGATCACCTCATCCCCAAAACCAGTGACTACAACAAGGGATGCTGCAGCTCAGCGAATGCTTGGGCTGAAGGGTTCAGTCCCTGGGGAGAAGCTCCTGCACTGGGCAGGCACAGGACGAGTGCTGATGGACCAGGATCAACCACCACCTGCAGCAGCTGCCGCCCACCAATGGTACAGAGAAGATATGTCAACCTCTTTGGCACACCCTTGAGCTCAAATCTGTGGATTAAACACATTTCTGGACTGGGGTAAACCAGGCAGCTTGAGAGAGCTCAGAAACCCCTGTGAGACCCTGCAGATGGGCAGGTCTTTTCTCTCTTGGCTTTGTCCCTGAAGCAGACAAGACTCCCAGGAACAGGAAGAGGGCTGAGGCCACCCCAGTGAAGCTCCCCAGCATGTCACAACACCGTGCTGGGCACCCACAGGATGCTCTTGGGGCACCTTCCCAAGGTTACAGGACCATGCCATTGTGAGTCCTGCCTTACCTTTGCTGCAGGGCAGATTCCAGCAGCAGCTGAAGGCATTATTTTTAGGTATTAATTAGACACTCAATTAAGGGGATTTGATTTTGGGAGAGTGGCAGGGTCCCAGGTCTGTATAGAATGACACGACCTTATGCAAGGTGACCCAGCAGCAGGTGGGGCTGTGCTGGTGAACAGCCCCCCCAGTGGTGCAGCTTTTTGTCACGGCCCCTGCTCTGTCTCCCCTCGTTTTGGCAGAGGAGCCCCCACCTCCACAGCAAATGCTGCTGCTCTGGCACTGCGGGTCCCCCTGGGACAGGACGTGCTCCAGGCTCTGCAGAGCGTGCCAAGGGGCTGGAAGGAGACAGGAACCACGTGTTCCTGGCATGAGCACCTGCTGCAGTTTGGGGGGGTTGTCTCTGCCCTCCCCAGCTGCATAGGTACGGTCTAGCCCTGACCAAGAGATGTCACAGCCACGATGTCCCCGAGGTGGTGCCGCACATCCCCTGCTTGGGGCTCAGCCAGAGCCATCGGAACCTGCACGTTCTCTGCCTGGAGCTCAGCCCCTTCCCAGCCCTCTGGAGCTCAGCTCAGTTCCTGTCCCACAGACAAGTGACTTTTGTAGGGATCCCTTTAAAGGAATTTTCAGCCCTACCTCTAACCAAACTCACCCAAATTGTATCTGGCTGTCCTCCCCAGCCTGTCCCCCACCCCTTCACTCTACACAGCCACAGAATACACCCTGCAGAAGGCTTTTCTCCTGGTCCCTGTGAGGCAGAGCAGAGCAACTGTTGTGCTCTGACACCCGCCTGTGTGGAGCTCCCAGAGCTGCCTCTGAAGGTTCTCATACCAACAGGAGTGTGCCAAGGACCCATCTCCGCAGACGCCGCTGCCTCGGAGAGCATCTGGTGCGGAGTCTGCCCAGGCCAGATGGAGACGGAGCTGTTTATTCACACGGAGGCTCCCTCCTGCTTGGGAGATGTTCTCAGCAAATTTTGATGGTGTCTCTAAATCCCTAGCCAGGGCTTTAAAGCTTTTGTTTCTGGCCAAGCATGTTTCCAGGAGGCTCCCCAGTGCCAAAAGCTGTTGGGCAGAGAACAGGAGCAATACCCAGTCACAGCACTGGATCATGATGGCAGCACCAGTGCAGCCCCAACACCTCTGGGATCTGGACTAGGAACAAACAGATTGCACTGCACTGGACTCCCAGAGCAACCAGACCTGGACTGAGGGGCAGCAGATCTGTTACATCCTCCCACTTCCAGCTTTTGGCAACCCCAGCAAGGACCCGGCGCTCAGGATCCAACTGAGGTAATGCTTCATGCTGCTGCACTGGGTTTATTGCTGATGAGAATCCATCTGAACTGAAGGAAACAGCCCTCCAAGTCAAAACCAGCAAAGCCCCATCACGCTGGAACACACCAGCAGCACCCCAGCCGTGCTCAGCCTCTGTGCTGGCATCGCCAGCCCCGTGGGCAGAGGGGCCCGAGCTCCTGGCTGCTGTGGGCACCAACAGCTCCCCTCACCTCAGGACAGAGAAACACTTCAGAGCAGAAATATGAGCTGAACACCTCCAGTTGGTCCTGAAAGCAGGTGTTGAAGGACTTCCTCCTGGACTGCAGGTTGCCAAGAGCTCAGGGTGCAAAGGGAATTTTGGGATGTGAGAACGTTTTGCAAAGAACAAGAATTAGCTATTGATTGTTTTCAGACCCCTGCTCATAATTTATTCTGTCCTTGCAAAAAAAAAAAAAAGAAATAAAAAAAAAATCCTTTTAGATATCTTTAAAGTTTAGGAAAATTAAGATAGACCTTTTTAATATATATATTTATATATTTATATATATACACACACATACACATATGTACACAATGGTGCATTTATAGTTACTATTTCCTCAGCCATTACAATATCATTCTCTAAATCTCTTGCTCTTGAAATGATCATGACTTGATGCCACTGCTAAAAATACCCTGTGCTGTGCGCAAGGAACACCAACACGACACCGCCAGGCATGTTGGGGTCGGCGCAGAGCTCGGAGGATGCGCTGCCTTTTCTGCATTCACTCTCCAGGCTCCAGAATAACAGAAATCCCACATTTTTGCAGAGCATTAAGCAAAAGCTGCTGGGTATCTTTGTGCAAAGGCAACGTGACATTTGGGCTCAAGAGCTTTGCCTTCATCTCCCTAAAACAAAATAATGACAAACCCTTGGAACAAACTCATCGCAGCTTGGGATCTCAGGTGGCCCCAGGATTCTGAATTCTGGGCGATTCAAACAGAGGTTTGGGGCATGAGGGAGGGGTGGTCATGGGACCAGCATGGCTTTGCAATTATCCTGTTCTCCCAGCACAGAGCAGGTGACCATCCACTGCGGCTGACCGGCCCCAGCAGTGACCAGTGATGGCGAAAGGCGGCGCTGAGCTGGCGCTGGGGGCTGCCTGCAGGCCCTGGCTCCTGCCCAAGGGCTTGGCCCTCACCAGCCATGCTCACTTCACCTGTGCCATGAGGAAGCCAGATTCCCTCATGCTCTCATAGTACTCAATGGCCAATGCAAAGTTAAATTCGCTGATGGCTGGCCCGTCGATGGCGATCTTCATGAGGTCAGAGAGCCCCTCGTCCTTGGCATGGCGCGACCGGCCACGCTTCAGCAGCTCCCGGCCACGGCTGATCTTCTCGGCAAGGACCGAGCCCAGCGGCAAGGCCAGGGCAATAGCTGCCAGGACAGCGAAGTCTGGGAAGAGTTCATGCATCTCAGAGCTGCTGTAGACCAGCTTGACACAGAGGTCCTTGAAGGAGAGCTGGCTGAGGCTGAAGACGATGCGCTTGAAGAGGGGAAAGTCGCTCAGGGCCCTCTCGCTCACCACCACCCGTGAGTACACCTGCAGCAGGAAATTCAGCTCGCTGACCCCATAGCTGCCAATGTCCTCCAGAGACTGGGGGTAGCACTTGGGGTTGAAGATGGCAGAGAAGGAACTGATGGCCTCCAGGACACTGCTGGGGAACCTGTCCAGCAGGTTGCCCCTCACCCTCTCCAGGTAGCTCTCCTTCAGGTGCTCAAAGTGTTTCAGGTGCACTTGGGAGCAGTTGGCCAGCTCAACACCCTTGTAGTATAGGCGGCTCTCGCCCTCCTGGCCGTCCTGCGGGTGCTTGTTCATCTCGCTGAGGAACTCGCGGAGGTTCTGGCCGCTGGCGCTCTGCTGGGCCTGCAGCGTGGTGGCAGTGGCTGAGACTATGGGCTTCAAGATGGAGAGGTCAAAGTCCTCGATCTGGAAGAAGCGACTGAGCTTCTGGAAGATGGGGAGGACATCCAGAAGGATCTTGGTGAAGGCCACAAACTGGAACTTCTTGAGCTCTTCGCAGAGGCCACGGGCCACGGGCGAGCGCTCCGCCTCGCTCTCCAGCAGCAGCACCAGTGTGGGCCACGAGGAGTCAATGGCCTCTACAGCTGGAAAGATAGAAGTCCAGTGGATGGCTTTGGGGCTCCCGAGGTCTATCTCACAGAGGTCCAGGACTCTCCGCAGCTCCTGCAGGCTATTGCCTTCCCCCTGGAACCTGGAGTAGAGCCTATACACAGCATCCACGGTGGTCTCATACTTCTGGAGGTACTCGATGGCGCTGATGCTCTCGGCCAGCAGCAGGGAGGTGCCGTGGGACAGGCAGTGCACCTCAGTGAGGAGCGGGCAGAGCGAGGTCAGCGCCGTTCCCACCCCGCTCAGCCGCTCGGCCACCAGTGAGGCACTGTCAGCGCTGAGCCAGGTGAGCTTCATGGTGGGGATGCCGAAGGAGCGCATCACCTCACCCACCTTGCCTGCCACAGTGGAGGCCCCCCCGGTGGGCAGCTCGAAGCTGCCCAGGAAGGTGGTGAAGGTCTGCCCGTTGCAGGGGGAGACAGTGGTGGTGAACACGGCGAGGCTGCGGTGCTCCAGGACGTCCACCGTCTCATCCACCACCAGCCCAATGAACGGCGAGGCTTTGATCCTGTGCCTGTCCTCGTTGTGGAGGACTTTGGCAATGGCTGCCTGGGCCAGTTGAAGGGGGTGGGGGTGCAGGGAGGGAGAGAGAAACACAAATGAGATTCAGAGGCAGTGGGAGATGCGCAGCACTTGGCACAGAGCGAGCGGGTGGGCTCCCACCCACAGGCTCCCGCAGTGCAGGAGCCCCGAGCCAGGGAAAAGCCCTTACACTTGTTGCACACACGGAGGCTGGAAATCACTTTCCTTCTCCCTAATAAGCTTTCTCATCCTGCTCCTGTTTGCCAGCTCAAGCACCATGAGAAGCTGCAGAGAGCTTGGGGGTTCCTGTCCTGAGCTCGGGGTCAGAGCCCTACAGATGCAGCAGGACACAGCACCAGCAGTAGCACTGACCCCTCAGCCCCCCAACACCCCATTCCCAAGCCCCCTCCTACACTGGCAGTGAGGCAGGACACCAGGAACCAACCTGCCCCACTCAACTCCAGCAGTTCCACTTCACTGGCCCAGCAGGGGCAGGAGAAGCAGCAAAACTGCAACATTTTTTTCATATTTACTCATTTACTCACACTCCCCCCATTTCAAGCCAAGTCCCCAGCTTGGAGGGAAAACTTCCTCTGTGTGAGTGCTGCAAGGATCACCACAGGCTGGGAAACCTAATTAGTGGGTTTAGTCTATCTGCAGTAAAATAAGGCTCTGCAGAGAGCTGAAAAGCCTGGCAAATGGCCAAGACTCACTAAAAATTTAATTTGATTCTAGCAGGCATGAAGCGTTTGTAAAATTCAGAAAATCCTTTCTAAACTCTCCGGCTACTTGATCTTTCTGATC
The DNA here is from genome assembly GCF_049639895.1 of Pseudopodoces humilis. NCBI lineage: Eukaryota > Metazoa > Chordata > Aves > Passeriformes > Paridae > Pseudopodoces > Pseudopodoces humilis. The sequence goes on from NC_142228.1 coordinate 2,775,985, forward strand.
ACTCAGTTGAGGGCAAAAGAGGCAAAACCCACAGTGCTTGTGTGTTAATTGAACTCCCGAGCTTTCATTCTGCAAAGCAGCCTGGCCAGCTCGGGGACCGGGCTCCGTCCCCGCTCCGCCAGGTACAGACCCCCAGCCCCGCGTACACACCTGCATCTCCCTGACGCTGCCGGGGTGGTAATACTCGCTGTGCTCCGAGGCCAGCAGCGCCTGGCACAGGTTGAACTTCTGGAAGTTGAGCAGGGAGGAGCACTTCTCATCCGGGATCTCCTCCTTGGCCATCCAGTAGACGGTGGTGAGGACGGCCACCTTGGCGGGGTTCACCTCCACCTTGATGAGCGAGCGCAGCTCGGGGTGGCCGTGGACACGGGTCTCGAAGGCCAGCTGCTCGCGGTTCACGGCCAGCGCCTGGCGGTGCGCGCCGGAGGTGACGTGCCGCAGCAGCGCGTGGCGCTGGAAGTTGTCCGTGCCCACGGTAAAAGCGTTTTCCGCTTTACCGTGCTTGTTCTTCACCAGTGCCTGCCGACACTCTACACAAAACATGAGCTTCCTTTCATAGTCAAACTCCAGCCAGGTAAATTCTTCCTTCCAGTGCTCATTGAAATAGCGTTTACACTTTTTATTGGAATTGGAAGTTTCCCCAGCTGGCTTTTTCCCTGGAGGCACCATATTGCTGTGGCTGGGAAATCAACTACGGTTGAACCGCACTGTGCCTCGAGGAGCAGCCTGCACATTTAATTTAGTAAGAAGGTCTATTACCACTCTCCTGGTCCGACTGGAGATGAAAGAGACACAAGGGAAAGGGATTAGGGCCCTGCAAACCTCAGCCAGGGCTCAGCTGTGGTGGCACAGCGACAGTGGCACAGTGACAGCAGCAGTGACGGCAGTGCTGAGGGCAGGTCAGGCTGTGCAGCCCCAGCACCACACAGGGGGATCCCATCAAGAACCTCATCAGCATCACCAGCAGCTCTTGGTGTCACTGGTGGGACTGGGGCACAAACACAGTCCCATTGCCACAGGAACACCCACACGCTTCCCCTGGAGCTGCCTTCCCCACTGTGCTGGCACTGGGAAGGTGAGGAAGGCTCAGCACTGGCTGAAACACCTAAAAAAGAGCGTTCAGCCCCAGAGGAGCAGCACCCGCTGCTGGCAGGGAGTGCCAGGGCCCTGGAGCTGAACAAGGGTGACTGGGAGCTAGCTCAGACACACGTGCTTGTGTGCACAGGTGTGCTCTGTCCTGCCTGGCTTGTCTCTCCTCCAGGGAATTGCCGAAGCCGTGGCAGGTCCCATGGCAGCAGAGCCATGCTCTGCACATTCAATGGCAGCCCCCTCGCAGGGGGTGACACAACGCATCAGCTCCAGGCCAGGCTCCCAAATTTCTACTGAGCTAGAGGCTGCAAAGCACTTAACCCTGTAACCAAACCTGGACCTGAAGGGTTTCAGCATTCACTTGACCTTCTCCCTACACTTCAGGCCCGCCCAGTCTGATCCTCACATTTCTCCATGAACTGGGCTGAAAATCCAAACTGAGCCTTGATAAAGGTGTTGGTAAGAGGAGGAGGAAGAACCCAGCGCTGCATGGGGAAAAGGGGAAAAAAAAATGCAGGGGAAAAAAGAAAGAACATGGACACTCCGCAGCAGGGAAACTGGGGAATACCATCAGTCCGCACGACTTGCTGAGACACCAATGAGAAACTTGGGGTTTTTCTGAAGAACAAGCCCCCAAACCAGTCCCCACGGGGTGCCATGGGCAATGCTGGTGGGTGGCCCTGGAGTGACCGGCACCGTAGCTCCTGGCACAGTGACCCCATCATCCATCCCTGCGCCGGGCGGGCACCGAGCTCCTGCCTGCAATGGCCCCAGCGGGAGGATTCCTGTGCTCTTTCCCTGTCACTGACCCCATTCGCTCCCAAGCCATCCCCACAGCCCCCTCCCTCCAGCACTTGCTCCAGCAGAAGCCGCTGCTTTGGAAAGAAAAACAAAAAAAAGAGCAGCAATTAGTGCGTGGGATGCACGAGGCCGTGGCGGGGATTGGGATGGAGCAGAGCGCCATGGCACCCCTTCCCTCGGCACCCCTTCCCTCGGCACCCTTTCCCTTCCCTCGGCACCCCTTCCCTTCCCTCGGCACCCCTTCCCTTCCCTCGGCACCTCTTCCCTTCCCTCGGCACCCCTTCCCTTCCCTCGGCACCCCTTCCATCCGTGCTGCTCCGGCACCAGCCCAGCGCCCCTCGCTGCTGCTGCCCACGGGCAAGAGCAGCGCTGCGCATCGCGGGGGACTCGGCAGCGGCTCGGGATGGGGGTCACGCTCCGGTGCCCGCACCAGCCTGCTGCTCCCCCCGCCGGGAAGTTTGGGCAGGATGAGGATTTACTCGTGAGAGGACAAGGCGCTGCCCTGAGCCTCGTCCCTGGTGCATCAGCCCCGGCTGCCGGCTCGCCGTGCCCGAGAGGGTGAGCGGAGCAGCCCCAGCGCCCAGCCCAGTGCCCAGCCCTGCGTGCCCACCCCGCTCACCGCCCCTACATACGTACCATGGAAAGGCTGCCATAAGCTTTGGGGTAGGGGGGTGGGGGGCTCGCAAACTTCCCAGATTTTAAATAGGAAAGAAAAAAAAAAAAAATCATCTAATTAAAAATAAAATAAAAACAAACCCAGCCAAGCAACGCAAAGCCGAAAATAAACCAAAAAAAAAAAAAACCAAAAACAAAAAAAAAAGCAGCGGGGTGTTTGTGAGGCGGCAGCACCCCGCAGCCCCCGCGGGGCCGGCTGTGGGAACAAAGCCTGCAGCGGCCGCCCGCGCTCACCGGAGCACGGGAGCAGCCATCTTGCTGCCTCACGGCCGCCTCACGGCTGCCGCCAGCCCACGGCGGCAGTGGCCACTAGCGGTGGCCGCGATGGGGAAGGCCGCGAGGCCGTGGCCGGGCCGAGAGGACACTGGATGTGGTGGCCGAGCCGTGGGCTCCGGCCCCTGGGCAGGGGGAGCACACGGAGCCCGCTCGGCCGCCGGGACCCCCGAGGAGCGATGGGCAGCAGGGGGCCGGGGCCGGGGTGTTTTGGCTGAGAGCTGGGCACATGCAGCACGGTGAGCGGCAGGAGCGTTTGCAGCCAGCCAGGAGCGGTGTCTCTGGCTTTCGGGAGTGTTCTGCGAGCAGCCGTGGGCAGAGCAGCCCCCAGCCGTGGGTACGGAGCTTCAGCAGGATCCAAGTCCAAGCCCTTTAGGGAAGGCCACAAGGTGTTCCTGCTTCCCTGCACTCCTGGGCCGTAGCTGAAACCCAGCCCCTTGACCCAGGGCTGCCTAACGAGCACAGGGGTCCCCGACATCATTAAAAAACTTTCTCTTAGCAATAAATGCAGGTGAAATTTAGTAGCCTCTCGACTACTTCCAGAAAGAGGATTTTGTGCCACATTTGCTTTCCCCAGACTGAGAACCTGAAATCCCAAGGGGCACCAGTGTCCCGTGGGACCCCTGATGGGAACCTGGCTCTTGTTTCCCAGCACGAATCCTGTGCCTGGGAGCTGAAGGATGCTCCCACCCAGACTCGCCCTTCCCCCGGTGTGGAGTTGGGCCATGAGCAGGGATGTGGCCCACCGGAATTTGCCTGGATTAGGAGCTGCATTGTACCTGGCTCTGCACCAGGAGGTTCTGGCAGCCCCCGGTTAATTCCTCTCTTTAGGCTCCTCCACGTATCCCGGGGCAAGAGGCTCTTCCTGCTCTGGGAACATTCTTGCCGAGCCACCTTAGCCCAGGGTTAATGAGAACAGGAGGTGGTGAAACCAGAGCCGGCTCCTGGGGTGAAAACACGCCCGATTTTATTCTTGTGCTAATGCCACGAGAAAAAAAGGATTGGGTATTTTTAATGAGTTTTTAGGCAGGAGCCTGCTGCATCCCCTGGTCCCATTCCCTGGTTCCCAGCATCCAGAGCAGGTCAGCAGAGGTAGCGACCCCAAATCAGCAGTGGCTGGAACCAACTCCACTTCCCATGGGGACCCCTCCACGGAGCCCCTGTGCTGGGATCCACAGAACATCCCTGCTCTGCCTCCTCCGTGCAAGGCTGAAACCACTGACCCTGTCTCCTCTGCAAACCCATTCCTGCTGGAAGCCTCAAACTTTAACTCGAATTTCAGGCAGCGTATGCTGGATTGTCCCTGACCCTGCCGAGCAGCCTGCCCTCACAGAGCTGCCGGATGTCAGACGTCCTTCCTAAAGGAACCGGAGTGGAGATACTCCTGTTTCCCTCCATGCAGCAGCAGCAGCCGCCTTGGCTCGAGCCAATTGTTGCTATTTTTCCCGGCTGCCGTGCCTGAGGAGTTGGGTGGGCAGGTGCCCCGGCACACCAGCACATCCATCATCCCCGCGGCACGAGGGCGGCGGCAGCCGTGAGCCACAGTTTCCATCCGAGTCCCAGTTTCCACCGGCATCCCACAGCTCCGGCAGCCAGAGCAGACCCCAGGCACACAGATCCCACTGGGATGCTCCGGGCCGATCCCTGGCACCCCTTCCAGCCCCACATCCATGCATGGGTTCCCCAAGGGTTTCTTACTGCATCTATAAGAAGCTGAACAGAAGACACCAAAACCAGCCATATTACCCTAAAATTTTTTAAATCCCCGAGTCCAAAGATATTTATGAGATTTTCTTTCCATCCCTGCTCTAAGCCAGTCAGGCTCTGGGAAATGACGCACGCTCTTCCCTCGGGGAAGCGGAGGTGCTAGTGTTCCCAAAGCTGCTGACCCCAGGGAGCCCCATCCCCGAGCAGCCCCCAGTTCTCCTGCCCACCCACCTTCCTGGGCCTGGCTCCACCAGCCTTCTCACCCCTGGCCATCACAGGGCGTGGGGTAGGAAAGAGCCAGCACCCTGCAGGTCCCTGCTCACCCTCTGCACCCAAACCCCCAGCTGTGACAGCCCCCAGAATGAACTGGGAGCACGCAGGGGAGGGAGGACTCATGGGAGCTGCCCGGCTGCATCCCTCGCACCCGAAGGTGGTGACAGCTCAGTTCAATCTCTGCCGTGTGTGGTGGAGAGGGAAGGCTTCAAGGAGCCGCTGTCTCATGTGGGAGAGAGCACCCGGCACCGTGTCAGCTCAGCCAAATTAAAAATATTCCTGCAGCCCCCGGGCTGACAGGGACATGGCCTGCAGGATGTGCAGATGCTGGAAGGGACATGGGGAGGAGAAAGGGATGGGACACACACTGGGGGACCCCAGCATTTCCCAGCTGTGTCCCAGCTCTCCTGAACAACTCAGGGTGCTGCTCCTCCTCTGCTGGGGGTGCCCTTCCAGCACCACTGTGGGCACAAAGACTCTGGCTCCAGCACACTCAGGTCCTTGTGGAGGGGTTTGTGTGGGCAGTGGGCCATACACAGGGAACCATGGGGGGGCTACTGGAGAAGAAGCCCCGCACTTGCTGACAATCCCACAACTCCACAGCCACCGCCTGCTTGCAGGATGCAGCCTCGTGCCTCGTTCCCCTGCACAGCCTTGTCACAACCTTCAGCTGCGTGACTGCAGCTGGCAGGGAGCAAGCCTTGAAATAAACTCAGATGACATTCCTGCAAACTCTGGACATGGCCACAACAGGATTACTGAGCTGGGCTGGGGAGGCGGGGGGAGCATGCTCATCTCTCCCCGCTGGCGACCCCAGCTCCAGGCTGAGGCTCCTCTGAGCAGCAGCTGAGAAGGGCAAAGCCCTTTTGTCAAGGAGCAGAAGCAGGGACAGGGTGATCTCGCTCCCTGGGCTTCCTCCAGTCCATGCACCTGGTCCTTGGGAGGCAGCTTGGCTGCATCTTGCTTCCCAGGAGCTACAGGGAACTTCACCACTCAGCACTGATATCAAAAGCAGCTGCTGAGGAGTAAAACTGGATATCAGCCTTGCTCTACAGAGCATCTTTTCCTCCCTTGTCCACAAGCATTGAACCCAACTCCCTCTGGATTTTAATTCCCAATGCTCCCCATCTGCCAGGTAATGATCTGAAAAAACAGCATTTAGGGATGCCTCCCCCAGCAGAGATCCCAGTCAGCTCAGTGTCCCCTGTGTCACGGCCAGCAGCGCTACCAGGCCAGCACAGCCCAGCCAAGACCTCTGTCACAGGTCCCGAGGGGCTCAGGAGGGATGTGGGCTCATCCTGACTGGAGGCAGCAGAAGGGAGGTGGCAAGCACTGAACCCTGATCTGGGCTGCACTGTCCACAGCCCTGCCCACCCCTCCCTGGGTGGTGGGGGAGAGGCCAGGGTCCTCCTGAGAGCTGGAGAGCTCAGGAGTGCACCGGAGCCCCAGATCAGTTCAGCCTTTATTCTGGACACTGTTTAAATTGTAAAAATTGCAGCCAAGTCCAATTCATTACAGCCGAGGAATGGCTGACAGAAATGAAAAGGGAGAAAAGCTCCTCAGATTGATGCTTTCTCACCATTCCAGTGAAATAACCAATTTGGAACAAATTAGGGGCTCCCGTCTCCACCAGCCTTTTGAATTGCCTCCAAGCCAACGCACATTTTTCATAGTGCAGCGTTTCTTGCATTAGCAGTGAAAATTAATGATTTCTATTATTGAAGCACCTGAAGGCAGGTGCCTCCCTCACAGAGCTGGGGCTGGGCTGGCACCAAGCCCCCAGAGAGCCAAGAAGAGCCATGGAAAGACAGACAGGTTCAGAGAGGATAAGTGACACAGCCAGGACCACTTGGTAGGTCAGTGGCAGAGCCAGGCTCCAGCCAGTGGCCATCCCCTCTCAGCAGTGCCATCCCAGACGTGCCAGAGCACACAGACCACCACAGTGACGCATAAACCACTGCATGTGACAGTGTCACAGCTGTCCCCAAACCCCCCCCTAAGCAGTGAAACCATGTGGGCTTCATCCAGTCCCAGCTTTGCTTGGGTAGGGGGAAAAGGGGAATCACCCCAAGGGTGCCCACCAGCTCTGACTTCAGGAGGGCAAGTTCTGGGGGACCAAGAGGGCTTTCAAACCCCAATCCACCCATGTATTTCCCCTCACAAGTTTTAGACCAAAGCCCTTCACCTCCCATCCTGCTCCCAGCATTATTCCTCGAGCACAGCTCCCCAAAAGCTGAAGCACACAACCCCCCTGCAGCCACGGCTGCCCCATGGCCAGGGTGGTCATGCCTAGGGTTTAGAGGATGACACACATCTGTCATTATTTTTTTAATTAGATTTTTATTTCCTACCTCTAGTATTTCATTGTAATTTCCGCCACTCCTACCCAGGCCGTGCTAATATAATCACTCTGGAGGAGAGTGGGAGCAGCCAGCCCACTCCTTCCAACATCCCGCTCAGGAAAGGCAAAAAAAAGCAATCTGCTGAATCCCCAGCCCCTGCAGTCATTACAGGCTCAGGGACATCAGGTGGGTGCTGAAACAAAGCATCAAAGCCTCAGTGCCGCCAGCACCTGCCAGGAGCATCGGCACTGAGAAACTTCAAAAAAAGTTCACATTTGCTCAAAATACTTGTTAGCAGTTCATCACTGCAGCAAGGTGAGGCATAATTAAAAATGGACTAAAGAGATTTGTGAATTATATTGTTGGCTTGATGCTGGAGACACAGTGATATTTTCTAGCCCACATCATCCTGGAGGTCAAGATTAGATGACAGCTTGGTCTAAAAATACTCTTGAAGGGGAGGCTGAGGCTGTTGGAGGAGGTCAGAGCACCCTATACCCCCCCCCAGTGTTGGTCAGGGTTGAAACAGGGGGTCAGATGTGTCCCCCAGGACATTGCTTGGAGCAAGCCCCAGTAATAAAAACACCTGCTGCATTTACAGGGAAATCCACCCAAAACAGCCATGGGGAAAGCTCCATCAGTTCCACCATCCACCAAAGGAGCCCCAAAGACAAACCCAGCATCTCAGTGGGGCCAGACTCCCCACACTGCCACCCCCACAGTGCCCAAGAGGGCTGGAATCACCATGAAAGCACTGTGCAACCACCACGTCCTTCCACCTGGAGCAACACAGTCCTGGCGTGGAGATCATCAGTGAGCCCAAGACACTGCAGGGTCAGAATTGAAGCTTTAGTGGCTCTTCAATGTTTCCTCCATATCTGAGGCCACAGAGTGAAAAGCAAGCTCTGGGGTTGGATTTTTGTTTGTCTCTTAAGCCTGCTTTGCCTGACGAGTATTCCTGATAAACATCCCGAGTAGTGTTACACATTCCAGAGAGACAGGGAAAGACATTTCAGAGAAAAGATTGTGCTTCAAACTATTAGAAAAATTAAATTGGTCCATAGGAGACAGCTGGGGCCAGCTTGATCCATGGGAGACGAGCACCCCAAAATGGGCACCTGCCTGATGTGCCAGGCTACCAACATCTGTGTTCCTGGCCTGGCTGCCCTGGGGCACCCACAAGCACACGGCAGGCACACGTTAGCAGAGGAAAGCGAGTGCATGGCAGCCCACAGACGCCTACACGGATGTGCAGAGCACACGCACCGAGAGGAGCGGCACCGCTGCCCACAGGGACGTGCCAGCCCCATCGCTGCCGGCAGCCACGCTCCCTCCCCAGCACCTGCCGCAAAGTTAACGCTGATAAAACCACTAAAATTACCAGCCCTGAATCCACACGAAACGGGTCCAAGAACAGCGTCACGTTTTGTTTGCTGCCGCTGCTCCGCTCCTCGAGTCCGCTCCGGCCAAGCCTGGCCGCGGAGCTCCACCACTGGCCACCCTCGTCTGTCACCCTCGCAAGGACACTGCCAGCCGCTCTCCCCCAGCCTCATATCACACAGAAAACATCGAACATTTGCATCACAGGTGCAGCAAAAACACAAGTTGGAGCTGACACCCAGACAAAGAGCAAGGGCAAAATCCAGCCCCGTCAGCACACAACCTTTTCCCTCGTCTTTCTGCAGCCCTGGGAAAAATCAATAAGATGCAGTGAGTCAAACTCAGCTTGAATCCCGTAAGTAATTAGGATTAGCAGGCTGGGAGCCGAGGGAACAGGCTGCCTATGTGCTGGGCGGGGAGGGACCATTTTGTGGGTGTAGGGTACAGCCTCAGCTGATGCAAATAACACGAGCAGCTCTTTAACGGGGGTTTCAGGCAGAACGGCAAGAAGGAATGGGAACGACATGATTTACTTAGAAACAAGAAAATCTCATGAGGATAATTTGGGGTGCCAAACCCTGATGGGAACAGGATGGGAACCCCATAGGGGAACCAATACTTGAGTTTGATGCTGAGCCCATTCCCAGCCCCTCACTCTGAGCCCGGACTCCTTGAGTACCGCTTATCCCCGGGGTTCTTTCCCAGCAGTAAATAACCCACCTCAGTGTTTCACTATTTAGAGTTAAGTTAGTGGCCAAAATCGCAAAGTGGAGAAGAGAACCCCCCCGCCACACACACACACACACACACACACACTCTGTGCAGAGCTACGGGCAAAATCAGAAGCAATTCGGTGTGTTCCTGTCCATAAAGAAGAACAGCTCGGACGCTGAAAAGTGCCCTTTCCTCCAGCTGAAGGACCCCGGCAGAAGACGGGAGTGCTCGAGCCGGGGCCGTGCGGGGAGCGGCAGCCCCGGGACAGCGGCGAGGCGATTCCCCGGTCCCCCTCCCCACCAACCTCACCGGCCCCCCCGACCCCCGAGCTCCGCGGCTGCTCCGGTCCCGCTGCACCCCCGAGCAGCGACTCCGCCAGCGGCGAACCGGGGGATGAAGGAGCGATGGAGGGGAGAGAGATGGAGGGCGACGGGGAGAGACGAGGCTGCGGGAAAGTTGCGTTTCACCCACCTAGAAGCATTTTGGATGCGGCTGCGTCGCCTCCGCGCTGCCGGTGCCTCCCGCTCGCCGGGCAGAGCTGCGGGCAGGGCCGGGCGGGCGCAGCCCCGCTCCCACCGCCCCTCGCCCCGCGCCCGGCCCCGCCTCGGCCCCGCAGGAGCGCGGGGGGAGAAGCTGCCGGAGGTGCCGGGTATCAGCTTGGAAATGGGCGGGGGGACCGGAGCTCCCCCTCCCCGCACAGCCGCCCCCGCGCCGGGGCTGTCCGAGCCCCGAAACTTGGGGAGAGGGAACCTCCAGCGGCTCTGCTGCACCTCCGGGGCGCTCTCGGAGAGTCTTCTGAGGTTCCTGCTTTGGGGTGACACGAGCCGAAATGCCCCCGTGGGTCTCCACCGCAGGGTTTGCTCGGGGAGGGGAGGCTCCGCGGCAGCCACGCACCCCGAACCCCCGGGAGGGGCTCCCCGGCAGCGGGGACCGCCTGTCCCTGCCTGGTGACCGCCTGTCCCTGCCTGGTGACCGCGGCCGTGGGTCCCCGCAAGGCTCAGCCCCAGCCCCGAGTGCTGGAAACACACAGGGTCTGAGCCAGCCATCAGCCTGTGGGGTGACACGGGTGCACACGGGCAGCCTGGCCCGGCTGGGGTGCTCATCTCAGACCCCCATGATCGGGGTTTTCACGAGCCCAGGGCCTGCTGCCCTCCCCATCAGTTCATCAGCAAAGACTGGCACTCGGGCTCCTCACGGCAGCACCTTCTCTGTGAGGATTTTTGGCTTCTTCTCGGGAGGAGAGGCTCATGACTTGCTTACATTGCTGCCCTTTAAACAGGGAAATGATGAAAAACCTGCTTGTGAAAAGGGGAAACAATCACCTCCCCTGCCTCCCTGAACGGGAGACAAGAACAAGGAAGGAATTGAATATTTTTCTCAAGTCAAACAATACAAGGAGTTGCGCAGAAACCACTGGACCGTAAGCAGAGTGAAAATGAACATATTAAACCATGAGATGCTCGAGTCCCTTCCCGTGTGCCACAGCCACACTAGGCACTTTTGGGGTAAATTACAGAATTCTGGTGCACTGAAAAGCACTAAAGCCATCAGGGCCCCGCTGGGGCAGGGTACACCACGGGTCTTTCTCCCAGACTTCACCCTGGCTCTGCTGGCACCGGGGCAGCGCTGGCAGAGCCCCGGGCAGGGTGTTGCTGTCAGGGTCGTTAACAGCAGCAGTAAGTTTAGCCGGGGCACTCGCTAATCTGGGATTGACAGCTGGCCCCACACGCCTGGCCCGGCCTCCCGCAGGCTATTTAAACCCGATATTAATTTGTTTAATGTCATCAGCAGTTTGGCGTTACCGCAAGGAGCGTCAAGCAGAGGGAGCTGGAAATGCAAAGACTGGGAGGAGCGGGGGGCTGACAACCACACGATGGCTGCTCTCCTCTCCCCAGGGATAACCACAAGCCATGAGCAAGTCTGGCATCTCCTGACCTCCAGCCCCTCTGGCAAGGATCAGCTGGACCGATGTACAGCCCTGACCCCCTGCTCCATCCTCTATTTGCCCTCGCCCCCCACACCTGCCCAGCCCCGTCAGTTCTACCCAGCAATTTCCTCAATAAATCCTCTCCCAGCTGTGGCTCACGCTGCGTTTATCCCAGCCAGGAGAGCAGGTCCTGGCCGGCATCGCCACGGCTGAAAGGGCCGGAGCTGGAGTGACACGGAGGGGTGGGAGGGAGGAACCGAGGTGTGGGATGCTGCACTTCGTGGCCGAGCCTTTGAGGCCAGCTGGAGCAGGGGCTAATTGCAGGTGCTGATTACAGCCCCAGCCATTTACGCCTCCGGCCCTCCCTGCCCAGCCCAGCGGATCATTCCAGCTGGAATTTCCCAGCTCTGCAGTGTGGGTCTGTCCGGTGCATAACTTGCTATATTTGTCCATGTACCCCAGAGCTGGCATAGAGCAGCAGCACAAACCCTCCCACAGGGTCCAGACCCACATCCCAAACCCTCCCACAGGCTCCAGACCCACATCCCAAACCCTCCCACAGGCTCCAGACCCACATCCCAAACCCTCCCACAGGGTCCAGACCCACATCCCAAACCCTCCCACAGGCTCCAGACCCACATCCCAAACCCTCCCACAGGCTCCAGACCCACATCCCAAACCCTCCCACAGGCTCCAGACCCACATCCCCCTCCCAGTGGTGCTGCCCCACATCCCAGGGAGCAAAGCCCGTGGCTGCAGCTCCCTGCAACCTCTGCTGTTGGATGAAGCTGCTCACTATTCACCCTGGAGTGGCTCAGAAGGGTGCCCAGGGGCCATGACAACCAGCTCCACCATCCCGTGGGAGACACTAAAAAACCCCCAGAGCCAAAATGGGTCAGATGCCACATCCCCTCGTGGTCACCACTTTCCAACACAGGTTGATATCCACATGAGGGACACTCATGGCTGAGCATCCCAAGAGTGTGGGGATGGAACCAGAGGGTTTCTTGTGAAATGGCCCTGGGCCCCAGCCCTCAGCCTGCAGCTCAGCACACACAGCCCGGGAGAGGCAAATCCCAGACATGCATTAAGAGGGGGGAGCGTTTGCCAGCAGCCGCTGTAGAGCCGGGCTTGCTTGGGCAGGTCTGCTCAAATCCTGCCTGTGGCTTAAAGGATGAGAGAGGGCAGGGAGAACAGGAGGGGGCTCAGCTGGGGCACCAATGTCACCAATTCACTGCGTTCTTTGTGACAACAGACTGCAGGAGCCACAACAGAGGGATCACTCTGAACCCTACTGAGGGCAGTGTTAAATTCTTTGCTGGCTCTTCCCAGCCTTAGACTCCAGAGGCAGCCTGGCAAATAGTGACCAGAACTGGGCAATGAACACGTCAATAAAGGAGGAGGGAGACAGGGATAAAAGCCCAGCCAGAACTGCTCCCCTGCCCAAGTCTGCTGAGCCTTCCAGAGCCTTTCTGGCTGACTTTGTTCACCAAGGATTTAGGGTATAATTTGGGGGTGAAAGACGCCAGATAGGATCAAGACTGATACACCTGGAGGATGTGTATCGGTTTTCTTCTGCTCTGTAACTTGAGCCCCATCAGAAGCAGAAGGCTCCAGCTGAAGCAGCCGCCGGCGGTTCATCCCTGCCGGGCCAGGAAGGCAGGCGCTGACCTTTCCTGCTCCTGAGTTTATTCAGGATTAAGGTAACATATTTTAAGGGCTGAATCCTCCTCCCCCGAGGGGCTTCCCACACAAAGAGAATGGGGTTTGTGGCTTGCAGCCCCCCATGACCCCCCTGATAAACAGAGACTCGCCAAACTGCTGAGTTCACAGTGCCCACCCAGATCCTTTTTTTATTTGTTTTTTATTATTATGCCCCAGTTTTTAAATGAATCTTTCCTGCAGATTTCTGCTTTTATGCATTTGAAAGGAGCAAACCTAGGAGCTATGTGTCAGTGGAGGGGTTTGGTGACCATAGGGGACATACATCCCCAGCTCTGACCCTCAAGGATGAGCCAAGGTGGGCAGGGTTTTGGTAGTGAAGCGATGGCCTGTGCCTCCCAGCTTCATCATCTTTCCCAGGGAGATGGCTAATTACAAAGGCATCCAGGACAGATCTGTGAATAGGGTGGAGAAACTGGTTGACCTAAAAATATTTAATTATCAAGAAAAGGGGTAGAAATTACACCTGGAAATAGTTTCAGAGAGACAGTGTAAGATTTTCCATCTAATTGGGGGCCCCCCCCTGGAAGAGACAGGGCAGAGGGTTCCTCCTTGCCATCACACTTTGGTTCCCCTTAGCCCAGTGCAGATTTCCTGGGGGTGGCACAGGGCCCATATGGAGTCAGCTGGGGTTTGGCATGGAAATCAACTACCCAAAATCTTCTGGATGCTTAATTAGCCAGGGGTGATGCTGTCTCTGGTCTTGCCCATCAGGGTCTGGCTTAGCTTTGGCCCCTCAGGAGCTGCTGGTGCCCAGGGAGCTCATCCAGGCAAACACTCCGGTGCCACAGCACAGACCACACTGAGACACTCCAGCTGGCATGGAAACAGCCAGATAAATGAAACTATTCCTCATGAATCTGGGGCTGTAGAAAATACCAAAGGTGAGCCAGAGCAGTGTTGTGGGCAAGCTGTCCAAAAGCAGCGATAACTCAGGGGCATGAAAAAAGAAGGGAAGTGAATTTGAGATGAGCAGGCAGTGCCTGCAGTGCTCCAACCACTCCGGCAACTCCAACAGCTCTGACAACACCGACAGCTTCAACACATCCAACTCACAGGCTCCAGAAGCAGAGCTGGGGGCAGCCCAGGGAGAGGCCATGGTCCTTGTGCTGGAAGGACACACGGCTACAAGCACCAGTCCCTCGTGGCCAGCTCACCCAGAGCTCTGCAGCACTCTGCTCCCAGCGTCACCAGCTCTCCTGGCAGCACCAGGAGCCAATCCCAGGCAGTGGACATGGCTCCAAAAGCCAGAATCCCATTTTCTCCCTCTGCACACCCACACTGACACCACGGGGTTATGGAGAGGAGAGCTCACTCCGGAAAAGAGGCAGAAGCATGACGAGGGGAGATCATCTCTTCAGAAAAAATTTTATATTGCTTACGACTTACTGTCTGGGAACATAAAACAGTTTAAGCAGCCGACCCTAAATCACAGTGACAGCTCTACCCACAACCCTCCGCTTGCCCTCCCCCAGCTCCCCCCGACCTGTCTCCCCATTCCCCCCATTCTCCCGGTTCCTCGCTCGCTCCTCCCGTGCCCCCGGGCGAGCAGCACACAGCGGGCACGGAGAGGGGCCCGAGGCTGCGGGCCGGGGGCGATGAGCGGCGTTTCCACCACTGAGACACGAACAAGTCTCCTCCCCGTGGCTGTCACCCCTCTCCAGCCCCCCCGGTTCGGTGCCGGTGCTGTTCGGGACGGTGCCCGGGCACGGGGCGCAGCCTCGCACGCACAGCCCGGCTCCATCCAGCACCTCTAATCCCCGGTGACAGCCGGGCTGGCAGCGCCTGCCGCTGCGGGATGTTCTCCTCTCTCCCATGCCACAGCAGGACAGGGGCTGCCTCCCTCCTGGGAACTGCAGAGCCCCCCGGGGGTGCCCAGGTCCCCCTTGTCCTCAGCCCTCCCTGGGGATGTTTAAGACACATGTTTAAGTGCTCGGGGGGCAAAGCCAAACCCTCCAAACAGGATTTGGATCTGATGACCGGGGTCAGAGCCTGACCCTGGAGCATCCCCAGCACTGGGCACCCTTCCTAAGGGGACATCACCCCCATCCCAGCACCTCACCCCCTGCTCTGAGCTGCTGATGGAGCTCTGGAAAAGGCTCCTTCAGGCTCAGAGCTCCCCCGGGACAGGGCCCAGTGGGTGCTGATAAATTGGGATATGCTCACAGTTTAGCTGCTGCTTTGACCATTTCTTCCCCCCCCCCCCACTTAAAATAAATCCCAGGTTTCCTCTTCCAAATCTGCTGATCTGATGCTACATGGGAAATTGTGAAATATTCCATGGCTCCGTGTTCCTCATTGTTCTTAATCCACTCCTAATTAATGTCACGTGTGTCACAGCCCTGAGCTGAGTGGTCGTGGAACACCATTGAGGCAACTTGACAGCAAACCGACTGGAAGAAAGTGACAGCAAAATCAGCGATTAAAGAGGAATGTCTCACAACTGCAGGGCTTAAAAACAACACGAGGCAATTTCCTACTGATTTTGGGAAAAATCGCCATTGCCAGCACCACATCCGTGGTACCCCAACACTCCCATGGCCCAGGCAGCCCCCACCAGCCCACACAAAGATGATACTTGATATACATTATCTGACCTTGATATATTTTGGCTTGGTCTCTACATTTCTTAAGGCAAAGCCCTTCCATGGATGCAGCTGGAGCATCCACCCGAGTATCCCAGCCCCTGCCATGGGAGGTTCCCACCTCCTCCATGTCCCAGCAGCACAAGAAAAGCCCTGCAGCTTCTCTGTGTCATTTTATGGCCAAGAGCTTAAATTTTAAGGATCTTTTTAAAGTAAGTGTGTCAGGGAAAAATATCCCTGAAGCTCTGGCCAGAACTGGGGTGCAGAGCCAGTGGTCAGAGTCCTGGTGGGGAAGGCTCCACAGCACAAGAACCTTCCAGCCAAAGCTGACCGCTTATCAATTCATTTTCTATTTGAAGTTACTGACTCAATAAAATCAGAGATTAATTATGCTACAGTTATTAATCCACAGAAAGCTGGGACAGCAAGCTAATGGGGTATTTTCTGAGGATTTAGAAAGGGAGCAGTTTTCTCTGGATTCATGGGTCAGCACAAAGTCGATGTTCAGGGTCTGGGCTCATGTGCCGTGTCTCACAGGTCCTTTCCCCCACAGAAATTTGGGGTTTTTCGGTAGAAAAAGAGCATTTAATGAAACAGGGCTTTTCTGCCAGTTCCCAGTGACAGGGGTAAATCCTCTTCTCAGCCCTCCCAGCTCTGCCCCCAGGAGCCCCAAGGGACATCCCTGCACCCCATCCCTATGCTCCAATGGGAAGGGAAAAGCCTGGGAGTGAGGAGAAGGAAAGAAAATGTATAATTACCCAACTGAGGTTCTTCAAATTATTCCTGATGCCAGCCAACATCTTTAAGACATGAAAAAAACATTATATTTCTCCCACTGAGATTCCAGGTTATTCAAATCTGATCTGAAAAGCTATTTTTGCTCATCTTTGCTCACAGCTGAAGGGAGCAGCCGAGGCCAATGGAGCAGGAGGACTCCGTATGTTTGTCCTTCATAAATTCACTGAAGCTTAAAATCTGAACCCTGGTGCTGCTTGGGCACAAGATATTGATCAGCACCTGACAGATGCAGGTCCAGCCAAATGGACTTAAATCCCCTTTAACACTTAGGCTGGGCATGGATGTGCCATTGGGAAGTTTGGGAGAGCCCGATGTGCTGCCAGTGCACCCGGAGATGGACGCTGTGAAGTGGCTCCCATGACAACCAGATACTGGCCTGTCCCTGCTAAATTTGTCCAAAAAGTCCCAAAGGCAGGAGAGCAGCAAACTGCTGCAGGAGGTAAGGAGGAAGCAAGAAAGAACAACTTTTCCTCTGGTATTGCTGGAACAAGTCCTAGCAGGCACCTGGGCACGGCTGGGAGCTCCACCAAGGGCAGATGTGACAATGTCCCAACCCTGACACAGTGGTGACACGACCTCCACACCCCGATTAGTCCCAATTAGACCCTAATCCCACATGTTTGCAAATTATTTAAATCAATACCTTGGGATTATTGCAGACAAAGCCCCGCTGAACATCGCTGAAACGGATTGGCAGCCGTTTGCTGGGTAATGAACAGCTGAAAGGCTGCGACAGCAGTGGGGGAAGGAGGAGGGAATGCAGCTGAGCAATGAGATGCCAGAGCACACAGAGCAGGGTCACGGAGAAGGAACATGGCCCAGGATCACGGAGCAGCATCATGGAGTGGGATCACACACCCTCCAGACTGCCCATGGTTAGAGCCACCAGCTCCCCTCCCTCTGCTGCTCTCCACCCCAAGGCACGGCTTTCCCAGGTGCTGCTCTGCGTGGTTTTCAGGAGTTGTCTCTCAGCAGGGCTCCCCCAGACCCGCTGAGAGCACAACCATGGACTCCTTGGTGAGTGCCACGGGCACTCCCAGCCTCAGGCACCGAGACCCCAGCTCTGCAGGAGCCATTCAAGGGGAGTGGGTTCCCTGCCAGCTGCCAAAATCGGGGGGTTCATCTGGCACCCCTCTGAAGCCCAAGATAAATCCACCAGCAGCTGCCAGCCCCACTGACTCCCAGAGCAGCCCAGGCTCCCCCAGGGTCCCCATGTCCCCTGCTGGGGGCCCCGCTCTCTGCTGCAGGCCCAGTGATGCTGAAGCTGTCACAGCGATTTCTCTGCTCATCTCAAACCTTTCTCCTCCCAAACACGCATGGACAGACATTTCAGCGGATAATTGGGAAAACCAGGACCTTTCCCTTTGCAAGGAACTGTTGTTCCAGGGCTGTGTTGCTGCGGGGGGGCAGCACCGGGCAGCCAGGGAGAGGGGCAGGGTACAAAATGCCACGGGATACTGGAGAGGACCAAGAGCTTATGACATCAATCAGCCCCAGGGCACAGCTGCCTCCGGGTGCTTTGGCCCTGCCTTGGCATTCGGACTGGGGGAGCAGCTCAGCAGCCTCCAAAGCCAAGAAAAGTGGTTTGAGTTGGGCTCGGGGCTTGTGTAAACCCTCCTGGCACAGGAGATGCCTGAACAGTGTGTCCTTCCCACGGACCCTGGCCAAAGGGCTACGAGCTGCTGTCAGCTCAGATCTGCCTGGGAAACCAGAGCCTCATGCTCCAAAGGAAAGTGCTTCCCACTGCCTTTCAGGGAGATGTGGGCTGGCAGGGCCCAGAGACAATGCACTGGTAGCAGCGAGCACAAGCTGTTCTTTACATCTTGTGACTTTTTCAAGACTCTTGGGGAAAGGACTTTTGGGGAGAGCAATGGATCAGGGTGTAAGTTCTGAAATGCTCCAGCTCAGCCTGTCCTGCAATGGGAACCCCAGGGATGATCCAGGAGGAGGGGAAGAGGCAGCCCCCTGTCCGTGCTCCTGCAGCCACTGGTCCCCACTTCAGGATGGCTCAGCCCTTCCTGCTCATTCATCACCAGACAGTGGTTTGGTTCCCCAGGACTCTGAGAGCAAACTGAGGAAATCACAGGCAGTAATTAAATCACTCGTGACCCAGTTGGATTAGAACTGGCATCTGCGGCACGAAAACGTCTTTCATCTGTGGGCACCCTGTATCTAATCACCACCTTCACCATGATTCCATACAGGACAACAAGGACCTGGGATCTGTCTTGCAAAATGAAATGTCTAATAAGCATTAATTTGTTTTTAAGTTGGGGGCTTTCTGGTAAAGAGCTAATGAATTGTAATGACACTGATTAGCATGTTTGCCAGCGATGCTCCTCTGCAGCTTTGCTCCACGAGATGCCAGCGATCACAGCCTGTGCAGGAAGAACAGATCCAGAGGGGAATGGGGAGACTGAGTGGTGGCTGGGAAGCTGCCTTTGATGTAGCTGTAGATGTCATCATGAGACAGAGATTCCAGCCCAGAGGAACATCCCATCTTTGTCTAACTCAATTATTTCACTTAATCCACTGTCGTTGACCTCCCAACACTCCCCCAGTGCTGACACACCACTGGAGACCTGTGTTAGCCATTCCTGTGTGTGGGCTGTGCCAGGCTGAGCCCAGCCCCGGAACAGGCAGCTGCCCAAGAAGGGGTGACTGCTCCCAGCTGCAGGCAGATGCATTTTTTCAGCACCTGAAGGTAGAGGTCTGGCTGGTGAAGGGCTCCTAGAGGAGTGTGATGAGGCAGGGCAGGGCTTCCCCAGCACCCCATCGCCCTGCCAGCCCTGCCTGTGCCCTCCTACCCATCACTGCAGCCCATCCAGGAGCTTGTCCTGCGCTTGTCCTCAGCTCACTGGCCCCCTTTGCATTTGGGGAGGACGCGTATGGCACCAAGTACCCCCAGTGCCAGCGGCACGGCCGGTGCAGAGGGGACACAGGAGTCACATCAGTCAGTTCCCGGCCGCCCAGGGTCACGCCTCAAGAGACTGGGAAAGGCTCACAGTGACAACTCTGGAAGTGACATTTTTAACCAAAAGTGCAGGGAAAGGTCAGCTCCGGCGGGAACGGGAGGGACAGGGAGGTGCAGGGAGCAGCTGCTGCCTGTAATTTCCCCACATAAGCAGATCAGAGCCCTGCGCACGCAGGAGCGACTGCACCTTGCCCGGCGGAGCGGAGGCCCCAGGGCTGCGACACTGGCAGAGGTCAGGGACGGTGCAGAAGCACAAAGAGCAGACTGGCATGCTCCAAGATTCTTTGGCTCAGTAGGAAATGCATCCCTGGACAGCCTCCCATCAGGCCACAAACAGACCGAGGGGAGAAGCTGGAAGCTGCAGGCTGGAATTTATGAGCCCTATCCCCATTAAAATAGCCGGCGATATTTCCATCTGTCAGTAATGTTGATGAAGGGACCCGCTCCTTTGCATATCCCAGGCCTTACCCAAAAAAACCCCAGCCCCAGTCAGGGCAGGATTTGGCACAGAGATGACTACTGCCATGCTAGGAATTTATGGCTCCAGCCTGCCCAATCTCTAGTAAGCACAGGATCAGGGAACCATATAATCTTTAAGGTCCCTTCCATCCCAAGGCTTTCCGTGATTCTATGCAATTCCCTGCGAACAACAAACCCTCACAGCCAAAGGCTCAGGCGGAGCAGGTCAGCCACAGTGACAGGGTGACATTTCTGGGCACATTTCCCTGCTTTTGTGCATAAAATCTGCAGCAGCCAGCTGGGCCCAGCCAGGTGAATGCTGGCAGATGGCACAGAGGGTAAGTGAGTCCTTGCCCTTGCACAAGCTCCTGCCCAGCAGCACGGCACCTGCACGTGCCAGCGTTCCTGCCATGTGCCGGCATCCCTGCCGCAGCAGCCGACAGGTGAGGGGCCTCAGCACCAACATCTAAGCAGCATTTTGAATCAAACTCAGCACAGATACAGGAGAAGTGCGCAGCAGGAGCCTGGAGGGACACGGTCAGGTTGGCACCAGGAAAGCAGCATCCAGTAGCCCAGCAACTGGCAGCTACTCCAACCTTGGACACGCATGTCCCTGCTGCACAAACCATCCAGGAACCCAAGAAGACACCCACAAAGACAGAGCAGCAGCAACCTCACACAGGCAGACCCACATGTCCATCCTTCTGCCTCTTGGGCCCCAAAACCACTTGAGGACTGCCAGTGACAGCTGGGGGAAGCCCTGAAGTTCAGGTAGACCAGCAAGTGACAAGATGCCAAGGACAAAATAAAGCACTTCCGAACTTTCCACGAGCCCAACAGAGCAGCTGTGCCAGAGCAAGGGCAGCCTTTGGGCAACCTTGACCTGCTGGGTGGGCTCCTACCTTGGGCTGCTGGCATCTTCCCCTTGTTTAGCTGCTTGAGGCGCTTCTGGTGGGACTTGCCGTTGTAGTGGATCTGCGCCTGTGCGGCCGAGTTGAGTTGGATATTGCAGACCTCGCAAAGTGTGAACGACTGGTGCTTCTTCTCCCGCTTCATGCGCTGCTCGGGCTGGCTGGGGGGGCAGCTGGCCTCCTCCACCAGCTGCACTGCGCTCTCAGGGCTGTGGGATGGGCTCAGGGGTCGCTTCATGCCTGCGGGAGGAAGGACAGACCCACTGTGAGGACAGAGGGACAGGAACAGGTCCCAGGTGAGGCAGGAGAGCCCGACACAGGTCCCACGCCTGTGGTGTGTCTGAATCTGGGGGGGATCCCTGAGCAAGTGCAACAGCGTTTGGGCAAGACGACATGAGCAGCAGCATTCCCAGGAGGTTAGTGCTGGAGAATAACCCACTTCTTCCAAGTTTCCAGCTCTAGACGACACTCCTTGTGTCAGGTCAAGTCTCTGTTCGCTCGTGGGCAGCACTGTGGGTTGGCCCAAGGCAGAGTTAGGACGGTACCAACTCTCTGCAGGCAAGAGATTCATCTGGCAGGACTTGTGTGCGGTGAGGTGTCCCAGAGCCTGTCCCCACCACGGCAGGAGAACGAGTGGCACTGGCACCACTGGCCACCAGCAGGTGCCTGTCCTGAACACGGGGCTCTGTGGGACCAACTTGCAGCAGGAGCGGGAGCCCCTGACCCGCTCAGCGACAGCACAGAGAAGAGCTGCCCATGGAGAGGGCCTGGGGTCAGCTGGGGACAGCCCTCCAGGCGGCCTCTGCCTTGCAGGGACACTGTTCCTGCTGCCCGACCCCGAGCTGGGAATCGGTGGGACATCCAGAACAGCCTCAGAGGTGCGAAGGTCACCCGAGCCCTGTGATCCAGTTACCACCTTGGAGCCGGCAGCTGCGGCTTACGAACACCCGCAGGCACGAAAAGGGGCCAAGGCAGGGGCCGCGGTGTCTGCGGGTGGCCAGGCAGGACCCAAGGGTGCCCTGCAGGGATGTCCCCGGCAGCCTCGGCAGGGCCGCATGGGGACCGTGCGGGGCTCGGCCAGCGGGGACCGCAGCGGGCGCTTTGGCTCTGGCGATGGGCTGCCCAAAAGCCCAAAAGCCCGAAAGCCGTGTCCCCCAGCACTCAGCATCCAGCAGGCTACGAGGGCTCGGTCCCCGGGCCCAGCGGGGAGTCGGGCGGGTCTCGGTTCGCTGCAGCCCCGGGCGCGGCCCCGCGGTGGCGCCGCCGCTCCGCCGGTCCCGAGCGTGGGTCCCGCACCGGGGGACAACAGGGGTACAACGGGGGGACAGTGGGGAGAGGGGACTGGAGGGAGAGGGGACAGCGGGGACAGAGGGACAACGAGGAGAGGGGACAGCGAGGACAGAGGGCAGCGCGTTCCCGTCACTGCCAGCGGGTGTGCGCCCCCCTCCTCAGCGGGACCCATCCTGCGCCTTCCTGCACCCCGGAGGTGGCCACGAGTGTCTCCCTCAATAGTTCTATTTAGCCAAAAGGAGCGGGAGGCTTCCCCGCTAGCTGTTAAGAGAGCTGGAGGCCTTTCCCAGGATAACCATTAGCAGAGCAGCCGGAAAGCGGATCTGGGAGCCGATCAGCACCAGGAATGTGAGACGGGGCCTCAGGGACGCAGCGGGACACGCGGCACGCTGGTGGGGACAAGCCAGCCGAGGCAGGTCGCCGGGTGCCCTTGGCATCCTCCCCCTCCCCGGGTATTTTTAATGCGATTACATCCCAGGACGCAGAGCTAAAATTGGAACATTATGTGGACAAAGTATCCCCAAAGTCTCCCTCGTCTTTAAAACGGGCACTGCTGTTGCTCTGATTAGGCAGCAGCTCCTGTGCCGGCTCCCGGGGCAGCGTTTGAAGGTCTGTCCTAATTGCACACACACTTGTTGTCTCATTCACTTAATTTCTTCTGTGCCTGTTCTGCTTCTCAGGTGTCAGGGCCACAATCCGGGTGGCTCATGGCTGGGACAGGTCACGGGACAGGTCATGGCACATGTGCAGGCTGGCAGTGCCCCGACTGACCGCTGCTTTGGGGCAGATTTCACCTTTTCAGCAAAGCCTTGAGGAACTTCTGCCCGGGGGGTGGGGGGCTGTTGCCTTTCACAGGAGGGAAACTAAGGCAAGGTAAAGGTTAAGTGACACCTCCAGGGTGACTCAGGGGCTCTGAGCCAAACCCAGCTCAGAAGGCAGGGTCAGCACATCCCAGCTCCACCACCCAGCCCACCCCAGGACCGGTGAGGTCAGGCTTTTGTCTCCTCCATGCAGGAGGATCACAAGCAGTTGCAAATTTTTGGGTAGTCTTCCCAAGGGTTCTCCTGGATGGGGGAGATGAGCTCGCCTACCACTGCCCAGATTTGACCTGGCTGATCAGCATCGAAGACAGGACCCCAGTGACACTGGTGCCTTAAATTTTAGCTTTCATATTTTTCATATTCTGCACTGCCTGGGTGTGTAGTTTTCACAGCTTCATATTAAGTGTTAGTGATCTCTCTTCACAGAGTAGGTAGACAAAAAAATATCTTTTCTAGCTTGATATCAAGGACAATCATTAGAAGTTTCAGGCCCAAAAGCAGAAACAACAGTGGACTGAAGAGAGAAAACAAGAAGATTGGGACTTCATAATCTGAAGCTCTAATTGGACAATTAACCCCAATATGCAGATGGACCAAAACTTATAAAAATGTGAGACCTCATGACCACTCATTCATTTTGTGACCATTTTTAGGTCCATCTTTGGTGTACCCCTGGCCAGGCTTTTGTACTGCCCAAGGTGTATCCTTCAAGACTTTTCAATAAATACCTACTTTATTCTTAACTCTGTCTAGCCTCTGTTCTAGGTCAGCCTTCTCAAGGCGTCAGCACTCTGCCACCTGCACTTCTTGCTGCCCTTCCCTCAGAGCCAAGGGCTCTTCCAGCCTCACAGGGGATGTCCCTTTGGCTGCTGATTTTTTGAAGCAGACCCATGCCGGGCCATCCTTTACTCAGCTCCTGAATGCAAAGCAAACTCCAGAAACCACAACTTGCCACGCAGGCTGCAGTCTCTGGAAGTGGCTCTGTGCTCACACACACACTGCTGAAGCAGCATCCCACAGCATCCCAGAAAAGCTGCTGGCTAGGCATGAGATACATCAGCAGGGCAGTGGGGTTCTGGCCAAGGTACAAAATCCTGATGAGAGAGCAGGTTTGATGTGGGTCAGGTCCTTTCCCTCATTTCCTGTATTCTGGATAACCTCAGGGTAGAGCCATAAAGGCCACCTTGGGCACAGGGAGTGCCTGGACAGAGGTTCCCATGCACATGCAGCCTGAACATCTGTGCAGGGATGTTCTCTCAGTGTCCTACCCCAGCAGGGACCCTCCTGCCATCAGCACCGCTTTGTGTCCCATGGGACTTTTATCTGAACTCAAGAGAGCACAGACAGAGCACAACAGAACACACAGGACCAGAACCTCCCCCCAGGTCAAACTGCATTTGCCACGGAGCTGAGAGGACCTGACAACAGCTAATTGGGAGATCTCGCCATTCAGTGATGTGGGATCAGGGAAAACACCACCTGAACAGAAAGTGCATGAACTTGGTAAGAGAGCAAGAAATCTGAAGAAAAAAATATCTTATTTGAGTCCACTAGGTTACGTTCTACTGAACCCACCATCCTTGCCTCCAGTTGAGTGCACACAAAAGTAAAAGCAGCAGAAGTAAAAGAAAGCGTTGGTATGAAAGTGGCCACCAACAGTTGTCACAAAATTCCCTCAGACCCCCTGAGTAAGGGCCATTTCATGGTCCCTGTTCACATCTGTAAGGACCCTCAGGAAAGTCAGAGCTGCCACAACACCTCACCCAAGCACAACTCAGATCACTGCATCCCATCACCTCCATGGTTTGCACCATTGGGCAGCTCTGTGATCCTGCCACTGCCACGCATGTTTGCACCAGGGCCCGTGGCTGTGCCCCCCTCCAGAGCCACCAGCGAGCCCCAGACCCCCAGCAGCAGCAGCAGCCCCAGCATCCTGCCTCCTCCCAGACCCCTCACCACCGGCACAGGCCATTTCCAGCCCTCCCACCCATCCGGGCTCGGGATACAGCAATGCCTCTGCAAGGCGGAACCTGCTGCCCCAGGCTGGCACAGGAGGCTCCTACCTGGTGCTGGTGAAGGGAAGGGCGAGCCCTGCCCTTGGCACCGCCGAGCCGAGCCGGCTCCTGCCCTTGTGCCACGGCCCTCAGGGCACCGCAGCCTCCCCTGTGCCCGGAGAGCCGCAGACACTTGGCTCGTATTTCAAGGAGCGCTTCAAATGCGGTTCGATCGCCACTAAATCAGCCCTCATCAGCAGCCTCCGGACGAGAGCCGGCACGTCCGAGCTGGTGCCTGTGGCTCAGCAAGATCCCAAAGAGCCCCGAGCGTCACGAGGGGCAGCGGGCGCCAGCTGGCAGAGGGTGGCACTGGAGGAGCCACCTTGGGCCAAGCGCAGGCGGATGCACCTGGCAGCAGCTCTCAGTGACAGGGGAGATGGGGGAATGGGGCAGCTTCCCGGCCTGCCTGGAAGGTCGGGCCCAGAGAATTCCCTGTGTAACTCCGTAAAGAGGCAGCTGGTGGAGGGGTGGGAAGGCCGCTGGCCTCTCTGCAATGAGCGCAGGGGGCTCTGCCCCGGACATGGAGGTGGCCCAGGGGACCTGTGATAGCATCAGGAGATGCTTCAGTGGCCTGGCCTGAGAGCTGAGCAGATCCAGGCAGAGCGCAGGTTTTGGAGGGGCCTGGACATGCCTGCAGCACTTGCAGCATTTCATAACACTGCATCAAACCAGCTGCCCCCCCAGCCCTGACATATGCTCCGCTAACGCCAGAGCGAGGCACATTTCAGGATCAGTCCGTAAACCCTCCCTTGTCAGAGCAAGGATTAGTGTGAGCTGTCTCTCCTCAGGGGCTGGGGACTGCAGGCTGGCTCCTGGCACAGGGCTCAGACCACCCACAACCCTCAGTTCTGAACCCCCCAAATGCCCGGTTCTTACCCTCAGAGGCTCTCCAGGGTTCCCCTCAGCCCCGTTCCCACACGCTGAAGGGCACTGGGACATCCTGCAGCCTCCCGGGAGGGCAGGGAGCATCACACGGAGCACGGTGCCACTGCGCCTGTCCTCTCCTTTGCACATCAAGATCATTAACACCGCAGGGCTGCGTGTCCCCTGAATCAGCACATCCCAGCCCTGTTCCCGGGCAGCAAGGACAGCTGAAACCCAGCTGAAGGAGATGCCATGGAGGGAACAATGCTGCTGCTCTGCAGCGGGGCAGGGAATGTGCCCGTCCGCTCCAGCAAGGAAACCTGGGCAGTGCCACCTGCTCTCAAAGGAGCAGGGACAGCAGCAAAGCAAACAGAGACAGGGAGTGTGACATTCTGCCCCAGGGTTCGGCCGTAGCACAGCGAAGGGAGCAGTGGCAGAGGAAGGACTGAGGCTCCAGGATTCATCACCCCCACTGGCCATGCACCCCCAGCCTCTCTGCTGGGTGAGGAGAACCTGGCAGGATCACAGCATCCTTCAGGATTCTTGTGGTCAGCACAAAGATTAGGGCAGAGCCACGTCTCACAGAGCCACTGTGTTCTCTTGGGAAATGAAATACAGAGAACCAGGTGATGCAGTCTGAGCACCTCGTGCCCCCCTCGCTGTTTGTTGAAGCTGGCGCAGGGAAGTTCCCAGAGAAGATGATTTTCCACAAGTGCAGGATCCAGAATGAGATCCAGGCCAGCTCCTGGGGAGCTTCCACCCCCACTGCAGGCACGGACAGCTGGGCCAGCAGTGGTGCCGCTGGAGGCACAACGCCACAAGCATGGAGCACCATGGTGGGGGCAGTGCCAATCCCCTTCCCCCACCCACCCGTGGCAAAGCTGAGGACACCCACCATGAGCACTTACAGTGATGAGCAGGGTTCCAGCAGGTCCCACAGCAGAGGTGGGAACGGTCTTCCCTCCCAGCTCCCCTCAGTCCCACATCTGGGTCAGGAGCTTTTCAGGGCAGAAACTGGCTTTTAAGTGAATTTGTGGAGAGCTGCTGGCTAATGGGAGATCTCCAGTTTAAGCTGGAGCTCTCAAAGGCTCCTCTATTACAAGGCAAATTAAATATTTGATAGTGCTAAGCAAGTGACATTTGCAGTCCGGTCACACCAGGGGTATCAGATAGAGATATTTGCAACGGGATCTGTTTAAATCCATGTAGTGCTTTGGATCCGCCCAGCAAAACAAACCCAGAGCTTTATTAAAATCAATGTTATCAAACACCCTGCTGGGGGAGGCTCTGGAGCCCACATGGTGGGGCTGGGGGGCAGCTGAGTCCTGCTGAGCTCTGAGGCTGCAGTACAAGTGCAGCTTTGGAAGAGATTTTTCTTTAAAATTTAAGAGTAGCAAGAGACTTATCCCTACCTGTCGCTGTGGGAGGGAGATTCTCTGCAGCAGAAAAAAGGAAAAGCACTGACCCAGACCCATATGGAACCTGTTTTCAATTGGATCTCTTATATATGAGAGATTTTTGATACCTGACACCAGATCAGACATGCTCACATGCCAGATCCATCAGACACGTTCCAGAAACTGCCATGAAGTTGTTCAGTGTGACAAATTCCCTTCCTCAGCTCAGCAAGGCTGCATGGAAACACAGTTTGTCAAAGTTTAACAAAACTACTTTCCTTACCTTCCCTATAAAAAGGGGCTTGGAAACACAAAGGCTGAAAAGGAATTTCTGCATCTGTCACAGGAGATGTGACAAAGTGACAGAGTCCAGGCAACTTGTTGACAGTGAACGCCCTTCACGGACAGATTTGGGGAAGATTTCCTTACCAGCACATGGCTCAATCCCATCAGCTGTGGTGGGAGGAGGCTCCTGAGCGCTGTCCCAGGACTGCTCTGGGTCTGTCCTTGGCCCAGAGCTCTGGGAAGATGGGTCCAGGGACAGCCAGACACCCTGACATGACTCCCCACTGCCAGCCCGATCTGCCCCAGTTCCATGGCACTTGTCGTGGTGCTGAGGCTCCCAAACCTCCCAGCTGCTGGGAAAAGTTTGCAAAAGCATCTCGAGCTGAAAGGCGGATGACAAGTAAAAAGAACCCCAAATTTATTGTTTTCTCAGAATTTAGAGTGGGAGGAAGGAAAATGGGACGACCTATGATTTTTTAATGCCTGCAGTTGGCAGCTCCATATTTAATGTGACAACATCCCTTTAAGAAAAATATGTTCATACACAAGAAAGAAAATAAATTGGCAAAGCAATTTGCTTTCAAGCTAGGCTGACAATTCCCCACTCCAACGTTTTACTGCAGACTTGGGTGAGCCGCAGTGGCCGGCACTCCATGCTGGGCAGGGGTCATCTCAGAGGTTAAGGGTGCTTCACTGGGTGACAAGCCCATCTGGGAGCAGTAATTTATCCCAGAGATGGTGTAAAGAAAGAGTGGAAGGAATAATTCATTGTGTGTGAGGCGACAAGGAGACTGTGCTGTCATGTTACCACACTGACAACTCCCCCCGACACAAACAGAGATGCTTGTTACGGAGCCTGAACCCACACGATCAAAGGGGCTCCTGCATTTGGGGTAGGAAGGGATAAAAAAAGACAGGAGGAAAGGAAAAGAAGAGCTAAATCAAAGCCTTGTTACCATTTCTTATGAAAGAAACTTGTGAGAAATGCTCTTTGCAGAGCAATTAATCAGCAGGATCTGAGGCAAGCGCCCAGCAGGACCCACTGCTGCTGCCCTGGGGCTGGGGAGGAGCACCCTGGTGAGGCTGCTCGGAGCACCCTGAGGGGACAGGGACGAGCTGGCAGCGGCAGCAGGAAGGACCTGCACGATAGGGGACAGCACGATGGCACCGGAGCCATGGGGAAGAGAGGCCTCAGGAACCAGGGTCCAAAACCATCCCTCACTTCTGCATCCCCCTCAGTTGAGGCTTGGGGCTCCCCAGAACGACGCTGCACCCCCAGCACCTGAGTCCCTGCTGACAGTGGCAGCTCTGAAGTCAAGCCCCTGAAGCTTTGGGTTTGGTGATGGTGGTGCCACACCTGGGGGTGGCACAAAATCCCTGAACCCCTCGAGGCGCTGCTGTGGGGTTCCCAAGAGTGATGGGGATGCAAAAGTCCTGTCCAAATCTGTGCTGCAGGAGCATTGGCCTTCAGCCTCAGTTCACACCTTGAAACCCTGACTTGTCTGTGAACAGCAGGATGCCAGAGCTGACAGGCAGGGAAATGAAATGGGACAGATGATAATGAATTGCCCACATCCCTCAGTGTCTCCTGGATGTGGAGTAATGAAGTTATACACTGCTCACTGGCTGGAGGACAGAAGAGTTTCAGCGCTTGGGTTTAATCAGCTCAGTGACAAGCATGGCCTGGATTCATTCCCTCCTCTCGCCACGGTTTGGTCTCCACTCCTCTCCCAGCTCCTGCCAGCCCCAGCACTCACTGGGATGAAGCTGCAGGAGCCCAGTCGCTGCAGTGTGAGAATCCTGTGCTGTGCTGGAGGTCATCGGTGTCAGGAGAGAAGCACGTGGATGGAATTAGACTGGGAAACCTCTGCTCCCAGAGGGGCAGAGGGCAGCGAGTGTTGGCCGGCGGTGCAGGTGGCAGCTGGACTATTTATTTGGGCAGCACCATTAACGTTATTTAATGAGCTCGGTTGGGTCAGCGTTCCTGTTTGGAAGGAATTCCAAAATGGACTAATGAAAAGTTATTTATCCTCCTGCCGTGGAGACAGCCCCACTCCTGCCTCCCTCCTGCTCAGTGGCGCTGTGCAGGAGAGCTCTCCCTGCTCGCTCTGTGCTCACCTGCCTGCCACACGTGCATGGCACTGCCATCCTGCCACGCTGTCACCGGAGGGGACCTGGCACGGCGGGGGGACACAGCCGGGCTGGGCACGGCTCACATCGGCTGCTCGTGTGACCGGGGAGCAGCACCGAGCCTCGGCTGGGCCAGAGGCTGCTCCTTCCCTGGGTTATTCCCAGGATGAAGCCGGATGCCGGGCGCAGCCCTGCGCTCCATGGAATTCCAGGCCATGGGGAGCGCGGTGGCGAGGCGGCCAGGGCAGAGAGGCTGCTGACAAGTCCCTGCCGCACAAAGCAGCCCATCCGTGCCAAGGTCCCTGCGTGGGGACAGTGCCAGGTCGCAGCCAGGACGGGAGAGGCGGCCAAGGCACGGCCGGACGAGCTGCAGCGGGGCCGGGATCCCGATGGGAAGCCCCTCAGTCTCCAGCCCATTGCCAGGGCTCCCAGCTCCCCGGGGCGTGCCGGGGACAGCGGCGAGAGGCTCGGCTCCGCTGGCAGCTGGCGAGAGGTGGAGGCGTTGCTGTTATGAAAACATGCGAGGGCTGTGTCTGAAAACATTGTGAGGAGCCAGCTCCATAAATAGGCCCTTTATGGCTCTTCCCTGTGCTGAGACAGGCTCTTTCACACACGCTTGGCTCCGGCACGGCGGGTTACGGCTAAAACATCCCTGTGTCGGGTGGGGGACACCGGCAGAAGGGACACTGAGGCACAGAGCCCTCGGCTCAGCCTCACCACCCCTGAGCAGGGGGTGCTACACCGCACCAGCAGCCGCGGAACAGCAGCCCGTGTCCCTCGGCAGGAGCTGCGATACCCGTGGGAGGACAGGGAGCAGGACAGGGAGCAGGACAGGGAGCAGCACAGGGAGCAGCACAGGGAGCAGCACAGGGAGCAGGACAGGGACAGTGACTCCGCTGCAGCACACGGCCGCGATTAATCAATGGATTCATCAGGGAGTTGTCATTAATTGAGCAGCTCCTGTGGCCGTGGAGCCCGGTGGTCGGTCCGGTGTCAGAAGCCGTGCTTGCAGCAGCAGCTCCTCGCTGCTTTCGGCCACATCCATCGAGCGCGGTGACAGCTCAGTTTGTGCCCCCTCAGCAAACGTCCCCCGCTGTGGGAGCACTGGTGACTAAAGCAGCGGGTGAACGATTAGTGACTCAGCGCATAATTTTGCTCATTTTGTGCCTTTTTTTAGCGCGGGGCGGACAGAGCTCACACAGCAAACTCTCGCCAGCGCTCCATCACAGCGTCCCAGCTCCGGGCACCCACCTGGGGCTGGGGACCTTCTCGCAGGCAAGCATCTGTTTGATGTGGTTCTGCCACGGAAAACAGCGAGAAGAAGCTGGAAAACACTGCCAAGTGCTTTGGCTTGTTCTTCATTCTCCCTTTTATTGTTATCTTTATGACCTGGGAAAGGACAAGGGGAGCGCTGCAGCCGCGGGGAGCGGGGCAGCCCCGGGAGCCCCGGGAGCCCCGGACAGCCCCGGGAGCCCCGGGAACCCGGACAGCCCCGGCAGCCCCGGCAGCCCCGGCAGCCCCGGCTGCGCAGTTCACACCGCTCTGGATCTGCCCCGGCAGCTGCTTTTATCAAGTGCAAAGCACTGAGCTCTTGTCTTGGCGGTAACTGATGTCTGCAAACACCAGGTGTCGGCTTGAATTAAGAAGCTCTTTGAGCTGGAACTGCGCTGAACACCCAGCGCTGGGGTGAACGCTGCCAGGGGAACCTCTGCCTGGACCACCTGCATCAGCCCGGGGACCATGTGAGTGGCTGCATCCCGCAGGCTGGGGAAGTGACA
Source organism: Pseudopodoces humilis (assembly GCF_049639895.1). Classification (NCBI taxonomy): domain Eukaryota; kingdom Metazoa; phylum Chordata; class Aves; order Passeriformes; family Paridae; genus Pseudopodoces; species Pseudopodoces humilis. The sequence continues at coordinate 2,807,234 of NC_142228.1, forward strand.
CGATGTGCCAGCGATTTCCTCTCATCCTTAGCGACAGGGCAGCCGCAGCACGGCAGCCGTAGGAGCGCAAAAACCCGACATGTGAGAGCAGGTCCAGCCCCGGTGACTCCGTGTCCGGCAGCGCTGAGCTGGCTGTCGGTGTGTCCGCACCTCCAGGTGATCCGTGCAGCAGCAGAGAACGGGCTCAATGTCCTTGGCACCGCCACCGCAGCTGGACGGATCCCCCTCCATCCAGGGGGATGAGCTGAGCCAGCCACAGGTTCCCCCATGCCACTGGACCTGTGCAATCACACAACCAGTGCCGGCCACCAGCCACTCCCATCTCCCACAGGGAGCTGCTGCTGCGGCCAGATGTTCACCCCGTGTCTCCAAACTCTCTCATGGGGTCAGAGCAACACAGCCCCACAGCAGTTTCAGGGGTGGCAGCCCCAGCCACGACGGAGGACAGCGAGTTGTCACCTCCCTAAAGCAGCTTTGTCTTTGCTTTAATGATTTCCCAGCTGCTTCCCCATTTCAGCCAATAATGGGACTTCACTTTCTATCTGGGTCTAAGAGGCGCTTGCCTTGTTCAGGCTGAAGAAAATCAATTCCCCTCTCACTCAAGTCTTTGCAAGACAGATGAACTGAAGATCGTGCCTGCCTGAGCAAAATATTTATTCAGTCTGGGAACAGATTTACTTTTGAACCTTCTATAAATACAGCTGAGGGCCCCCATTTAATCCCTTACCAGAAGACCTAATTTTATTTGGTTTATGTTTTAAAGAATTCTCCCTTTTCCAACGCCTTGTCAGCAGGTGAAGAAAGGCAGGATTTCTGTCACTCAGCTTGGCAGTGGGCACAGCCAGCGGTGCTGGGCAGCCAGTGCCTGATCCCACTGCAGGATGGGGCTGGGTGGTGAGGGGGTGAGACCCCTGCACTGCTGCCTCTGGGTTCTGCAGGGTTTCCTGCTCTGTAACTGATTCACACCCATCAAAGCTCTGCTGGAGCCAGGGCAGGCAGGGAGAGGCCAAATCCTCCACAGAGGCGTCTCTGTGACCCTGCCTGCCCTGCCCTGCCCACATGAGGAGCCCTGTGCTGGGGACAGTGTCAGCAGGGCCATGCACAACCCTCTGCAGCCCCTCAAGACCTGAGACCACCTTCCAACAGACCCATCACCCCCATCTGCATGAGCCCCCCGGGACCAGCCACGCTTTGCCCCACCCACAGCCAAAACAGGCTTCGTGTTCCGTGTGCTAATGAGGATTGGAAGGGGCAGTTGTTTATCGGTGATGCAGCAGGCACTTCACCACCAACCAGTGCCTCTCCCCATCACTGTCCCCATGGGGGGACACACCTAGTGCCTGGGGCCGCAGCATCACAGCACCCTGACCCTCCAAGGATCCCACACCCTGCCCTGCCTGCATCATCTGGCACTCCACAGCCAGCGGTCCCTCAGTTGGGGATGCAAAAGGGTTGCGGTTCCCACCACTGGCAGGAGAAGGAAAAGCTCCTTGGCCAGCCAGGGGTGGGTGAGCAGTGGGGAGCTGCTCCCAGGGCGCTCAGGGGCATCCTGCCACCTGCCAGCATCTCACTGTCATACACCACTGTGTTCTTGCCAGAGGGTTTGCCCAAGTCCTCAGGAGGAGAAATGTTCCCAAACTGAAAAGCTTTCCCAGCACCAAGCAGATGCCAAGTGCCAGCAGGCGCTGGAGCTGATTTTCTGCTGCCAGAACCCACCTTGGCACTTCCCTGGGCCCGAGCTCCATGCCATGGGAGCAGCACTGGCACTGTGGCAGTGCCAGCAGCAGGCCAACACTGGAGGTGCAGGTGGCTGCTGGGTGTCTGTAAATCGCTTTGACTCATCCTCTGCCGTAGCCAGCATCAGTCAGCACTCATCCTGCCCCGAGGTTCTGGCACTGCTTTGTGCCTTCCAGTGGTAATGGAGCACACAAGTCATCATCTGCCTCCACATCTGGCCAGGAAGGTGAGATTCTGGAACAGGTGTGAACCCTGCAGCGCCAGTCCCAGGTCCCTCCCCGAGCCCTGCAGCAGCTCCTGGCCAGGAGTGAACTCCTGCACAGACCCAGGATGGACAGACCCCAGCCTGGACAAGGGAATTTGCTATTTTCCCATCTGGCATATCCCCAGCCCTTGGAAGACTCCTCCAAAGGCACAGCGTGCTCTGCACCACACTGGCTCACTTATCTGACACATTTACTAAATTGTTATTACACCTGTTGGCTAATTACCTCCTCTAGAAACCAGAGGGCACATAAATTTGACACTGACCTGTGCAAACCTGCAGCCCTACAGATGTTGGCCGGGTCTGGGGGGCTCCTGGGGGCTTGGGAGAAGTGAGGGACTGGGAACATGGCTCTGTGGAAGTGTCCCCCCCCTGCCCCACAGCTGCTGCCCCCTGTCCCAGCAAGATGGGGAGTGGGGAGCCCGGGGGTCATGGTGAACCCCCTACATCACAGGCTGGGGGTGCCAGCACTGCCCTTCCTGCACCCCCCGCCTTCCTGAGCACAGATTAATCCGGGAGAGCTTTAATCCGCTCAAGCCCTTTCGTAACAGCCCTCAAAAATAAGCCTGGAGAGTTCCTAATACTTCTTGAAAATTTGGAGTTGGGATATTTATAGGCTCTGGCCTTGAGTGAGAGGAAGCACACCCAGCACTGGGCGGGAGGGCTCGGAGGTGGAGGAACCTGCTGCGGGAGGGAGCCACTGCCTGACCTCAGCTCTCGCCCCCAGCTCGGCCAGCAGCCGCTCTGTGCCACTCCCAGCCTCCTGCTGGCTCCCTAACAAGCTTCCCTTGTTTGGGATTTTTATGGGTTTTTTTTCCTACAAGCATTTCAGGCTCCTCAGAAGAGCCCCTAGCCCGGTGCACAGAGCGGCTCTGTGCCTTCAGCCCTTCAAACGAACTCAGAGCGGCAGCGCTTCCGACCAAGGCAAACAGCAGCCATGCCACATCCCCTGGGCACGTGGCTGAGGAGGCCAAGGGCAGCAAATCACACACAGTAACAGAGAAAGTTCTCGGGGAAAAAAAACCCCAAGCCTCCAAAAATATGCCAGAAATTACCCACATCCACAAAAACCAGCAGGCTAGGGTGCTGCTCTGCTGGGATCCTCTCACCACCAGTGGTGGCTATTGGTATCTCTGCCACATTGGTCCTGGTCCTGAGAGGGTCCAGAGAGCCTCTGGACACTCAGGGCAGCATCACAGTGGCACCTGCAAGAGCCAAGTTACAATTGGCAAGAGGCATCGTTGGTTCCATGTCTCTCCTGCTCCAACAGATAAAGGGAAATATCCTCCAATATCCTCCAAAAAGCTCTTAGCCCTTTGCCATGTGGTTGTACAAAGATGTGACCAAAGATGTCCCCAGGGCAGTGGCTGCAGAATTCTCCCAGTTCCAAGGCAGCAGAGCTCTCAGAGAGCTAGGAGGTGATGGGAAGATGAGAACCCCCTCTGATCTTACACAGGCCAAACCCACCCCACATTGAACAGTTCCTTCATCCCCCGATGCAGAGCAAGACTGGCCAGATGTCAGAAGCAGAAATACTCAAACTGGAGATGAGTGGCATCAGCCTGATTCCCAGCAGAGAGGCCCCAGCTCATTCCCTGACGGGTGAGCAGAGGCAGAGGAGTGAGCAGAGCTGGCACAGAGCTGCCAGGATCAAACCTGTTGGCCAGAGGAATCCAGAACCTCACCATAGGAAGCAGCAGGGATGCCCAGCTCCCTCAGCACCCCGAGCCCAGCCACTGCTGCCTGACCAAGGTCCAGCAGCTGGAGCAGCTCCTGACTCCAGGCAGACACAGGCACAGAGTAGGGCTTCACCTCAAAATGTTTCCTTTGCAATTTCCCAGTGATCTTTCTTATCAACTAATTAATAAATTTCCATAATTAGGCCAGGGAAAATCACGACTCAGGAACATTCCCATTTCAAAGCAGCACAGATTTGTTTGGTATTGAGGGCTCAGAGCCCGAGCCAGGGCCAGGTTCCCCCAGAACCCTCCCCCATGAGCGGGGCCCAGCCTGGGCTCACCCCTGCAGGGCCCCGCAGCCCCAAACCCACCCCCAGCCCCTCTCCCTGGCGCCCTGCCGGGAATTCATCCTGGGGAAAAGGCTGTTTACATTGCAGGGGGAAAAGTGGTGTGTTTTATAAAAAACAGCCATAAAGGGCTCTCTGACAGCGAGGGATTCTCTGTGCCTTCAGCCCCTGTGGAGTCAGGAGTGATGGAGGAAGCACCCACTCTGTCCCACAGACATGCAGAGCAGAGTTCCCCCTGTGCCCACAGCCCGGTGTGCCTGTGCCAGCCCTGCTGCCATGGCCAGGGTGCAGCCAGGCTGGGCACATGGGCATCCTGATGCCTCTGAAACACCAACACCTGCACTGGGGGAGCACCAGGGCGGCTCCCACGGGACCTGGGGCATCCCATGCCCGCAGAACAGCTCACAGCTACTAAATCTGCAGGTTCCCTTTGATGACTGGCAAGTAAATTGCTGTATTTCTAAAGAGAAATGGAGCAGTTGTTACGGTGCAGCTGCAGCCTGGGTTTCCTTGAGAGCACAGACATATTTCCTGACAGGGGCTTTCTGACACAGAAATTATGGTGCTATTTTGGAGGCAATCTCAGAACATCATACTAAGAAACAGCCTTTGTACATCACAATATCGTTGCTAAATTGACAAATAGACCCTCATGGGCTTCATTATTCTGCTCTGGGTGCACATTTTTGCATTTTTATCATCCCTAGAAATGATTAAAGAGCTGCAGAACTGAGGGCTCTGGCTTTGGAAAACTCAAACTCCAGTTCTGATCGAGCTGAGGAACAGGAAGGGCTGCAGGGCTGGGAAAGGGAATCTTTGCCCCTATGATGCGTAAATCGTTTTGGGGACTGCCCGGTGCTTCCACAGCAGATTTGCTTTTAGCCCTGGAAATTCACCAGTGTGAAGAAATGTGACTGACACATCCAGTACTGGATTGGGAAGATCCATGCAAAGGTCCTTGTTCAGTCAATAACAGACTTGTGTTGTGCACTCGTAGAAACACATCGATCTCCCCAGGAACATTAGAGAGAAGCCAAACAAGAGGAAGATCCCCAGAAACACAACAAATAAGAGCCCAAAGACCAGGGTTCCTTTACCAGCCACCAGCTGAAGTCTGAGGATGCTGGGGCAATGCTCAGGGAGTATTTTTGGGTTGGAATGGCTCGCCACAGCCAGGCGAGCTCCTGGTGCCGCTCTGTTGGGGCCACAGCATCACTCCGGGCTCTGCACATTCCTGCCAGCCCATGGGGATGAGCAGCAGGCAGAATGAGCTGGGGCAGCTCTGCCCTATCCCTGTCCATGTCCCCTTTGGCACATTGACAGGAGCCTTGTCCTGGGACAGCTGGGAATGCTGAACACGAGCCCCCATAAACAGTGCAGAGAACATCAGTGGGATGGGATGGGATGGGATGGGATGGGATGGGATGGGATGGGATGGGATGGGATGGGATGGGATGGGATGGGATGGGATGGGATGGGATGGGATGGGATGGGATGGGATGGGATGGGATGGGATGGGATGGGAAGGCTGCTCTGATCCCACTGGCAGTGCACACTCCAGCAGGATGGTACCTCCTCACCTGAGCAGCCAGACCCCAATCCTCATCTACCATGGCCAGGACATGCAACCCTCCCAAAGTGCAGCACTGTGATCTAAGCCCTGAGGCCAGTGAACCACCAACCCACAAAAATATTTGTTACTCTTGGGACTATTAAAGCAGCCTCCTGATTTCTCCATCCAGAGGCTGCTGCTCTGTCAGTCGAAGAGCACTTGGGCAGTGAGAGCAGCCGCTCTGGAGCCCCAGCCGAGCACAGCACGAGCTCAGGGAGGGGAGCTCAGGGAGGGGAGCTCAGGGATGGAAGCTCAGGGATGGAGGGTTCAGGGATGGAGGGTTCAGGGATGGAGAGCTCAGGGATGCCAGCTCAGGGATGGAGAGCTCAGGGATGCCAGCTCAGGGATGCCAGCTCAGGGATGCCAGCTCAGGGATGCTCGTGTACAAGACTCCCAGTGGGAAGTCACAGCCTGGCATGACGTCACAGCCCTGCTAACGCAGAGCCAGGCTCTGTGCATTCACAGCCAGAGCCACAGCCAGGGTCACACCGGCCCTTTTTTCCAATGCACGTGGCAGATTATAGAACAACACGAAATCCACAGCACACAGTATCGTCACCCTGCCCTGAACTCTGCATATGGCAAGAGAGTTTCTGGTTGGCAGAATCACACTGGCAGCTACTGAGGGACCAGCACAGCTCCTCCATCCCCTCAGTGTTTGATGTTCCACCCAAACATCATTCAGCAAAGCCACTGGGCTGGATGCTCCATCGGAAAACACCTGCAGTCACTTAAAAAAACTCAGTGGTGGTGGATTTGGATGGCAGTCACTGAGGAAACTCCCAGCCAGGCTGGCAGCCGGGACAGAGCCTCATTTATCCTCAGGCTGTCACACACAGTGGCACTGCCCATTGATGCTATTTTCAGGCACCGTGCCCCACATGCAGCTCACAAACATCTCCACTCCGCACTCAGACACCCCAGGTAAGCAGGGGGTGAAGCCAATGTGTGTGCAGGGCTGAGCAGGGCAGGACCAGCTCCTGCCTCACATTTTCACCCAGAACTGCAACCCAGAGGTGCTGCCGTACTTCGTGGGACCCACAGACACATCCAGCCCTCGCAGGGGCAGCTCCAGCAGCAAGGTACCAGTGAGCTGGTGCTGATCCCTGCACTGGTGAATCAACCTGGAAACCCCTTAGAGCCTCCAGGAGTGCGATACCAGGCTCTAGACCCCTCACCTTCACACAGAATCATCTCCCCTATTTAAGCAGCGCTTTCAAATTTTGCTCTGCAAACAAATCGCAGCCTCTTGTGCCAAGATGTTGTTTTCCCACACGCCCATCCAGCAGGATCGGCGCTCACCGCCCTGCCATGGCGCTGCCAAGGGCAGGCGCAGGCACGTCCCTGTGCCGGGATCCGTGGGGTTCGCTCTGGGGCAGAACAAGCCCCAGCCCTGCCCACCCCGATGCAAACTCCTTAAAAGCTTCCACCATAACTAGCTGCTGCTCCAAGTTAACAGCAAAGTCTATTGGTAATGGCCAGGGGAGAGCGGTCAATCTGCTGAGTGCGGATCCTGCTTCTGCCTCCACATTCCTGGACCAGGGGACCCCGCTGCTCCCACCCGGAGACACAGCCAACAGAAAGATCTTTTGTACAGCTCTCTGAAGGTCCTTTTCCGTAGGAACCAAGAGTCCCCGTGGAGGCAGCCAGAGCCTCGGCTCCATTCCCAGCACAGCTCTCCAAGTCCCGATCCCAGCATGGACGTATGCAGCTCCAGGAAGGCGCAGGGTGTGCTGTGCACGCCGAGCAGCACAGCCGGGCCCAGAGGGGCCCAAGGACCGCTCCACCGCCCCCTGCCCCGGCCGGGCCGCACACCTGGGCCACCGCCACCCCCGGCCAGCTGCTGCCGCAGACCCCAGTCCGGCGCACACCCGTGGGGTCTCACGGCGGGGACCAGCCGGGGTTACCGGCACCCAGCGGGTCCCGCTCGGCGTGGGAACCTCAGCCCCGCGCTGCAGAGAGGCTGGCCTCGGGAAAGTTCCGCTCAAGAAGTTTCCATCCTAGCCTGACCCCTCCGGGGGGTCAGCGGGGCCGGGGCTCCGTCACCCCCGCCGCCCCTGCCCCGTCACCCGCCGGGACGGAGCGCGGGGAGCGCCGGGCGAACATCGGGCCCCCATCCCGATTCCCGGGGCCCCTCCAGCGCATCCTCCCCCTCCCGCAACTTTCCTAAGCCTGCAACTCCCCGTGCCCACAGCCCAGCCCCGCGGCCGCCGGTACCGGCAGCCCCCGCCCGCCCTACCTGCCCAGGCTCCCGGCTCGGCCGCCGTCTGCAGCATCCTCTCGCCGGCTTCTCGCTCCCGGCCGTGCGAGCGCGCTCTCGGAGGAGGAGGAGAAGGAGAAGGAGGAAGAGGAGGAGGAGGAGGAAGGGGGGGGATGAAGGCAGCGCGCGCCCCGCCGCGGTCCAACCCCCCCTCGGCGCCCGCACGGAGTGGGAGGGGGAACCGCGGCGGCGCATCCCGGTGCTGCATCCCGCAGCTGCATCCCGGTGCTGCATCCCGCAGCTGCATCCCGCTGCTGCACCCGCAGCTGCATCCCGGAGCTGCATCCCGGAGCTGCACCCGCAGCTGCATCCCGGAGCTGCATCCCGCAGGGGCTCGGGGGCATCCTCCCGTCGCGCAGCCCTCGGTCACGGCTGCCCGGGGCTGGGACGGTGGGAACACAGGGGCTGTCCAGGCCCTTCCCGGGGGATTTGGGGGGTCGGTAAGGTGTGTGGTTAGACGCGCAGAGGAGGACACAGTGGGGAGGGCACCTGAATTTCAGGGTACTGGGATGCCGTGTGCAACCAGCGCCCCGGAGAAGAGCGGGTCCGGTCTCAGGGTCTCCAGTCCCGCACCCTGAGTGGCAGCAGACAGCCCGGCTCTCCAGGGAGGTGGCATCGCCGGGGGCTGCAGTTCTTTGCCGATGGCAGAGCCCCTGGTCCGAGCCAGGCCCAGCAGGCAGCACGGAGGGACAGGACCCGTGGCCATGCCCGGGCAGCCTGGCTGCTCCAAGAGGGTGAAGCGGAGCCCGGGGCAGGATGGAGGGAGGGGGCCTGCAGGGAGGTGCTCCGTGCTCCTCAGCTGGAGCACAAGGTGCCACCAGGCAAAGGTGCCTCTGCTGCCACGCTCCCACCTTGTGCTAAGATCAACAATTTTAAGTGCAAAAGTCTGAGCTGGCCTGTCGCTGTCATCATTGTTAATATTTTAGCAGCTCCCAGAACCTTTCAGCGGGGCCACACAGTGCTGACACAGGAGAGGAGATATAAAAGCGTCCTGCTGCCTGCCCCAAGGAATATGCTGTCTAGACACGTTATATAATCACATTTTGCCCTCCGCCAGGACACTTTGCAGAGGATCTCAAAGCACTTCCCAAAACTGCTAATTGAGCTTTGGAGCCCAACTGGGAGGGAACTGCTCTGGCCAAGAGCCCTCTCCTCTGGAGAAGGTACCCAGGAGCTCCTGTGTCCCAGAGCAATTGCCTGCTCACAACTTTGCCTCTGCTAAAACACGGAATTGATGCCAAGAGGCAGAGGTATGATTGGCCCCGTGCTGTTGCTGGCAGAGGCTGGAGGCTGCTGAAGCGGGGGCAGAGCATGTGCTGCTCCAAACCCCTGCAAGCCCACAGGAGGCTCCAGGGCCACCAGAGGCCAGGGAGGGGGAAGCCAGGAGTGGGGAGTCCCAGTCTGAGCTACTTCTGGGTCCACAGATCCCGGAACACAAGCAGGCGGCCCAGCAGCAGCAGATCCCACCTGTCCACACCAGGAGTCCCTTTCCCCTCTGCTTTCAGAGTCAGGTCCCCAGGAGCAGCAGTGTGGCACCACTGAGCCTCATCCTGGCTCATCATAAATCACTTTGGGTTTTCAGAGCCCTTTTGCCAAAGCTCGGTGCATTTGTTTGCTGTGCCATCTGATTTGTACAATATAGGATGTTGGTTTTTTCCTCCCTATAAATAATTACAGCTGCTCTAATGGATCTCAAACTTTACAGTACCTTGGCTGTCAGGAGCCTGATGATGATGGTGTAGCTTTCTTCTCCAAGGAGCAGAGGCATGGCTGGGGCTCCTCCACACTTTTTTCATTTACTTGAACCCTTTCAGCCTCATCCTGCCTCCACCACAGTGCAGGGAAGGGACTGCACTCCCCTTCCAGGCACGGGGATCCAGAATTGCAGAGATGAGGCCTCCTACCTGACCCACAGCTCCCAGCATTCCAGCACTGGGGAGCATGGATGCATTTCTTCCTTCCCATGGGAACTCTGGCTTCACTCTTCCAAGAGCAGCCCTTCACATTGCTTCCCCCCGAGATACTGTTTGTGCCAAGACCACGGTCACCCTCAAACATTTTGGTTTGCTGCAGATATCTCCAAAGCTGAAGACAAAACATTAAACAAAGAGAAGGTCATCTCCAACTGCAGCACCCTGAAGTGCCATGGGACAGAGCAGCAGAAGGCACAGCACACCCAGCCCCTCCAGCACACTGCAGTTGCTCACAGAATTTCTCCCAACCCCATTGTCAGTTCTGTACAGCAACTTTGTGCACTTGAAGAAGCAGAAATGAGCCTCTGAGGAAATAGGATTGGGCACTGCCAGGAGGGAGGGAACTATGAGGGAATGGGCACTGCCAGGAAGGAATGGGCACTGTCAGGGCAACCTTCCTCTTTCATCATGTTTCTGGAGCTCAGCAGCTCTGCTTTCAGTAAACAGGGAATTTTACAATTACACCAATGTTCTACATCCTTTGGCAGCTCTGACATCCCCCCACAAAGGGAGGAGCTGGCGCTGCCCAGGGACACTGTGGTGGCACCTCTCCAGTGATGGGTAGGGGTGACAGGCTGGCCCAGCCATGATGCTGTTGAGACATTGCCAATCCCAAATATGGAACCACAGCACCCCAGGGAAGGAGGATCCCTCCTGCAGCACCCACTGGGGTCCCACGACACCGGCTGGCTGCAGTGCCCAGCTCTCCAGGTGCAGCTAGAGCTGTCTCCTTCCTTGGCACTGCACAGCAGCCACCAGCACCAGGCACAACTCAGGCTCCTGGCTACCGAGGGCCGTGGGAGACAGGTGGGCAGAGGAGGGGCTGTGCTCAGGGCCCAGCCAGGGTCCCACAGCCAAGGAAGGTCGGTGTGGGGTGATTCAGGCCCAGCTCCACTTTCCAGGAAGGCTCTCTGGCTCCTCGGCCACCGTGCTGAGCCGTGCCAAGCTGCTCCAGCAGCTGCCGTGGCCGTTCAGCAGCTGTTGAGCTGTAATTGCTCATTGAGTCATAATTTATTTTTTTTTTCCCAGTGAAAGCAGCAGTGTCAGGGAATTAAAATCTTTTCAAAAGCCCATAAAGATTTCATAAACGTTTCAGAGCCAAATCAGGGGGGGTTTAGCACCTTCACAGCCAGGACCCAGGGAAGGCGATGACGAGATCAGCAGTGGAACACTTGTCAGCTGTAACTGGTTAAAGGAACAACAGCACTGGGCAGCACCAGCCCACAGGGAGCTGCCAGAGCAGCCTGGCACGGGGCAGAACTGGTCCCCAGTCCATGGCCTGGGTGCAAGGGCCCAGCTGGGCTCCAGGTGGTTCAATTCACCTTGATTCCCATGACACGCTGCTGACATGGGTTGTGGGATGGGATGTGGCACCACAGCATCTCCAGACTCCAGGAAAACAAAAAGCTGACATGGGGGGAATGCAGCTGCAGCAGCCTCAGCAGCTTGGCTCTCTCCTGTGTCTGATCAGCTCAACCAGCAGTGACCCAGCCCTGGCCAGCTGGGGAGTTCAGCCCCACAGCCAGCGTGGGTGAGGGGCACTGGCCCCACAAACACCCGTGTTTGGATTCAGACCAGCCTGAGGCATCCTCAGAAGCAAAGGTTTGCACTCTGGAAGAGTTGTACACATGGAATAAGCTTTTCCACTGCTGCAGCTCTTTCCACATGAGCAGGTGCTTGCAGGTGACGGAGGCACCGCGTTCCCACCGGCAGCCCCTGCACCAGCCCGGGCACCGCTATTTATAGCGTGAGTGCGGAGCTGCCTTTGATGGTCTCTCTCTGAGCTCTGCAAAATATCTGGGCCAGGCACACGCAGCTTCCACAGCCCTGCTCTGCCAGAACACACTTCCCAAGGAAGGACTCAGGGGTGCTGGATGAGCCCAGCTTGGAGGGATTGAAAGGGGAGAAGCCATGACCCCACAGCCCGACAGAGCTGGACTGTGGTTTGCACCCCAGGATCTGCACAGCCACATCAGCAGGGTGATGATAACCTTAACCCTAACCCCAACCCCAATCCTAACCCCAAAGCTAACCCTAACCCTAACCCTAACCCCAACCCCAACCCCAATCCTAACCCTAACCCTAACCCTAACCCTAACCCCACCCCATGGGCACCACAGGCAGCACGGCCTCATTCTCTAACTGGGGTGCAGAAACAAGAGCACAAATGGGTCAAAGCTGAGCTGAGCACCCATTTGGGCACCCATGGGTGCAGGAACTCCCCCAGAGCTGCAGAAGTAAACGAGGGACCCCCAGCACCTCTCACCACCATTGAGCATCACTTTGAGAGGCACCTGAGCAACAGAGGCACCAATAACTCATTGTTAGGGGAGAGGCTGCTGTTATTTTATGGCCGTTGTTATTTCCTTCCCATTGTAACTTTTAATTAAAATCTATGGAAGGCCGATAACTGCTCCCTCTGCATAATTGCAGAGAGTAAATTTTATTATATAGGAAAGTGGTTTTAATTTTTAATGGACTTATTTTTAAGGAAGACCAACACTTTGAAGGGATCTGTGAGCCCCAGTAACATTATCAAAGGCAAGAGAAGAGGGACAAAGATGGGTTTATTACCTGTTCCCCATAAAACTGTTATTTTAGGGGAGTTTTGTGCTTCCTCCTAATGAGAGATGAATTGCACCAGCTTCATTTGCTGTAGGAGGAAAATTAAAATGAAACTGATAAGAGCCCAGCCTCTAGCTCCTGACTTACCTCCCAATTATAAATGAAAGCTCACAGGCATTCCAGAGATGGGGCTTGATGTCTACATTAATTATAAATAAATTATCTACACTTAATGTTTAAATGAAATTTCAGATAAAGCTTTATATTTAGAAAAGTGTTGCATCAGTGCATAAATATTTATGCAAGGAGTCTGGGTGAACTGCGGCTGCTTCAGCGTGACGTGGCAGCAGAGCTGGAGCAGGGAGCCTTGGCTGGGTATTGGGAGGAAGCAGCACTGAGCCCACCAGGAGGGGAACAGGACAGTCAGGTCCTAAACCCAAGCCTCCACTGGGTTTTGGAGAGGGGAGGTGATGGGACACTCTGGGCCCATGTCAGCCTGACATTGTCAGAGCAGCAGCCCATGGCCAGGGAGGGCAGTGACAGTGACAATTCCCCTTGCTCCCAGCTTGCTCCAGCCCTCAAGGCCCTGTGGCAATGTCCCACAGGACCCCTGGTGGTGCCAGGGCTGGGGTGAGCCTTTAATGCAGCCAGAGTGGAAGAGGAGAAATTTGACAGGCCCCAGCTGAAAGCTGTGTGGAAAAACAGCCAGGGAGGACAAATAAAATTGATTGAAATTGTTCAGCCCCAGTCACTTGTGAAGGAGCCCAGATGAGGTTCCAGGCAGGATCCAGCATCCTGAGCAGCCACCACTGAGGTGGGATATCACCCCTGAGGTGTGAGCCTGTGCCCACACTCCTGGCCAGCCCCAGGATCTACTTCATGCCATCAAAATCTGGGATACAGCAGCTTTCCAGGGCCATGAATGCATTTGTCTGATTTCTTTCTGATGCCTGAGAGAGAATTCCTGTCAGGAAGAACATCCCTGTCACAGAGAACATCCTGGCCAGGGCAGAGCATCCCAGCCAGGGAGAACATCCCAGCCAAGGAAAATATCCCAGCCAGGGAGAACATCCCAGCCAGGGAGGACATCCCAGCCAGGGAGAACATCCCAGCCAGGGAGAACATCCTTGCCAGGTGCACACATGACCCACCAGCGAGGGCTGAGCAGGCAGAGCCGGGCGCAGTTGGCCCAGGAATTTTAGCAGGGTCACCTTTGGTATCGCAGCGCTGCACAGTCCTCGTTCTGCAACGGGAGCAGTATCTCATTTCTTCCTCAATTAGCTCCTGATTATCAGTGTCCCAGGGCCCCTTTCCAGTCTCTGTTTAATGCACCATTAATAATTCATTTCTCAGATAGCAGGAACGCAGCGCGAGGTTGGGGCTTTGTGACTAATGCGTACCAGAACAACTCTCATCTCCAAGGGACAAGGCAACAAAAATAAAGTGGAAGAATCAAAGATAATATGTTTTGTGGCCTTTAATCAAACACTGCATAACGAGTTTGATTACTCAGGTGAAGAACACACGCGTATGCTGGGCTCTCATGCCTCGCCAGCATCGTCCCCATCCCACTGCCTTCCCTGGCACAGAGGGAAATTGAGGCACCTCGAGTTAAAACTAGGGCTGTCCTCCTCCCAGGGTTAGAGATTTAGGTATGAACTAGACCTTTCCTCAAGCTGGAAAATCCCAGGACCAGATTTGCCGGTGCCCAGCAGAGGCAGCGCAGTCGCTGAGGAGTTGCACGCATGCTGGCAGCTGCACATTAAGTGTGACGGGTTTCTGACAGATCCAATTATAAAGCCAGGTCTCAGCAGAATTGCAGCCCTAAGATTTAGTGCATGAAATTTTGTTTGGGAGTTTTCAGATATCGCAGCTCATGCCAGGGGTCCTGGGAGGCCCCAGACTGTGGCAGCACCTGCCAGCTGTCCCTGGCTCTTACCCCACCGTGCTGCATCCCCCCTGCCACATCCTGCCAATGCCCAGCCCAAACACAGTCACCTAAAAATGGCAAGAAAGGAGATTGGCCACCCCCAGCAGCGCTGAGGAAGGCAGGACCTGCAGCCCCTCTGCTCTTCTGCCCCACAGAGACGTGCCCTGGCCTAGGGACTGTCCCTGCCCCTGCACAGTCGCTGGGATCATGCACAGGGCTGTAAATCACTTGACTCCCAGTAGTGAGGATTGGCCCAGGCCCTTCCACACAGCCCTAGAATGGTATTTTTAGCCCTTTCCTAGAAAAACAAGGTGGGCACGTGTCATGGTCCTGTTCTCAGCTGACCAGGGACTTGGCTGCCCTGGGGATGCTCCTCAGAGGAAAGCAGCCAAGAAACCTCCAGGGACCAAAATATCTGGGCCAGCGAGGCCATAGGGATGTGAGCCCAGCTGCTCCCACAGTGCACTGGTCTGAAGAGAAGTCCAGTCTCCTTGCCAGGCATAGGGCTGTTGTGCCCCAGCCAGTGCTGCACGAGCTTGTTCCATCAAAACCCCAGGTTTAGGGGGTTTGTTTTACTTTTTCTAAGCAGCTGAGAGCACAGGGTTGTGCCCCAGTGCTGACAGAGGACCCTGGGACCCAGGTGGGCACAAAGCTTGGGATGAAAGCTGCATTGCTGCCATCAGATCAGAGCAGCATCACCATTCCCTGGCTCAGGAACCCAGGAGCTGTTGGGAAAAGAGATTTGCCTTTACATCCCTGAGGCTGTTCCATCCTCTGCCATCCACAGCTGAGCCCAGGCTGGCAGGAGCAGCCAGAAGGACGGTGCTGGGGGGCTCGGTGACTGTGGGGGACTGGAGTCTCCCGAGTGCTGGCTTTTGTACCCTCCTGGGGACACCCAGCGAAGGGTGCAGCCCTTTCCCCGAGCCAGGACGGCTCCTCTGCACTGGCCATGGTTGGGCTGGTGGGACCCACAGGGGGCACAGGCTTCAGCAGGCACTTGAGTGCCACCCGAGTGCCACCCGAGTGCCACACAGCAGGACACCTCCCTGATCCCCCCGGCACGAGCAGCCCTGGTGGTGCCAGCCTCATCCCGGTGCTCCCACCCTGGCCTGGGCAGGTGCCTGGCGGTGCCACCGGCCCGGCCGGAATCTCACGCTGCGTGCTGGGGAGCTGTTTGAACCTAAGCAGAATAAACCTGCAGTGATTATATTTCCTGCCTCCCGCTCGGGGCGCCAGGGAAATTGTTTGATGCTAATCCCCTTGTTTAATCCAGCAGCATCCTGACATGCGAACAGTCAGGATTAACTCCCGGCGGGGCCGGGTGGGACAGGGAACCCCCGCACGCTTTGTGGGCTCCCGTGAGCTCCCGGCAGTGGAGAAAAGGAGATGCAGGAACAAAATGGGGAGAGGGCTTCTGGGTTTGGGCATCCAATTCCTCCACTGCAAGCACTTTTCTGAAGGATGGAATTTCCCCTGGTACAGAGAGGGAAAATCCAGCTGTCCCGGGAAAGGTCACCTCGGGGTCTGATGTGCTCCCAGGCTCTGGAAGAGATACTGTGCAATAGCCAGATTTTCAAATGTGCCTGGGAAGCAAAATTCAGTTCCCATCCCCCTCACCCAGGATGCCACTGGACTCTTGCTGCTCATCCTGCTGCTGCCTGAGCCGAAACCATGAAGCAGGATGGAACCACCCACAGGGCAGGACCCTCAGCACCAGGCATCTCTTTGAGAAAGGTGCCTGAGGTCCTGCTTTGTGCCCTCTTTGCTGCAGACCTGCCCTGGATTTCAAATTTCAATCTGCCTGACTTTATCTTTCAGCCCCAGTTCTCATTATTCCTCTCTCTGCCAAGTTAAAGAGCCCTTTAATACCCAGCAGTTTTCTCCCCAGGAAGATGCTTGCATGCTGTAATCAAATCACATCTCAGGCTCCTTCCCGATAAGTCGAACAGGCTGAGCACTAAGTCCCGCTAAACACCAGCCTGGGGAAAGGGCTGACCTGAGGCACTGCCAGGTGGAGGAGCCGGAGGTTTTCCAGCTGGTGCCTTGGGAGGGGAATCGGTGCTTTCTGACGCACTGATGACAAATGAAATGAGCTGTGAAGAATAAATTGCTGCATTGCCCTGACTCTGTGAGCACACCCGGCTGCCGGGGGCACGGGAGTGCTGGGGCAGGAGGCCACAGGCGTTCCTGGGGCTGCTCCCGTGCTGGCAGCCTGTGGGCCAGGGGCAAACCATGCTGCTTGTGCCAGCAGAACTTGCTGCAGCAGCTGTTTGCTGCCGGGCTAATGCTGCCCATCTCTGCTTACAGACAGCCAGTCGTGATGGCCGGAACGTAAGGACTCTGGGGAGCTGAGATAAGCAAAGGTGCTTCGAGCCACAGACTTCTTCCAGCCTGGGGATTTGGCCACAGGAGGCTGGCTCTGAAGGATGCCGGTCCTGAAGGATGCTGGCTCAGAAGGATGCAGGCTCTGAGGGATGCCAGCCCTGAAGGACACTGACCAAGGTCACAGCGCTGATCACTGCAGCTCGGCTGCTCCCTGCCGCCAGGCCCAAGGTGACCGAGCCCCTGGGAAGGAGAAATCCGATGTGGCTGATGTTAAACCAGGGACACAGAGGGAAAAACAAGCAGAAGCTGGATACAGACCCACTTGCAAAACCCACAGAGACTCACAGTGCTGTCCTGGCCCCGTATCCCATGGAGTCAGCTGCACCCCCTCAAAAAGGGGGAAGTTTTGTTACAGGAATTCTGGTTTGGGGCACCCAAGCTGACAGACAGATCTACCAGGGCTGGGGAGAGGTTGCAGCACCCAGTGCTGTGGGCACCCACTGGGCTAACTCACAACCTCAATTCTCCAAGCACAAATCAGGGCAATTTGAGCTGAGCAAAACAGTCTGGGGTCTCTGGGGAAGGGATCCTGCCTAGGGAGTGGGAGGAGAGGCCATCCCAGCCCACAAGGAGCTACAAATAACTCAAATGGCCTCATTACCCAGTTTCCGATGAAAAGGAGCTTGGTTTCCCCAGGGCCATCTCCACCTGAAGGCGGGCTGTGTGTGCCTGACACCGCGGGAGCCTCTGGTACCAAAGTCAGGCAGGAGCAGGACTCCGTTCCCTGCTCGTGTCCTCGCCCTTCTGCAGCTCCTCCCCACCGGGACCTGCCGAGCACCAGCGCTGCTTACCGGGGGGCGGGGGGGGTTCCCCGGGCCAGCACCAACGAGTGTGGCAGGATCCCGGGGGGCAGGGACACGCGTGGAGCGGCAGCTGCAGCCCCCTGTACCCACCGGAGCATCCCCCGGCCCCCGCCGGATCATCTCCCGGTTCCCCAGGCATCCCCCGGTTCCCTGAACATCCCCCGGTCCCCCGGGATCGTTTCCCGGTTCCCCGAACACTCCCGGTTCCCCCGGGATCGTTTCCCGGTTCCCCGAACACTCCCGGTTCCCCCGGGATCGTTTCTCGGTTCCCCGAACACTCCCGGTTCCCCCGGGATCGTTTCCCGGTTCCCCCGGGATCGTTTCCCGGTTCCCCGCTCTCCCCAGCCCGGCCCGGGGCTCCCTCCAGCGGCCGCGGCCGGGGCAGCGCGGGCGCTCCCGGTACCGAATCCCGAAGCCGGCCCGGTCCTGTGCCCCAGCCCGGTCCCGGTCCCGAGCCCCCCGCAAGCCCCGCGGCTCCCCCGAAGCTCGGACGCAAAACCCAGGGCGCTCCCAGGTGATCCCGAGGGGACCCAAGGGGCTGCCCCAGAGGGGTTTAGGCTCGTTCTGCACCTCGGGAAGGTTCGGCCTTGGGTGGCTGGGTGGGATGGGTCGCTCAGGCCACTGTCTGCGGGTCGGATAGAGCCGGGACAGCCTCACAGACCCCACTGTCCCCTGGAGACCCCTGTTCTGCTGGCTCAGGGTACAGTGGGTTCTGGCTCTAGGGCCATGTCCCCCCTCGCAGCCTCAGCCCAGCCAGCTCTTGCCACGAGTCATGCGGCCACCCTGCCCCTTCAGTCCAGCATCTGTGTTTTTAATGGAGACCCATCAAATTCTTAAATCAGGGTGGAGAAGCACTGTCCTGGACCCACAGAAACAGATGGCTCCCCTGGCACGGTTGAGAAGGCAGCAGCATGGGGAGCAAGGAAGGGTTTGGATGATTTTCCATCCCAGCATCTCATCCTTTCTACGTGGGTGCAGCAAAGCCCCTTCAGCAGCCATGGGCTCCAGCTAGGGACACGCTGCTAGGGCTCAGACCAGTGAGGAGGAGAGGAGTGAGCCGTGGCTCTCTGTCCAAGGGTCAAGGAAGCCTCCTCTGTTCATGTAGCACCCTGGAAGTGCCCTGTGAATATTCCTGTTCTGAACAGAGCCTGTGCTAGAAGGACAGGCTGCAGGTGTCAGAGCAGTACTCCAGGTAGTCAAACGCCTTGATGGGGAACGTCACAGAGCCCCACTTCTTGTACCTCCTCTTCTCTTCTGGTGTCTCCACCACGAAGTTTTTGATGCAGAGGATAGGCAGCTTCACCTGCCGGTACAGCATCTCCATCCCCCAGTTCTGTGTGGGCAGGGAGGGGACAGTTACACACACACAGCATCCCCAGGGCCACGCACACAGGGATGGGACAGCTCGTGCTCCCAAGGAATGTCCTTCCTCTGGAGACAGCCCATGTCCACGTCCCACAGCACACACGTGACACACGCATGTGCAGCTGGGAGCTGGGGCACAAGGCACAGCCCTTCCTGTCCCTCCTGCTCTGACTGGGCTGCAGACACAGGGGAATTGTGGAGCTCACCTGGCTGCAGGCTTTGCAGGAGATACAGCAGCCGGGCTCCCAGTCCTTGAAAGTACGCTGGAACTGTATTTTCCCAGAGGAAACTCTGTAATACGACCTGGAAGGAAATGGTCACCAGACACTAAGGATGATGGTCCAGGGGACACAAACAGGGCAGCACAGGTGCTCCCGTAGTCCAACAAAGTTCCTGCAATCTCCCTGTACCAAGGTCCCTGAGAAAGAGCTGGCAGCAGGCTGGTGCTACCCTCACCCATCTGCCTGCTCACCGCTGCCCATGTGAGACTCCTACCCAAATTTGGGGTTGATGTTGACGTGGTGCATGCCCTCCACGGTGCGGATGTCGCTGCCGCGGCACACGGCCGTGTTGCAGTTGACGCAGTACAGGCGAACAGCGTCCGGGTCGTGCAGCTGCCGCTGCTTGCTGATCCTGGCCTCCTTCATCAGCCAGCTGGCCACGGCCACCCGCTGCAGCTCCTGGATCTGGGGGGGACAGGGGTCAGGACAGGACTGCAGGGCAGGGACAGATGGCAGACACGGCAAATCCACGGCTACCGAGGGATGTGTCATCCCAGGAGCACAAGCCACAGGGCAGGATGGGCACACACTGCCCTGTGCCCCTCACACAACCCCATGCCAGGATCTGGTGCTTCCCCGAGACAGAGCAGGCAGCCAAATGCAGGGTGCAGAGGGGAGCAAGAGCTGCCTGGCCCTGCCAGTGCCCACAGCAGCACCCAGTATCCACCTTTTGGCAGTAATCCTGCTCAGGCATGGCTTGCACTGCCTGAATCGCCCTCTTCATGAGCTCCACCAGGTCCTCATTGAGCAGCTCTCGGGTCACTTCTCTGCTGTTGGCTTTGGCAAGGACCGAGTAGACGCTGTTCTCAGCACGGGCACGGCCCCGGGCCTGCAGGGCAAGGTCCAAATGTTGCAGTCAGTAGAAGAGGGACACAGCCAAGACTTCTGTGCTACCCTGTGAGGATGGAGCCACCTCCACCCTCCCCTGTGCCTTGCCAAGGAGATGTTCTGCTGGGCTCATCCCCAGGGAGCTGCCTGCAGGGAATGCAAGAGCCCCGGTGTCCCACCCCTTCAGCTTTGGGGGATCCTGGCAGGGCCAGAGGGAGCCGGGGCAGCACCTGCATCATGGCGATCTCATTGGTCATCAGCCCATAGCGGACCACAATGTTGCACTCGGGGATGTCCAGGCCCTCCTCGGCCACACTGGTAGAGAAGAGAAGGTTGAGGGCTCCCTCACGGAACTGCTTGATCACATTCTGCTGCTCATTCTGGGTAGACAGAGGGGTGATGCTTCAGCAGCTGTGTAGGGTTCTGAGACCTGGGCAGCATCCGCAGCACCCCAAAATGTGCCGGGTGGGGTCAGCCCAGTTCCTTCCTCCACTCGCCTGTGTCATGTGCCTGGTCTGGTTGCTGTAGCCAGCGCCGGTGAGGACAGCAGCTCTGATGTGTTGCCTGTGGAGCGTGGCTGTGGTCTGCAGCCAGCTGAGCAGGCTGTGGGCACTCTGCCTTGTCTGGGTGAAGATGATGCCACGAGAAGTTCCCAGGGGCTGAAAGTGCTCACGCAGGATCTCCTCCAGCTTGCCCAGCCTGGGGTTCTCATAGCGGTGGTCCCCGGCAAGTGCCTGCAGGCTCGCCCTGTTCTCTGCACAGGTGAGCGGGGTGTCAGGGACACTCCCTGCCCCCAAAATGCAGCCAGTATCACCCCCCTCCAGGCCCCTCTGTTACCCTCAAACATGGCAGTGAGGAACTGTTCGGTGGGGCCCTTCTTATCCTTCTCAGCGCTGTAGAACTGCTGGAGGCACTGGAAGGCGTCCACCATCCGCACGGCGTCACTGATCAGCAAAGCGTCGTTGTATTTGCGCAGGTGAAGGGCGCACACCCGCGTCTTGCGACAAAACATCTCTGCAGCTGGAGGGGCCAGGGGACACCGCAATCACAGCCTGAACCCGCGGCTCAGCCCTGCCACACCCGCACTGCCACACCCTCACCTCTCTTCTCCAGCTCCACAATGCGCTGCTCGTAAATCTGCGTGCCGAAGTTCTGCGGGAGATCCGGCTTCTCCATGAACTGCTGGATCTGCACCATCACCTTCTTCAGCTGCTCACCAAAGGGGTCCTGGGAGCAGGGAGGGGCTCAGGACCCGGGAATTGTGGCTGCTTGCATGGCAGGACCCAGACAGTTGCAGGATCCCCCAGCACCAAAGCTCTGGGTTAACTGATTTTTCACGCTGGCCTGAGTGAAGCGGATGAAGGGACACAGCCCCTCACCCAGCAGGGTTTGGGGGTCTCATCTCCCACCCAGTGAGTAACCCCATGGCTCTGAGCAGCCATCCCTCACCTGCTCTCTCTCCTGGCACAGGTCATACTGCTTCTTGGGTTGGGGGACATGGCTCTGCAGGTGCTGCACCTCGTCCTGCACCAGTGTGATCTTCTCAGTGTCCAGGTTGGCACAGATCTGAGAGGGAAAGACCCTGCTTCCACCCTGAGCCCAGCTGCCCAGGACAATGCTGTGCGTGGTGCTCGCTGGCAACCTGGTGAGTTTGGGGATGACACCTTTGGACTGCCCAGCACCCACACACCTGTCCTCATCCCAAGGGACACCCTGCTGAACCCCAAGGCGAGCTGTGCTGAAGCAGGACGGGGCACAGGACGCACCTGCAGGATGTGCTCTACGGCCCCCTCAAAGGATGTTGCCCCCCCAGTGCCAGGGGATGCCGTCAGCCCCAGGACCTGTGGCAGGTCCTGCTCCCCGCTGAGCTTGCGCTGAAGGTATCTCAGCATGATCTTGTTGTAGACGGCGTCCTTGTGTGTGTGGTGGCACTCGTCTATCACCAGCAGTGAGAAATCTGCTCCGGGCCAGGGAGGGGAGCAGGGTGAGACGGTTGCTCAGCTTGGGGGCTCAGCCACAGCCGTGGGGCCAGCAGTACATGTGGTGTGGTGCCTACCTGTCAGCTCCACGTGCATGTCCTCCTCCGTGCTGACCAGGGCGTTCTGCAGAATCTGGGCTGTGCAGATGACAACGTCGCTCTTCTTCACCAGCATGGCAAAGAAGGTTTTGTGGCTGGTGTCCCCACTGACGGACGCCACCTTAAAGGTGTCCTGCAGTGCGTGGAACTCCTTCTCGCTGTGCTGGTCCACCAGGTGCACCTGCGCCCACAGGAGCACCCTCAGCAGCGGCCGGGATCCCCGCCGAGGCTCCCGCGGTGCTGGGGCAGGGCAGTACCTTGTTGACAAGCACGGCCACCTTTCCGCCCCGCCGGCTCTCCAGGTGCCGCCGGCACACGTGGACGGCCACTCGGGTCTTCCCGGCGCCCGTGGGCAGACAAACGATGCTGTTGCGGCCGAGCAGGGCCGGGGCCGCCGCCTCCCGCTGGTACCCCCAGAGCTCCATTCCCCGCAGCCGGGACCGCTCGGGAATCGAAACTGGAGGCGGCGCATCCGCCCGGTCCCGGCGGGGCGGGGCAGGGGGAGGGCCCGGCAAGGGGGGGCCACGGCCGAACCCAGCCGAGCCGAGCCGAACCCAGCCGAGCCGAACCGAGCCGAGCCGAATCCAGCCGAGCCAAACCGAACCGAACCGAGCCGAGCCGAGCCGAACCCTGCCCAGCCGAGCCAAACCGAACCGAACCCAGCCAAGCCGAGCCGAACCCTGCCCAGCCGAGTCAAACCGAATCGAACCGAGCCGAGCCGAACCCTGCCCAGCCGAACCGAACCGAACCGAGCCGCCCGCCCGGCCCGGGGAGCCCCCCCTGGAGCCCCGGCTGCAAACTGGAGCCGAAACCAAAACCGAGTGGAGCTCCCGCAGAATCCCCCGCCCCTGTGCCCCGGCCTGTCCGGGACCCCAGCGCAGCACCGTGCACCCCAACCAACCCCCGCACCCCAGTTCTGCCCAGCCCATCCACCGCGATCTTCACTCTCTCCCCATCCCGAGCTGTTCCTGCTCCCCTCCCCAACGCCCTCTGGAGCATCCCAGGTTGTTCCCTCGCCTACCACGCTGGGGTGAGCCCCAAGAATGGAGCTGGGGCTGCACAAGGACATTTATTAAAAAAAAAAACAAAACAAACAAACCAACGAAAACACCAGTCAAGTGGAATGGGGGAGTAGGGGGCAGGGAAAGGGGTGGAGGGCACAAGGAGGTGGGAGCAAGGGGGGAGACGAGCAGATGTGGCTGCCAGCCAGAGCAGAGCAGGGAGCAGAGGCCAGCACAGCACCGGGCAGCCACCTTCCCTGGCACTCAGAGGGGCAGGACTGGGGCTGGCAGCCTCCCACACCCCAGCTGGCAGCAGGGGCAGGCAGGGAGGATGTACAGGCAGGGAAGGCAGACCTGCCCCGGGGGGAGGGAAGAGCTGACAGAGGCAGCAGGAGCTGGGTGTGCAGGGCAGAGCCCCCTGCCCAGCAGGACCCTGGCCCAGGAGCAGCACCGCTGCGGGCAGCACAGGGCTGACCCCGCCGTACATTCAGTGTGAGGGGTAGGGGCTGCCTGTACGTGGACGGAGCAGAAACCAAAGCACTTGTGTACCCCTGCCCTGTCACAGGGAGTCAGGGCAGAAGGCACGATCCCAGGTAAGGGGATGCACAGGGGTCAGGGGGCTTCCCCTCCCCAGGCAGAGGCAGGAGCTCAGTGCTGTCCCTGCCCAGGGCAGGTCCTGATGAGGCAGCTCCAGCCTCACCCCTATTCCCTGGGAGAGGCAGCCAGAGCACCTCAGGGATAAAAGCACCAGCCCCCCAGCCCCTGTGGCTCCCCAGGAATGAAAGCCCAGCTCCCCAGGCTGCTCAGCAGCACCAATCCCTCCAGCAGCTCCCACCAACAGAGTGGGGCTAGATCCTACAGGAGCCCTGTCCCTCCCATGGGAGGGCCAGTGGCCACAGCAGGTCTAGGCCAGCCCCCGCTACTTGTCGATGAGCCCCCCCTCCTTGAGCTTGAAGTAGAAGAACTTCTCGAGGGTGTTGGCACACTTGCAGTAGTCGCTGTCAGGCGGGTTGTACTCGCGGCAGTTGGTGATGATGCGCTGCAGGTCGGCGATGAACAGCTTCTTGGTGACGTAGTAGCGGTTCTTCAGGCGCTCCGTCATGGTCTTCAGGTCTGTGGGTGGGGAAGGGTCAGATCCCTCCCTCCCCAGGCCTCTGCAACCCCCAGCCACTGAGCTGGACACCAACCATGTGTCCCAACTCATTGCTCTGTCATTGCTCTGGGGTGGAATAGCCCGAGGCTCCCATCACCCCAAACATGAGTCCCCAGCACAGATCCCACTATTAATGTGGGGTTCTCAGCCTGTCCTGGGAGGTTGGACACAGCAACCTACCAATGGGGAAGCGGATGATTTCATAGTAGTCTGGTGCCTCTGACTTCTTCACCGGCTCCATGAAGGGCCACGCACTGGGGTGGGTCTGGGGAGAAGTGGGGGGCAGTTGGAGCAGTGAACACACAACCCTTGCTCGCCCCAGCACCCAGGGGTCCTGCTCCCCCCACACCTCGGTCCCCCAGCAATGCCCCAGGACAAAGCCCTGTACAGCCCATCCCAAGGGAGGCAGCTCTGAGCTCTGCCTGTCAGGCAGACAGGCACCCCAGAGTGAGGGTCCTTTCCTGCCCACACCTTGATCTGGGCCAGGAGGTTCTTCAGCATGTTGTAGAGCTGGTCTGGGTCCTTCAGCTCCTTCCTGCATGACAAAGCCAGTTCCCATGAGCCTCTCTCCATTCCAGGGCCAGGAAATTGCCAAGACTGAGGCACAGCCTGAGCTGAGCCCCCAGCCCTGCTCCTGCAGGTCTACGCCCACCCCCATGCAGTGCTCACCCCTTCTCCTTCCCCAGTGGTTTCCATCCTGTTTCTCCTGGAAGACAAATGTCAGTGTCAGCATGTCTGCACTACAGCCATGGGGAGGGAGGACAGCACCGTCCTGCCAGACCCCCTGCCAGGACTCACGGATGCCAGGGACGCTCTCGATGGGGATCTGCCTCACGCCCTCCTTGAAGCAGGTCAGGCCTGGATAGACTTTGCGGATCTGGGCCTGTTTCCTCTCGATCAACTTCTTGATGATCTGCAGGGAATGGGGGTTAGAAGGGAGCAGGTAAGTGGGGGCTGCAGGATGCTCCCGTGATGTGGGACCCCACAAACCCACCATGCAGGGCCAGAAACAACCCTGGCCAGTGTCAATGCCACCAGTGCCCCCTTGCTGCCCTGCAACTCTGCTCTCAGGGCCAGCACAGCCCCACACCTCTCCCCTGCCTTCAGGGGGCAGCTGGCAGCACCCACCTCCCCTCCTGCCCACCCCTGGGCTGTACCTCCTTCTGCTTCTTGATGATGTGTGAAAGCTCAGTGTAGGGGATGCGGGGGTTCAGCTCACACTCCATCAGGGTCGCCCCCTCGTAGTCCTTGATGTATCCCAGGTAGCGGCTCTTGGGGACCTTGATGTCCTTAGAAAAGCCCTAGGAGAGAGGAGCAGGTGGGAGGGGGTAGGTGGAAGGGGGCAGGTGCGCAGCAGAGCTGGGGATAGCTCCTAGGGAAAGGAGCCCACCTGCTTTTTGAAGTAGCCAATGGCGTACTCATCTGCATAGGTGAGGAAGTAGAGGATGTTGTGCTTGATGTGGTACTCCTTCAGGTGGTTCATCAGGTGCGTCCCATAGCCCTTGGGGAAGTACCGTGAGACAGGGGCCCCCCCCAAGCAGCGCCAGTTGGGATAAACAACCCCCTCCCACCCATGGAAATGGCAGCTGGAAGATTTCCTGGAGCAACCACCACTGCTTGGGGTTGGCCAGTGCTGAACAGGGGCTGGGACAGCCCTACACAAGCTACAGAGAGACCATCCTGCCCATGCCAGGCTTTGGGGGGCACATGTGTGTGCCCATCTCCCTGCTCTCACCTTCACTTGCTCATTGGAGGTGACAGCACAGAACACAATCTCCGTGAAACCTTGGGTAGGGAACATGCGGAAGCAGATGCCCCCGATCACTCGTCCGTCCTTGATCAGTGCCAGGGTCTTGTGCTTCCTGCGGGCAGCACGGCCGAGGGTGAGGGGAGCCCCCCACACCGGCCCCCCCGCATCCCCCAGCCACGCACGGGTCAAAGACGAGGCGAGTGATGTACTCCTTGGGCATGCGGGGCAGCTGGTGTGAGAAGACATTCTGCAGCCCCACCAGCCACATCAGGATCTTCTTGTTGGATTTCTGTGAGAGCGAGTTGCCGATGACGTGGAACTCGATGATGCCGCGGCGCTCCTCCAGCCGCGCCGTCTCATCCCGCGCCGCGTTGGCCGACAGCAGGCTGGTCTGGGGGCACGGGGTCGGGGTCACTGGCTCTGCACACCCTCTGTTGTGCAGCCCCACTCCACCTCGGCACACTGGGGAAGCAGCTCTGTGGGCCCTGGAGAGGACCAGAGCCACCCCAGCATCCGCAGCCCATACCTCGGGGCCCAGCATGGCAGCAGGGTCCGTGATGGTCAGCATGACCTCGTTCACCAGCTCCATGGGGATGTCTCCCATGACACGGATCCGCTTGGCATCCTCCAGCGTCAGGCTCTCAGGTAGCTTCCGCTTCTCTCCTGGGATGGGAGCAGAGCGGCACATGCAGTGCTGGGAGGAACCACGAACAGTTCCAGCTCTCTGGCGTGGGCTCATGGGACCTTACCTGGCAGGGGCTCTGGGGTGCTGGAGTCCAGGCTGGCAGCTGAGCTGCTGCTGCTGAGCTTCTTGCTGAAGAGAGGAGTGGTGGGCACGGCAACGGTGCTCACCACAGCTGCAACAGACCCATGGTGCCCATGACTGCTGGAAAATGCCTCATCACGCCATGGCAGCCCAGCCACCGCCACTGCTCAGCCACACCCTGACCCTTTATCCCACAGCCCCCAAACACCGGGAGCTGCTTCCTAAAATACCTGGGCGAGACACCAGCTGGGCACCCTCTGTAGCTGGCACTGTGAAATCAGCCTCCCAGATTGGAGAGTTCTCACCGTAGATCTCCTCCTCCAGCATGGAGAGGAACCTGGAAGGGAGTGGCACATCAGCATGCAAGCACCCCAAAAGAGGAGTCCCCTCAGCGCTCCAGCTGCCATCTCCACACCGGGCACCTACTTGGGGAAGTGGGTGAGGATCAGTGTCCGCTTCTCCGGCACCAGCTTGTCCTTCTCCACCCGGAACTTCTCCAGCAGCTGCCGGCGGGTCACCGTGAAGATGGACTTGAGGAGGCTGCGCCCAAAGACGTGGGTGGTCTCATAGCGGGGCAGGCTGTCACAGCTCTGTGGCACATGGCAGTAGCACAGCCACCTGTGGGACAGGAAGGGGCTCTGGTGACAGGGCCAGAACCAGACCCCAGAGCAACCATATCCCTGCTGGGCCAATGCTGCTGGGAGCAGGGGCGAGAAGAGCAGGTGGACAAAGGGCACAGCTGACCATTAGAAGCACTGACCCCACTGGGTGCCTGCTCTCCTACTGGACTGACGGTCTGGGAGAGCTGGGGAGAGTCCTGGGAGTTAGACCCCAGGGGGGCTGGCTCAGTGGCCCCCTGCCCTCACCTGGTGTAGTTGACCTTGTAGGTGGCCACATCGTCGTTCTGGGAGCGCTGACGGAACTGGGACGGTGTCTCCAGCTTCCAGTAGTTGAGGCACAGCAGGAACATCTTGGAGAGCTCATACATGGTCTGGCGCTCCTTGGGTGGCAAGTGGCTGAACTTGTACTGCACAAAATTCAGGACTCCCTGGGGAGAGGATGAGACAGTGGGAGGGTGCCAGGGGCTGCTCTGGGCTCTTCCATGCTGCCTCCCAGAGAGTGAGGGGACCGTGCAAGAGCAGCAGAATGCACGACAAGTCATCAGGGCAGGGCACGAGCCTGACAGCAGCCTCACCTGCTCAATGTTTGGTTTTTCAAAGGGGGGGCTCCCCAGGGACCCCTCGACCACAGGCTGGCTCATCTGCAGGATGCACTTCCGCAGCAGCTACAAAGACACCGTCACACATGGTCAAAAAGAGTCCCAGGAACTGCATGCTCCCAGAATGGTGGAGGTGGCTGAATGCTGCCATGGGGCTGCTCCAATTTCTGCAGCCAGGAAGGCACCAGTGCTGTCCTTGGAGCACACCCATTCATCCCCTAGAAACTGCCCCCCTAGGGAATTCAAGGCCAGGAGAGCAGTCACTCCAGAAGAGGGTTGGCATTCCACAGCTGGGCTGTGGATGGTTCACAGCCCCAGCTTCAGCACCAGCTCCAACAGAGCACGAACAGTGGGACAGCCCCCGCTCCCCCACAATGACCAGACAAATCCCTCCATGAGTGGGGCAGTGAGACATGCAGAGCCCCAGACACACCTTGAACAGGTAGAAATACACCTGCTTGGTGTCCGTGTCCTCCTCCTTGTGCACTGACATGAACAGGTTCTCCACGTCCACCACCATGCCCAGCAGACGGTTGATCTCTTCCTCTGAGACGTTCTCCAGGTGGGACACATGATCCGCTGTGCCGGAGAGAAAAGCACCGTGAGGCCGAGGGATCAGCACCGCTCGCCCTGCCCAGGAGGTCCCACAGGAGTTACCCAGGGCATGGCCACAGCTCCGGCACGCTTCGCTCAGGTTGGTCACCGGCTGCTGCAGGTCCATTCGAGGGGCTGTGGGGGGGTTTGGGTTCTTCCAGCCATTGCATTTGCAAGCGTCGTTGGCCTGGGATGAGGGACAGGAGTGGTGGTTGCAGTGTCCCACGCACTGCCACGGGCTGAGGCTGCCGCCTTCTGTGGCCAAAGGATTTCCCCGGCTCCCACCGACCCCTTTTCACCCAGCTCAGCTTTTCTCAGCCCTCACCCTGCATCAGCCACCATCCCAACGCTCCTCCATGCAGCCCCAGGACTCTGCAGCCCCTGCTCAGTGACATCCCTGCACCTCCCTTGGATAACTCAGCACTCTCTTCCTGCACCCCCTGCCTGCACACAGCACAGCACACCTCTCCTGCACCCCACGTACATCCCAGCACCCAATCCCGCATCCTTTGTCCACGTATCCCTTGCACTCACCCTCCTGCACCCCCTAAATTTCCCTCCTACACCCACAAACGTCCTTGCAACTCCCTCCTGCACCCCCCACTCAGGTCAGCACCCTCGTCCTTCATCCCCCACCCATGCACAGCACCGAACCTCCACTCCTCTATCCCCTGCACCCCGTCCTGCACCGCCCACCCATGCCCGTCCTTGCATCTCCCGTTCCTGCCCAGCCTCGAGCCCCACCCGCTGCCCTCCCGGTCCCGCTGTCCCCCACCTTGCAGGCCGAGAAGACCCCCAGCTTCTCCAGCTTCTTCCCGCGGGGGAACCCCCGCACCTGCGCCTTGCGCTGACTCGCCCGCTGCTGCTGGCTCAGCCCGGGCCGTGCCGGGTCGCTGGATCCCGCTCCTCCGGCCGTTCCCCCGCTCGCCCCCGCCGTTCCCGTCCCCGGGCCCGGCGGGGGCCGCCCGGGCTGCGGGGCCTCCGGCTCCGCCATGCCGGGCCCCGCGTGCGCCCCGCGCTCAGTGCGCCTGCGCGCCGGGAACGCCGGGATCCGTAGTCCGCCGCGGCGGGGGAGGTGGGGCCGGTGCTCCCGGGACGGCGCTCCCGGGCCCGGTTCACGTCACCCGCTGTCCCGAACGGGAGCGGAGCTCGCACTCGGGACTGCGGCTGGCGCGAGCCGTCCAGAGAGGATCGAGGTCCGGTCATGACGACCCACCGCGACAGCCCCTCACGGGGCGAGGCCGAGCCGTCGGTGCCCGGAGGAGCCCTCCCACCTCTCCGGTAACCGGTACCGCGCTCGGTCCCGCGGCGCGCTCCGCATTCCGCGGACTCCCGCAAATATGGAGCGTGGCCACGCCCTGGTCTCCAAATGCGGTGTGCGAGCCTCCCTCCGCCTTCTCGCAGCCGGCACGGGGGGCGGCCGAGCGCCCGGCGAGGAGCGTGGCCGCGCCTCCCGCCCGGTACCAGCGAACCGGCTCCGCCCGCGTGGCCATTTAGGAGAGGCCGCGCCTCCTTCACCGTGCGGGGCGCGGTTTAGCGTCGGGCTGGTGCGCGGAGCTGCGGGCAGCGCCTGGAAGGTGCCAGCACCCGGCGCGGGGGATGCGGGCACCGCACGGGAGTGTTCCAGCACCATCCCAAAGATGGGAATCGGTTGTCCGAAGGCTACCCAGGGGGATGCTCAGGACTTCCCGGGGATTCTCAGTGCTGCACATGGCCTGGAGCCCCTCGCCCAACTTCCTCTGCCAGGGCAGAGCTGGGGAGAGGTGCCAGGGACGTGCCCGGTGCCAGCACAGCCCCGTTCCCCACCCTCCCATCGCGCTGCGTGGGCACAGGCAGGAGCGCTGCAAAGCACTGGGCTGGACAAGAAACACAGAAACCGCACAAATAAAAGTTAGGAATATTTATTACATATCAAAAAAAGCCGTATGGTTTGGGCAGACGCCACCCCCAGGGGCGTCGCGCAGTCCTAGCGCGGTCCCGCTCTGCGGCCAGCAGCTGCCCCCGTAGCCAGGCTCAGCCTGGTCCCCGTTGCTCCTCTTCACGCCTTGGCTCGCTCGGCTCCATCCTCAGTGCTGCCAGCTGGCTGTGCCACCGCCGGCCCCATCTGGATGGGCACGTTCCTCTCGGGAGCGGCCGGCAGTGCCAGCTTGGGGGCCTCGATGCGGAGCTGCCCTTCCTTGGACAGGGAGCAGGTCAGCGCTTCGGCATCCACCTCCTCGGGCACGTCCCACTCCCGCTTCAGCACCTCGTACTTGTAGGAGAAGGAGCCCTTCTCGTCTGTGCTCTGCGTCTCCTTCTGCCCCACCAGCACCACCTTCCTGCCCACCACCTTCACCGACAGCTGCTCGGGCGCAAAGTCCTTCACGTCCTGGCAGACGGAGAAGCCGTCCCCAGAGCCCTGGGTCAGGGCTGCGCTGGTGCTCGGGGTGCGCTCTGCGGTGATGCCGAGCCGCCCGGGGCTGCTCCCGCTCAGGTACTGCTCGACGCTGCTCATGAACTCCCGAGCCCTCTCCATCTCCAGCCGCATCTCCCGCTCCAGCTCGGCGAAGAGGGTGCCTGGATGTGGCCAGAGGGTGCGGACGGGTCCCAGCCACGGGAACAGCGAGCTGGACATGGGTGGCATGAAGTGCAGGCGGCAAAGCATCTCTGCTCCAAACGAGTGCTCCTGGTTGTGCTGCAGCTCTGCTCGGTGCAGTGGCCGGAGCCGTGCTGGGCTGGGGCAGGGGAACAGCGGATTTTATTCTCCCCTGCCCAGGGGTGTGTCCCTTCCAGAACGCTCTCTCCCCACGCACCCTCCTGGAGCCATCGCCTATTTTTGAGAGGCTGATTATCCACCAGCCAAAATAGCAGCGCCTGTTTCTGGGGACGTCACATGCCACAAATAGGGAGCCGCAGTCACTGCTGGGAGCTCAGGTTTCTGCAGAGCCATCGTGATGCAGCAGAGCCCATGGGGCCATGGCCGGGGGGCTACACAGCCCTTCCCTGGCCCCCCACCGGGGGCTTGGTGGAGCCAGG
The DNA here is from genome assembly GCF_049639895.1 of Pseudopodoces humilis. Classification (NCBI taxonomy): domain Eukaryota; kingdom Metazoa; phylum Chordata; class Aves; order Passeriformes; family Paridae; genus Pseudopodoces; species Pseudopodoces humilis. The sequence continues at coordinate 2,838,839 of NC_142228.1, forward strand.
CTCCATTCTGCCAGGAGCTCATCACTTCTGCCAGTACAGGGACTCGTCCCACCCAAAAGTACATATCCCATGTCATCTGCTGCCAGGCACTTCCTGCGCTTTCTGAGACCCCTCTCTCTCTTGGCCATCCTGTCCTGACCCCTCAGCACCCCACTGTGCACCCCACCTGGGCATGGGCCCACGGACCGACTTCTGGTCTCAGCTGAGGGGACCTCCGTGGACACAGATGGGAGAAATGGGCCACGGCTGAGGGTGGGGGAAGGCTGGGAGGAGACCAACCCACACTCACTCCATGCCTGGGAAATGCAAAGGGCACAGATTTTTGGCAAGGGTGGCTCAGGCTCGGAGGCTGAGGTGATGCTGCTAATTATAAGCCAGGAGAGCAGAGCTGTAAGAGTCAGGGCGAAGGTATGCCGGGCACGATGTCAGCGGTGCCTCTTCTCACGGGTGACTAACAAGAATGAGCTGGAACGGGCTGGAAAGTGCTGAGCTCTTCTCCCGAGGGTGACGTAATGTGCAGGACACGGCCACGCCTCCAGGGAACGGCTTTAAAAACCTGCGGCGGCTGCAGCGGGGCAGAACGCTTCCAACCCACTGGAAAAGGGGACAGAAGCAGCAGCAGCAGCAGCAGCAGCAGCAGCACCAGCAGCAGAGATGCTTTGCCGGATGCACCTCGCACCATTCGCCTCCAGCTCCCTGGCCAGCCGGCTGGGCACAGTGAGGACCCTCTGGCCACACGCAGAGACCATCTTCACCGAGCTGCAGCAGGAGATGGAGAAAGCTCGGGAGTTCATGAGCAGCTTCGAGCAGCTCCTGAGCAACCACGGAGCCATCGCTGCAGAGCACACCCCAAGCACCAGCATGACCCTGACCCAGGGCTCTGGGGACGGCTTCTCCGTCTGCCAGGACGTCAAGAACTTCGCTCCCGAGCAGCTGTCGGTGAAGGTGGTGGGCAGGAAGGTGGTGCTGGTGGGGCAGAAGGAGACGCAGAGCACAGACGAGAAGGGCTCCTTCTCCTACAAGTACGAGGTGCTGAAGCGGGAGTGGGACGTGCCCGAGGAGGTGGATGCCGAAGCGCTGACCTGCTCCCTGTCCAAGGAAGGGCAGCTCCGCATCGAGGCCCCCAAGCTGGCACTGCCGGCCGCTCCCGAGAGGAACGTGCCCATCCAGGTCAGCCCTGCTGCCCCACAGACCGGACCAGCTTCTGAGGATGGAGCCAGCAAGAAAGCCCAGGTGTAACAGGATGGGACCCGATGGCCACGGCAGGACCGGAGCAGACAGGAGCGAGTCTCGGGTTTAAGCCCAGACAAGCTTCATTGGCAATGATGTCATTTTTTTCACTATACTGGAATGTTTTTGTATCCAATAAAAACACTTTTGCATTGAATCTTCTCGTGTTCTCTGGGTGTTGACTGGTGGGGAGGCTGCGCCCTACTCTTGGTGCCAAGGGGATGGGATGCACAGAGAGGGAAGAATTTCTTTTGCTTCTCAGGGCAGCACAAAATGGGGCCAGAGAGCAGACCCAGAGGGTTCTGTGAGGGAGGGGATCTGGGAGCACTGTGCTGCCAAGGGAGGGAGGCAGGCAGGAAGGGCCATCCCACTCACCTGTACAGGAGCAGCAGGGGTACCCTCACCCCTCCCTCCCACTGCTGTCAGCATCATCTCCAGCTCCACAGCCTTGGCCAATACCCATCCCCACAGAACAGGGAGGGAACCACTGGCTGGGGTGTGATGTGAGGCTGTTGTACTCACACTTTCCCCTTCCCAGCTTGGCAAGGGCTTGCTGGGGTCCACCCTGAGCTCCCAGCAGCAGGGAGGGAAAAGCCCAACCCCGGGCATGATGCATAACCACCACAAACACCCGCACTCAGGCCCAGGCAAGCAGCAGGTGTGTGGGCAGGCAGCAGGAATGCGGGCAGGCAGCAGGCAGGAATGCCTGTTTGTGCTAAAGCCGCCCTGAGATCAGACAGCCCATTGCCCACACACACCAGGAACAACAGCAGGTCCCCAGCCTCGATACTGAGCCCCTGAGCACCTGCTCTGGAAAGCAGCAACACCCTCCTTAGGGCATCACAGATACCTGCACAGAGACCCCAAGTCTAGGAAGAAACCAGGCACTCACAGAGAGGAGCCAGCAGATGGCAACAGCACTGCACACAGTGCCCACTGGACTATTCTGAGTGGGATCAGGGATGCTCTTCTCCAAAACTGGTCCATCTCTGGCTGCCTGGGGAAACCACCAGCATCAGTCCACCCCACACTGTAAGCACTGGGTGGTCCCAGCAGCTCAGCAGTCCAAGCACAAACAGCACCACACAAATGAGGCATACTGGGGGCCACTGCAGCCCACACCCCACAGGCAGCCCAGGCTTGAGCACGAGTCCAGGCACTCCATCACTAAATCACTCCACAGACCCTTCCTGCTTCCAAGATTTTAAGGAAATCCAACATGAGGAAGAGGCACTGAGACCTTGGGTAGCAGATGAAGGGCACATAAGCCAAGGCTGTTCATACAACTCTATTCACAGCTCTCCTGTGACTGAGCCTCTTGCAGCTCCTCCGCTGAGGGGACAGCAGGTTTCAAACGCAGCACATCTCCATCCTCAGCCTCTCCCGAGCATGAATGGTGCTGTCAGCAGCACACATGGTAGGGATAGAGCTGCAAGGGGCTGCTCCTTCTTCCACATTGACTCCAGGTCCCAGGGTGTTGGGGTCTCACAGTCCATGCAGCAGTGACAGGAGAGCAGCATCTTCCAAGGCCATCGTGCTCCAGGGACAGAGGCATTGTGTTCATGAGTTCTGGTGCACCGTCCCAGGCCTGTCCCACTGCAGAGCAGAGCTCCTCCACACACTGATCCCCCACCTCTTCCCAACTGCATTGTAGCTTCCCCAGAAATATCAAGCAAGGAATAATTCCCAGAGTTTCCCTCAAGCTCCCCTGAGCACACTGGAGCCCAGTGAAGACCAGCACCATCACTGTGAGGAGAGCAGATGTGCAGGAGCAGCTGCACAGCCCGAGCTCAGGAGCCCCACTTCTCCCTCCTCAGGAAGGAAGGGCCCCATTTCCCTACCAAGGTGTGGGACATATCAGGAGGAGCCCAGCACATCTCAGCCTCCACCAGAACTGCTGGGCTCAGGTCCAGTCCCTGCTGCATTAAGAAACATGAACATTGTGGTTATGATAGGTTTATAAAAATTTTGTTTTAATCACACAAAACTGAAGTTTGTGATGAAGACTAAGTCAACAGTTCCTCTTAAATACCAGGATGCATAAGACACTGCATTAGGCACTAGGCAGCAGCCAACATCAGTTAGAGTCTGGCAACAGAAGCCATTTAATACCTCCCTTCATTCTTTGTGGAATTACAGGCTTTTGCAATACACGTCATTCTCACCGACAGGTTACCCAAGGTTTCCCCCACCCCACCTCTGTACATCAGTAAACCTTGTGTATTCTCACCAGAGCAGGGTTAACAATATTAGTGGCATCACAACCATCAAGAAAAGGACAAATTTCTATACAAGATTTTTTGCAAAAGTTGCAACAGGATTAGTGCATTACGACAGAACCGAGAGAAAAGAAGAGTTGGCATGCTGGAGTCCAACACAAAGAAAGACAACAGGCAGCTCGTTGGATGTACTATATTGACAAGATACTGATTGGTTACATGGAGAAACATACAATACAAAATACAGAAGAAACCAGTTTTGCTTCCCTCTGCCCCACCCCAAATACTCATCATTGATTTGGTCAATAAGTGGCCCAAGAGCCGGAGTTTGTCTCTAATGCTACAGTTTAGTGGTTGTTCTGGGCGCATCATACGGGATCAGCCTCAGCTCTTACAGACAGGGAACTTTAAACACATGTCCCAATATCCCTTTGTTTCCCATAGTGAACTACAGTGCTGTGGGACCTGGCTGCTGCTGGCCTCACCCGCGGGACGGCCACGCTGGCTGGGCAGACACCAGGTCCTGCATCCACCACCACCAGGAAGAGGGAAGAGCAGAAGTTCATATATTAAAAAAGTGACTTAAGACTTAGAATTGAATTAGTATTTGTACAGAAAGGTGCAGGTGGAAGAACTCCCTCCAGCCTATGATCAGAAAGGGATGGAGAATCACAGCGGCGCCGGCAGCAGCCGCCCTACGGTAAGTGCGATCGTTAGCGTGGGTTCCAGTCACGTCCTCCAAGGGCTCGCGGGCCGGAGCAGCTGCTCAGTTGCTGCAGCACTGGCTTCTGCTCGGCTGGCTGCTCTCCTGAAGGTCCACCACCCGATTCCTGCCTGGGCCACCAGGAGCATTCTGGGGTTCATTTTTTGGCAGTTTCTTGGCTGGAAAGAAACAGGATGTTAGCAGGGTCCTCCCAAGAGGCCAACCTCCTCCCACGCACACCCCAGCCTGCTCCCACCTGAGCCCTCACTGCCAACAGAGGTTGGGACAGAATGGAAATGCAGATGCACCCCATCCTTGGCTCTGGCTGGCATCAGACCTGCTCCCATCTCCATCACCACCCCAGACACAGGGACAGAGAACCAGCTTTGCAAGGCTAAGGCTCCACACAGTTGGGGAAAGACCAGCCACACCAGTGTAGCAAACTGGACACCTGCCCCAGTAAGAGCCACCAGCCCTGGCTGACACAGGACCCTCTTGGGCAGCAGTGCTGGTGCTCAGAGCTACCCCAGCCCTACACACAGGCCGTACCTATTGCCATGAAGATTTCATTCACATTCATCGCTGTCTTCGCTGACGTCTCCATGAACAGCAAGCTGTTGTCATCTGCATATGTTTGTGCATCCTACAAACAATCACATCAGAATGCTAAAGGCAGCCTGCCAGGAGCCCCAAGCAAACTTCTTGCACTTGTCAATGCACTAACTGCTGGAGAAACACTATGTACTACCTTGGGCCAGAAATTGCCTCCCCTGTCCCTGCCCCCACCTGGCCTGGACAAACCAGGGACATGCTCCACCTGCAGCCCTGCACAGCCAGTGTCCCTCAGCTGAGCTGGGGCACAGCCTGACTGAGCCACATGCACACACAGTGCCTGGGTCAGCTGGGAGTGTCACCCATTGCAAGTGCACCACAAGCAATCCTGTGTGAGGGCTGGGTAAGAACCTCTCCTGAGCACTTGCCTCAGATGAGGAAAGAGCTGTGAAGAGCAGAGACCAAGCTAGGAACGATTCCTCATGTGTCTCGTACCCAGAAGATGCTGTTTCACACCCTGCAGACATCCCCACATGAGTAAGGCAGCAAAGGAGGCTGAGGACAGAAGCTTGTGCTCTGTGGACCTCCTCCTCCACATTCACCAGGACTTTCACCAGCCAGGGCCACATGTGCTATGACAGAAACAAAGGCAGGGCACAGATCCTGCTCAGTGGCATCCTGCAGTCCTCAGCACAAAACCTCACTTTCATTCTCCATCAAAGCGTATTTTACATAGCTGCCATCTCCCTCACTTAGGCAAAAATCTAAAATATGCTTTCCTGACCTGCTGGGGAAACAACTTCTCTGGATTCCCACTCACCTGGAAGTCCACAGCTCTCTTGTTAGCAAGGTCTGCCTTGTTTCCTGCTAGCGCAATTACAATATTGGGACTAGCCTGCCTCTGCAACTCTTTCACCCAGTTCTTGGCTCGTACAAATGTGTCCTGGAAGCAAACAGGAGGCAGCAGTCAGGAAGGGCAGCCGTGTAGGAATCCACAGGGCAGATATGATTAGAACAAGGTTTTCCTGTGAGGAATGTTCTGCCTCTGCAGCACTTGGCAGCAGGATCCTTTATCAGCTCACAGCCTTGGCCAGAGCTGAGGAAGAGGCCACGAGCAGTTTTCAAGAACTTGGCACCCACAGCCAGGTACCTGCAGGGCTCTGACCCACACACGCTCCCAGGGGCAGCAGGAGCCTCCTGGCAGCCCCCCAGCCCTGCCCACACTCACTGTGTTCGTGATGTCGTAGACCACGATGGCTGCCTGAGCCCCTCGGTAGTACATGGGGGCCAGGCTGTGGTACCGCTCCTGCCCCGCCGTGTCCCAGATCTCAAACTTCACTGTTGTGTCATCCAGACACACTGTCTGTGTTAGGAAGGCAGCTGCAAGAGAAGGGGGTTTGCCTCAGCTCCAGCAGGACAGGGCCCAGAGCCAGCACAGGAGCTCAGAGCAGCTCTGCTGCCGCAGGGGAGCGAGCTGAGCCCTGGAGAGGCCAGTGCCACTCGCTGTGGCAGCTGCAGCTCTGCTGTGCCACACTCCCTGCTCACAGCAACCAGGAACCATCTCACAGTGACAGGAAGGTGGTCTGGAGGGCCCAGGCAGCAGCTGGCCCCTGGAGCATCCAGACTGCCAGACCCTCTGCCAGAGATCATGCAGTGCAGTTGTGGCAGCACCCTGATCAGACCTGGGGAGCACCAATAACACCACCACCCAACTCAGCCCACTTACACCACACTCCCCAGTTTAATAACTGGTTGTTTTCTTGTCACAGTGAGTCTAGGACCATGTGTTACACCCAGCACAAAGGCACAGCTCTCAGATACAGACTGAGGCAGAGCACAGCACTCCACAGAGCAGCATTAGGCCCTGCTTTCCAGTTAGCCACGCTTTCAGCTGTGCTTACTTCCTGCACAGGTCACAGAAGGACAACTCAAGCCTTTCCTCAGGACACCCCCAGTATTGGTGCTCAGAGACCCACGTGCCAACCAGCCTTTGGTTGACTGGTTACACGGTGCTAATGATTTCAAGCTAATAAACTACTAGACTTGAAAGCACTGTGAAAGTAGTTAACAGTGTCAGGCTAGAAACAGCCCCAAAATCCCAGGTCATGGTCTGAAAAGATAATTAAGAGGTATAAACCAAGCTGAAGGCCTCAGTTCCAATTAGAAGCTAGAGCTGAGGCACTGGAAACAAAGCCTCCTCAGAGGTAAAATGCAGGGTTGCCATAGCGTTATTCTCTGCTGTGCTGATCATTACACCAACAAATAAATTGTGAACCAAGAGTTAAAGCATTAACTGTTTGGCTCTATTTATAGCAAAAATCCCAGACCAGACCAAAATAGCCAGTCTTGCTTCTGACACCCCAGACTGCCCCAGCAAGGTCAGCACCTCCTGGCCACAGGCATCTGGAGCTGGCACTCACCTCCAATTGTGCTCTCCTGGTACTCGTGGAACTGCCCCTTCACAAAGCGCAGGACCAGGCTGGACTTCCCCACCGCTGACTCGCCCAAGAGAACAAGTTTAAACTGGCAGATTTTGTTCCCAGCAGCTGGTCCATTCGGTCGGGCAGCTCCACCTCGACCTGCCATTGTGGTCTAAGTGCAGGAGTGCCAAGAGTTAAGGATGCTGCAGGTTCTGCACTGGGATCCACCTGTAGGCAGGTTGCAACTGGAAGAGGAGGTCAGAGTTAGTGACATGCTCAGGGACCAGCTGTACCAGTTCTAGAGGGTGATCTGCAGTCACCATCAGCACAGACTGGTGGTGGTTCTTTCCCACAGTGGAAAGTTATTGGCTGTGAGCACCACAGAGCAATTCCTGCTAGGCAGCAGCCTCTGCAGCAGGATCTGGGTCTGCAGAGCCTCCCTGGTAAAGAGGTAATGGTAATACAAGCTCTCCTCCCCACCAGTGGGCCCTCCAACACTTCCACCCTGTATGGATGTGACACAGGCCTTGCCAGCACCCAGCACACAATGGGTGTTATTAGAGCTTTGTCTATTCAAACAGCAATCACTCAGTTCACAGAGGTAACTGGGGTTGACCTTTAGCTCCCTCCTCCTTTCCTGAGTTCACAAGGAAGCAACTTCAGACTATCAACACTATACAGAGCAATCCCAGTGCCACAAGGCAGCTCTGCAGGCCATGAGGCTTTTGGACAAAAGGAGTTTCTAGAGCTGTCTGTTTGTCCTAAGGCACTTAAACCACAACATTCTGCCCCTCCCAGTGGGCCCAAGGATGGCCCTGGAGCCTGGAAGGTTGTCTGCTACATGGGAGGCACCTGAGGAGGTGCTCACCTCAGAAAGGCACCTGACAGCAGCTCTCTGGGCACAGGCTGTCCCCTCCAAAGCTGACAGCAGCTCCCCCTCCCATTCCTGCTGCACACCAGGGATCACCACCCAACCTGATCCAAACAGAGGCAGCACCTAATGCTTCCCACACCCATCCTGCTGCCTCAGCACCCTTATCCCACAGCATTCCAGGTCATCAGGCTACTGGCCACGTTCCTCACATGGACTGTTCAAAGCCAGCATGGACAGACAGCATCCCCTGGGATCAGCACTGCCAACCAGTCCCCAGCACCAATCTCCCGAGTGGTGCAGAAGCACAAAACCATGGCAGGAACAGCAGGATGAGCTGATTTACATCCAGAGTTACCCACAAGTGAATCCCAGGGCCTCCCTAAGCACTAAGCTCTGCTGCCTGCAGAGAACAGGAATGCTTTCCAAGTACACAGTTACAGATTTAGGCACATTTCCTGTACCCTTCACAACTCCCACTTCCCTGTGGATGATAAATGCTACAGCTGATTGCATCTGCTCTGGATCATCACTTTCCCTTCTACTCTCCTAACACAGGCTGTTGGTTGAAAGAAAATGCCCCAAAAGCCAATTTCTCCTTGTCCTGAGTATCCCCAAAGAAAGCCTATGTACATCCTGCATTCTCTCAGTAAATATTAGATATCCATGAATAAGAAGTTTAAAACAGGTCAAACTGGAGCAGAGTGTCCTGTGAACAAGGCTCAAGCCTATTCAGCACAGAGGAGAGTTTCAAACAGCTGCTTTCCAGGGCAAGGCCTGTCCAGCTGTGACTGCTTGAGGTTACTTTACATATGCTTCAAGTTTAAACAATCCACACAGACAGGGAACCTCCAGCCAGTTCAGAGCTCCTCTGGAGCCTGCGAGTGCCAGCACCTTACACAACACAAAGCACTTGAGCACACGTTGACCTAGAGACATCTCACCTCAAATTGCTCTGACCAGGAAGCAGTCAGACAGCAGCTGTTAGGCTGGTACCAGTCACCAGAGCTGGCAGGTAGGACAGAAACTGAGGAGTAAAACTTCTGAGTACTGTGGGATGTTTCAGGAGCCAGAGCTGTGATGCCATTGCTCTTGAGTCCAGTCTTGGGTTAAACAGGAAAAAATATTGTAATTCAGAGCTGGATCCTTGCAAGTAGCATGGTCAGCACTACCCTCCCTCTTCTGAGAAAGGGCAAACACTGACAGGATGAGAAAGTTTGATATGAAACAAACAAACAACTGGGCTTTGCTGGACAGTGAGGGAGCAGAGTTGCTTGCTCTGGCCAGGAACAGCTTGGTCACCACCAGGTTCAAGAGGCTCAGCAGCAGCTCACCATTTCTACCAGCCTGAAGAGGCTTCCATCTTTTAGAGTTTCCTCTCTAAACAGAGCTTATAAGGGAACAGCTCTGGTTTAACCTTGTATTTATAACTCCCTGGGCAGCCTATCAGCTCCACTGCTGTTCCAGACCAACATTCTGCACAAACACCATGTGAATCACTGTGTGTCTGAGTTATGGCCTCCCGAAATCCGATAGCGGTGATTCCCAGAGCAAAACAAGGAAATGAGCTTGTTGACATCCTCAAGTCTTAGCCTGACCTATATTTCACAGATCTTGATGCATTTTGCCATCTGGTTGTGCTACATGAACTCCAAAGGAATTAGATGAGCACATCTATGTTGAGCTCACTGTGGACAGCCACTGGTCAGTGCAGGCAGGGCAGCAGCCAGAGTCTCGACTGCTCCAATTATGGAGAAGTGGATCATCATCTAAGGGTGGTTTGAGGCTTGGATACAAGTTTATATGGCTTCATGCTCACATGAGAAGTTGCCATGCCTTCCAGATGTTTGAGTGGAATTTAGAGACCCTAACTGGTCACTGATAGCCTTGGGCTAAGGACATACCCAAGACCTGGATGACCAGCTGATGGTCACAGGAAGAAACAAATAATTGAAGTGCCCACCAGTGCTGTAGACAGCAGCTCTGTGGCAGGACAGGTATAGCCAGCTGGGGTGGTGGTGGAGTGCTGAGACCCCTGCACCTCTCAGCTGCTACAGTGAATTCAGCTTTAGCCTTTAAAAAGGCTGAGTGAAATTCAGCTCTTCAGCAACGCAGAGGAAAGAGAGATGGAGCTTTGCATCTGATCTCTTTGGAGGCTTTAATTCAGCTCTTTGCCCCAAGAAATCTCTGTATGAATGCTACTGGCCTTACAGAAATCTGACCTTTTATCTCCTGCAGGTCAGGGCATGTTAAAGGGAACAACCAATAAGACAGAATTAACATGAACCAAAAAGGATGCTGGCCAGGTGGTTTTTTGCTTCACCACACCTGGAAGGTGGCCAGCTAAGGTTTCTCCCCTAAGCAGCGTGGCAAACTGTATCCTAAATAGTTTCTTCCCTCCAAGGAAGGACGGGTGTATTGTTGGCTGGCTCACTGTCCCCCACAGACAGGCACTCTGCCAATGCCAACATGTTTGAGGATTCCAGTCAGACAGAACTCGGCTCTGCAGAGAGAACAAGCAGCTGAACTACACAGCCTGAACCTGTGCTAGGTCAGCCTACACCCACTAGTGGACACTGACTTGAGGAACAGGGACTGCTTCCTGCTCTATGAAGTAATTTGTGGTGCTTGGGGAGCTGTTCATCCTCCCACCTCTTCCAGCAGAGAATTGGGCATTCACCCCTCCCTGCTCCCCACGAGAACCCCAGCACTGACACTCGAGCCATGGGTCAGGCAGACCAAAATAACCACAGCAATAGCACACAGACAAGGGAAAGCAGCTGAAGTCCAACCATGCTAATTCAAGCTGTCAAGGCCATGAAAAGGAAGGGCATGGTGGGGTACTCATGTAATCAAGATTAACAAGCATTAATTTTCCTACTAGTTTCTTTTAACTAGTGAAACCCAGAACTTGAGAGATCACAAGACCCATGAGATGACTCTTGCTGGTTTGTTTACCTGCCCAACCCACCTCCTGCTCACTGAAGCACACAGGAGCTCTGCATCCCACAGCAAAAGCACTCATTTTTTTATCGTGAACTCTAACATAGTTTGTTGTTTGCTTTGAGATCCAAGTCAAGTACCAATTCCTGATGCTGTCCCACAGGTGAGACCTCCAGGTCTATCACCTCTGCATTTGTGCTCTTCCAACCCCTCTGCTTTCCAGGGTTAGCTGGAGGGGGCTGTACACAGCCAGGAATATTAAATTCAAGAATCTGAATGCCCTAAATGAGAAAGCACATGCCATGGCTGCTGCACTCCCTGCTTGCCCAAGTGTAAGATCATTCTCCAGAGCTCTCAGGATGCAGGGGAACAGCAACAGAGCCCACTGGAAACAAACCTACCCAGAATAAGAACACAAATCTCCACAGGGGAATTACTGTCAGACCCCCATGTTAACCCCTGCAGGAGACCCCATCACAGGGAGGCTGCTCATTGAGGGTGTCAGAAGTTAGAGAATCTGATATTTTTGCCATCTTTACCCAGTAGCAAGGACTACTCTGAAAGCTGAGGATATTTAGAAACCCAATCCTGAAGACTCTGGTTACCCAAAGGATTGCTGCTGCTCTCAGCTATGCAAGGAGTTGCTTCACTGGGGATTTGTTGGCTTAGAACCAAAATACTCAAGACAAAAGCCCCAGTGAAGTATTTATCTCGTTAAATAGCTGACAGCATTACATGAATTCCTTGGCAAAGGAAGCTCTGAAGTTACCCAGAGGTTTTGCTTCACCTCACACTGCACGGGCAGCTGGCCCAGGGCTCCACTGGCACTTCAGGCCATGGAGTCAGGAGCAACTTCCATGAGCAGGACCAGCAGAAAGTGTGGATCTCACCAGAACCACACACTGACCACACTAGCCCAGGCTAGCACAGCATGGAACATCAACCCAATATTCCAACTTAACAATATGTTCCAAATAAGAACAAACTTCCTGAGCCTGACTGCAGGAGGGTCCAGGCTGCTGATAAAGAGGAACAGATCCACCTGCTACAGAGGAGATGAACCAGGAAACACTCAACCCACAGACCTCAGTCCCATCAAGTCTTATGAGTTTCAATAGTCTACCTCCCTACCTTTTCCCTCCCCAGAGAATGAGCTCTCAGTGCCCTGATCAGCAAGGACACAGTCTGGAGTTCAGAACTGCTCTGAACTGGGCCACTCTCCACTTCAGCTGGCAGGAGCTGCACTACAACCCTCAAGTGCAGATTCACAGACCCAAACCAGCACAGACAGCAGCACTCCTATGGGTGTGACTAACTTATGATAGTGTAACAACTCCTCTGTGCAGTCCCACATCCAAGACTCACAAAGATTTGGACACTTTCATCTTAATTTAGAGGTAAATAGGATTTCCATTCCAAAGTTGAACTAGTCATTCAGCTACAGACCTGAACTAGTACCAGCTCCTTCTCATGCACTTGATACACACATCTGTTTCCTGACATTTGCACATCCATGCCCTCTGGAGCAGCCCCAGCAGCCAGCTGTTTTCCAAAGCAGCTTTTCCAAAACAACTCTATCCTCAGAGATTTCAAGGCCATCACCCTGCTGTGACAATTCCCCCAGCACAGACTTCTGTGGAAGAGTTTTACATCACCTTCCTCTCCCATTAGCTGCCCACTAGCTCCCTGTCCCACAGTAGCTCCCTCTTGGAGCCCTCACCCACTTTCAGTTATCCTTGGCACAGCAAGGCTGGAGAATCAAGTCATGGATGCCTGGACTGACTCAAATGGAACAAAAGCATCAAGGCTTTAATTCTCCAGCCAAGGTTGTTTAACTCCTGTTCCTGACACCGACTCCTGTTCAGATACCCTCGACAGACACAGCATTGCTTTGACCAGACACTCAGCAACACATGCCTTGGATAGCACCCACTAGTCAGTCAGCAAGAAGGCAACATCAGCAATGTAAAGCAGCAAACTGCCACCTGCACTGCAAAGAATCCGTGACCTTCAGAATATCTTTCCCAGACTGCACAAAGATCTCCTGCCTCAAGGAGCTCCTTATTTGGAGCACTACCAAACCAAAGCAAACATGAAAAACAGTGTTTTCTTATCTGTTTATGCAGAGTTGCTCCAGCAGCTCATTCCTGTGCTCCAGGGGAGGACAGCATTCCCCCCAGAACACAGATTAATTTTATACCTCCCCAATACTGTCACACCCAGGAAGGTTCCCTGTTTCTGGACAGCATCTACAATGTGTTCAATTTTATTCCGACAACTTCTCAGGACTTGCATAAGAGGCTGCAAACTTCATACCCCAAGGGAAGAAAACAGCTGACTCCAACATTTCTACATTCTATCTTCTTTTAAGTCTGCTGACAGGAATACTCTGGGCTACACCCACTTCATTAGAAGCGTTCCCATTTCATTTCCTGTGTGTGAAAGCACTTGGCATTCCTTCCCCCTCCCTCTTCAGGGAGATGCCATGACCACCATCCACTAACTGTGCAGCAGCTGAAGAAGTTTGGATCCAGAGCTGATGACTGGCAGGGCCTAGAGCAGCCCTTCAGCTGATCCCTGCTGAGATGCAGAAGAGCTTTGCATATAATCCCACGTCTCAGCACAACAATTAGGTTTGGCCAAGCACACACACAGCAGCAGACAGTTCCTTTACACACTGCCCAACGCATCACTGGTTTCACAGGAAAGCAAAGTGTACTCTACTAATGCAAAATTAGATAAATGTTTTATCTTACTATACTCATATCCACATGCCAAGCCAGCCTTTCCCTCATGCTCTCCAGTAACTCAAACCCTCTCCAGGAGTCCATCTCGCCTTGCCTTGTGTTGTTTCATTACCTGAAGAGGCATCAGCCCCTACTTACAGAGCTTACAGGGACCCCTCATCACTGCCTGCACAATCTTTAACCAAATGTCAGCTAAATCAGCCAGAGCACGTTAGGAGAGAAGGCCGCCCCAGAAGCAGACTTTTGGTCTGAAGGTATTGACTGTTTCAGCAAACTGTTGTGACTCGTGAGGGGTCTGGGGTGATTTCAACACTGAGATCCAGGTATGACCCCAAACATTCCTGTCCTTGACCTCCCAGATCCAGCCAGGCACGTGCTTTACCTGCTTGCCTCACTCCAAGAATGCATCAAGATCAACATTGTCTTGCAGCTGCCTACAGGTACTATCCTGAATTCTTACCCCTTTTCAGACATAGTTCTTTCACCCCATTATCCAGGTAAGCTGAAAAGAAATGTAAAAGACTTTAAGGGTCAAGGCAGTAGTGAAAATTAGTGGATATTTCCAGGAAAATCACTCAGACTGCAGGACATGTCAAGACAACTGGACTGAGTTTGCTTTTTTGGCCCCAGCCAAGGCTCAGAGCCGGCTCAGGAGCCCCAGCAGAGCACAGGCCCCATGTCAGGCTGTAAACAGGGCAGCTCAAGTGTGCTGACCCTCCACACAAAAAGCTAAGAATAGCAGATGCAAGTTGTTCCACACCAGACTTAAAATAGTCCCTCGACATATTCTCCTCTCCAGCTTCCTTACAGGATTGAAAACAGGCAAGGTCAGAGCTCCAACAGCCACATCAGAGGGCAGCAACTAAAGGTCAGCTGGGCCGGGGTGAGAGCTGGGCCGGGGTCCTTGCAGGTCACAGCACCACTCACAGCTCCTGCCCAGCCCCAGGAGCTCTGTCAGTACCTTGAGCATCACCAGGAATAAGGCCTGAGCGGTTCCCCAGCATTTAGCAGGGCAAACCTGTTGCTGACACTCACACCTGCACTCCCACATCGATCACACTCCCAGCTCACACAGCAGGCTCTCTCCCGCTGTGACAGAGATCCAAGGACAGCCTTGCTCGAGATTCTCTTACAGACAAACCACAAAATGTCCTTGCAGCCCGTGGGCCTTGCTCGGGGCCCTACAGCACCATGGGTTTTCCTTCACAAGGGCCCTCGAGGGGCACAGGGCTGTGTTTGGCACCAGTACTGACCCAGGACAGTCTCCCCTGGAGCCCAGTTGCAGTAAATCAAGTCATGTCCCTCATTTCAGCAGTTCCCGGGAACCCAGCTGGGCTTCCCAGCTCCTGGAGCTCCTATTCCCACCTCAGAGGCTGAGCAACTACTACAAAATACAAAACATAACCCCACCATAAAAACCCCACAGCTTCCCCAATCCCACTGAAGCACGGGTCAGTCCCGGCTGAGCTCCGGGACAATCGCACGGTGCCGGCTGCACGGGCCCGTTCCTGCTCACAGCCAGCCCGGAGGAGCCCCCCCGAGAACCCACAGCCGCCGGGATGTCTGTCCTGAGCCGGGCACCCTCCCCTCGGCCGTGCCGCTCCCCGCACCCGGCGTGGCTCCTGTCCCGTTAGCGCTCACCGCACAGCGGTAGCAGCAGGCCGGAGCCGCCGGTGCCCGCGGCAGCGCCGCTCCCCCGCCTCGCAATTCCCGCAGGGCCCCGCTAGGCCGGCGCACGGCGAGAGGGGAGGGTACCCGGCCGCCCAGAGCCCCCGCCCTGCTGGCGGCGGCGCCCGTCCGGTCCAGCCCCAGCATCGCCCCGCCCGGCACAGCGGCGCCACCGAGCCCCCGCTCCACTCCCGTCACGGGGCCCCTGAAGCGGCGGAGCCCGGCTGCCGACCTCGGCCGGGCGAGATCCCGGGGAACTGTGTCAGTTCCGGGTCCGGCCACCACAGGGCGAAACGAGGGGCCGCGGCCCCACTCACCGCCCGCAGCGCCGCTCCCGCCGGTGCGTCTCGCAGGCCCCGGCCCTCACTTCCGCCTTTACCCGTTCCGCTTCCGGACCCGACCACCCCTTCCGCCCCCGTTTGCCGGCGATAGGTGGATACAGCTGCCAATCACCTGGCCCCGCCCCACTAACGCCCCGCCCCTTGCAGCGCCCCACCCCAACGCGAGCTGCGTTACGTCATGGCGCCCCGCGGGGACTGCTGGGAGTTGTGGTCCGGGGGCGTTCCGGTGCGACCGGCTCCGTGGGGTCTCGAGAGGGGCCCCGGACAGGGCGGGGAAGCCGCGGGCAGAGACTCGGCGGAGCCGGGGATGGAAAAATAGAGGCTTTATTTCTCGGTGTGGCGGGGAGCGTGGGAGAGGCGGGGCGGAACAACACGAACTACAGCCGCGGAAGGGCGGCAGCGGCCGTGACCCCCGGGCAAGCCGGAGATCCTACCGGAGATCCCTACGGATTCCCACCGGCCCCCTCCGCCAGATCCCCGCCGCTCCCGGCCCCGCGGGACCCCGGGCGGGGCTGCCGGGCCCGGCCGGGATGTAGAAAAGGCCCCGTGGGCGAAAAGTATAAAACCGTATCAAAATCCCTGCGAGTGTTCGGAGTGCGGCGTCCCGGGGGACCCCGGGCAGGGCCCCCCCGGGCAGGGCCCGCCCGGAGCGGAGTCCCCCGGGGAGGCTCCCCCGGTGCCCGCGGGGTCAGTGCGAGCTGGTGGAGCCGGACCGTGGCTGCGGGCGGGCCCGAGACCAAGCCCCGGCCGAGCAGCCGGGGAAGGAACGGGCGGAGCGGGGCGGCAGCGGGGGCGGCTGCGAGTCCGAGCCCCGGCGAGGGTCGGGGCCGGGGGTGTCCCCCCGCGGCGGGCGCGGCCCCTCGGTGCCCAGCCAGGGGTGCAGCGCGGCGGCGTGGGCAGAACGGCTGCGGACGGGGCAGCGTTTGGCCCGGGGGCTGGCGGTGGGGGAGCTGAGGGGGCTGGGGGGCACCGGGGGCGAGGGGGGCACCGGGGCAGCGGGCGGCGAGGGCCGGGGAGGCGGCGAGACGGTGGCAGGCAGGCGGCAGGGCCAGGCCGGGGGCTGCGGGGTGCCCAGGTGACCCTTGAGCAGCTCCATCATGCTCTGCAGCTCCCGGCTGAGGTGCGAAACCTCCTGGTTGAGGTGGTTGATCTGGAAAAGGACAGACAGCAGTGAGCACCGGCCGGTGTCCCCAGGGTTTTTGGGGACATGCACCCAACTCTGGTCCCCACCACACCTCCTGGTTGAGCCGGCTGATGTTCTGCTTTATCTCCTCTGTCTCCATCACCAGGGCTGGGCCGCCCGTGTCGGTCCCTGCTGGGGAGGACACAGAGAGCGGTCGAATGCCCTGCCGAGCCCCCCGGGCCCGGGGCCAGCACTCTGGCAGCTGCTGGCAGTACCTGAGGTGGGGGAATCCCTTGCCGCACTCGGCGGCGGGTCCACGTTGAAGCAGAAAGTTTGTGACTCTGAAGTCCCTCCGTTGTCTTCAATCCCATCCACGACTCTAGAGCAGGAGGGGGTGAGGATTGCCCCGCGTTACCCCCTCACCTCTCTGCCACCATCTGAGCAGCCGCCAGCAGCGGGACAAGGCACCGGCACATCCAGCCGTACCTGGGACTGAGGTCGGGCGGGCCGTAAGTGTGCAGCGAGGGGATGAGGAGCTTGGCCGGCCTCCTGCCCACGCCACCATCCCGCTCCAGGAGCCGGGGGTCCCTCCGGCACTGCGGAGAGGGGCTGCGGCCGCGGCCCCCACGGGCTGGGGAGTGGCAGCTGTGCCGCAGGGCTGAGACCTGGCACATCTCATCGCCCAGGAGGCTGCTCAGGGAGCCACGGCGCACGGAGCTGCCCAGCGCGGGCAGCAGCAGCTTGCGGCGGGAGGTGCTGCCAGGGGACTGCTGGAAAACCTCGTCGGGCTCCTCCTCAGCCTCCACGATGGAGGGAAGGGGCTTCTCCGGGGCAGCACCGCTCTCCGGACGAGGCTGCAGGCGGGCAGGAGGTCAGGACTGGCCCCAGCCCCAGCCATCCCCCGTCCTCCCCCATCGCCTCGGCAAGGGACGAACCTGTGGCGCCTGCGACAGCCTCGGGGACCGGGAGTAGCGGCAGAGCCCCTGCGGGGAGAGCAGACGGTACCGGCTCAGCAGCGGGAGGGAGCCCCTGCACAGCTCCACAGAGACCAGTCACGGGCCCGCAGCCCCCCCAGCCTCGCAGTGCCCCCCTGGAAAACCAAGCCTTCCCCATCCCCACACATCAGCCTCAGCACCAGCCTCCACAACCCCTCACTCACTCTCCTTCCTCTGCTGCTGCCATGTCAATGGTGAGCTGCCCAACCTCGGCCTGGGTGTCCTGAGCCAGAGCCAAGGCTGCACCCCAAATCCCAGCCCCGGCTCAGCCATCAGAGCACCAGCTCTGTCTGCAGCATGCAGCAAGCTGGGGAGAGTGACGCAGGTGCAGAACCTGCTGCACACTCCTGGCATTCTCCACTCTTGGTTTGTTTACACCCCTCCTGTGTTATGGACACGGTGGGTCTTGGTAGGGCTGTTTGGTGCCTAGAGACTGACCTCCTACACCACATCCATCAGGCTCAGGGGGGAATTGGGTACCATGGAGATGCTCCAGAGGAGATCCAAACCTCTCTCAGCAGATCCAGAGGAGGAAAAGTGCAGCAGAGCCATTTCTGTAGCAGAACATCCCCCTGGATGCTGGAGCCATCAGCATGACTAAACCCACAGCCCCCAGCTGTGTGCTGCACTCCAGGGGGGACCTCAGCTTCCTGCATCACAAATGCTCTTTCTGCCGATTCCCCGGGTTGGCAGAAGCAGGACAGGACATACCTTCATGCCGGGGTGGCAGAGCTGCAGCCCCCACCCCAGCCTTGGAGCCTGGGGACTGCGAGCAGGGAGCGCACAGACTCCCCTTCCATGGCCACAGGACATCAGCCCCAGGGCCATGAGGACAGGAAGGGGCCTGAGAAGGAGGACACGCACCCACCTCCATCTCGCTGCCCTCCCGCAGGTTGAAGGTCAGGTCCTGGTGGATGTCAGCTGTGAACTTGCTGGCGTACTCAGGATAGAGCTGTAGCACTTCACAGAGCCCCCGCAGCCCGATGTGCTGAAGGTCACAGTAGGTCAGCGCCTTCACATCCGCGTTGGTCTTGATCACCTGGTCCGTGCTGCACAGGTCGGCTCCAATCAAATCCCCTTTGCCTGCAGGAGGGGACCAGGGGTGGGCTAGTGACACGAGCCCTGAGCCCCTCACTCTGCCGGCCAGCAGGAAGGGCGGGGGCAGAGCCCACGCCACCTGCCCTCACCCAGGATGGCCAGGACCACGTTGTCCTTTAGCACCTCGAGGGAGCCGGAGCAGACAAAGTAGTTGGCCTGCAACGCGTCGCCCTGGCGCAGCAGATACTCCCCCGGGGCACAGAATGAGGTCTTGATGTGGAGCGAGAGGGAGCGGAGGCAGCCGCGGCTGGCGGTCTCAAAGATGGGCAGCTGCAGGATGTCCTTGTTGAGGTGCATGGCCACGTCCGCACGCAGCTCGTCGGGGAAGTCGTGTAGGAGCTGGGGAGAGAGGAGCCGGGGCTCTGGGCACGAGGCACGGGGAGCAGGAGCAGCTTTCCTGCAGCCCCAGGGGACAGATCCCCCTCCGGAGCGGGGAATCTCGCTGCTGAGCTGCCCGTGTGTCTCGGCAGTGCTCAGCAGTCCCGACTAGCAGAGGCGAGCTCTGCGGTAATCAGCTGCTTCTGCTCCATGTGCCTGTCCCGCTCCCCGTGCTGGCAGGAATTTGCCCCAGACCTGGTCCCTCCAGCACCACTGAGCTGGCCCTGCCAGCCCCATTGCTCCCCGCTGGGTGCAGGTCAGGGCTGGAGGGGGCTGGCCGAGCCCCACCAACACCTCCTACCTCGTTAGCATCAATGCCGTTGTTCACCGACCAGGTGGTCTGGAAGTACTCCAGCATCCTCTGCTTGAGCTGCTGGGGCAGGTGATGGACACGGATGAAGTCCTTGAGGTCCTTCATGCGCGTGTGGTAGAGCGAGCGGCGGGAGTACATGCGCTGGATGATGGCCGTGACATTGCCAAAGACAACGGCGTGCATCAGCGCTGGGGGCAGGAGGGCAGCGTCAGGCCCAGCGTGGGGCACAGCTCGGGGGCACCTCCCCAAACCCCAGCCCGGGGCTGTCTCACAGGGCACACGTGCCCATCATCTCCCCCTGGATTGCCCATCAATGCCCTGGCAGCCCGAGGCGAGGGCCCTGCCCGGCCCCACTGCTCTCCTCACCCCCAATGAGCATGGTGCAGATGGAGAAGATCTTCTCGGTGTCGGTGTTGGCGCAGACGTTGCCGAAGCCCACGCTGGTCAGGCTGCTGAGGGTGAAGTAGAGGGAGGCGATGTAGGCGCTGCGGATGGAGGGGCCCCCCACCGAATTGTTGATGTAGGGAGCCTCCAGCCTCTTGCCCAGCTCGTGCAGCCAGCCTGCCAAGCACAGCCCGGGGTTAGCAGGATCCAGCTGTGAGGGCTGCTCCCCTGGCATTGCTGCTCCACGGCACGGGGGGGATCCCCAGCGCTCCGAGCACGCCTCCACCCCACGCTCACCGATGTCCCAGGTGCGGGGGTCGTTGCTCTCCAGCTCCTTGCGGCCGATGAC
This sequence comes from Pseudopodoces humilis, assembly GCF_049639895.1. Taxonomy (NCBI): domain Eukaryota; kingdom Metazoa; phylum Chordata; class Aves; order Passeriformes; family Paridae; genus Pseudopodoces; species Pseudopodoces humilis. The sequence continues at coordinate 2,859,173 of NC_142228.1, forward strand.
GTACCAGATGCAGGCCATCCAGTGCGCCAGCAGTGCAAACATGGACATGAGCAGCGTGAGCACCATGGCGCTGTACTGCGAGTACCGGTCCAGCTTCTGCAGCAGCCGCAGCAGCCGCAGCAGCCGCACCGTCTTCAGCAGGTGAACCAGCGAGGTCTGGGGGGCAGGCAGGAAGGTGAACCCGGTGTAGCTGCAGGCAGGGACAAAAAGGGACCCCAGCACTATCCCCGGGGCAGGAGCCCTTTGCCACCCCCACAGCTGCCAGGAGGGTCATGGGTTATAGGGCAAGGCAGAGGCAGCTTATCCCCAATCAGCCTTGCACCCCTGTGCCTAACACCCAGCAGTCAGCCAGGGTCGTGGCTTGTCAGGGCACCAAATATCCCCAGGAGACGTGGGTGTTGGAGAGGGGCAGGGAGGTGGGCAGCAGCGTTGCTGTAGAAGGTGTGTTTGTGCCAGCAGCACGCACCACAGTCACATTGAAGATGTAGAGCAGATCGAAGGGCAGAGCAGCGATCAGATCCACGAAGAACCAGGTGGCCACGTAATGGATGCAGATGGAGCGAGGGTCGTACACAACCTGGCCCGACTGGCTCACGTATGTTGTCCGGAAGTTCAGGATGATGTCTACCCCAGGAGAGCAGAACCAGCCCTCACCACCCCTTCTGTGCCTGCTAGAGCTGAGCCAGGACCACAGCCAACATTGATCTCACATCTGGTGTGCCCAGGAGCAACAGCAGGGGCACAGCAATCCCAACTCCCCTCCCCATCACCTCTCATCCCTGCCCCACCTCTATCCCGGATCAGGATACAGACTTACCGAGGATGAAGAGCATCTCTACGGCGATGTCGCTGACAATGGTGCTGCGGGCAGCTGAGAGACTGTCCTCTGTGCCCGTGAAGCAGACGTTGTAGGGGACGGTGATAGCCACGTAGAAGGTGGCCAGCAGGATCAACCAGTCCCAGAGTGCCTTGAAGATGCTGTAGTGGAGCAGGATGAAGCGGGACTTCTGTACTGAGGCCACCTTGTACTCGGGGATGGACGGCTTGTTCTCAAACACGTTCTGCAGGAGCAAATGTGGGGTGCTATGGGGATGGTGCAGGGGCCATCCCACACCAGGGGTGAAGGCCACCACAGCCACCCCATCTCCTGAGTCCTGCCAACCAGCTGGCAGCCCCTGATGCCAGGGTGATGACATCCTTCTCCTGCACTGTGGTCACCCTCAGAGATGGGCACAGAATGGCCAATTACAGCACATCAATTAACACAATGTCATTGCTACTAACAGTAATCCCCTGGCAGTGCCAACTGCTGCCTGGAACCGTCTCAGATGCCAATTCACATGCTGGGGCAGAGGAGAGTGAGGGCAGAGCCAGGGCCATCCCACACAAATCGCCAAAATTCAAGACTGGTGCACTGATATCGTTTGCCTAATGTCCTGGGGTGACTTTATGACACTCATCAGCTCTGGGACCCAGCAGCTCTCAGACCCTCTCTCTGGCCCCACAGCTGCAGGTGGTGCCCTGTACTGGGCACAGCAGCCTGGCACAGGACTGACTCTGGTCCCTGCCCTATCTGGCAGCTCCAGAGCTCTGGCACCCTGGTAACAGCACTCCCCAGAGCCAGGATGGCTGTGCTCAGAGCCAGCACTGGGCTTTCCTGACAGTGTGTGTGTGATGAGAGGCACAGCTCTGCCACAGCTGCCAGGTCTGCTGTCTCAACAGCAAGATCTGGGCACCCTCTGGGTTCTCCTGCTGCCAACCAAACACAAGAGCAGAGTGGCTACGGCGTGGCTGCCAGAGCTGGGGGGCATTTCGGTACTTGGCAGGCCAGGGAGGGATGTGCATGGGAACAGCATCCCAGCGAGGCTGGGTGAGGCTGGAGGCTGCTGTCAGGAGAGCTGCTGCACTGCCAGTTCACCACAGCCCCGGAATGGGAGGCACTGGGCAAAACTGAGGGTTTCCCAGGTCCTTACACGGTTGATTTTCATCTCGCCACGGTCTCTCCGGACAAACTGGCTGCTGAGCTGGTGCAGCATGGTCCTGCCCTGCCTCCGTGCAGCCCTCAGGTGTGAGTTCCCGGGCTTCTTGCTCCTCTGTTTCTCACTCCTTTGCTTCTCTGCAGCGGACAAGGCATGCTGAGTTAATGAGAGTGCTGGGACGTGGGTGTATGTGTTCCCCACCAGGGAATCCCTTTGTCACGTGCCCACTGCACACGCTGCTCCCTGAATCCCATCCCCATTCTACAGCCGTGGCTCACCCTCCTTCTTGTCCCCAGGGTAGCTCCTGCCTCGGCTCTCTGTGATGTCCTTGAAGGAGAAGAGGAAGAGCACCACCTCCCCCTTTTCATTCTTGATGGGCATGATGTCCAGCAGGCACCAGAAGGCAGCTCCTGGGTGAAGGAGAGAGTTGGTGAAGGCAGGGCAGCTCCCTGACTCAGCAGCATCCCCCCAGGGCCATGAGACCGCCATGGGGCCAAATCCCAGCTGGAGCTGTGGCCAGGGACCCAGCCCCATGTGCCACTCACCACCCTTCTTGTAGAAGCAGACCTCAGTCTGGTACTCCTGCCTGCTGTCCAGCGCCTTCTCGATGCTCTGCAGGATGGGCTCGCTGGTCTCAGCCCCACAGAGGAAGCGGCAGCTGCAGTTCTTCTGCATGACCTCGGTGCGGGCAAAGCCGGTGAGGTCGCAGAAGCCATCAGAGCAGTAGACGATGGGGAAGCCACAGCGGCCCTGTGCGTTCGCCAGGATGAAGTTGCTGTCTGAAAGGAGACACAGCTGCCCCCGAGGCCTTGGGGCAACCTCAGAGGGCATGATCAGCAGCCCAGCCCTCCCGGCCCCCCCATGTGTCCCTCTGGGAAGTGGAGCCAGATCTCCACGTGGCTGCTGGCTGCCCCTAGATGCTCCCAGAGCCATCCCTTCTCCTGCTGCCCCCAAGGTCCCAGCCCGGGCAGGACCCCAGCCCCATGTTCTGGAAGGGGAAGGAGCCCGGATCCATCTCCTGGCCCCCATCACCCACGCGAGGCAGCTCACGCCTCCCCCTCGCCATCTGCCACTCCAGCTCCGCCGGGGCTCAGGGAGCTTAGCGGGAGCAGCAGCTCTCGGCTGGGCATATCCAGCCCAGAGGTGCCCAGCTGTGGTGCTGACACCCCCAGAGGTGTGGGGTGCTGGGACACCAGCTGAGAGGGTGGGAGAAAAGCCATGAGCCCACGGGAAGTCAAGGGCCAGTGCCCAGCTGCCAGAGAGGAACCACAGCATCCTCGGCCTCTCAGCAACACCCAGAGCCTCCCCAGCGTCACCCAGCCCTGGCAGCGGGAGGTGGCACCAGCCACAGGAAAGTCCTTGCCAGCCCCGTGCCCTGCCCAACTACAGAATAGCTGTTCTGCCCCCCAGCCCCCAGCCACAGGCCCTGCCCCACAGCACCAGTGGGACAGGCAGGCTCACGTTAGCAGGGTGCCAAGGAAGCGGGTGTGCAGCTGGCATGGACTGTGGTGGAACCCAGTGTGGGCAGACCAGGCTGTTCCCAGCCCCAAAATGGCCTGAAGTGGTGGGTGCCCAGCACAGGACCCCGGCACCACACAGCCAGGATCAGGAAGATGTGCTCTGCCCCCCTCACAGAAGAAAGGAGCCCATGGTGATGCCAGGACCCGCACACCACAGGCAGAGCGATGCCAGGGCAAGGCAAACACAGCAAGAGGCTGCGGGAGGGAAGGGATGCAGCCCCGGCCGATGGGGGTGCCGTGGGGCCACCACAGCACAGCTCAGCCCAGGATTAGCTCGGAGAAGCAAAAATAGCCTGAAGCTGTGACTAAGGCCAGATTTTGGCTCTGGGAAGCCGGGATTATGGTGATATCCAGGATGTGTTATTAGAACAGAAAACAAGGGTTTGCATTTGGGAGTGGCTCAGTGAGCTGGAGGATGTGGCTCTGGCAGGCTTGGCAGACCCCAGCCATGGTGGCCAGTGGGCCTGGCCAGGTGCCCGGGGCCCAGAGCAGCAGCTGCCCGGGAGAGGCAGGGTTAACTCCCCTCGGGGTATCACTGCGCTAAACCCCTCTCCATGGCAGATAAAGCCGATAAGATGCACATCAAACCCGCAAAGCCCCACACCGTTTAAAAGTGCCCGGAGGCGGTTGGGTAGCTTTGGACGGGGGACTGCCAGGGCACTGGAGGCAAAGCCAGGCTCTCCGGGGCAAATTCCCAAGGCTTTGGTGGTGGTGTTGCAGTCAGCTTCCCCCAGAACCTCCCAGGAAAGCCTGATCCTGGAGCTCTGCCCCTCCGGAGGGACAGGGGGATCACAGCCATGTGGTACATGTGGCTCTGCCCTGTCACCCTCAGGAGCAGCTCAGTCAGAGTAGGAGAAGAGAGATTTCTCACACGTTGCAGCCCCAAGGATAACATTCCAAATTTCAGCTTCCCCGGGCAAATGACCCCCTGCGCCACCAGGGCTGCCCCGTGTCACTCCAGGGCAGGAGACAGCTCGGCAAAGAAGCAAACACATGCTCCAGAGTGCTCCGATTGCCTCGACAGTGCCCTGGGAGGTGGCTGCGGGCTCCCAGGAAGGGAGATGATTAGCCATGCAGGCAGCTGGCCCGGGAGACACCTGCTCCAGGTGTTTTTGAGGTGAAGCTGAGGTCAGTCATGAGCACGGCCCGTCCCCGGGTGGCTTCATGGTGCCGGCAGTGCTGGAGCTGGGGTGTGGCGCCCGGACATCACCTACCCCGGCTTCAATCCGTGCCGGGGCCGGCACATGGACACGGGGAGGAACTCAGGGGCCGGGGACACGGGCACGGGCCGGGGCAGCGGTGGGGCCCGGGGGTCCCGGGTCAGCCCGGGCGTATTGAGCCCGACCGTGCCCTCTCCGGATGTCCCCCGCCCCTCCCGGGGCCCCGCGCGTCCCTCCAGCAGTCACCGGGATCTGTCCCTGGTGCTGAGCGCGGCTGCGGCGACACCGAGCGGCACCGGCAGCGGGAGCGGGGAGAGCCCCGCGGGGATGGCCCGGGGCACGGGCACGGCGAGTCCCGGAGCACCGAGCCCAGATACGGGACGGTCCCCGTACGGCGCGTGGGTGGCCGCACCCGGCCGAGGCTCCGGCTCAGCGGGGCCGGGCCGAGCCCTGTCCCCTGTCCCGTTCGCCGTGTCCTGCGGGGCAGCGCCTTTCCCCACCCGGTGTCCTCCCTCCGCCGCCGCCACGGCCCCTCCCCGGTCCCGTCCCAGCCCTACGTGTGCCATCGAAGCGGGTGGCGATGGTGTCCAGGAAGGTGTTCTGCGGCGCCAGCAGCCCCTTCATCACCGGCATCGTCCCGCCCGACCGGCCGGCCGCCGCGGGGCTGCGGCGGCGGGGCTGCCTCCGCCGCCCCCGGCCCCTCCGCGGCGCCGCAGGCTGACCCCGGCCCGCCCGGGGCTCCCGGCACGCCCCCGCTCCGCCCCGGCACCGGGAGGGGCCTCGGCACCGTCGGGCACCGTTCCCCGCCCGCGGGTGGGGCGGTCTGGCCCGGGGGGGCTCTGGGTTGGAGGCGGCGGGACCCGCTCGGCATTGGAGCCGCCGTACCGGGAGCACCGGGACCCGCTCGGCATTGGAGCCGCCGTACCGGGGGCACCGGGAGCCGCTCGCCCCCGGCCCTCCCAGCCCCGCGGGGGCTGCAGGAGGAGCGGGACCCGCCGCACCTCGGTCAGCCTCTGTCCTGGTACCGCGCCCAGGCAGCTGCACGCCCCGGTGCAGGCAGATGAGCCCGGTCCAAGCGCGGCTCCGGCAGCTGCCCCGGCGCTGCGCCCGCCCAAGCCCTCCCCAGAGAGACAACAGAGCCGGGTGACATCAGGCTACCATTTATTGTAAAAGGCCGCGGTGCCCGCGGTGCCCTGAGCAGGCCGGGCCAGGGCCAGGGCTGGGAGGAGGTATCTAAAAGTGCTATTTACACTGAGCTCCGGCTGTGTGTCCCCGGAGTCCACCCTGCCAGGGATCCCCTCTCTGTCCCGCTGCCCCCATCCCATTTAGTAAAAGCTCCTCGCAGCTCCCTGGGCCTGGCTCGTGCTCAGATCCTTCCCTGAGTGTCCCTGGCACTCCCTGGGGCCGTCAGGGCTGCTGTCAGCACCTCTCGGCACCGCTGTCGGCTGGGCGACCGTGCCCGCAGGGCAGCCCAGCGTGTCGTGGCAGGTGGTGCCAGGGTGCTGCCCGCGCTTGCCCATCGTGAGGATGCCCGCAGCGTGGTTGCCGGAGCCATGGAGCAGGCGGTACAGCCGGCTCTGGAAGGCCAGGGGAACGCTCTTCCTCTTGCCCAGTGTGAGGATGCCAGCGGCGTGGTTGCCCATGCCGTGCAGGAGGTCGTAGACACGGCAGGAGCAGGTCTTCTGCCGGCAGCAGTGGGGCAGGTTCTGCCGAGCAGCAGCCAGGGAGCAGAAGAGGAGCAGGAGCAGGAGGCAGGCAGCTCGCCGGGGCTGCCGGAGCAACGCGCAGCGTTAGAGCAGGGCAGCGACAGGGCAGAGAGGGGGGGAACTGCAGAGCCCCAGGACCCTTCCCCCTGCTGTGCTCACTGGTGTTTCAACTCCTCCCTGCCCTGGTTGTTGCCACAGCGGCCCAGCCCCACACCCGAGGTGCACCTGGACTGTCGCCCTTCGCAGCACCCTCACCTGTGATCCAGCCAGCAGCCAGATGTGGGTGTCCTCACCGCAGCCCTGCTCCGGCACACAGCAGCTGTGGCAGACACCCTCCTCTCTGCCCAGTGCCATGGGACAAGCAGTGAATGCTGCAGGCATTGCATGCCCAGCTCCCTCCCAAGCAGTCCCCTCATCAGCTGCTGGTACAGTCGGGGAGCCCCGGGGATTTGCTGCCCACTCGGAGATTCCCAAGAAACCGGCCAGGCCCTCCCACACCCCCAGCCCTACACTCTGATCTCTCACCCATCGCTGTTCTCTTGTCCCCAGGGGCTGCAGCACCCCAGCCCCACCTTGGTGTTGGGCACCTCCATCCTTCCTGGGGTCTTCAGCTGGCCGAGCGGCTCTGGGGCATGTCCCATCGGGCAGCCGACAGCACGGCACCCTGCACTGCCACTGCCACTTTATAGAGCCCGGCACAATAGTGCTGCCAAAAATACCGCTGGGCCAGCGGCAGCGACTGGTCTCTGGGAGACGTGGGAGCGCTGTGGCCGGTAGCCCGGAGACGGTCCAGGCCTTTCGCCTCATTTTTCCCCTCATTTGCACGTCCCCATTGTGAGGGTACTCACTGGACGGGATGCCTGGCACTAATGAGGCCATAATTGCCCCCGGGCCGCGCTGCTGGGCTGGCACAAATGGGCTGAAGGTCAGCTCTGGCCGGCTCCGACAGCAGCGCAATGCGAGGGGCCGCTGCTCAGAGCCCCATTAGGCTAATTAAACCCCCGAACAAAGGGCTGCCAGCAGCTCTACGGCTCCCTGACTGACGTGGTGAGCCGTCACCCTGCGCTTGGCTGCTGCCAGGGAGGGATGGTGCCACCAGGGTCCTGTACCTGCTGCCACCCTCCATCCCCTTTGGTGACACCATCCCATCCTGCTCCAGCGCCTGGAACAGAGGGAGCCACAGGGCACCAGGGAGGGTCTTGCACTCTTTATAACACTGCACAGCCCCCGCCTGACCCCAGACCACCTCCAGCCTTTGCTTGTGCTGAACTCCCTTGCCCTGGGGGATGAACCCAAACATTTCCCTGATGCCAGAAGCCACGGCTGCTGTTCAGGGACACCCTGGCCCCACATCTGCTGCACCAGAGAACCTCCCAGCTCCTCTGTATAGTGGGGACCCTAGGGATGCTATGGAGGTGACAGGACCAGTCAGGATCCTTCCTGCCCCAGCCAGGTTTTCCCCAGGGCTGGTGAAGGCCAAACCTGCAGCCCTGGAGAGGGTGGGCAGAACTCCAGACCTGGGGCTGCTTTTCCACGTGGCATCTGGCACAGCAGGCTGGGTACATGCACATGGGCACTGGGGTACCAGCATCCCCACTGGCCCCTCGGCAGAGTACGGGCTCCAGAAGCAGATGGAGGGGATGGATGAGTCCTCTGGGAGCTTGGTGGGGCAAAAGGGAGCAGGGACATCTCTTCCCAACCTCTCCACTGAATTCTGGTGCAAGCCCCTCAACACGGCAGAGCACAGGCACCCAGCCTCACACACATTCCCCGGGCAGGCTGGGGCTCCCTGCTCCCGGCCCCTTGCGGCCAAGGGTGCTCAGTCCGGGCCCCGAGCCCCAGACCGGGGTCAGCAGGACGCTGTGTCGCCACCTCCGTCTGTCTCAGGGATGGGCTCCAGCGGAGCTTGCAGCCGAGAGGGCTCCGGCGAGGCTGATCCGTTCCTGCCGATGCCGCAGGACTGCCCCGCGTTGTGGATCTGCCACAGGTTGTCCAGTGCCTCCGCCTTGGCATGCTTGAGGAGGTCAGCCTGGCCCTGCGGGGAGGAGACGGGGGTGTGTTAGGGTGGAGGCAGGAGGGTGAAGGGGCAGGACAGGGCAGGGCAGAGGTATCCCTGCAGCCTTTGCCCCTCACCTTGAGGACGGTGATGTTCCAGGCGAAGCTCTCCAGCGCCTTCTGCAGCTTGCGGCCCCGCAGCCCTTCCTTGGTCTCGATGCGGTGCAGCTCCTTGTGGAAATCCATCCCTGCATTGGTGGGAGAGGTGCTCAGTGGGTGCAGGGACATTGGCACAGGGACAGCCACCACCCACGACCAACAGGGACCAAGCCAGAGGGATGCCCTTTGCCCACCATGGGGTTGCAGGCTGGGTGGGCTCCCCCCTGCCCCGGGAGCCTCAAGAATCCTCTATGCCCCAAATGATTGGGCCAGTGGAACCCCGAACATCCCAGCACCATGGTCAGCTGTGGCCTGTGGCCGCTCTGGACCCCAGAGGTCTGGAAGGGCAGCGGAGACCCTGGACAGAGGCACAGCTCTTGAATTCCATGGCTCATCTGGGGGGGAGTGGGAGCAGGGCCACCAGACCCCCCCATCGGAGCGCAGGCCCCGTCACTGTGCCCCACGTGACATCCCCTGAGTGGGTGCTATATTTACCCCTCCTGACGCAGCACCGGCTCTGGGCCCACGCGAGGGTTCCCACGCAGCTCGCTCGCCCTCGCGCTGCCAATCAGCGCTCCCACGGCCCCACGCCCCCGCCGCAGCTCCCCGGACCCCCAGCTCCTGCCAGCCGGGTTCCGGCTGTGCTGCCACCGCAGGGGCTTGTCCACAGCACGGCCAGGGTGAAAGCAGGGACAGGCAGCAGCAGAGCACGGGGGTGGGGGCTGCAGCCGCCAAATTGCTGCCTACCGGCACCCCTGGAACCTCTGAATCCCTCTGCACACCCCAGAATCGCTCTGCCCTGCAGCACCCCAGTGCAGCAGCCAGAGCAGCACAGAGGGCACAGCACCAATCTGTGCCCTGCAGCTTGTGCCCCACTGCTCCACTCCCCCAGTGCTCACAGCAGTGGCAGAGCTGAGCCAAGAGCTTGGGGAGATTTCCGTCTGCCGCGTAGGCAGGGAACAAACACGGCTGCTGGCAGTGAGGCTGGCATGGCGGGGACAGCAGAGCAGGGCCCCCTCCTTCTTCCCCAGCCCCTCCAGCTCCTGACACTCTCCCAGCCCCAAGGGGAGCCCACAGAAGTCTCTGGAGCTGGTGGGGCTATCCCTGTGGGGTCCCAGCCAACAGAAGGGCCACGCAGCCATCAGGGCCTGGAGTGGGGCCAGAGGTCCCAGGCAGCTGCCAGAGTGGGGGCACCTGCGGGGAGGACCAGGGCAGGCAGCAGCAGCACCTGCCTGTGTGGGTTCTGCCATGTGTTTGGGAAGTCTTAACACTCAGTTGCCATTTCTGCCGTCAGCCCTAGCCTGTTATTTCTGGCACTAATTATGTTCTGGTTTTTGACAGCTAATGACTCTTCCCCGCTTCCTCATCAGCCTCCCCCACTCTGCTTGCTCCCTACCACACAGCTCTGCAGCCCACCCACCTGCACCCTGCCCCAGTGCAGGAAGCCCTGAGCCCCAGGACGTGCTTGGGTCCACAGCCAGAGCCAGAGCGGAGCTGGGGCTGCCCTCCAGGACCCACCTGCCTGCTGTGCCTGGATGAGCTTCCCGTACACGGCGTCGGCAGACTCGATCAGCGTCCGGCTAGTCTGGATCATCTAGGGAGAGGGGCAGCGTGAGGAGCTGGCCAGCCCTGGCCCTGTGCCCCCAGCCAAGTGGATGAGGAGATGGGGCTCATCAGGGGCTGTCCCCACACCAAGCCCAGGGCCTGGCCCTTCCCACCTCACCACACATGGCTGGGTATGGTGTGACCTGCACCTGGCCAATGGCCAGGTTCCCTTCAACACAAAAGAAGGAAACAGCTCTGGCTGTGGCTATTAATGGGATTTCTCCCACCTGGTGGGACCAGGACAAGGAACAGGCAGTGCAGACATAGGGGAGGGGCTGCAGTGTCCAAGGGTCAGATGATCTGGGCAAGCCTGTGCCTTGGCAAGACTCCTTCCTGGGCAGCACTCATGCAGCCCCCGGCCACTCACCTTCCTCTGCCCCAGGATGGGGACAGTGAGCTCACAATTCTCCATCCTTGGACCTTCTGATCCATCCCACAAAACCTGCCTGGGTTCATCCCACAAGCCTACTCAGGTTCATCCCATAAAACCTGCACCACCACTGGCTGCTGGTCCCTCTGATCCCAGGGAGCCTCCCCAAGGAGCTGAGCCCGGCAGGACGGCACTTACCGTCTCGTAGGCAGTGAGGACCTTGCGCAGCAGATCGGGGATGGGGCCCTGGGCCTCCATGGGGGGGTACTGCTCTGCCAGGTTGAGGGTGACACTGGGTGCGCTGTCACTGTGCAGCAGCCACGTGGACACCGTCAGGATGCACTGCTTCATATTGGCAGCGGGTGTCAGCCCACACAGCTCCTTGAAGGAGACCAATGCATTCTGCAGAGACCAGTGTCCAGTGTCAGTTCAGCTGGGCAGACCCCCAGGAGCACCCCCATTTCCCACAGCTCTCTGCTTCTCGCTCACATCCCCCGGGAAAAGGGGGACAGCCTGGCTCCCCACCACTCTCAGTCCAGCCCCATCCTCCCCTGCACAAGCCAGGTCCCCGGGTGCCTCTGCAGGGTCCATACCTGTACATTCTCCCGCAGGTCAGTGGCCTCCCGCAGCGGCTGGGTGGCCGTCCGGAAGACTTCATCGATGGCTTTGATGCCAGTGGCCTTGGTGGAAGTGTACTCCCGCACTCGGCGGCCCCGGCGCCCCGCCAGCCCCCGGCGGTGCCCCTTGCCCCCACCACGGCGGTCAGTGATGGCCACATGCACAAAGAGGGTGGCGTGGGGCAGGGGCTCCCCGGCCAGCGACTGGAGGGGGACATGGCGGTAGCCAGGCTGCAGGCACTCGAAGGGGATGGTGTACTGGGCAATGAACTCGTCCCCAATGTAGTCATCGTCCAGCACAACGAAGCGCAGGACGGCCAGCTCCGGCAGGTTGATCTGGAACTCCAGGCTCTCGTCGAAGATGGGGTTGTCCCCGCTCTGCAGGGCTGTCTTGGTGCGGTGCTCAGCGCAGTCGGCCGGGATGCCATGGATTTCAGCACAGACATAGGGCTCCACAACCTCCCCCTTGGCCCCCGAGCCCTTGGGCTTGGGCAGGTTCTGCCCACTGATGACCTTGAGGTGCAGGAGCTGGGCAGGCACCCCAGGCAGGGAGTCCTTGGCGTTGGCACTGAAGTAGGAGACCTCCTCCCGCATGATGGCCGGGCGGAGGACGTAGCCACAGGCCCCGTTCTGCCGGAACCAGCCCGCATTCAGGTCCATCATGAGCCCTGGTGTCTGGTAGTTCATAGCCACCATCTGGCAGCCGCACTTCCAGAAATCCTGGGGGTTCATGTTGCTGGCATCGATGCGCATGGGGCTGGGGTAGATGCGGGAGAGGAACCGCTTGTTGTAGCTGACCAGCTCAGCCGGGCACTCGTTGGCAAAGCGTCCCGCCTCCACCTCGCTGAAGGAGCACATCTCCCAGTAGCGTTGCCCACGTCTCGAGCTCTCAAAGTCCTGGAAGGGGACAGCCTGGCAGAGGCTCACCAGCTCCGAGAGCTCACGGCTGAGGCGCACCCGCCGCAGGCCACCTCCCTCCGGTGCCTCCCGGTCCTCCTGGCCCAGTCGCCGCGCCAGCTCCCAGCCTTCCTCCTCATCCGACACCTCCCCCTCGCTGTCCTCACAGGTGGGCGGCAGCTTCTTGCCCTTGATGAGGATGCGGCCCTTGAGCTCCTCCGGGGATGGCAGGTAGGACGCCACGGGGTTGGGGGGCTCCAGGTACAGCTTCTCCCCCAGCGTCTTGCGCAGGCACTGAGCAGCGAGTCGCTGCTGGGGGGCCGAGCAGCGCACCACCAGGCAGAGGATCAGGGGGTAGGCGGAGGCAGTGAAGGCGTGCTGGTCAATCAGCCCCACCACGGCACGGAAGGGCACACAGGAGGCAGCTGAGGGGCTGGTGTAGACCACAGGCTCACCCTCGGGGCCATCCCACAGCACCAGCTCGATGCTGCGGCAGCCCAGGCCCAGGGCACTGATGTAGCCACTGATGTCTGAGCGGCCCCAGAAGTTGTCCTCCAGCAGGCAGGCGCTGTGGGCAGAGCTGATGTAGTAGTGGGAGAGGGGCTGTGCCATGTCCTGGCAGACCTTGCGGTGCTGTGGGTCAAAGATGGAGCAGTCAGCAGAGAGCAGGTAACGCGTGAAGCCATCGATGGCCAGGTAGCCCTTCTCCCGGCCCTCCTTGGAGGGTTCATACTTGCTGACGATCTCCAAGCACTTCTCCTCTGTCACCCCCTCCATGCCCTGCTCCACCTCCAGGAACATCAGCAGGTCCTTCACACCCAGGTATTCCTTGTTGCTGGAGAACTGGACCAGCAGGAAGAAGATCTCAGGGCGGGTGCAGAGCTCACAGTATGCCTCCACGAAGAGGTCACAGGCCACCTCCGTGCCAGGACGCTCGCTGGCCTTCTGCAGTTCCTTGAACTTCAGCTCGATGGTGGAGGTCTTCATGCCAGGGTTGAGTGCTTTGATCAGCTGCACAGCCCGGGACACAGGGATGCGGCCAGACTTCTCCAGGTCAGCAAGGTCAAAGACAGAGGAGATCCAGGATGTCCGGAGGCTGGGGTGGCCAGTCCCAGGCGCCTCAGGGCTGTGCTTTCCATAGGACACCAGATAGCGCAGCCCCATCACCCAGGCACTCACCACATCTGCTGAGCTGGCCACCAGGTCCAGGGACTCGTAGTTGTCTCCATAGATGATGGAGAAGGCGCACTCGTCTGGGAACTGGTCGGAGAGGCCATTGCTGCGCAGGACAGGTGTCTTCTTGCCCACACGCACCTCTTTGACCGACTTGATCTCGATCTTGGCCTTCTCTGAGTCCTTCTTGGAGGGCTCCCAGCGCACGGAGCGCATGTCGGCATCCAGCACGAAGAAGCGGCTGTACATGCGGGAGTTGGAGCGCACCTTCTTCAGCTCACAGCCCTCCAGCATGAGGGAGATGCAGGCAGCTGTGCTGTTGATCTTGCGGTCATTGGGCATGGAGCTGAAGGACACTGTCTTCTTCTTCTGTGCTGGCCGCTGCCGAGAGCCATCCTGCCAGGGTGGGAAAGGGGCAGAGTCATCAGGGACAGCCAGGCAGCACAGGCCTCACCAGTTCCTGGCATCCTCCTTCCCCATGGTCCCCCCACCCCAACCCAGCCCAAAGTAGTGCTTAGCACTGCCCCAGGGTGCCCCAGCACCACACTAAGCCCAGTCCACACCAGTCCGCCCCTCTCCTGGGGGGCTGGGAGCCAGCTCCAGCCCTGGCTTTCCTCACAGCTCACTGCCTGGCTTATTTTAACTCTGCTTTCCTTCCTTCCTTCCTGCTCCTGGCCCTGAGCTGGATCCCTCCCCACTGCTCGCTCACCCTCACAGGCACAGCCATGAGCCAGCAGCCCAGCACAGCCCCTGGCTGCTTGGCCTGGGGACATCAGAGGAAAACAGACACCCGGCATGTGATGCATGAGCAGAGCTGCTCCTAGAGAGCCCAAGGCAGAGCCCCTGCTCTCCTGCGAGGAGCGGGGCAGGACAGTCCCTGCCAGTGCCACACGCTGGGGACCACCGTGGCCACGGCTCTGTCCCACAGAGCGCAGGGTCACGAGGGCACGGGCTGTTTGCTGCCAGCACCTCATACCCACACTCTGTCCTGCCTCACTACGGGGAGGGGGACCCAGCTGCCACGGGGCTGGCAGGGGATAAGGGGGAACAGCAGGGCCAGGAGTGTATTATGGGATGGATTTCATTAAGCAGCACAGTAGGAGGAGATTTAATCCACTTCTTCAAGATTATGGTGAGTCACCTCTAATCTGGTGGTGTCTCTGTCAGAGGCAGGTCCTGCTCAGCTGCCCAGGTTGGAGGTGAGGGGTTGCTCCCCTTCAGTGCCCCGACTTCCACAGCTCCTGCATGGGGCTGCGCCTGGGCAAGCACATGCCGTGCCTGATCCTGGAGGGTTGGGATCTGCCCCACGGAGTCAGGCAGCCACAGCCAAGGGCATCCGGGATAGGTCACTCAAATAGATGTGTGGCTTCCCCAGGGAATGGGGAATCCTCCAGGAATGCCCAGGGAAGGAGGAACCAGCACCAGCCCTGAGCACCTTGTTAGAGCCAGGCATATCCTACTACCCCGGAGCTCGGATGTGGTGGCTGTTTGCATCCTCTCGCTGCCAGATTGCTCCAGGGAGCTGGCCGAGCTCCAAGACCCTGCCTCGGTGCCAGCCATCCCGGGTCGGCAGGCGCTCAGCGGCAGGTCACGCCATCGGCCAGCCCTGCGGGGAAGAACTCGACGCCGGATGCTTCCTGCGTGCTGCAATCTGAGCGCCCCACTGACAGGCAGCCGCAGCCCCCAGCTGGCCGAGGGGCGATGGGCACCGAGAGCCGCACCTCCTGCTCCCCGGCAGGACCCCCGCCTCTCTGCGGACCCGCTCCCCGCCCGGCGCACCCACCCCGAGCGGCTCCGCACCGGGCCCCACAGCTGAAAACAGGAAATCCATCCGGAAAGGAAACACGGGCGGGGGGCCTGCGTGCACCCAGAGCCAGGGACCTGCTTCCAGCTGTGCCTGATGCAGGCGGCCACACACACCCCACCGGCACCAGCCCCGCCGGTCCCCCCGCACCCCGGCTCAGGGCGAAAGCCCGAACGCCCTCCCTGCAGACCCCCACCCTCTCAGGCGTAGATAGGGGAGGGGGTGCCCGCTGCAGCACTTTGGGGTGCAGATGGGTGGCACAGAGCCAAGAGCGCACACAGACCCCGCTTCTCCCTCTGAACGGGCAAACAGCGAACAGGGGATGCGAGGAGCCTCCCGTCTGCAGCCGCCCTACGCTCCTCAGTGCTGCCTGGGGACCGGCGGGGAAGAGCCTCTGCTCCCTGGCAGCCTTTCCCAGGCTGTTCCCGGTGGTCTTCAACCCGGGGGACAGCCCACGGAGTGCTGGACGAGGCGCGGCAGGAGCAGCGCAGGCAGGTGACGAGTAAGGCAGCAGTGGAGCCGGGAGGACACGGTGCCCACGGCCATGACAGCATGGAACACCCCCAGACAGAGGGCAGAGCTCCGGCCGGATCAGGGATCCTGCTCGCTGTGCCACCGAGCTGGCAGGGAGCAGGCAGGGCTCCACAGAGCAAAGCACAGACCGCGATGCCGATGGCGGTGCCAGTGGTGAGCGTGGGCTCACAAGGAGGGCACGTTCCAGCCCAGCTGCCTGCCCTGCTCAGCACTGCAGCGTGTGTTAAGCACCTCTTCAGCCAATTATCTCCTTCATTAGTGCCCTGGTGAGTGCTGATGCCCTAATCTCAGCCTCCACGTGACGGCCACCGTTACCGACCACATAACCCACTCTCAAAGCAGGGGATGGAGAAGGGCCCATCAGTTGTCCCTCCTTTCCCTTTATCCCGCAGCCTGGCCGTGACGTGACTCATCTGCAGCTGAATTCCCCAGGTCCCGGGTCTCCCCGCTACCCCTAATCCAGCGTGGGCAGGGGTGCGGGCAGGCAGCAGCCCCGGAGCTGAGGCAGTGGGAGGCCAGGCACAGTCAGGGCTTTTCTACCGTCGCTTGTTCCCTGCCAAGAAGAGAGCGACTGACACATCCACTCCCCGCGGCACCAGCTGCCACTCCCCGGCGAGGGGCCGTGGAGTCAGATCCCAGCAGAGGCACCACACAGCTCCTGGGACTGGCACGCGATGGGAAGGGGGCTCGGGGGACAGAGCAGCAAAATGCTATGGAAGCGAAACCTCCTGCAGAATATCCAATACCCCCAAGTCCCTCTCAGCCCACGGGACCACCAGCCCGCTCCGCTTTCAGCCTGAGAAGAAAGAAGGGAGCAGGTCCTCTAGCCAGGGCACAGGGACACTGCAGGGGACAGCTCTGAACCCCGGTGCCTCAGGCCCCCCTGTCTCCACACAGCCAGTGAGTCGCACTTTCAGATTCACTCCTCCAGCCTGTTCTGGAAATCCCAAAAAATAACAGAGCTGGCAGCTCTTTCCACATGTGCCTCCGCTGCCGCTCAGGCCCCGGATGGACTCGGAGATGCACAACGGATCGGCACAAGCTGGGGACACTGTCCGGGTCTGACCTCTCCCGGGCCAGCGCCCTCCCTCTCCAGTGCTGGCCCTGGGCCACCCGACCTTCACGTGAGGCCAAATCCCGCGGTGACGCAGGTGGTGACAGGGATGTGCCCGGCCCGGTGCAAGCGAGATGTTCACCACCCCCAGCCCGCCATGCCCACGGATGGTCCCTGGGCAAGGAATGATGCTGGTCCGTCCCGGGAGGAGCAGGAGACCTCGGCAAGGTCCCCAAGGAAACCGGGCACAGACGGTGCACTGGCAGCAGCCTCTGGTAGCACGGGAGCACTCGCAGGTCTCGGTGCCGTCACCGCGTGGGCACAGCCCGGCCGCCCCCGCAACAGTTTGCAGCGAGAGCCCAGGCGGGCGCGGGCAGGGACTCAGGGTCCTGACTCCGCTGTCCAGAAAACTGGGCTGGGGCACCACGGAAACAGCCCCCTCACCGGGTATTAATAGCACCGGAGCAATCCCAGCTTAAAATAGGCTGCCGGGAGCGGGGAGGCAAGTCCCGGGCGGACGTGACCTATTGTGTCAGCGAGTACCGCTGGCATCAGCACAATCAAGGGGGTTCATTTAGGAAAGCACACGTGGGATCCGCTGCCCACCCAGGTGGGAGACCCCCCTAGACCCCGGCCCCACCACGGCCCGGCAACACCAACACCAGGTGTTGGGAGCAGACTGCAAGCTGCTCAGGCCAGGCCCGAAGCTCAGCACTTGTCAGGAAGAGAGCACGGGAGAGCAGAGGCTGCTCCAGGGGCAGGAGCGGGCATCTTCTCACGGGAACCCAGGGGTGTCCTGAGCAGGACCGGGTGATGCTGCAGCGTGGCCACGGCACTTGACAGGGCGATCCATGGACACTCCACAGAGCCGGGCCGGGCCAGATTGTGCCCTTGGGGACCCTGGGTCCAGGCAGGGCGCGGGGACGCCGTGTCAGTCCCGGCGTGACCAGCACCACGGGCAGGCGGCGACCCTCGGTCGCCCGGGGGATGCGGCTGCTCTGCAGCTCCTCGGAGCGGCCCCACGGGCACAGGGGGAGCGAGGAGCGGCGGACAGAGACGGTGCGGGGGGACGCGGGGCTCGGCTGGGGGACACGGCTCGGCACCCCAGCGCTGCGCAGGGGCCGGGCCCGGGGCGCGGGGGGGCCGGGCCGGTGCGGGGCCCTCACCTTCATGATGCTGGCCCGGGGCGCGGCGGGCGCGGGGCTCCGCTCCGCCGAGTCCTCGCGGCTGCTGCTGCCTGAGCCCGAGCCGGGGCTGCCGCCGCCGCCGCCGCGGGGCCCGTTAGGCAGCGGCGCGGCGGGGCGGGGCGAGCCCGGCGGCGGGGCGCCCCGGGGCCCCTCCGCCCTCCCCCGCCGGCCCCCGGCAGCGGGCGCCCCGGGGGCCCGGGGGCGCCCGGAGCCTGCGCCCGCCGCCGCCGCCGCTGCGGGCTCAGTGGCGGAGCGGGCGGGAGGCGGCGCGGCCGGGAGGAGGAGACGGGCCGGGCCGGGGGCGGGGACGCGGCGGGGATGGGGATGGGGACGGGGACTGCGCGGCCCCCGAGCGCCGAGCTGCAGCGGCGGGGCGCGGACGGCCATCGGACACCGGCACCTTCCACCGCCGGGGCATCCCCGGCCTCCGCCCAGTACCGCAGCGTCCGGGCCCGGCAGCCGCCCCATCCCGGTGGGACCCCGGCCGAGCCCGCACCCTGCAGCCGGGCACGCAAACCCCGCCTAGCACCCTTCAGCCGGGCACCCGCACCCTCTAGCCTTGGTACCAGCAGCACAAATGAGCCTGCACCCGAAACAAGCTGCACCCTGCAGTCGGGCACTCAAATCGACCTTGCGCCCTGCAGCCTGGCATCCAAACCCAGGCGGGCACGCAGCAGCCTGGCCCTGCCCAGCGGGTTCCACCCCAGCGACCTCCCCTCCCTCCGGGGTGGTACCCGGGCACGGCAGCGCAAGCAGAGCCGCCCAGAGCAGCCCTGGCACCGCACGGCTCTGCCAGGCAGCTGCCTCAAGGCTTTTGTTGCGGGGTGCTCCCAGCCCAAGGCAAAGCTTCACCGCGACCTGGAGCAGAAATTTTGCTCCCGTTTTTTTCCAGCAGGGATGGGAGCGCAGGCCTCAGCCAGGTTCGTGCCTGGCGGGGGTCTCGGCTGTGCTGGAGGATGCTTGGCTTTGTGTGAGCCTTGTTCAAGAGATCATCTCCTGCCCACGGCCCGGCTGCCCCCCAGCAGCATCTGCGGCACAGCAGGTGCCCCCCACGCCCTCACCAGCCCTTGAAATAACCCTTAATGAGCATGGGGGGAAATGACCAGTCCCTCCCGATAGTACACGTGTGCCTCAAAGGCACAAAGAGCCTCAGCCCCCAGAGCACAGCAGCCACTCTGCTGGTTAAATATTCATGGCTGTCCCTTCCCCAGGACCCCCAAGAACAGCCCCCAGAGCAGTCAGATTGCTTGAGCAATCTCTTTAATGAGGATTAAAAATAATAGTCTAAAAAAATCAATCCCAGAGTTTGGTACTTTATTTATTTTTAAGAGATAATCCTCCTTTATTTTGCATTTGGTTTTTAAAACATTAAAAGCAGCCCTCACTGGAGCTTATTTTTAAATCAGTGGACACGCACTGAAGCCTGACTGGGGCTGCTCTGTGGCACCTGCCACCACCAGCCCTGCCCGCAGTGTCCCTGCCAGGGGACAAAATGCCACAGGGCCCCAGTGCTCAGTGATGAGCCACAGCTCTTCTGCTCCGCCTGCTCCTGCAGTTTTCCATTGAGCCCACTGCCTCAGCCACGGGCTGTGGTGCACAGTATGTCCCTTGGGAAAGGCACAGGCACAGGAGCCACTCCTCTGTGGCTGCAGGTGCTGCCAAGGCATTGAGCGACCCTGCAGCTGCAGGATTCCCCTGCCCCGTGATGCTCCCAAGCTCTCGCTCCATCCCCACAGCAGCACTGAGTGGTGCACCAGTGGAGCACCAGTGCCACCACAGATCAAGTTCACTGTCTCCATTTGCTCCAAACCCTTGGGGCTGGGCACCCTTGCCCCCATGCCCTCCTGCCCCTGGGACATGGCCCCTCCTCAGAGGGTGCATGCCAAGGGAACCCCAGGGTGGAAGGGGGACCCCTAGGCTGCCCTACGAGATGACTGATCCCTGGATGAGCCGCAGCAGCTTCTCTTGGCGCAGGACCCTGGGCATGGGCATGGGGGAGCCCAGAGCTTCCCGCAGCCGGGTGAAGCTCCCGGGCCTCACCAGGTGCAGGCGCAGGGGCCCAATGCTGCCCTTGAAGCGGAAGGATTTGTAGATGGGAAAATCCTCCTGGAGACACTGGTCCAGCTGCAAAGAGAGGGCAGCTGCCTGTGCTGGTCCCACACTGCCATAGCAGTGTCCTTCAGCCACCTCACACAGCCCCAGAGCAGAGCCCATGTCCTGCTCACCCTGTAGCGCTGTCCCTCTGACAGGTCCCGCAGGCCCTGCAGCTCCATGAACACCTCGTAGTGGGGGGCACAGGGTCCCGAAGAGTCACCTGGGCCAGTACCATGGGAATGTTAAAGCTGCCCTCAGTCCCCCGTCCTCTGGGCACAGGAGGGCTGCAGAGCTCCATGCAGTGCCAGCTACACTTTTGGGGGAATTTGGAGAGCTCAGGAGGACTCACCCAGCAGGTTGCTCTCCACACAGACATAGTCAATCAGGCGAGCCCCTGGCCACATCCTCAGGGTGCGGCCCAGGCTCTGGCAGAACTGCTCCTCAGGGATGCTCTCACCTCGCACGCTCAGTGTCTGGCTCTCCCTGCGGTGCAGGGACACGGGGTGGGTCACTGGCACCCTCCTGCTAAGACCCTGCCCATAGACGGGCCCAGCTCCCAAAGGTGAGGGACAGGGGGTGGGGTGTCCTCACCTGCGCACAGGTTCCACCACGGGACACTGCTTGTGGAAGCCGGTCACCTTCAGCACCTCCCCAGTACGGCATCTGCGTGGGCAGGGAGAGTGTGAGGGGGAGAAGGGTGCATGGGGCTGGGGGAGGCAGCCCTCCAGGGCTACACAGCAGGGAGGAGGCACCTGTACTCTCCTGGCTGAGCTGTCACAACCAGCCCATACTCGCGTCCCTCCCAGAGCTCATCCAGCAGCACCGTCCGTGGCTCCTTGGTGGCCAGGCAGGGCAGGAACTCGCAGAAAGCCCAGTCAGGGCACAGCAGGAATTGGGGCGCTGGCTCCACTGGCCACAGGTTTATACCAAGCAGGGCTGGGCAGAGGCAGCATGTGCCAATGTGAGCTCCCAAGACCCTCCCTTGCCCACAGAAGCCTCACCCCTCTCCAAGGGGCAGAATTTTGCTGGCGCCGGGACTGAGCCGTTCTCAGGTTGCAGGAAGTGAATGAAGCACAGAGATGCACCAGCATCTGCTGGGGCAGGGAGACCTGTGCTGCCATATGGCAGCAGCTCCCTGTGGGCACCCAGGGCAGGCCATGGGCCACACTGGCGTGGGGGACACTCACCTCCTGCTGCCTGGTAGAAGGGGCAGTAGAAGGGCAGTCCCTGGCAGTCGGTCTGGCAGAGGGAGTCGCGGTAGAGCCGCTCCGCACCATGCGCCGTCCTCACCACCACCACCTCCAGCTGCGGCCACAGACGCAACACGATGCCCTCGAAGCCACGGGCGCACTCAGCACGGAGCTCGGCTGCCCGGGCAGCATCAGGGGTCAGCAGCGCCTGCAGCTGGTCCCGCACCCCCTCGGGCAGCCCGGGCTGGGGGCTCAGCCTGCCCAGCGCCAGCTCCTGGGCCAGCTGGGGCCATTCAGTGCGCAGGGCCAGCAGCGCATCGTGCAGCTCGGCCGCCAGCCCGGCCTCCAGCACATGCAGCGCTCGCTGCCGCAGGGCAAAGAGCAGCTGCAGCCGCAGCGCAGCCGCCCGAGAGCGCAGGGTGCCCGCAGCGGCCGGGGTGCAGTACAGCGTGGGCAGCGGCCACCCCGCCGGGGCGCGGGGACAGCCAGGGGTCCAATGCAGCACGGCCGTGCCCCGGCGGGACAGGGCCCGTGGAAAGGCGGCACCGAGGGCGTCCAGGTAGAGCAGGGACCCCTGCGGGGAACGGGAGGGTCAGGAGGGCAGACCCTGCGGGGATCCGCGCCCACGACGCCCGCCGCTCCCCGCACCTGCAGCCGGGGGTCGGGGTCCCAGCAGCCGAAGAGCAGAGCCCACAGACGCGGCGGGGGAACCGGATCCCCCGGCGCTTCTTCCCCCCAGGGCTGCCCCAGGGGATGCCGCTCCTGGAACTGCTCCGAGCCTGCCGGGAGAGGCACAAACTGAGAAGGGCAGCCATGGGACCGACCCCTTCCCGGCCCCCGCGCCGCAGCCCCGCGCTCACCGCCGGCGGTCCCGGTGCCCAGCAGGCGCCGCAGCCGCCGCTCCTGGCTCAGCCGCACGTCCCTGCCCAGAGCCTGCAGCCGCCGCCGGTACCGGCCCCCGGCGCGGCGCAGGGCGGAACGGAACAGGCGGTGCCGCAGCGCGGGGCCGGCCACGGCCACCACGGCCACGGCCACGGCCACCGCCGCCGCGACCGCCACCGCCGGCAGCATCGCGGAATGCGGACACCGCCCCAGGGCAGGGACTCGGCCCCGGACCCCCCTCGCCCACCCGGCTATTCCGCCTCCGGCAGAAATGACGGAGAATTATCGCGCCCGGCGCCGCCCCCCCTCCCCGCTTTACTTTTATTTTCATTTTCGCCTTTACACAGCACACCCGGAGCCCCCCGCTCGGCGGGGAATTCAACAGCAATTTAACCCCGAGTACCAGCGCCCTCTACCCCTCCGTCAAGAGCAAGATCCTTCTTCGAAAAACAGGGCAATTGATCCGCTTTACTTTGCTTTTTTGCCCGGAAAAACGGCCCCAGCCCCAGCCCAGCCCCTGCTCCCCAGGGCAGCCCTCCCGCCCGGACAGAGCCCCTCAGATCCGCCCAGCTTGTGCCAGTGGAGGCTCGACGACTCTGCCCTCGGGGACAGGAACCCCGACCACCAGGCCCAGCCCCAGCATTCATCTGGTGCCCCCGAGATGAGGAGCTCCCCAGAGGGACCCGCCTCTGTCCCAAGACACACGTGGCACCCAGAGCTTCTGTGTTACAAAAATATTCCGTGCTTTATTTACTCTGTGATAGAAAAATAACATGGCCAGGACCCCAGAGTTTCCCGCCCAGGCGAGGGGAGAGGCAAAACTTCCCCAAACCCCCTGCCCACCCGACTGCCCTCGCTGGGTGCCCTCGCACCCTGCCACCCTCACGCTGCACCGGCTCCAGAGCGGACACCGAGGCCGGGAGCCAGAGGGGCTCCTGCATCCTTGGGGGCAGAGGAGAAGATGAGGTTCAGGGACCCTGCCACTGTGGAGCAGAGCACCAGCACGGGCTAGGGGAGCCCTGGCAGAACCCCTCCTCTGCCCTCTGCCCTCACACACCCCTGGGAATGGAGCCGCGGGGGAGAACAAGAAGGCGACATGTACATTCTTAGTGACGACTGCGAAAGCGAACCTGAGGCCAGGCTGGCGGCCCCCGCCCCAGCAGCCTCATGGGGGGACGGGGGGGCTGCAGGGCCAGTGCTGGCAGAAGCGGAAAGCCGAAGCTGGGCCTCTTAAAAGGAACATACAGGAAAACCATGCGACAAATCCGCTGCCGTTTATACAAGGGCATAAACACCAAAGAGCTGGACGCCAGCCTGTGTTTCAGGGCAGCACAGAGCAAATCCTGGGGGCAGGGCCCACCCGCTGTCCCCTGGCACAGAGACACGAACACAGCACAGTCCCCGCAGCGCCGGGGCCAGGGGCAAGGGACCAGGCGCCTGCCTGTCACGACTGGGCGTGGGGGATCCACTGACTGTCCACGGGGCGCCGCAGCAGCTCTTCCACGTGCCTCGCCACATCCATCGTGTCTTCCAGGTCAAAATCACCCTCGGGGTCCAGCACAGGGTCGGGGCTGTGGGAGGCAGGCGGTGAGGGGAGGACCAGCTGCAGCAGCAGAGGGATAGGGGTGTGATACTTACTTCTGGGTGTACATGTTGTAATGAGGCTGGGAGCAGACGGCAGGTGAGGGTGCCTGGTCCATGTAGGTGGCCCCTCCGGGGGCAGAATCTCCTGATGCATTGACAAACCTGTGGGGATGGGTTTCATGAGCACTGGGCAGGATGGGTGCCCCGTGGGTGAGGTCACCAAGGTATCTCACAAGGCTCAGCACCAGTGTGATCACTGGTGGCAGACCTGAGCTCCTCAGCACCTTGGGTTGCCACCCAACCCAGCCAATTCAAGTGCTGCAAACCCATGGCAACCACATCCCAGGATCTGCCTTCAGGGTCACACTTACTCTGGCACCACTTGCTTGATCTGTGGCTTCACGTATCCATCCACAGCTTTAGCTAGAGAGAAGGAGGCAGCACTGAGGCCCCAAGCTTGAGCACACGCCACAACCCCAGGCAGTGCTGGGGGCTCACACGTGGCCAGATGCAGAACCCCTGTGGGGCTGGTGCGGCCCCAGGGCAGGGGGGATGCTGAGAACACCAGCTCCATCCTGGCTGGATGCACAAAGGAGGGGACACACGTGGGGTGAAGGGACAGCGCTACCTGGCGTGGACTCACAGAGAACCGGTGTGTAGTACTTGGAGAACACCTCGTCCTTGGGCCGGTCGGGGAACACGTAGATGAGGTAACTGAGATCCCCGAGGCGGTCAGCCAAGGAGCGGATGGAGAAATCCCTGGTGGTGAAAGGCATCAGGTTCCAGAACATCCTCTCAGCTGCAAGACAAGTGTGAAGATCACAGTGACTCCCAGAATCTGCAGCAGTTCCTGGCCGCGCTCTGGACATGGGCTGCAGGTCACACCATGCAGCAAACAGCATGTCCCACCCACACTGCATCCCTCCCTCAGCAACAGCTGAGGATAAAGCACAGATCACCAGAAAATGGGATAAGGTAGGAGGCACAGCGGAGCCAAGGCAGGTCTGGCCTCATCCTGACACGTGGGAGGCTGGTTCCCCAACCATGGGCTCCGTGGGGCTCTGTGATGCTTCTCAGCCATTTGACCCTCCAAAGGTTGCTCTTGTGAACAGCAACAGACTCCTGCACAGGGTCAGGCCACCCCTGACAACCCCTGCACTGGGGAGCACCACTGAGTAACTGGATTTTGTACAGTCCACATCAGTCCCTAGGGCTGGGTTGGAGGGTTCAGCCTGGTCCCTCCTCCCGACTGCTGCCAGCGTTTGGGCCTGACACAGCCACAGCTGCAGTGAGCGAGGGCAGCATCGCTCCCCATGGGACAGCCTGGCGCTCGCCTCTTTTCCTGAGGATGGCTCCAGCGTACTGGCAGTGCCAGTGCCCCATGAGCATGAGATGGGGCCAGGGATACTCAATCCAGGGATGCCAGCGCCGGGCACAGACTCACAGGAGTCAAACTTCCAGGCAATGGTGATGCCACCAATCTCCGAGTCGCTGAAGCGCAGGAGGAAGGTCCCGTCGGGTTTGTTGATGAGCAGGTCGTGCGCCTGCTGCTTGTTGACGAAGCCCAGGATGGCCCTAGGCAGAGTAGGGCGTCAGGGCTTGGGGCTCGGGCCAGGCAGCACAGGGCAGGGCGGCTCTTACCCGTCATTCCAGTGCGGCTTCAAATGCTTCTTCAGCACCTCCATGACCCCGTCAAACCACTGCCAGAAGGTGTAATTCCTCCCAGGCAGGTTTTCCTGTGGAAATCCCCAGAAAAAGAGCACTCCTGTCACCAGCCTCCGAGCCTCTGTTACACAGCACAGACACTGGGCACAGTGGCAGAGACTCGGGGACCCCCAGGTGGGTACACCCCATCCCGCCCCACAAGCACAAGCACTGGTGGGGCTCTGGACAGGGCCCAGGCCACGTACCCGGTTGAACTGGGACCAGGACACTGTGGTGCTGCTGTAGTCCTCCAGGTGGGAGCTGGTGCTGTTGAAGAGCTTTTGTGCCAGGAACACCAGGTTCTCCTTGGTCAGCCCACGGCTGCTCTGCACCTCTGCCTTGAACTTCATGTTGAGGGCCTCACAGAGCTGTGGCCACTGCACCTTGTCGGGCACAGCGAAGGGCACGCGGCCCTGGGGACAGAGAGCATGGTCAGCACCAGCAGCTATGTCCCACCAGGAGGCTGAGCCCTGCTCCCACATCTGCTCAGGGCAGATGGGGCCTGTCCTGCTGTCCGGCCCCCACTGCAGTGGCACTCACGGGCTCGGCAAAGGCATTGTCCCAAAGCACGGTGGCCGTGGCATTGTTGTCCTGGCTCCCATGAACAATCACCACCACAGGCAGGGACAGCGTCTGCCGAGAGGAAGGAGACCAGAATGGGCTGTGGGGCACCAAGGGAACATCACCCACGGGCACCCATGTGGCCTCAGCCCAGCCCTACTCCTGTGGGCATAGTGTCCACAGCTTGCCTAGGGCCTGCAGAAGGGACAGAGTGGCTTTACCTTCACCTGGAAGACCAGCTCATTCCCACCAACACTGAACTGCGACTCAAAGAGGATGGTGAATTTCTCCTCTGTCACTGACTCAGCCCCACGGCGATCCGAGCGTTTGATCCGCTTCAGGGACTGCAGGGACACGAGGGGTGAGCATGGAGGAATAGATGGGGACACCGGGGTGGACACAGAGGGACACAAGGGGACAGGACGGGGAAGAATGGCACTCACCATGTTGCGGAAGTGGGCGCTGAGTGTCCCAGTGGCCTGGTGATACTCCATCACACAGCAGTTGTTGAGGATCTCCCCACTGCTCTCACTGCCACGGGAATGCACAGAGTCAGGAGACCAGCAGGACTGGGAGCTGTGCAAAGTGCAGCCCTTCCCCTCCCTGCTCCCCACTGCCTCGGCAGCCCCAGCCCCTGGCATTACTTGCGGGTGCTCTCATTCTTCAGCAGGGCCTTGGCTTGCTGCTCGCTGATGATGGTGGCCTTCACCTGGGGGGGGTTCATGTGCACGTTCAGCTTCCCCCCCACCAGGAGCCGCACGGTGGCTGCAAACTTGGTCTGTGTCTTCAGCACTTGGGGGGGCTGCTTCTCGATGATGAAGGTGCTGGGGGGGCAGGGGGATCAGGGGGGCTGGGAAGGGGGCAGGGCCAACCTGGCCCCCCCCACCCAGCTGATTCCAGCTTGTACCTGGTGACCAGGGCAGAGATGATATCGGTGATGGTGCCGTTCAGCTCTGACAGCATCTCCTCCACTGGGCCTGGGATCGGCAGCTGCTGGCACAGGTGCTCGGCACGCCGGATCTGCTGCCGGTTCTGCCAGATGATCTCTGCCAGCTTCTCACACCTGGGGGGAGCAGGGCTCAGCACACACTGGGGCTCAGCACCCCATCCCATCCCACCCCACCCCACCAGGCACTCACCAGGTCTGCAGCACGTCCAAGGTGCCTTCGGGTGGACCCCCATTCCCTGCCAGTTGCTGCCGACGCTTCCACTGGATCAGCTCATCATCCAGGATGGTTGTTTGCTGCTTGCGCAGCAGCTGCAGCGTCTTCTGGTGCTTCTCAGCCAGGTCCTGCGAGGTGGGACAACATCAGGGCTGCAGGGGCAGTGTCACAGGGCATCACAAGGAACCAGGAGGCATCACAAGGAACCAGGAGGCATCACTCACCACGCGGTACTGCTGTAGTGTCTGGGCCTCGCGGTGCAGCCAGGCCTCCAGCGATGCCTTTTTCTGCTGCAGCGTCGTCTCCCGTGACAGGCGCTCCTGGGGGCCCAGCTGGGACAGCTGGGAGAACTGGGCTGGGGGACAGGGCACGGTGTTAGGGCTGGCCCTGACAGCACCCCAGGCCCATGCCCCTTGGACCCCCACCCACCCTGGAGTCGCATGTTCTCCTGGTACTGGATGATGAAGTATTCCTGTGTCTGCTGCAGCTTTTTGAGCTCATTCTCAGAGTCCTGCGTGATGAGCCGCAGCTCCTCGAAGGTCTGGTTGATCTGCAGGTGCTTCTGGGACATGGCGTCCACCAAGGAGCCGGACGGGGAAGGGCTCTGCACGGGGCACAGAGTGCGCTCAGCACAGCGAGGGGAACTCCCTGTTCCCTGCCTCAGGGCTGCTCCCATCATGATGGAGAAGAGCCCCTGAGCATCCCCCCAACCCTGCAGAACCCTCACCCGCACTCACATTGTTCGCCTCCCGCACCAGCCGCTGCTCGTGGTAGAGGATGTGCCGGATGCAGCGCACCAGCTCCATGGGGCATCGGTCGTACGTGTTCTGTGGGGAGAGCACTGCCTGAGCCAGGCACGGGGCAGGGACCCCCCTGGCCCTGCACCCCTGCCCACAGCCCCCCACTCGCCTGCAGCTGCGTGGCGTAGTGCCCCAGCTTGATCTTCAGCAGGAAGCCGTCCTCACCCACTTGGTGGTCTGCCTTCTTCTGCAGCTCCTGGATCAGCCCCTCCAGAAGCTGTGTCGCCTTCACATTCTCCTGAGGGTTGTCAAGGTCGATGGAGTCCCTGAGTGCAGAGCAGAGCGGTGTCAGGGCAGCCTGGCAGTGGGGAGCACCCACCTGTACCCCCGGGGCAGCGGCTGCCAAGCCGGCACGCCCTGGGAACAGGAGCCGTGACCTACCACGCCTGGCTCTCGATCCACTGCGACAGGTAGTGCCGCACCTCGATGGGGAAGTGCTGCCCATAGAGCGCCTGCATCTGCCGCAGGGCTTCCCCCTGGAGCTGCTGGGCCTGGATCCACACCGCCATGGTTCAGCACCTGCACGAGAGGCACCATAAGGGCACCAGCAGAGACAGGCAGGCACTGTGCTGCAAGGGGTCTGGCCCTGGCTGTTCCCACACCCTCTGCAGGAGTGTTCGGAGTCCCTGGTGCTGCCAGCGCTGTCTCCAGCTGCTGAAAGAAAGGGCATGTGGGGGCAGAGGACCCTGGCTCTCAGTCACCCCTCCTCTTTTCTAGGAACAGCCCTGGGGGTGCCCAGGGCCAGGGATGTGCCTCTGCACGGCCTCTCCACATGGTTCTCATTTCCCCTCACTGCACCACGGGATCGCAGCCATCACTGGCCACGCAAATGAGGAAACAGGCCAGGGGGAGGAAGGGCTGGCCAGAAATCCAGGGTGACGCAGAGCAGAGGCCCCCGCTGCGCTCACCCCGCTCCTGCCCACACCCTGGCAGTGCCAGCAGGCAGGAGCAGCCCCAGCCCCAAGAGCCCACGTGGCACTGCAGCCCCTGACAAGTCCCCAGTCCCAGGGCCACTGTGTGCCCCATGTTCTGGGGGAGATGCATGGACCTTCCCAAAGCAGTTTTGGGGTAGCTCTGGCTCCCCAGGGATTCCACCCGCCACAGCCTTGGCTCCCCAGGGGCAGGGAGGGATGGGATGGTGCCGACAACACCTCTACTGAAATCCAGCGTGCCCCCTGGGTCACCTGTGGCTCGAGGGGGCTGGAGAAACAACCTGCAGTTGAGTGTGTGAGGGTGATATGATGGTGAGTGATGTAGGAGGGCCTGGGGGGCTCAAGGTCCCCCTTGAGTGAGGAGACAGCAGTAAACAGCATTTAGATACACTCACACCCAAACCACCTGGGATTTGGCACCACACAGAGGGGCCAGGCAGGGGCACAAGGCCTTGGACATGTCCCAAGGCCAGGACCTGATCACTGCACTGGCTGGTGACAAGCAGAGGGACTGAGCCAGTGGGGACTGTGCTTCCCCCTCTCCCCAAAGCATTTTGTTCAGCCTCAGAAATACCCAGTGGCCCACAGGGCGCCAAAAGAGCTGGCACTGTCCTACGGTCAGGGGCACATGCTGGGGGACAGTGGCAGCAGCTCTGAGCAGAGCAGCCACAGCCAGAGCCCCCGAGCCAGGCACACCCGCCCCTGAACAGGAAGAGGAACAATAACCCAGAGCTGGCTAAAAATGAATTTTTCCCCTATAAAAAGGGAGGAACCGTTCCACATTCACAGAAATCACCAAGCTGGAAATGCTGCTGGCAAGGAGGGGCCTGGGGAGGCAGAAGAACACCGGCAAAGAGGAAAGGGAAGGTGGGATGGCTGACAGCAGGACATGCTGCTGCTGGAAATTGCGGAGGCTCGATAAGGGGCAGAGCCAAGAACAGCCATGCCAGTGCCACTGCACCACAAAGTGACTGAAGTCCTCAGTACTGTGGGGACATCCGCACGGACACGGAGCAAACAGACACTGCCCCGCCTGTTGATAAAATGGTGATCTCTTCCCATCTCACAGTGACAAAACACTTCCTACTCCACTCCAGCATGTTGTTAAGCAACGAGTCTCTGGCTGCTCTGTGGTGAGCTGGCAGGCTCCACATTTGGCCAGTGCCAGCCTGGGAGCAGGAGCACCAGCCTCACATCTGCCTCTACAAGGGGCTGTGCAGTGGCTGATGGTGCAGAGCTCACCTGGTGCGTCCCAAAACACCATCTGCACCAGGCTTGAGCACAACCTCCACAGACATTGTCAATGCAGCAGAACATGCAATTCCTCCTGGGGGGAATCTGTCTCATTTTTGTCTCTGTCTCACCAGTGGACAAACCAAACCTCCCCATGGGCTGCAGGGCAGCCTGACCACCCCAGCACAAGCAACCAGTGCCACCAGCCATGGGCAGACCTTTGACCCTGAGACTCAACATGGCTGAGGCAGCAATTCAGTTTTAGCATAAGCTGCAGCACCGTGATCCCACTGCTCAGGTGGAGCTGCCACTGCCAGCCTCTCCAGGCAGCCCTGCCTCCTGCCCCTGGCTGCTGCTGGCAGCCACTGCCCTGGCTTGGACCATGCCTAACATCACTTTCCAGCATCATGCTCCTCGGTGGCACCACCAGCTGCCCGAGGGATGGGAGCCCAGAGACGAATTCACCTGACATCCAGGGACAGTCACTCACCCCAGTGCCACCTCGAGCCCACCAGCCCCAGCAGGGCCATGCAGCCTCAAGCACTGCCATGGCTCAGCCATGCACAGCAGCCACTGGCCCCACGCGCTCTCCAACAACTGCAAGAGGCAGATAATTGTAGTGGTTTAGGCTACTTTGCATTTACTCGCCGGCAGCGAGCTGGAACCCACCCGTCACTGCAGCTCGGTTAACCAGCAGCACTCGACAAGCCACAGCAACGCGCTCATTTACTGCCTGTGAAGCGGCACAGGCGGACGGCAGCTTCACGGGGTAGGACCACTGCTGAGGACACCGACCCCGGAGCTGTGGGGACGGACCCCAGTGCCACAGGGACCGAGCAGAGAGAGGGCCAGCAGTCACCATTTCTGCCTCTTACAGCCTCACTGCCCACTGCTGATGGAGAAGCACTGCCAAACCCAATGCAAAACAGGAGAAACCCCCTCAGAAAGGGCACTCAGAAGGCCAAAGGCAGCAGCGAGAGGGGAAGATGGGGAAGGTGGCAGCTCTGCTGGGGCTGGGGGCAGGGGACTGACATGACCACACTGGGGAAGGGTCACAGGCACAGTGACAGCAGGCTCCAGCAAGTCCCAAGCTGCAGGAGAGCCAGAGCACATCCGTGGGCAGACAAAAGGAGGGAAATGCCTCACAGGGTGAGACCGGCAGTAGCGGCTTCCCACGTGCCATGGGCACGGCAAAATCCAAACACTGCTGTAGGCAGCACGCACCCCGGGGCCGGAGCACGCTCTGCACGGGATGCTCCCTGCACACAGCCAGCCCGAAAACCTCCTCGTGAGCAGGACACCCGAGCCCTGGTGCTGGCACTGCCCCCGACAGCACTTTCTTACCCAGACCCATGCCGTGAAGGGCCAGGCAGGGGCCCAGGGCTAGGCAAAGGCCTGGGGGGAACACAGCAAAGGGCTCTGGCTGTAAACCCCCGCCCCACTCCCTCGACCCACGCAGTCCCTCGGCTCCCGCACTGCCCTTCGCCCGCTGCTCCCGCAGCCCGGGGGTCTCCGGAGCGCTGTGTTGCCGGGGCAGGGGCGCGGCGCTGGGCTCCGGCGGCAGCGGGCGCCTCCCGCCGCAGTAAACACGGACACGTGGTTTCTCGGCACCTCCGGGAACCCGCGATCGCTTCCAGGTCACAGCCGGCCTCGCTTGTGGCCGCAGGGCCGGACTTTACCGTGGTGCCGCCGAAAGGCCCCGGGGCTGCCCCAGCCAGCGCCGCCCCTGTCCCCGGCAGCCCCGGCGGAAGGTCCCGCAGCCCTCCAAGGTGGGCGGCCCCAAGCGAGGTCCCTCCAGGGCAAGATCCGGCCCCCAGACGGGCCCCGGGCACGGGGGAGGTGACAGCCGGGAGCTCGGCACAGCGCAGGGCTCCGCTTTCCCCGACACAGCCAGCCACCCCTCCGCCCACAGCGGCCCCGTGTCCGCATCGGCTCACCCCGGGGCCCCGCTGCAGCCCGGAGCGGAGTGTCCCGCTGCAGCCCGGAGCGGAGTGTCCCGTCCTGCAGCCCGGAGCGGAGTGTCCCGTCCTGCAGCCTGGAGCGGAGTGTCCCGCTGGAGCCCGGAGCGGAGTGTCCCGCTGCAGCCCGGAGCGGAGTGTCCCGCTGCAGCCCGGAGCGGAGTGTCCCGCTGCAGCCCGGAGCGGAGTGTCCCGTCCTGCAGCCCGGAGCGGAGTGTCCCGTCCTGCAGCCTGGAGCGGAGTGTCCCGCTGGAGCCCGGAGCGGAGTGTCCCGCTGGAGCCCGGAGCGGAGTGTCCCGCTGCAGCCGCGCTCAGGCCCCGCTCTGGCGTCCGGCCCCAGCACAGCCCGGCCACGGCTCGGGGCGGGCACAGCCGGGCTCCCGGGCCGCCGTTTCGCTGGCTGCGCACTACAGGAAGGAGCAGAGAGGAGCTATTTCCTTCCAAAATGTCAGCTGCTTGAGCGGGACAGCCTCCCCGACTGCTGCCACGGCTGCCCGCCGGACAGCGGGCCCGGCCCGCTCTCCCCCTCGGCCCCTCACACCTCCCCGCTGGAACAGCAGGCACAGCCTCTGTACTGGCACTGAGCCCCCGTGGCTGGCTGAGAGCCAGGGATGGGACCCCAGGGACGATGCAGGAGTTCGGCATGGGGCGAGACGGGACCCACTCAGCTGCAGCCCCAGTTTCGCTCACAGCCTCCGGCGCACAGCCCTGGAGCGGAGCCTGCAGCAGGAGCAGCCGGGGGCTGGTGAGCAGCCCCCAGCCCTGCTCAGAGCTGCAGCCAGGGCTGTGGCACCGGCACGCTGTGGAGACAAGGCTGCTCGCGTGTTTTACACCGGCCTGTGGTTTCCAGCTCTGGCTGGGAGGTGGCAGCGCCCACCAGCACGGGAGTGAGCTCCTTCTAGAAGCTCTGTGCTTTGATGGGGTTTGTTTGTCTCCCACAGAAAATGGCAGTGACTTATGGCTTCACCCTGGTGGCATCGGGGAGGAGGCAGCCGAACCATGCAGCCCACACTGGAAACATCTAGGGCCAGGTACCATGACGCTCATGAAAGAGGCAGGGCTGGCTCTGGTAATCCAACGTTCCCCCGAGAGCAGAGGCGACAGGCCCCACAGCCAGCAGGCAGAGCTGGAACGAGTAGCACCAGGACTGCCCAGGTGTCCCAGCAACAGGGAGCTGATAGCAGAGAATTCACACTGTTACAGGAACAAGGAAACCGCATGCATGACCTGATGCTGCCCAGAGAGGACATCAGCCCCACACAGGCTGAGATGCCCCAGCTGGGGACTGGTACCAGGGGTATCAGTCCTGGGGGCTGCCAACAGCTCATCTCACACCACGGGCCAGGCTCTGCACCTGCCAGCACTTGCCATCCTTGGGAAAGGTTTTCCTCCTCACTTCAGATTTCTTCCAACCAGATAGGCCCAGAAACATGCGTCAAACCAAAACCACCAAAATACCCAGCAAAATCCCTTGAATACAGTGACTGGAACCTCGAGAAAACCTCAGTGCACCAAGAGCCACCTTGGGGCAGCCAGAGCTCCTTCAGACACTGAGCAGGGCCAGCAGTGGTGGGCAGGACACAAGGTGAAGCCACATCAGCAGAGCCCAGTGCCCAACCAGCCCCATGGACACGAGTCCAGTGTCACTCCTGCAGGACATCTGCTGTGGGGAGCCCAGCCCCTGCCAGCACTGCTGCTGCCCTCACCATAAACCCCCAGACAGGATTAGAGAGGCTGGGCAGAGCTTTAATTACTCCTGGCTCCCTGGGGCCAAGCAGCTGAATTAACTGGTTTTGGGGCTGTCACAACAGGGAGTTGCCAGCTCAGGGTTCTGGAGCTTCCCCTGGCTTGGTGGCAGAATCCTAGGGCAGGCACAAAGCCACCGACCACTTGCAGCATCCCAGCTTGGGCAGACTCTGGCCCTTGCCTGGGCAGGGATGTGCAGCTGCCCTGTGTGAGGACACTCAAGGAAGGGATTTTCCCTCCATGCTAATAATGACCAAGCCCAAGTCCCTATAATGCCATGCTGAGGGCACAGCCCTGGGGTCCCACAGGTTCTGTGCCAGCCTCCTGCACCAAGGCCAAATCCATCACAGCTCCTGGGTCGGTGCTAATCCCTGCTCAGACCTGCGCCAGCCCAGGAGGGACAGGCTGGGTGAAGGACCTGAGGATTAAGCTCATTTCAGCATCGAATTAGTCCTGATTGGGGTCTGGAGACACAATTTCATTTTCTCTGCCATGCTCCAGTGAGCACATACAATGGCACTAATCCAGCCACAGCCAGACCGGATTTGCTGGGCAGGACCCAGGTGGGCTGGGGAAGATGTGGGCAGCACAGGCACCGGCAGCACTGCTCTGGCCGCATCCATCCCCTCAGATCGATGCCATGATCCAGCTTTCCTTGGGGCTGGGGAGATGGTGCAGGAGCCTCCTCACCCCTGGCATGGCAGTCCTTCAGGGCCAGCCCAGCAGGCATGGCACAGGCTTTTGGATGTCTGGTGAGCAGGGAGAGCCAGAGAGACACCACAGCAGCTCCTGCGTGCCCCCACCGCACTCCCAGAGTTCATCCCCAGCACCTGCAGCAGCTCTGCACAGAGATGCTCTTGCACCAAGTCAGAGGAGCAGGATGGAGAGGGGTAAAGCCTTGCCTTTGGAAGAGGGGATACAAAGACATCCAGGGATGCTGCAGGAGGGGGGACTAGTCAGACAGAGAATAAAACAACCAAAACACCAGTGGTTTGTAAAACAAAATTCTCAAAACCAGAGATGGGTGAAGCACAGCATGCATCCGCACACACACAAACATGTTCCAGGTGAATTTTGGCTTTCCTAGCCCTGGGATGGGCTTTCCAGCTCCTGGAGCAGCAGCAGAGCCCCTGCCCCTCAGCTGCACTGTAAGCCTCACTGCAGCATCTCCACGAGCAGGGCCTGGTGCTGCACCCCTGGGCCCACAGCCCAGCAGCACCAGGGTCGGGTGTTCACACCAAAGAGGGCAAAGATCATTTTACAGCCGTTCCAGCTGCTGTAGGAACTCAGAACTCCCAGCAAGAGCAGCCTGTTCCTCTGCTAAAGGCTTTGCAGGGCCATTGACTGATAGGGATGAGAGGCCAGACAGAATGAGCTCCCAGCACATGGTGGGCAGGGCTGGGTCGATGCTGCTCTCTCTGGCTCTTTGAGGCAGTGGCTCTCCAGCACCAGCCTTTTCCCCAGTTCCCTCCCAGCAGAGCTGTGCTATAAACCAGCTCATCACACATAGTTACACTGAAAATGGAGATTGCAAAACTCACCAGTGACTGTTTGAACTGGGAATGGGTTGTGACTGTGCTGTGGTTCAGCTATGCTGCTGGGGCTGTCCCAGCCCACCAGCACATCGTTCCTGATACAGTGGGAGGCAGGACCCAGCACTCAGAGAAACACTGGGCATGAAGCGCCTGTGAGCAGCCTGTGTTCCTGGCCCCTCTGGTGCAGCCAGATGGGTGGATTCTGCTTTATCAGCAAGTCAGCTCAGCCCTATCTGCCAGGAAGCCGTGTTCACAGTGTGCCTCCCCCTCGACGTTTCCCAACGCGGCGGGAGCAGCGGCGTGCAGCAGTCTACCTTTTATCAGCCAGCAGATGTTGCTAGAACTGTTGCTGCATGTGAAATTCAGGC
The DNA here is from genome assembly GCF_049639895.1 of Pseudopodoces humilis. NCBI lineage: Eukaryota > Metazoa > Chordata > Aves > Passeriformes > Paridae > Pseudopodoces > Pseudopodoces humilis. Next base: position 2,894,683 of record NC_142228.1, read on the forward strand.
ATGCCCAGCGCCACTTGGATCCCTGCACCAGCCACGCGGTGCCAGGGTAAACACCCCCGCCCCCTTCCTCCCGGGATCAAAACACTTGGGGGTTGCAAAATAGACACCCCATGAAAGGAAAGGCATGCCACAGAAACATTACAGCTGTCGAGGCTACTTCTCCTGGAGCGTGCCGGGCCCCAGAGCCAGCACAGCCTCCCAGGCTGGAGCTGCCTGCATGGCTGCAGAGCTGAGTCCTGACCTGTCCTGGCAAGGTGGGGACCCTGACCCTAACCCTAACCCTAACCCTAACCCTAGCCATGCCCTGCTTCAAGGGCAGCACTCACAGTGTGTGGGACACTGGGAGTCACCGCAGCCGGGCAGGCAGAGGGACGCGGCCTGCAGTCCCAGGGGATGCGGATGGCAGGGAGGTCCCATCCTGCCATCCCACTGTGCCTGGGCTCCCACCGGCTCCCCAGGGCTGCTGTGAAGCCTGTCGAGTGCAGCCCAGCTTACAGTCATTCCTTGCAGACTAGAAAGTAATTTCCCAGATGATGGGGCCACTTCACTGTACCCAGCTCAACACAGTCGCCACTCGCCGCCCACGACATAGAGGAGTGCAAGGGAGCAGGGATTTTTTGCAAGCAGGGTATCTGAGTTTTGCTATCACTCGAGAGAGAGCTGGGAAACCCCATGGCAAAGCCTTCACAGTCACTTTGGAGTCAGCACTTCCCCTGCAGAGGGAGAGGGGAAGGTCCCTCCAGAGGCTCTGTGTGCCCTGTGCTAAGCATCCCCAGCTGCATCTCCCTTTACGGTGAGAGCATCCCTAATCCTGCCCCAAAGCACTGGCCTTGGCACAAGGCAGGTGCAGAAAGACCCGGTGAGGTGGCTCCAGTGACAGCTGTAGGGGCCCAACACCCACAAAGCAGGGCACTGTCAGTGCCACAAAACAGAGTGGGTGACAGCCACCCGTCACGCCCTGCTCCAGCTCTCCCGTGTCCACGCACACAGGCTGTTGGCACCCATCAGCCCACACCAGAGCTCCTCCTCCTCCTCATGCTGCACCCACAGCACAGCAGGGCACGGACCAGCCCTCTCCAGCCCCAGGGATGAGCAGCTCCCCAGGAACAGTTGTAAAACCCAGAAAGTCAGTCTCCATCCTCACATCCAGCACCTTGGAACCACATCAGGTCACGCTGCAATCCTGACGCTTCAGGAGCACGAGGACCCGGACCAGGAGTCAGGTCTCAGAGGGTCCTCCCACCGTGGAGGGCTGGTTCCCGGTGCCCACGGCAGTGGTCGGGCTCTGCGGAGCAGCTCATCGTGCCTGCACTAAGTGCCCCCCTCGCATGCCACTGCCAGGGCTCACACTGCTCTGGGCACAGGCACGAGCACTGCAGGGACGCGGGCTGGCCGCAGGCAGCCAGCACAGTGAGCCAGCCCACAGCCAGGAATGTCCTGCTCTCATCGTGTGCCATGTCCCTGCTATGGGCAAACCACGCAGAGCTACCCTGAGCCAAGCCCCGATTCCCCTCTGCAACGCGCCCCAGACACTGTCACCAAAGTGCGGCTGGTGACCGCCTGTCCCCGGCCCTGTGCCCAGCACGGCCGAGACTCGAACGAGCCAACAGCCCCGGGCAGCCGGTGGTGCCACCGCAGCTCAGGGCACGCTCAGTGCCGGTGCGAGCTGAGCACTGGAGCCCCGGAGCCGTTCGGTAGGAGCTGCCCGGGGCCGGCCTGGCACGGCCCGGGGCTGGCCGGGCACGGAGCCCTGACAGCTCCGTAACCCGCTGGACAGGTGGCCGCGGCTCCCGCGGGCTTCCAGTCACCGGCCGCGCCCGAGCTGGGTGAAAGGCCACCGGGAGCTGCGGTCCCCGTGGTGTCGCCGCTCCCGCCGGGGAACGATCCCCCCCGCCCCGCGGAGCCGCGTGTCCCACCGACGGCAACGGGGCCCGCCCTGCCGCCATCCCGGCCCGGTGTGCCGCCCGCGGCGGGACCCCTCCGTCACTGCACGGGACGCCTCGCGTCGTCCCGGATCCTCCCCTCGGCCCGGGACCGACACTCGGAGCCGCCCTCCGCGGCCGCCGCTCCGGCGGGGCCCGCATGCGAAAACCGGCCCCGCTCCGCCGGGCGAGGAGCGCCCCCGGCCCGGGATGCGCCGCGGCACCAGGACGAGCCCGGGACGTACCCGCCGCCCCCTCGGAGCGGCCCTTACTCGTCGCCTCCGCCCGCCCAGGGGCCCGCGGGCCCAGCCGGGCCCCCGCCGAGCCCCACGCCTGGCTCAGCTGCGCCCGCCCGGGGTTACAAAACACCCACAGTGCGGACCGGCCCGGACCGCCCCAAGCCCGACCCCCCGTCCCGGCCCCGTCCCCGGCCCCACCGCACCCCGCCCGGCCCTGCTGCGGAAGGCGGACGGGGCCCGGGCCCGCTCGGTCCGGTCTGGTCCGGTCCGGTCCGGCCCCGGCGGCGATGGCGGCTCCGCGCCCACCTGCGGCCGCGGCGGCGGCTGCGGCTCCGCTGCTCCCGGCGGCTCCCGGCGGCTCCCGGCACTCGGCACCGCCGCCGCTCTGCCCCCGCCGCGCCCCGGCCCGGCCCGCGCGGCCCCGCCCCCCGCGGCCCCGCCCCCGCCTGCCCCCGCCAGCACCGGCAACGGCACCGGGTAACGGGAGCGGTGCCACTCACCGGGCAGCAACACCGGGTAACGGGAGCGGTGCCACTCACCGGGCAGCAACACCGGGTAACGGGAGCGGTGCCACTCACCGGGCAGCAACACCGGGTAACGGGAGCGGTGCCACTCACCGGGCAGCAACACCGGGTAACGGGAGCGGTGCCACTCACCGGGCAGCAACACCGGGTAACGGGAGCGGTGCCACTCACCGGGCAGCAACGCCGGGTAACGGGAGCGGTGCCACTCACTGGACAGCAGCAGCACCGGGTAATGGCATGGAGTGATGGCACCGGGTAACGGTACCGGAACAAGGCACGGGATAATGGCATCAGGCACTGGCACTGGGTGACGGTACCGGGCACCAGCACAGGTTAACGGCACCAGTGCCAGCACCAGCACGAGTAATGGTACAGGGTTGTCATAAGTGAGTAGTGGCACTAGCACCAGATACGGGCAGAATCCAAAACAGCTTCAGCCTTCAACACCAGCAGCTCTGGCAGGACACAAACCAGCACCAGAATTTGGCAGTAAGTACCGGGAAAGCCCAAAGCAGCACCAAGCCTTGGTTCTGGGAACAGGAATGACCAAATCTGTACCAGGTGGCCACAGGGCTGCCTTGTGCTGACGCCGGGCCCTCTGCGTGAAGCAGCCGTGGCTGCACGGTGCTCGTTCCCACCACAGGCCTGGGCTGACACTTGGCAGCCAGGTGCATGAGCAAGATCCCCAGCGCTGCTACAGCCTCGGGCACCTGCTGGCACAGGACACTGCATCCCCTTCCCCAAGCTGCCATGTCCCCTGCAAGCTGTGAGGAGACCAAAGGCACTGCCAGCTCCTCTGCAGTTGCTCAAACAGGGAAAATTAACAGCAGCCATAAGAAAACCATCCTGAGGAGCTTTTGCACAGCTGCCACTCACAGCAGGCTCCTCCTGGCAGCACTGGCGCCCCAGGGCCGTGGGGTACCCCGGGTGATGGGCACCCCGGGGTGCGGCTGCTGTGCGGTGATGGGCAGAGGCGGCGGCAGGAAGCAATACTGGGTGTGCTCGTTCTGCCCCAGCACTCACACCCGCCGCATGGGATCTCCTGGGCTTTCACTTTCGTTACCAGCTCATCTTCTGTGGCCTGAAAAAACTCTGGAGAGAAATTCAGCAAACGCAGGTCCCTCTCCTGCTCTGGGCTGGGAGAAGCACAGGTGACCCTTCCCCCGTGGGAATCCAGGAAGGAGAGGCTCATCTCTCCTTGTGCCATTGCTGGAACGGGATCGCTCTCAGTTGATGCACCAGCAGTTGCAAATCACTTGGCCACTGTATCAAAGCACAGCCCCAAGTTCCCACCTCTCTACTGCTTTTATCTATTGCTCTTGTACTAAAGTCCTCCAGCTCCAGCTCGGGCTCCTCACTGCCTTATCCAGCTCCACACTTCCAAGAGATAAATACCTGTGGGCTGGGCAGGCACCAGCCCAGCACCTGCTCCATGCAAACGCCAACCACAAAACAGTGCTTTCCAATTTACCAGCCCTACTCTGAGACTGCAGCAGCCCTGGTGAATGACTGAATGAGTGACTCCAGCCCGAACAAATGTTTTGCCGCCTGTGCTCACCCACTTGGGAGAATCTCACGCACAGAGGCTGACACATCGCTGCTGAGCTGCTGCCAGCAGAGCCCTGGCTGCCGTTCCCAGTGCTGCTGGGGCACTCCAGACCTCACAGAGAGGTGAGCTGTGACCCTGGGAAGCAGGGACAGGCACACAACGTGAAACCAGCAGCCCCCACACTGTCTGTATTCAATGAGACGAAAGAGAAGGAACGGAGAAGGCAGCGCAGGGCCCTGGTGCCTGCCCACCCTGCTTGGCCAGGACGCTCTTGCTCTGGTGAGTTGCATCACGCGGACACGCGGCTTTCACAATCCCTGGCCCACATAACCCATTGGCACAGTCAGCCAGGCGGGCACTGGCTGCTCAGGCCAGAGAATCAAGGTCACACACAATGTCTGTGGCTCCTGGGGCTCTGTCTGGGCACCACAGATCCAGGGATATCTGGAGGAACACGGGGGACACAGCACTGCCTGTACCAGAGACCTGCACAGCCACATGTGCTTGGTAGAGTTGGAAGATGTACAGAAAACACCCTCCGGTCCTTCTCACTTCCCTCCTCTCTCCCTCCCCTTTCTGGTATGAAGGGTGAAAAAAGGAAAAATAGATTAGTGATGGGAGAGAAAGTGGAGAGTGGCCCATGCTGAGAGAGCAAATGGAATCCAATGCAATCCAATCCAAGCCAATCACAATTTGTTTTCACCAGGTCCCAAGGAAATCTACGAGCTGGCTGGTGGGGATGTTACCCAGGAGAAATTCCTTCTTTCCAGAAGAAAAGAACAGAGGAACAGTGACTGCAGCAGAGCCCGATAGAGAGGCTGCCCCTGGATCTGCCCCACCTCTACCCCCAGCGATGCCCTGAAGTGGCCCCAGCTGTGCCCTGACTCTCTTTGGTCCTCAGCAAGTCCCGGGAAGCCTCTGGGAAGGTGAGCATTGTCCAGACTGAGGCACAGCCGGACGCACGGTCACCTCGCATGAGCTCAGCAGGATGCAGAATGACGCCGTGCATTCCGGGGACAGAAGGAGCCTGGAGCTTCGTAATGGATTTCTGAGAAAATTGCCTCTGTGTTTGGAGCAGGAACGCAAAGAGTGCAGGCGGAACAGCCTTCCTCTCTAAGTGGCATCTCAAGGGTCTTAATTATTTCTCAGGAGTGGAAACATTTATTTAGGCGGCTCCGGAGAGGTCCTGACGCTTTTGGCTACTGCCCTCCGGGCACATCCTGTATGCGAGGCTCCTCTGCAATCCCCCCTGCTGCTCCCGGGATGTGCAGGATGCTGGGCCTGGGCAAAACACCAACACCCAACCACATCACCTGCGGGCAGGACACAGCCTGGGCTCCATCCCCTCCTGCTTAGGGCAGCAGGACGTCTCATGGGGCAGCCCAGCCCCGTCCCATATCCCTGCTTTGCATCCCTCACCCTCCCAGGTCTGTGCTGAGGCCACAAAACCCTGTTGTGATAATCCAGCCCAGCTAATGTGAACCAGATGAATCCCCACATTAGTCATAGATTCATGTTTTCCCACAAAGGTCCCTTTGGAGAACCAGTCCAGATGGGCCCTGCGGGGTTCCAGCCCTGGTGCTGGTGCGAGAGGCAGCCTGTGGAGAGGGGCCAGCAGCCCAGGGGACAGGGCAGCAGCACAGACCCTGCCAGAACCCGGCCAGCCCATGGACAGAGGGAAGTGGGGGCACCAGAGAAGCTTGTCACTGGCACAGGCTCAGCCTGATGGTGCCTAGTGCCAGCAGGAGGGGATGATCTGCTCCAGAAAAAAACGGAAATGACATTTTGTCCAAGGGGGAATTTCCACAGGAAACCTCTGCTTCCAGCCACTCGGGAATAACCCAGCAAACGCTTGGCCTCAGCAGACAAGCAGTGCCATTGCTTGGGCAAAGACTCTTTGTTTCCTCTGTAGCTCCTCCAGCTAGGAAAGAACATCCAGTTTCTGCTGCTGAAACATGCAGGACAGCGAGAGCCCTGCAGGGTCTGCAGAGGGCACCAGAACCCCCCATCAGCTCAGTGAGTATCTCTACACCTGAGGGGACACGGTGGGGACTCTGCAGCCCAGCTGGGACCAAGGACACAATCCTCTCATGCCCACCCCAGTGCCGGGGCTGGCTGGGGGCAGCAGAAGGGCTGCGCTTGGCCACCACCCCATGCTGGTGCATCCCAACATCCCTGCACTTCTCCATGCATCTCTGCCCTCTCCCTGCAGCCCTTGCAGAGCTCAGGTTGCCACAGTAACCGCTCAGTCCCAGCCGCTCCTGCCACAATCGTGCTGCCACAGGTCAGCCCAGTCCAGCGGCTGCACCAGGGCCAGGGCCCTTCACCCCATGTTGGGATGAGTGGAGCCCTCGTTGGTGGTGCCACCACAGCCAAACACTGCATTCTGAGCCAGGATGGGACACCTGTGGGGAAGCAGGCAGGTTGTGTCCTCCTGGAATGGTTGGGAGGTGGTGTTTTTGGAGATCACGCTGTGCTGCAGCTCCAGGTCTGACCTCTGCCACATGTGGCAGTGGAAGCCACCACTGCCTGGCTCTGCTCTGCTGTGTATTAATCTGAGTGTGATGCAATATTTGACTGTTGTGTTCTGAGCACTGGAAGCAGGGATTGGGATGGCTCTTGGCTTGGGCAGCAGGGGCATGTGCTCTGCAGCTCAGCATGTGTTGCTGTGGGAAGATCCTACCCAGAGCCTGGGAGAGCAGAGGAGACCCTCAGGCCGGTCCTTGGGCAGGTGGCAGCTGAATCCCGGGGGTCTCTGCCTCCCACCCCTCACTGCAGCCCTGCTCATTCAGTTGCTTGGCCCCGGGGATGGGGCTGGAGTCGCAGATAAACTGTGGCCTCTCTAATCCCTGTCTGCTGCTTTATTCCCAAGGAACTGTCAATCTTGCACAGCTCAGACACCCCAGGCACCAGTGGGACCCTACATCAGTGCCTCCTCTGGACTGCCCCTGCTCCAGGGCTGCCCTGGCAGGTGGCTGCCCATCCCCACAGGGCGGCCCTGTGCCCATCACGCAAGTGTCCACATCCCAAGCGGATTATCTGCATTTGGAAACCCCTAATCCGTTTGCACGCTTGGCTCAGACACCGTCCCCACTCCTCCCCACTGTGCTGTGGCCCCGGGCAAGGAGCAAAGCCACCCCGTGACCTCCTTTTGGAGCCACAAACAACCTCATGGCCCAGCACAGGCAGAAAGCAAGGGCTGCAGCCCCGCAGGGCTGGCAGGGGCAGAAGGAGAGGGACAGGATGTCAGCAAATGTCCCTTGCCCCAGTTGCTGCTGCTGCTGCAGGGTTTCAGCAGCCCAGCACAGGGCCCTTTCTCCTGCTGCACATCAGGATCCACGAGTTCCCAGCCTGCTGCTACCCAGAGCATTGAGAGCAGGAACCCTGGGTTAGTTGGTTGACCCCATTATTCAGGGCTGGCCCCTGGCTGAGTGGGGCAGGTGCCATCAGGGATGCAGTGGGTCCAGGGAGATAAGAAACCCCTGATCCACAGGAAAATGGAATGAGACACTGTTCCTGACACCACACGGTTGTGGCAATGCAGATGGGTTAGAGAATTCCCAAGTCCTGGGTTCTCAACTCCATCCTGCAGCTGCCAGAGGGGAGCTGGTACCTGCCGGGGCAGGAGAAGGGGGTCCCTGCCAGTGAACTGCCCCCCACCCACAGCACCCTGGGCTGCACTGCTGAGGCAGGCAATGATCCAACACAGGGATCCTGGGAGCAGGAATGAGTCTGTGGGGTCTGGGCAGAGCCCTGGTTTGGTTTGACAGTGAAATGGAGGGGTCCTGGAAGGGGGCTGGTTTGCAAAGCAGGGACACAGTCAGCTCAGACCTGAGCAGGATGCTCCAGGGCACACAGAGGGCAGAGAAGGCTCCAGGGCACCTCCAGCACCTCAAACCATCCAGCACAGCCAGTTCTACATGACCTGCATGAACAATCCCACTAATCCTGCTCTGACAGAGAAATAATCTCTCCCTCTCGGCCTCACCAGAGCACAAATGCTGGAATGATCCTGTTCTCTGTGGTATTGCAGAGGGCTAGGGGTGCAGGTGCTGGGGTGGGATCCACTGGGGCCCTGTGGGCAGAGCGTGTCAGTGCCACCAGCCAGCGCTCCCAGCCTCATACACCCACCCAGCAGTGGTGCCCCTGCTGCCCCCAGCCTCAGCTCCAGCCCGGTCACCTCCAGCCAGAGCCCACCTACCACCCCCAGGGCAGAAGCACCCGCAGGGGCCCCAGTGCAGCCCCAGACACCCTGGGCTGAGAGCAGCCAGAGCAGGGCCCCAGTGCAGCCGTGTCCTCCCACGCTGGCACCGGCATTTCCTTTACACAAGCGGAGGAGACCCAGGCACGTCTCTGGGGCAGAGAAAGCAACCACGGGCTGGGACACGGCGCTTTCCCCCCGTGTGGCTCAGGCAGGGCCCGGGAAGGGGCAGCTGCCCACGCGTGCCGGGCAGGTGCGGCAGCGCTGGAGCCGCTTCACGCCGAGCAAACCGCAGCTGCGGCACCGCGGCCGAACTGCGCTGACGGAGGCCCCAGTTCCCGGAGCAGGGTCAGGCAGAGCCACGCTCACACCCCACAGCACGTCGCTTCAGGGCCTTTATTTTGGAGAAAGTTAAAGCCTGTAGATACAGCAATAAAATATACAAAAAATAAAATTTTTTACAGTATTGAATGCTGCCCTGGGCTCCAGGGACTGCGGCTGGAGGCAGCTATGGTGAGTGAGCAGAGGGGCAAAGGGCCCTCATTGCCCCTCAGCGTCCCCAAAGACCCTCCATCCTGCTCCCACACAGCTTGGGGGGGCTTGCCCAGACCCCACAGCCATGGGGATCCTCCCCCCTGCCCTCTGGTTCCGTGCCCAGCAGCTGTGACGCAGCTTGCAGGGAGCAGCTCTCCCCCACCCCTTCACTGCTCATCCATGTCTGTTTGCCCACTGCATGGAAAGGGCAGGAGGGCTCCTCCAAGTTTGGAAAATGCAGGACCACAACCATCAACCCACCCAGAAGTCAGGACATCTGCACTTCACAACACCCATGTCACTGTCCTGCACTGCCCCACAGCAGGTTCCTCTCCTCACATCCACCTTCAACTTCTGCCCATTCCCACCTTAACTGTGAGGGCCAATCTCCAACAGAAATGCCACATGAAGCCCCCAAGAAGCTGCAGAGCCCATGCCTGGCCCCTCACAACCCAGGGAGAAAGGGACAGGCCAGGTGCCAGCCATGCTGGTTCCCCCAGTTCCCCAGGGTCCAACTGGTCTAACTCAGCACAGTGCTGGAAGCAAGACCATGCTCTCAGCACCAGCCTGGCCACAGACAAGCCAGGGCAGCCCCTGTGGCTCTACCCAGCTCCCAAAGTGGGCCACAGCTGCAAATGCTGTTTACACACAAGTGCCATTACTGGGCAGCAGCTCTGCCCTACCCCAGGGACACGCACCATCCCAAAAGGAGCCCAGGCTGCTGGCATTGGCCAGACCGCTGTGCCTGAAGCAGGAAGCTGGGGACAAGCACAAGCCATTCCCAAACCTCTGGTCTCCCAGCAAACCCATGCTGAGGCCAGCAGGGGCAGTGCCTGCTGAGTCCAGGGCAGGAGCACCTGGATACATCCACTTGCAACTGCAAGCCCTGTACTGGTCATCCTGGCCAAAACCAGGGCCAGGTGGGTGCAGAGTGAGCACTCAACCCAGCACCCTGCAAGCTCTAGGATGTGCTGGGAGCAGTAGGGCAGACCCCACCATATGGCAAATCCCCTCTGCAGTTCCAGACTTGTAGGGTCCTGTGGGTTTGGGTGCAGGCAGTCAGGGCAGCAGCTTCCAGCAGCAGGACCGGGGCTGTGGAAGCGTTTGTAGGAACTGTGGCTGCAATCGGAGGCAAATAGGCACTTGAATGAGCAAAAATAATAGAAAACTGTTATGGAAGGAAATAGAAAAAGGTTCATCCCCCTCCCCCAAAGATGAGCGGCACCACCCTGGAGAGGGGCTGCTCTGTGGGGTCAGGTGAGGACCTGACCCATTCAGGGAGCCAGGCCCGCGGCTGTTCCCGAGGGCAGGCCCGCAGCAGCTGCAGCCGAGTGGGACAAATCCGGGGGAGCGCTCTGGAGGCGGGAAGGCTGAGCCCAGGGAGGGCCCCGCGCGCCGGCGCAGCCCCTCACATGGGCGAGGACGCACACTCTGGGGTCAGCTCCATGTCGAAGGTCAGCGACTCTGCGGGCAGACACAGCCAGGGTTACGGGGCCCGCGTGTGGCCGCAGCCAGGGCCCCCTGCAGCCCCCCCTGACTCACCGAACTGCCCACCCGCGTTGTTCTCTGCGCCCTCGCTGCTGTTGCCGAACTGCATGAGCGAGTCCAGGGTGCGCGGGGACATGGGCAGGTCGATGGTGTTGCTGAAGGAGGTGCTGTCCGAAGGAGAAGCACAGAAACCTCCGGAGTCAGGGCCTGGCCAGAGCTCTCTAACACCCCCTCCACCCGCTGAGGGGCCCCTGGGCATGGCCCAGCGGCCCCCAGAGCTCTCCAGAGGAAAGGGGCCCCGGAGGGGAAGAACAGGGCTGTGGTTTGGGCAGCAGCCGGAGCCTGGCTCAGCCCCCACTGTCACCCCAGGCTGGGAACCCCACAGTAACCAAGCAAAGCTCGGATGGAGGTACAAAGAAAGGAAGGAAACCTCTCCCTCAAGCAAGGCTGAGCACACAAACCCCCCTCCCCAGCACTGACAGACAGCCCCCAGGAACACTCACGGGGTGACACAGATGAACTTGGTCTTCAGGTACGGAGCAGCACCTGCAAGGAGGGAGAAGCTCCGTCATCAGCCACACAAAGACGAGCCCTTCTCTCTGCCCCCGGGAACACAGGCAGTGCCCACCCTCTGCCCATACCCAATTGGACCCCATAGCTGGTCCCACACTGTGGCTGTGCCCTCCAGGGATGGCACAGAGTCCTGGCTGGTGACAGCTAGTGCTGTCCCCAGAGCCTCCCTGTGACCAAGGAGCCACAGAAAGCCAACGACTACCTGAGTCCGTCGCCTCTGAGTGCTCCTGGCTCTCGGAGCGGCAGTACTTTCCAAACGCCTCCTCCTTGGGGATGTCTGGGTACAGGTACACCAGTGGGGACACCAGGATGTTGGTGGCATCCATGATTTTGTAGCCCATGATGATCTCCGCAAACGACATGTTGTTCAGCTGCTGCTTGGTGTAAGGCTCCACCGACTGGATCTGTGTCTTCCCTGTGCAAGGAAGGAGAATTTTGGCACAGAACAAAGGCAGGGCTGCATTCAGACACTCCTGGAGCAGTAGGGACAAGATGGGCCTGGGGCTGTGTTTAGCCCTACCAGGCACACAGCAGACCATGGGGCAGGATTGGGACCTGAATGTGTTCAGTGCCATAGAAAACTGTGCCCATGGGCAGCACGTGGGCACAGACACTCAGCAAAGACCAGCAAAGGGTGGCTAGGCTCAGAAGCTAACCCAAGCTTGTTGGGACAAGGACAAAGGACAAGTGTTTATCAGGGCATCCAAGCCCCCTCTAGAATGCCAAGCCAGGCACCCAGGGTACTGAGAGTAAAGCTCGTACCACTGATGTCCTTCTCCACCCACGTGAAGGTGATGCCACCTTCCTTGCTGCTCTCGCTGAAGCGCAGCAGAAAGGTCCCTGGGGGCTTGGTGCTCAGGATAGCTCGCTCCCGCTCCTTGCTGATGAACCCCATGATGTACCTGGGCAGGAGGAAACAAGAACAACAGATGTGGGTCAGGGCACAGGAGCAGCTCCTCCAGGATGTAAACCCTGCCAGCTCTGCTTAACAGCAGAACTCAGCCTGGCCACTGACATTTTATGGATTCCCAGGTGAGTTTGCATTCTGAACCAGCAAAAAGTATCCCAGGACAGCATACCCGTACATGGACAAGGCACCCCACGCCATCAGGATGGAACCTGTGGAACCCCCTCCAAGGCCCAGCCTAACCATAGGCTCTGGGCTGGCACTCACCCTTCATTCCACAATGCCAGGATGTACTTCTTCACCAAGTCAATGATGTTGTCCAGCCAGACCCAGAAAGAGAAGCCTTTGCCAGCCATGTTCTCCTGAGGAAAAGGAAGAGAGGCTGCTAGCACAGCTTGGAAGAAGGGAACAGCCAAGGGAAGGTGCTTGAAAAGAGAGGAAATTCTACCTTGCAGAACTTGGCCCAGGTGATCTGACAGCCAGAGTAATTCACACCTGGTCCTGGCAAAGAAAAAAGAACACAACCATTTAAATAGAGCTGTCCTCCCAAAGACACCATTTCCAGGGTTTGTGCCATTTCGGAGAAAACCAAGCAACTGAAAATTACTCAGGCCAAAAGCCCTCAGGCCAAACACAGGACCTCACTCTTGGATGACATGTAAAGATGGGGAATCACCCCAGGGGACAACAGGGATGGGTAGGACCCCATGCCATGTCACCCTGCACTTACCCAGCAGTTTTTCTGCCAGCGTGGTCAGCTGCTCGATGCTGAGCCCGCGCTTTGTGGTGGAGGAGAACTGCCAGCTCAGCACCTCTGCCACCTGGTCCCAGGTCCCAATGGGCGGCTTAGTGAAGAAGTTCACGTTCTGCACGAGGGAACACACAGCCCTGAGCGGGACATGCGACAGGAGCAGGGCCAGGTACTGCCTCAGCCTCGCTCCCCAGCCTCAGTTTCCCTCTCTCACCCTGACACCCCCATCCTGACACCCGCCCTGCTGTCCTCCCACACCAGCCCTACCTTGGGGTTGTTGGTCAGCATGTTGTACCACAGGATGGATGCCCAGGCATTGGGCATCTGGCAGATGTTGGAGATGACCACCACAGGCAATGAGTGGGTCTGCAAAGAAAGGATGTGACCATGGGTTGGGACAACTCCAAGGCTCCACCCAGGCCCGTGCCAGTGAAAGGCAGTGACCCATGCCTCACCTCCAGGTCGATCTTCAGCCCCTGGTGATACACCTCTGTCTCAAAAGTGATGAGGTGCAGCTCCTCAGTGACTATCAGCGAGGCCTGGGGCAGAAGGGGACACCATGAGCACCCCAAGACACCCTGAGCCCAACACACAACCACCAGACCTAGCAGGGCCACTCAGGGCTGGCTTGGCAAGCTGCCAGTGTGCCAATCGGTGCTGGTGGACCGCCTGCCTCAGGGCAGGACTCCTGCATTCCCTCCCAGCTCAGCTGCCCCTGTAATGGCCAGACCCCCTGCCAGGGACCCAAACACTCACATCACAGTTGGCTCGGCCTCCATTCCCACACCGCTGCTCCCGCAGGGTCTGCAGAGAGAGGAACAGGCTGTAGCAACACCACAATGACATGTGGTGGAACAGGAGCAGCTCAGGAGCTCATGGTACCCACCAGGTGTTTGAACTCTGCTGAGAGGCTGCCATTGTTCGACTCCTCCATGTTCATGACCTTGGTGTTGGTCCCCAGGATATTAAACTTCCGGGACCTGGGAAGAGGAAAGAGTGTGGCTGAGAGGGCTGTCTTGGAGTGAATGTGTGCTAGGATGTTTGCCAGGAATAAAAGCAGAAACAAGGAAAAAGGACCACAGCAAACAGTGCACTTACCCCCGAAGTGCTGCAACATCCCCGGAGTCCCTAGAAAAGGGGCAAGAGACACCAGGTCATGGCAGTGGCCCTCCTACCCTGATGCACACAAGTTGGTGTGCAGTGCTGGCTACATCCCAGCACAAGTTCCATGAGCCCCGCAGGCCTTCCCCCCATGTGGGGGTGAACCCTCGGGACTCAGCACCACCCTGCACCCTCCCCTTCAACTGGGGGCCACACTGGCCCTCGTTGTGGAGATTGAGCCCAATCCAAGGACAGCAGGAATCAGCCCCATCCCAGTGCCACTGGAAGGGAAGCACAGGACTCACTTGTCAATGCAGACTTTGATTTTCAGCTGATAGTTCAATTCTGGAAACTTGACCAACAACCTGCAAGAGGCAGCAGACACAGAGCATGAACAACCTGTGCACAGAAACTGCTCCTGTTCCACAGGGCACCTGGCACAGCCAGCAATATGGAGCAGCTCCTCCAGCAGCCCTGGGCACACCTTCACACCGGCCTGGGACATGTTAGCCCTGACACCTGTCCCCAGAACCAGGGAGGTGCTGATGCTCCCCTGAGCATCCCAAGGAGCTTGTTTGGGCTGCTGACTGCCCACACCAGGCTCTGAACAAACACTCTCCACACTACTCTGAGCCAGAGGCTGCCATGGAGGCACAGCTGGGAAAGGGCAAGGAAGCTCCAGGCAGAGCCTGGTGTCAGAGCAGCCTCCTTCCACGAAGGCTGGCAGGGAACAGGGCCCAGCTGAGCAGCAGGGGGACCAGGGATGTGCTGATGCTTCCTACTCCCACAACAGGATTTACCAGAACCCGGCGGATCCCCAGCCAGCCCCGTGCTGAGTCATGTGGGCAGCACTCCAGCCCACCGGGATCATCCCTCTGGGATCTATCCTGCTGGTATCCATCCCTTCCCAGCACTAGTGCTCCCCAGGAAAGCAGGGGCTGCATCTGCAGCATCATCTCCAGAGAGCAATCCCACGCTGCCCTCCCTGCTCAGCTCCACTCCCTCACCTGCAGGAGGTGACCCACCTGACTTTGGTGGTGAACTGCACGCCTGTCTTGATGACAAGGGGTCGGTCAGGGTGCATGGGCATGCAGGGCTGCCTCTCCACGACAAAAGCACTGCAGGAACAGCACAGAGGGCACAGTCAGATCCTCACTGCCCACCCTCCACCCATGGCCATGACTGGGATTGCCTGCAGCTCCTGCCTGCCCTCAGCACCTTTTCATCAGGTTCCTGAACAGCTCCACAATCCGCTCCTCCAGCATGGGCCGGTGCTGGACGATTGGGTCACCCTTATAGGATACTTTTTGCTGCAGTTCTTCCAACTTCTTGATCTGTTGCCGGGTCTGTAGCTGTGATTCAGCAAGAGAGGTTATCCTAGGGAGATAACGCAGGGAGAACCAGCATTAGCTCTGGCTGCCAAACCCACACCATCCAGCCTGCGGAGCCCTCCTCTTCCTATGCAAGAACACACTCTCCATGCCAAACCAGTCAAGAACTGAGTGTGTCTGTGGCTCCAAGCCCAGAGCATTTTTCTAGGCCATGCATTTTAAACAAAACGTGTACGTGCACAGGTGACTCCAGGGCCAGAAATTTTCCAGCAGCCTCAGAGTCCCCCAGGCATGGAGCTGGGGACAATGGGACACCTTTCCAGCACCGTGCCCACCATCGTAGCTCAGTCTAAACTGCAGGCTAAATTCATGTGTGCAAGCATCAGAAACCATTTTGCAAGGACATTTCCAGAGACCAAGAGCTCATTCCCACAGCAGGTGTGTGAGTACCACTGCTCTGGGGACTGACACAGTCCCAGCCAGCTCTCACCAGTTCTCGAGCCGGTCCAGGCAGATATTGGGTGGGCCACCAATGCAGGCAATCTGCTGCCGCCTCTTCCAGTCTGCCAGTTCCTCATCTGCCAGCATCTTCTGCACATACTCCATGGCTGACAACAGCCCAGCCAGCTCGCTCACTATGCCCTGCCAAGAGAGAAAGCAGAACCTTCAGCACCCTGTGACTTCCCCCACAGACCCACAGGTTTCACATTCACAGGCAAGGAAGAAGTCGCTCAGGGCTGTGCTTGCTGCACTGACCCTGGTTCTGGCCATGCAGGAACTACCAAACTCCAACCCTGAAGAAGGAGGATCTGCACCCAGAGCAATCTGGAGAGCCACTTTCCCCACCTACCCTGCGCATCTGGTCCAGCGCCGTCAGCATCTGCTCCAGCTGCTGCATCTTCTGCCGGGTCACTGACTGGTTGTTCCCGTTCAGGTCCTGCATGTCTGTGCAGAGGTGAGAAGCTTCAGCCACACACATGGACTCTTCCCACCTTCTCAAGTGCCACAACAACACAACGCTTCCACAGCAAAGTGCAGGCAACCTATAGCCAAGCAGGAATCTGGCACAGCCTCCAAGCACCTCTGTGGCTCTCCTGCACCCACAGAGGCCAATCCCTCCCCATCCCACAGCAAAGCTCAGTTCAGCTCCCTCAAGGGCACCATCAGTGGCAGAAACAGAAGACCAAGTTTCTCCAATTGCCATGCAAATGCCCTGAGTCTGAGCACACTCCTGATGGGAGTGGAGGTTGGAACACCTCTCCAGCAAGTTTCCTTGCAGGAACACACTGTGGTTTGCAGATGCTAATGAGCTGTCATTACCTCCTTGGCTTTTCAAAGTCTTGTAGTTAAAATCAAAGTCATCCTGGAGATTTTCTACTACTTTCATCTTCTGCTCCAGATCCTGCAAGGCATGAGATGTGATTTCATTCAAAGCACTCAAGAACCATGGTGGGGACAGCAGAAGGTGCCCAGGCAGACACATACCTGCACCCTCTTCCTGACATCCTGCAGGTGCTGCTCCAGCATCTGCTGCTTCTCTGTCACCACAGCTGCTGTTGGATGTGTTGCCTGTCCCCCTTGCTGCAGAGGGGACAAGAAAGGCATAAGGACATGGCTGTAACCTGGGGATGCTCCCTCCCAGCCTGAGGAGGTTCGGTAGAGTCTTCAGCCTGTCACTAACACACACTGGCAGCTTGCTGCTCACTTCAGCATCAGCTCCAGGGCAGCACAGGGTCAGGGAGAGGAAAGATGGGGGCACCCAGCTCACCACACCCAGCCAGAACACCCAGACTGTGTCCTGGCTGTCGGGAATCAGGATGGAGGCCCTGGGATACCTGGCTACTGACCTGGGCAGCAGTGGCAGCTGTCTGGAGGAGCCGGGACTCTTCCCAGAGGCAGCGAGCCACGATGCGGGCTATTTCCATTGGCTTCTCCAAGTATCTGCTCTGTAAAGGGTCAAACACCCCATGGTCAGCAGGCACAAGGCAACCCCTAGGATCTCCACATCCTTGAGAGCTGTGAATAGTGAGGTGTGCCAAGGAACTGCTTGGACTCTCACCAGCTCTCCCACCATGCCTACCCCTGCCAAGCTGGCACTTCCCACCTCACCTGCAGGAACTGCTTGATGCGGCGCAGGTTGTGCTGGTACAGGACGTTGGACTCCTGCAGAAAGCGGCTGTACTGCTGGTCGATCTCCCCCAGCAGGTTGTGGAACACCAGTGTGGCGTGCGACTCCTTGCTGGCAGCGTATGCCCTGCACAAGAGAGGGAGAGCCCTGAGTGCCTGGTGTGGGGCAAGGGCAAAGCAGGGGGGCTCTGCTCACAGCCACCATCCCCTGTGCAACTTACAGAATCACTGAATCATTTAGGTAGGAAAAGACCTCTAAGATTGAGTCCAGCTTGAGACTAATCAGCATCTGGTCAAGTAGAACAGAGCACCAGGCACAGTGCACACCAGCACCTGATGTCTGTGAGCACGTCCCACATGCTCATGGACAGGATCCAGGGATCAGTACTCTGTGTCAGCCAGCCCTGCATGGGGACATCCCCCTGCTTCAGAGCTACCTCTTCTCCTGGTCCAGGCTCTAACACAGTGCACAAAGTCCCACTCCATGCATAGTCCTGCTTCCCTCAATGCCACATAAGCCTCAGGGAGAGAGGCCAGTCCCTGGGCCAGGGGCCCAGGGAAAGTGACAGAACTCCTCCAGCCCACTTGAGCCCCTACAGGTGAGTGTTACAAGCAAAGTCCCCTCACTGGCATTTCAAAGGGGCTTACCAGTCCTGGCTTTCAATCCACGGGGCCAGGAACTGCCGAAGCTCCATGGGGAAGCTGTCACTGTAGAGCTGGTGGAGCTGCTCCAGGTACCGCGTGTCGAGCTGCTGCAGCTGGTTCCACTGCGCCATCCTGGCCAGCTCCGGAGACCTGAGGGACGGGCACACAGGTGGCTCAGAGCTGGCTCCCAGTGGGCTCCTGGCTCCCTCCTGCCAGGACCCAGCTGTGACAACTGCAACACCCTGAAAAGGGTTCTCTCTGGCCAGAACCAGAGTCAGCCAGGGCACGAGCCCAGGGCACAGTGCTCCAGGACAGCTGGCACAGGCAGGCTGGTCACTGGCAACAGGTAGGAACGAGGCTTTTATTTGGTCTCGAAGGCACCCCTGGTCAGCCCTGCCGGGAGGCAGGGAAGAGGCTGTGGAGCTTACAGTAAGTGCGGAAGGCGGAGACTGCCAGGAAACTACAGAAACAAGGAAGGAGCAATTTTCAAGTTCACGACTTGCATCAATGGAAATCAAACTGACACTAACGAGGGGACTCCAGCTGTGCTGGCAAATGAAGGCAGAGCTCCACGTGACACCAGCAGTCACTTCCCTGCATTAAGTGGTTTGCTTTTCCAAAACGTCCCTGCACTGAGTGATGCAGCATCACTGCATGGCCTGCCCTCCTGAGGGACTCTCTCCCCATTTGTCTGGGTGTGAAGGAAGAAAGGGAAAACATCCCCTGTGGGCTGAGGCACCAGGAGCGGACAGAGATTGGCACAGACATGGGAGTTAGAGAGGTTTTTAGTACTTCACGGCACTGAACGGCCCCAAAGGCAGGAGCAGCCTCCACAGGACATTAACCTTGACCTACAACCCTCTGGTGCAATCCTCAGAGAAATCCACATGAACCAAACCTGCTTTCAATAGAGCAACAAGTGAACATGAAAGGAGAGAGCCAGTGGCTGTGCAAGGTCCTGCCGACAACAGACTCCTACAGCCCTGGAGTCAGCCCTGGCTGATGTGACAGAGCCTCTGCGATGCTGCAGACCAAGGGCTGGGCTGTGAGCTGTGGGGCAGGGCTGTGTGTGGGGCAGCACAGCAGAGCCTCCATCCCACAGCAGGTTCAGCCCTTTGTGGCCAGTTCTCAGCTGCAGCAGCTCAGGGAATGCTCCCTCTGCCCCAGCAGCTGCAGGGCTCCTTCCATTCGGTCCTGGAGGCCACTCCTGCAGCATGAGTGGTGCCGCTGCTGGGAGAAAAAACCCGACAAGTGCACAGGCCATGCAAGAGCGACAGCCCGGCAGGGACTGCCCCGCCTGGACCGTGAGCTCAGCCGCCACCTCGCTTCCTATTGCGCCATGAACCGGGGACGGGGGGGGCTGCACCAGCCCCTCCGGAAACAGCAGCAGCCGCTGCCCCAGCCCAGCTCCTGCCACAGCCGTGTTTCCAGCTCTGGGGAGGACAGTGCTGCGGCAGCATGGCACAGCGGGCAGGCACCCGGGCAGCCCCTGCAGCGCCCGGTGTCAAGTGGCTCACAGGCGAACCTTCCCACCAGGCTGCAGAAACTGAACCAGATGCCACATCCGGACCCGTGATCCAAGCAGATGTTCCTCCTGAAAGCCACAATCTCGGCATTTCAGAGCAGTGCTGGAGCCGCAGTCTGAGAGCACCAAAGGGCCAAGAGCAAAGCTCCCAGGCTGCCACGCGGCAGCAGCACTTGGACAGGACTCAGCCACTTCCCACTGCCACAAACAGCAGCAGGACAAGCCAGCTTGCAGCACTAAACTCCAGCTCCTCCTGGCAACGAGGAGGGCAAAAGGCACACCAACATTCCTGGAGGAAAAGGGTCCATAAGACACTCCTTACGGCAGCAGCCACCACTATCAGGGAAGTTCTGACCCTGCCACTCCTGGAACCCCATGCAGAAGCCTTTGCCTGGCCAGCCCCACCAATGGGAAGCTATCCTTGCCTGGGTTAAAGATCTGAAGTTTGAACCTTTCTGATCCTGCCGGGCTTGCCCATCGCTGTGGTTTGCCTCTGTCTCTGGAATGGAGCCAGAGAGCAGCCGACATAGCCAGGACCAACACAGCATGATGCAAGCTCAGGGGTAAACATGCTGTCCAGAGCTCAGAGCAGAGCTGCTAAAAGTAGCTCAAGAGCTAAAGTTCACCTTTCTTTATCTCCCTGCAAGGGCAGAGCACAAGAGTCAGGCCCAGCTGCACAGTGTCACCTGCAGCCTCTGGGACAGCTCTGCACACTCCGACCACCCCACTGAAAATGGGGCTGCCCTGGAAGCAACGCTACAACTGCTTTCTGTCCACCCTCTCATCTCTGGGACACACCTGGGAACACCCTGCACGTGTGTCCCCACAACAAACAATGAGCCCTGGGGCAGTCACTGGAAAAGGCCTCAGAAGGACCCTGGGACTCAATGTCCCTTGCAGTGACACGAGTAGGATGAAGCTCAGTCACTGACAGCGTTGCGCAGGCCACATCATCCCGGTGCCATCACAAGGTCATGACAGATGCCATCAACAACACTTCACAGAGTCCCTGCACCAGCAGCAGGCACCTCGCTGCTCCCTCTTGCACACAGTCATCAACAGCCTGATGGAAAACTGTTTGACACAGCAGCCAGTCTCTGGCAGGACAAGAGCCAGTTTGGAAAGGCTGCTAGAAGAATTTGGCTCTGCTCCTCTAGAGTGATTTCAAAGCCAGCCTTGGAGGTGGAAAAGAGTGATGCAGAGATTTGCAGCAGGAGGAGGGAGATGGCTCTGGGCAACCTCACAACCACTGAGGCTGTGGGCTTGCTGTTCCTCATCACAGCTCTCCAAGGTCCATCCCAGCAGAGCTCCCACTGCAGCAGCTGTGAGTGACACTGTCACCATCCACCCCAGGGCACGGGACACCCAGCCCACCCCCCTGCTGTCCTCTGCCACCGCTGCTCCGGCAGCTCCAACAGATCCCCAGGAAGCAGAAGACTGGGGGAGCGACAGTGACAGCGATCACCGTCAGGGTGGAAGCGGGGTCTGCTCCCCGACGTGCCCACCAGGCAGGGCCAGTCCCTGCAGGTGCACAGGGGGCGGGCCCAGGGCAGCCCACCCCCCCAGTTCCAGCCACACTGACAGTGCCGTGTCTGTGTCCCTCCGACAGGAACGGGGGGTGCACCAGGGCCCGCGGGACAGGAGCCACCCAGCCACGGGCAGCACAGCCCCGGGAGCGGGGGCAGGAGCGGTGGGCAGCGCTGCCAGCCCCCGCACAGCTCTCGGGCGGCTCGCTCTCCCGAGCTGCAGAGCCCGCCTGCTCTGCTCGTCACAGCAGCACCCACGGGGACAGGAACCGAGGCAAGGCCCGGTCCGGGCAGGACACCCCGAGCTGCTGCTGCAGCCCAAGAGGCATGTGACAGCCCTGAGCTCGCAGCTCCACAGATCCCAGCCGGGTCTTTCAGCCCCGGTGTCCGGGACACCCTTTGGGCTCCCAGTCCTGGTTCTGAGTCCTGCCATCAACATAATGCTACCAGCGCCGGGACAAGCCGCACCACCCGTGCCTCTCTCCGCACGGGAACCCCGAAGCTGTGCCAGCCTCGGCCCAGCCCCAGCTGGACCCGGGCGGGCCGCGCCTCCTCTGGCCCTGCCGGTCCCGACGCTTTCCGCTCTCCGAGGTTCGGGTCTGTGCCGGACCGGGTGCGGTGTCAACCCGGAAGATCGGCCCGGCCGCACAGATCAACCCCGCTCCGCACCGGGGCTCGGCCCTCCCGTGAGGGGGGAACCGGGACAGGCCCCCCCCGCGTTGTCCCGCGATGCCGGCCCCCCCCCCCCCCTGGCCGGCCCGCGGGGCGGCCCCGGCCCCAAACCGGCCCGGGGGACAACGGTTCCCGGCGACGAGCAGCGCCCGCGCTCCTCCCAGGCTCACCGGCGGTCCCGGCGGGCGGGGCGGCGGCTCCCGGTGACGGCGACGATCGCGTCCGGCTGCGCCGAGGGACCGGACCTCCTGCGGCCCGGCTCCACCCCCCTCAGTGACGTCATTATCCAAACGCCAATGGCTACTCTGTGCTCCCACGGCCCCGCCCCAGCCGGCCTCTGACAGCCAATCAGCGCGGCCGTCGCGTAGCGCGTCACGGCGCGAGGCGAGGGGGCTGCCCCCGGCTATTCCCGGATGGCACCGCCTCCCGCCGCGGGGCTTCGCTAGGCAGAGGCGGTGCAGGGGCACGGGGGGGGGGACGGCTGCCGGGAACAGCCGTGCGGGAAACCCAGCTGAGTTCCGGGCAGCGCCGTGACGTCACGCGGTCGCCGCCGCCGCAGCCTCTTAAAGGGGCCGCGCCTCCTTGGCCGGGCCCGTGCGCCGCGCTGGGAGCAGCGCCCCCGCGTGGGGAAAAGGGGATCGGCCCCGTGGGGCAAACGGGGATCGGTCCCTGTGGGGCTGTGGGGATGGATCTCTGTGGGGATGGATCTCTGTGGGGCTGTGGGGATGGGTCCCTGTGGGGCTGTGGGGATGGGTCCCTGTAGGGATGGATCTCTGTGGGGCTGTGGGGATGGATCTCTGTGGGGCTGTGGGGATGGGTCCCTGTAGGGATGGATCTCTGTGGGGCTGTGGGGATGGATCTCTGTGGGGCTGTGGGGATGGGTCCCTGTAGGGATGGATCTCTGTGGGGCTGTGGGGATGGGTCCCTGTAGGGATGGATCTCTGTGGGGCTGTGGGGATGGATCTCTGTGGGGCTGTGGGGGTCGGTCCCTGTGGGGCTATAGGGATGGATCTCTGTGGGGCTGTGAGGATCGGTCCCTGTGGGGCTGTGGGGATGGATCCCTGTGTGGATCAGTCCCTGTGGGGCTGTGGGGATCAATCCCCTTGAAGCTCTGGGGATCGATCCCTGTGTGGCAGCTCCTCCCCAGTGCCCGGTGCCATGGACAGGCCGCACACTGGTGGTTTACAAAAGAGACTTTATTGCTGCGCTGCTGCCTGGGCACAGCCAGGGACAGGTGAGGATCAGCCGGGCTTCTGCCGCCCTGGCCCTGCTGTCCTGGCCCTGCTGCTCAGAGAAAACCCGCGTGAAAACTGCCTGTGGGCTCGCAAGAGACTCCATGAGGGCAGGTGACCTGCGGGCTGGGGCCCACACTGGACTGGGAACCACCAGCAGCCAAGAGCCGGTGCCCAGTGCCTCCCCACACCGGGAGCCTCGGGGCCACCGGTGTCTCGGGGCTGCCTGCAGCCGGCACACGGAACCGACCGGTCACACCTTCTGTGGGGAGGGAAGCTGTGGCAGGACCCCGAGATCGGGATAGCACTGGACAATTTGAAGGAAAATAATTCTTAAAGAAAATGCAAGATTATCTACTGGGTTATGTGAACAGCAGCAGCCTCGTGCTGGGGGAGCAGGATGGGGAATGTGTGGCTGGGGCTTGCAGCAGGGGCTGTGTATGTAAGAGCCAAGTGGGGCTGAGCCAGGCAGAGCCCCCAAGCCACCGTGTGCTGCCTTTGTGCTGCCTCACTCAGGGCAGGGAGTGAAGCTGCAGAAAGCAGGACACGGGGAGGAAAGCACAGGACATGGGCACGGGCATGAGCTGTGCCAGGACCCCTGCAGAAAGCAGATGCTCAGAAGTGCTCAAGATCCGGTGCTGGACAGGTGTCAAGGCCTCTTTCTGATGGTCTAGAGCCTCACATGGCAGCAGTGAATCCCATATCCTTCTGGGAACAAGTCCCTAGCTGTGGTGGCTGCTCTGCTATCACTGCCTGAGTGTTCCCCTCTCCCGGGGCAGCAAGTGTGGGCTTCATTGCCTGCTGCCACCAGCTCTGTGGGTGTGGAGGGAGCAGATCCAGCACCCCACCTCCATGCTGCTCCCTGCCCCTGGCACTCGCCATGGACCCTGGATCTCTGGCAGCTACTTCCCTGCAGCTTGTGCTGTTCCTGCCACGGCCCTGGGCCACAGTGGGGAGGAGCAGTTGGCCCCAGCTGTGTTACACCCTGCAGGCACCCATGGCAGGCCCAGCTGCAGGGTGGCTTCGTGCAAAGGTCACCGAGTCCTTGGGAGGGAAGAGAGGAGCAGCCCCACCTGCCCCATGCCAGCTCAGCTTGGCCATGCGCTGGCCATCAACAGGACTTGCTCAGCTCTTCCCTCCCGTGCACCGGCTGCACCCCAGTTCCTCTGGTCCCCCAAAGGAGCAGCCGGTTTGCGTGCTGGGAGTCTTCTTGCCTGTGGGGTTGCTGTGCAGCCTGGCACAGGGGGCTGGGTGGTGTGGGCTGGTGGGCTACTTGCAGGAAGCTTTCTTGACACCAGGTTTTTCTTATGGAGGACTCTGTACAGCCATTGTCTTGGGACAGCACTCTCCAGCTGGGTCAGGGCCCTGTCGCTCAAAGCCCATCTTCAGGTGTGGGGCAAGAAGGCTGCTGCAGGATTGGTCTCTGAGGGTGATTTAGTAGTGTAAGAAAAACAGTTCCGTGTTCCTAATGTTTATGTGCTTAAACTAAAATATAAAATAAACCTTGTACAAGCAGGCAGGGGATCGGCGTCGGCTCTGCAGGGTAAGAAGGATTCATCGTGTACACTTCCCTGGGGCTCCAGGGCAGGGAGAGCTCAAAATGTGAGTGATAATGTCTTCAGCTGTCGTCCACAACCCTTGTGCTCTGCAGCCTGTCCTACTCGCTGTCACTCTTGTCCACCAGTACCGCGTCAGTCTCCTCCGTGATCTCCAGCAGTGTGTGCATGTCGGGGCTCTCCCCACGCATCAGATCTGAATTTTCTCCTTCCTCTCCACCAACCTCTACCAGCTCTGTGGCTTTCACCTCCACCTCACCCTCTCTTATTTTCTTGACATGGAAAGTGAAGGGTGGCACTTTGTAGACAGCTGTCTTGGACCTGGCATAGATGGTGTGGTCGGGGGTGAAAGACTTCCTCAGTTTGTCTCGAGAGCTCTTCATCTTCTCTCTCCTTTCATTTGTCACAATTTTAGTGCCCAGCTTGTTCATCCTCTTCTCCAGGTTGTGGCGGGTCTTCTCCAAGTTGTGGCGGGTCTTCTCCAGGTTTTCCTTGGTCTTTAGCTTAGTCTTTTCCATCTTCTCCTTTGAGAACGCCTTCTTAAAGTCATCCACCCTTTTCATGCCACTCCTTTTGATGCGCTCTGCCCGTGACTCTTCAATAATCTCCTCAATCTCCACCTCCTCATCCGAGGAGAGCTGGATGTGGTCCTCCTCTGCATGGTCCTCACCCACAGGGACCTCCTCACCCTCGCCTTCCTTCTCCAGCTTTTCACCTTCCTTTAGGGACTTGCTGATGCTCAGTTTAGATGGGAGTTTCACTTCATCCTGCAAGACACAGAGCGGAGCCAGTGAGACACACAGACACCAGCAACCCTGGAGCCGGCCCGTCCTCCCTCCCATGGTGCCACAGAGCCATCAGCCTCTGCCCAGCTAAACACACCTCAGGCCTGAGCTCATCCTCCCTTACTGCAGCTGACAAGTTATTGTGAAGAGGATCTGCTTAGGACTCTCCCATACCAGGACTTGGGCACCAGTTCTCCTCACCCTAGGCTGGCTCCAAACTCATCTGTGACACCAGAAGTATGGGAAAGGCAGCCCAGCACTGAAACTGGAGCCTTTTCCCTTCTTCCTCTGCCTGTGTCACAGTTCTGTGCCCTCCAGTTTCATCTTTATCTCAGGACCTGACCATCACAGCCCCTCACTCCTGGCCACAGGACAGTGCTCTTCAGGTCTCCAGCCTGGTCAGGTCCAGCTGCAGCCCTGCTGCAGTGCAGGGCTGCAGAGGCTCAGCCAAAGCTGAAAGTCTGGCCATAGCACCAGCGTGCACAAGCTGTCCTGGCTGCCCCCAGGCTGCACTCAGACTTTCCCAAGGCCTCAGGATCCAGATGTGGGGCTGGGACATCTCTTGGGATGCAGCAGGCTGCCCTGTTTTTCCTATTTCTCCACTGGGGAATAAGTTAGAGTATTTGCCTGATTCCATATCTGGAGATGGTGGAGACAGTGGTCCCAACTCACCCAGCCTGGTCTGCAAGGATACACAGCTCTACTTGGGACAGGGCTGGATTCATTCAGCTTCTCCACAAGGCTGAGCCAGCCAAGTTTCTGATCCCAGTGGCAGAGGATGAGCATGTGCCCGGGAGAGGGGCACAAGTCTGGAGTGGGATTGGTTTTCATCTGAGCAGCACATAGCATGTGTCCCTGCTGCAGTGATTCACCTCTCTGTTCCCAGGAGAGGCTGGAAATAGCCCGTCACTGTACAGAGCGTCACAGCTGCAGGGCTGCAGCTCACGCTCGGAAATTTATTGCCCAAGCAGTTTTAATCTACAGAGCTGGGTGGGAGAGATGGGAGCTGCCAGGACCAGTGCTGTCAGAAATCCAGCAGCAGCCAAAGGGCAATATGTGGAACGGGCACACGGCACTCGGAGCTGCTGGGCTGAGGTTTGGAGAAGAGCCTGGGCAGCAGGATGGCCAGGTGCCATTCTGAGCCCTGGTGCAGACAGCAGCAGAACAGAGCAAGGACAGGATTCCAGTCCTGCACTGGCAGGAACCAGACCCAGGGAAATCAAGGGGCAGTCCCTGTGTACCCCAAGTGCTTGAAGGGCAAACCCTGGAACACCAGCAGTGATTTGCGTGCCCCCGGCTCAGGGAGGTGCCCTGGGATCCAGGAGAGTGACTTTGCTGTGGCACCTCCCATGCGCTGCGTGTCACAGCAGCTGCCACTGCTCCGCTGCAGGCGTGCATGAACGAGCTGCACAGGTGCCAAGAGCCAGGACACTGGGGATGGTCATTCCATCAGGCATGAGGAGGGGTGTTCCTGGTGCTGCCGTGGGACAGAACATCCCGGTCCCTGCTCAGTGCCGGAAGGGACGGCATGTGTGCACACCCTGAGAGCTGTCCCACCGCACGCCACTGCCCTGGCTGACCCAGGTCACTGCCACTCTGGCTCTGGCCTGAGCTCCTGGACAGAGGCAGGAGGAGATGCTCTCCCTGCAGACATGGGTGCTGTGCCCAGCCCTCTGAGCCCTGCACCCCTGGAGGAGTGACACAACTCATTGAATACGTGACTCCAGCACAGCTTCACCTGGGCAAAATCCAGATGCTCTCAGCTACTTTCTCGTTTTTTTCCCAAGTACAGGTTCCTTGGGCCAGGTGAGGTTCTGGAAGCACAAGGGCATCTGGAGAAACCTTTGTGAGCAGTGAAAAGCCAGCTCCATGGAGCACTGAGGTCAGTGAGGATGGCACAGTCTGCAGTGTCTGTGGTGAAAACACAGAGCCTGCTGGAGTAGAGCTTTTGTTGTGGGTTTTCTTCAGAGCAAAGAACTGTGCTGGGTGCAGCTCTTCACCCTCCAGATCACAGGTCAGGTCTCATCTACTTTGTGGAGATTAAGGTGAAGTGGCCAACATGTGTTTTCTTCATTTGATGAGGCACTTCAGCAGAAAACAATACATGTGTTCTCCAGAGGGCCAGGTCAGTCCAGGGCAAACCCACATCACAGGGAAGGCAGGGATCCTGTTCTCCACAACAACACCTGCTAGAGCAATCCCAGAAACTTCCAGGGACCTGCCCAGCCAGCAGAACATCAGGAACTCCAGCCACTTCCTTCCCTCTGAGGCAACACAATGAGCCAGAACAAAGGCATCCCCCTCTCGCCTGGCAGGGCTGTCCCTGGAAATGGGCCATATCCTGCAAACCCTGATCCTATCAGCCCCTTGTGAGCTCCAGAATATGTGTTTTGAGAAAGAAACACCACCTCAAAAACGCAGTGTCTGTCACATAAATAACAACCTTTCCTCGTGCTACACCAGTATATCCAACTCCTGACTGAATTTTCTGATGTCATGGGATGGGCTGCACCAGCAATGCTCCCATCCAGCCTCAGCAGCATCCTGCAGCTCTTCCCTCACAGCCATGAAGACATTGCCAGCAGCAGCTTTGGATACATGGGACAGTGGGAACAACCCCTCTTGGGGTGCCTGCAGATCTCCCTAATCCAGCACTTCACCCGCAGAGCAGCAGCTGCCCAGCTCTGTGATCCCAGGACTGCACTCAGGCACTTCTTGACTTCTGCCAGCCCCACTCCACCCCCACAGCCCAACCCCAGCCCTGCAGCACTCACAGCTCTGCTCTTGCCTCTGTCAGGAGGCACCTCCTGGATCAGACCCAGAGGCACAGAGGGAGCACAGCCTTTCCCATACGTGAGGATCCCAGCTGCCCCCCTTGGGACCGTTTCCGAGAGTTTTTCTCCAGCTGTGTTTGGGAAACCCTTCACGTCCTGCTCCCGGCCTCTCTCTCTCCTAAGCATGGAGAATTCCTGTATTTCTCACCACTTCCTCACTGATTGCTGATCTGACCTGTAGATAACCAACTGGGGGACCACTGGAGGATTTTCAGCAGTGTGCTAAGGGACAATCCCAGAGTCCAAGCTCACCTGCATTCAGGGAGCATTCCTGCGGGTTCAGGCACACCTGGTGCAAGAACATCCACAGCTCTGGCACATCTTAATGGGGACAGGCACATTCTGCTGAGCATCCCTTGCATGTTCCTCCCCCCTGCACTCAGGCACTGCCCAAAAGCCACCAAGAGTCTCCTCCTCCCTGCCTGGGAGGTTTCTCCAGTGGGGAAGGGGAACTGCCTAGTGTAGGCAGGACGTGCCTGCAGACACAGGCATGGAAGATAATGGGACGTGACTGGAACAATCAAGAACCATCCCAGGCCCACTGGTGGCTGCTGTACAAATCCCTGCTCTGAGCAAGGCACTATGCTCTCTGCACTTCGTTTCACTCATGACTCATCCAGTTGAGCCACATTTTTAACACCAGGCATTCTATTTTTACTTGGAAAACACTGATCCTGAAGTGGGCGAGTCCAAAATCCTGGGTCTTGGCATCCCTGCCTGTTGGGGTGTTCAAAACCTGGCTCCCAATCAGCAGAGACAAACCAGTTCTGTCTTCTCTGCTTGGATCCAACTGGCACAAGGACAGCGGGTAAACAACATTTTTCAGAAGACCTTGGTACCAGCAGCAGCAAACTCTGGCCGTGCTCTGTGTACGGTGCAGAGCTGCAGCCAGCAGCAGGACAGGGACAGGGAGCCTGCGTTATCCCTGCAGCACAGACCTCCTGGGATGAGATGTGCTTTGGGAAGCTCCCTGGCACTGGGCCGGTCCATCTGTGGACTTTGTGGGCACCCAGAGGGGCCCCAGTGCCCACAGCCAAACCCAAAGGCAGCTGGCTGCCAGCTGCCCTGTGTCCTCCTACTTCAAACAATTCCGAGCTGTTGGATCCACAGCAGTCTCTTCCCAGCTCTCCTGAGTGGGCTTTTATCTGACATTGTTTTCGAGTTCCCTGGCAGTGAGTCACCCGCAGCCCACGGCCATGGACACCAGCCTGGTTGCTACAACACACATAAACACTTCCCCTGGTGTATAAAAGGCCAAGGAGGCACAGAGCTGAGCTGCATTCTCAGTCAGTGTGTAAGAAACAGAGTCCCAGCACTCCCAGCCACTCCGGTCTCCAGTTGGAAGGTTTAATGGAAGGTTCTCACATGCACATGCAAATCACATCTGCAATTCATTTCACTCCATTATTTTTACACAACTGCAACAGCACAAACAGTGAGTTTGGTTGACATGTGCAGCCATAACGTGCAGAAAACGACCAGCTCACATTCCTGGGCTCCACTATGACCAAATCGGGCTGATCCCAAGGCTGGGTGAGCTGGAGCCTGTAGCCCCTCCTGCATCCCAGCCTCGGGGAGGCCGGGGGAGGATTAGGAGGAGCTTGGGCAGCAAACAGCCCTCCAGGTCAGGTCAAACCGTGCCAGAGGAGAACAAGTTCTGCTCTCCCGTTGCCATGATAACTGCTCTACTCTGCCAGGCCTCAGAGGACACTGTTTTGTGCTGACCTTCCAGCAGTGTCATGGGAAGGAGGATTCAGCTATTCCTGAGTAACAGCAGCATGCCTGAGAAGCACCCTGAGCCTAGCAGGGCTCAGGGGTGTCCAGATACCCTGCACAGAGGTGGCTTTGCTTTCCTCTCCACTGCCTTGGTGGAAGAGACCTTTTCTGTGGAGACTGAAATTGCTAGATTAAAAAAAAACAAAAGACAGAGAAGTTTTTTCTTACATCTGATACTCTCCTTGAAAAGGAGAAGTTTTCCCTGGCATCTTTGCCCAGGGACCACAATTCCTGGACTTGGTTCACCCTCACCTGGCTCTTGGAATAGTCCTGTCCATGCAGGTGGCCATTCCCACTGGACAGTGCTGCACACGCTGCTGGGTGACTCCCAAAGGGCAGCTGCAGCTCAGGGCGTTGTGTCCAGCAGCTGCCAAATGACAGGAAGGCAACAGGCCACTGTGGCCTCTGTGGCCTAAATGTTACATGAACAGCAGTTAAAGTCACCACTCCAGTGTGTGCAGGGCCTGACTGTCAGCAAGCAGAGTGTCTGTGGCCAGACGAAAATGGAAGATGCTGCAGGGGCTGCCCGAGGCGTTGGAAGTTTATGTCACAGTTTGTGCTCTCTGCCTGTTCTACCTGTTTAAAACAACAACTTCAAACCATTTCACAATCACAAACTAACGCTCACAAAAAGCCTGAGGAGGTGAGTGTTCCCGGGCCGTGCTTCAGAGGGGGAAATGGCAGCTCAAAGAACAGGTGGGATTTGTCCAGTCACAGCAGATGCCAGCAGAGCCAACTGCCCCTGGCCACTTGCCCTTCATGCAAGCCACACACAGCAGCTCCTTGCTCCCCAGATCGCCCAAGGGAATATCCCAGCTCCTCACACCCACGCTCATGCAGCAAGCACATTAGTCAGCAGCAGGATCAGCCCTGCAGGTCTGGGAGCCTGAGGCAGCCCCAAGCAGGAGAGAAGCAAAGGCTCGCAATCAGCAGCTCCCAGAGCTTCGAAGAGGTTCAGAGTGATCTTCGGGGGTGCTGCTGACGAGGCCCTAAACTGCTGCCTCCTTGCGTGTCTTCTGCTGCCCTGGGCCTGTCTCCACGGGCTGGGCTCACAGGGCAGTCCCTGGCGAAGACTCAAGGCACACGCGCGGCATCTTCTGGGGCTGAGATGAGGAAAACTGCGTTTCAATGGCCGGGGAAAGGAAGCACAGTGGAAACACTTACCTGTTCCTGCCAGGAATCTGATTAAAAACACACCAACAGTGATCTGGGTTAGCACAAGAACAGGCAGAGAGAAAAGGCACAGGGGTACGTTTTAGTAAAGGGAGAAGCTGGGAAGCAGAATTTGAAAGAAAAGAGAGTCAGCAAAGATCTGTGAGATTGAAGAGTGTCTGTCTCTGATTCAGAAGGTCCCAGGAGACACAGGATCTCTTCTGGGGGTTCAGGCACATTCCCACTGCCACTGCCACAGGGCCAGACTCTGCTCATGGTCACAGGAATTCAGTGTTGCCTGTTGGGGATGCGTCTCTCTTTGCTTAGCTGAACTCAGAGTTTGCTTGTAAGTGTAAGATCATGAAAAAAAGGGTGGTGATTTTAAACCCCTGTGTTTATTGATTCAAGTGCAGAGGCTGCAGAGACTGAAACAGGCGGCTACAACTCCAGAACTCTATCCGCTGTTTTTGTCACGTACTGACCTTACCCTAAACCAGCGCTGGATAATTCCCAGCAGCTCCCAGATCTCTGCACCCAGTGACACAGCAAAGTCAGACAGGGCCTTGACTCTGGGTTCCAAGGGTTGGACAAAGTTTGTCTTCAATAGTGCCAAGAGCTTCATGAAAAGAGAACCCTCAAG
This sequence comes from Pseudopodoces humilis, assembly GCF_049639895.1. Lineage (NCBI taxonomy): Eukaryota > Metazoa > Chordata > Aves > Passeriformes > Paridae > Pseudopodoces > Pseudopodoces humilis. Next base: position 2,926,273 of record NC_142228.1, read on the forward strand.
CCTTAGGGACGAGACTTTTGAGTCCTGCTGTAAGAAGTCACCAAGGAATACTTCTGAGAGAAGGAGATCTAAAGTATGAGGGGAGAAAGCAAATCAGGCTGGGATCAGGTGAATGTTAGAGGGATAAATAGTTCATTCTCAAGTAGCATCCCCCTGACTGGCAGAGTCCTCCCAGCCTCTGTAATTCTGGATGTTGTGCAATTTGCCTGGCACTTCTTTCTATCAGGCACATCCAGTTACACTGTGTCCTGAAAGCTGTGTCTGAAAAGCTGGATCTGCTTCATGTGCTGAGAGAAACAGCAGCCTGGTACAGGCACCAGAGCTGGTGCAAAGGAAGGGAGGGAGGGTGGGGAGAGAAGAAGGCTGTGCTTGGAAAAATGGTTTTGCCTTTAGTGAGTCAGAAGAGAGGCAGGGCTGTAGGAAACAGAGAAGTAAATAAATTGGAAGTGAAAAGGAGCTTTTTTCCCCTCCTCTGTTAGGATTAAAAAGTTTTGATGCCATTATCAGTCTGTTTGTACCACTGGCTTTCCTCTCAGATCTACTCCTCCAGGATAAATCTGTCTGAACTAATTGATGACTCCGGAGCTGCTCCTGAACAGCAAAGCAGCAAAGACAGGGTTTGTATCACAGATGATTTGCAGACACTGACATTTGCATCCTCACATAAAGCTGGAGACTAAACATCCTGAGACTTTTTATTCTAAATATTTGATTTTCCTTTACTAATACTGCACATTTTGTTTCTGCTCTTTGTCTATCTCACAGCTGGACAGTGGACCCACAATTCTTCGGGTGCCCTGTAAGCTGTAGGAGATCTTACAGAATCAAGAGGACCATGCCAAATGGAATAAAAGAGGGGTAAGCCTGTTGCTGAATAGTTTATGAGTCATTGCTGTACCTTCTGCATTGTGCACATGAGAGGCCTGAGGGAGGAGTATGAGATCAGGAGGGATATTACCTTGGGTTTGTTTTCATGAGGCACTACTCATCCAATCTAACCCTATCCCAATGGCTGGGCAGCCTCTGGCCCTTTGCTCTGAGACAATTTATGGCTGCACAGCTCAGTCTGTAACTATAATGGTGAAAGGATTTGAGCAAAGCAAAGAGTTCTGGCACCAACTGCTTATAAATAATAGCTGAGCAATGAAATATTAATGCAGTTAATACTAGGCTGCAACAGAGAAATCCACGCTCCAGAGTTGCCTATGGTAGACTGGTAATCTGCACCAAAAAAAATCCTAAGAGTCAGAGCTATTAACATCCTGACTTTTTTTAAGGCTCAGTCTCCTCTGAATTATTATCTTGAGACTCTTATAGTTCCGTAATATGCAAAGAATATGAAAGATTTTTGTACATCAGGATGTTCACGGGGGAACATTGGAGGCAGCACTGACAGGAGCTGCTTTAGACTGGATTTGCAGTGAAAGTGAAACCTGCTTTTTATTTTAAAGTATTTTCAGAAAATAAATACAGTGGCTGCTGCAATGCAAATCCCTGCTGTGACCCACCGGGAAGAGGGATGGATGTTCCAGCACAGAGATCTCTCAGCCATGTGAAGCCAGCTGGTCTTGCAGGTCCTTGGGGCCCATGCCAATCCCAGTGCTGTCAAACTGCTTTGGAAATTCCTATTTATTTTTTAATGCTGGGAGCTGGGCAAGCTCCACTCAACTGCAGGCACGTCACCCACCCAGGCTGTCCCTCAAACCTGTGGATCTTGCTGGCTGGAGTCAATGCTCCACTGCCATTAAACTCATCATGAATGAGTTTCTGAATGATTAACTTGAAACAAAACCATAGCTCAGGGCTACAGCTGCCATTCTGTTTGGGCAGTGGAGAAAGGCTGTAACCTGGGGGCAGTGGGTTTATATGCCCTGGGCTCCCTGCCCTGTGCTTCTCCTCAGCCCCCTGAGCTCATATCCTTTTCCACACTCTCTTTTGAAGAGCACAGACCCAAACCCGAGGCAGTTCAGGTCTGGCCTCTGAATCTGTCCCATTAATGTGTGGGTTTGAAATCTACCCCTCCTTCTCTCAATGTACAGACTCGCTGCTCCCGTCCGTATAAGGCCCACGCGAGCACAAAGCCAGGCTGGGCTATTTATATTTCCTTGCCCAGCCCTACCCACCCAACACTGCATGGCTGGGATCCAGATCCCACCCTGCTCTCCCAATACACAGCCCTTCCCACAGAAACTCACATCTCACACAGCTCAGAGCAGCTACCAAAGCCCCCTGAAGAGCTGATGAGCCCCACTGGAGCCTCCAAACAGGACAGTGGGGGGAGCACACACTCACACCCCTTGGACAAAGGCTGCTCTTCCCAAAGAAAACACTGCCCATCCCGAGCCAGAGCTCCCAGAGCTCGGCACCCACACGAGCCTCAAAATAAAGGTCTGGCACACTTTAGAAATTCAATACTCTGTGTGTGTGCCGAGTGCTGCAAGGGTTTGTCCGGTTGTAACAAAATCAGCCTTTGGCATTTGCAGGAATAAGTTTAATTGTCAAAAACCAGTTGGAGGAAAATGCCAAGCTTACATAAACTGCCACGTGCCACTCTCCAGCTGAACACGGCACAAAGTCCGGTTTCAGAGCAGTAGCTGCTAGCACAGGACATCCATTATTTAACCATGAACTGCAGTAACCAGCCCCAGGTTCAGGATCCTAAAACCAGGAGATTTGGGATGAAGTCACTTTAGTTTGTTTTTATTAGCAACCACTCTCACGGAATTTTTTGGTGTCCTGATTTCTCTGAAAGACAGGAGCCCAGGACAGAGGCACAAAGGAAGCTCTGAGCTCTGTTCCCAGGGGCTGATGAGCAGTGCAGGCACTCACTGCCATCAGACTTTTTAGGAAGGTAAGTTCTGCACTGAATGGCTGAGTACACAGTGGCCTGTCAAAGCTGTCACCTCTGCTTTGGCTCAGCAAGTTTTCAAAAGAGAAGGATGGAGTAATTTGGAGCAGTATGGTTGTTTTCAACTTATTAAATCTATACAAAAAAATTCTTAACTCAGAGAAATCAGACTAGGTCCCGGCAAAATCAGCTCAAAGAGGGTAAGCAAGTGAGAAAATGCAAGCATGGATGGGACTGGGAGTGATGCCTGTAAATGTTCTGCTCAATACCTCCCCTCAGCCAGGACGTGGGAGTGATATCCAACCCTGCACTTTCTCCCCCAAATTTTGAAACTACCCCAGCAGACATGCTCAGGATCATGCCACAGGTCAGGCTTTCCCTGATAAAAATTTGGTTTTCATCTCCTCTTAATCTACAGCAAGCAAAACACAATTATCACAGGCAGTCTGACTTCCCTCCAAGGTGCAAAAGGTCTTATTTGCACTCCTGAAATAATCCCTCCACAATGGCTGAAGCCTCAGGATGCTGAGAGAATAATCAAACATCAAGAACCAGCAAAGAGCTAATTTGTCTTTAACTCCTTTATTTCTTCCAGCTGCAGAACTGTGCACTATTGAACCCTACAGAACATGACTCCTGCTCTGCTCAGATCTCTCACCCAAAAACAGTCACTGCTGGGATTATGGAACTTTTTACATCTCTTAGGATAAGTTTATCTCTTGTTCTCCAAAATAAAAGACTAATAAATCTTTGGACTTTTTTCCACAGCAACTGAAAACACACAGGATTCACTCCCAGCTTGGGAAAGTAGCTTTTTCTGAGTCAGAGATGAGAGATAATGTGCTCAGCACTGCAGAATTAATTACATGATCAGTAACGTACCCAACACACATTTTGGTAGTGGGGGGGTCGGAGATGTGAGACACTGAATTAGAGTTATTTTGTAATTATTTGTTTTTAAGTGTAGACACCGTTAGGAAAGCACAGTGAATTCCTCAGTTAACCCCCAGGGTGGACCCCAGCACTGGATGTTTCCCACTGGGGCCGGGTCTGCTCCGGCTCCCATGGAAGTACCAGCATGTCCATGAGGGCACAAACAGCTCCATTTCACATGCTGCAAACCTGGAGAATTCCTTACCTGTGCTCTGTGGCATTCAAATCACACTAAAATCCATGCTGGGAAATTATCCCAAATCCCAAATAATTTCCTCCCCTAATACCTCCATGATTCCTCAAGTCCCTGGCACAGCCCCTGGCCAAACGACTCTTTCCAAGGCTGCTCCGTCCTCACCACAGCAGCAAAGAAAGGCCCCAAGCCTTTAGAAGCAGGATTGCTTTTTCATATTAAAAAAGAAACTCCACTCAATATCAATAAGCCACAGCAAATCAACACAAATTGCTCATGAAACACTAACCTGCAGATGTTTGGGATGCTTCCCAAGGACCTTGAACCTTGCCAACTTCCTACCTATTTCTGTAACTGACATGGAATGTTATGTTTAAACAATTCCCTTCACTCCTCTCACTTTGCGGTGGTTGTTGCTTCTATTTTATTTTTTCCATGGATAAATAGATACAAAAAGCTTGTAATAAATCCATGCACATATATCTGTCTACAACTGGTTGTGTTTCCTGTATGATCTGAACCGGCTCAAGTATCTCAGCCTTTCAGCCGTGATAAAACAACAAATGCTCAAGCTCTGAACCAAGGAGTCCCGCAGTGTCCGGCTTGTCATGAGCCACTTGCCCTCAAACCTCACAGTATGGGCCGTTCTCCCTTTTAGTCTGCTTTTCTTCTCTCTCTTCACATGATCAGCCGTCGAAGCTTCTCCATTTGAGTGCTGGCTATTATTAACCCAGAGGCTTTCAACTGCAGCATTAACTGTTTAACTTGCTTTTCTGGCCCAATAGAAGAGTTTGCTCTGCTGCGGAAAACTAACTCCAGGCAGGAAACCTGACAGAATCACGTTCCTCTCTCTCTCCTTGTTTAAGTGAAAACTCCAACGCTTAGTGCAGGGGATGATTATTAAGCAAACTAAAGCTATTATTGAGACCAAACAACAAGGAGGTTCAAGGCTTGCAGGATGCAGAAGAAAGAAGATGGGAATTGTATAAACCCTCGGCAAAGACCACCCCAGAGCACTGCCAAGCTCAGGGGGCTGGATTTTCTCTGACAGTTCTATTTGCCCTGGCTGGACAGAGTAACCCTGAGCCTGGGGTTACTATCACTTGTTACCAGATGCATGTCACAAATCTGAAATATTATCGGTCTCCACGTAGCCATACACATGGTGTCTCTTTGTAGAAGAGACGTTGGCAGCTGGATTTACAACACCCCCTGCCAGATTGCAGAGCACTATTGCTTTTCGTTGAGCTAAGCAGTAAAATCGGGTTATTTTGATACTTCTGGCCCATTGCAGTGAGTTCTTAGGGCCTTGTTCCCTATCTGCCTTAAAATTCCTGTTAAATGGGACAATTCTGTCAAACTTTGTCTTAGGACACACAGAAAATGTTAAACCACAAATGAGAGTGACAGGGGACCCGCCTCAATTTGGATTGCCAGACAATCTGGGGAGTTTGGGAGAGGGTTGGGCGGAACATGCAGCGTGACAGGACCCTCAGCAGAGAAAACACCCACTAACAGGATGTAAAGACATAGTGAAACAGCTCCTTACCTGATAGATCATGACTTTGAAGTTTCTGCGTTTCAGGAGCTCGGCTTCATTGGCCTCCAGCTTCTTGATCTGCCCAGCTTGCTTCTCCAGGTTCTGCCGCACTGTTTTCACGTTGACGCTCACCTTGCGCACCTTCTCCAGCATTTTGTTGACAGTGTTGCTGGTGGTGGTGTGTGCCTTGGTCAGCTTGGTCAGCTCTCCCTGGATGCTGGTCACTGCGCTATCCATCTCTTGCTGTCTCTCCTCCAGCTGTGTTTGGGTCAGCTGGATCTGATCCACTGCTCCGATGATCTTGTCCAGAAGGGTCAGCACCATCACACCGTTGATCTGGTCGGATTTGATGGGCTCCTCGGGCGCTTGCTCCTCCGAGGTCTCAGAAACAGTGGGTGGCTCGATGATTTGCAAGGTGGTGTCCTCCATGGTGGCTCGGGAGTCCTGGCTCACGGAGCCCGGAGAAGCTGTCACTGCCGGGAGAGAGCAGGGAAAACTGAGCCCGAGCCTCAGCTAAACTCCGCACTGGGAGACACGCCAGGAATGGGGAGCGCAGTGAGTGAGTGTCTGTGCTGAAATTCAAATGGCACAGCTCCGCACAGCCGTCCAGTGGAACTGCCCTGCAAAATTTTCCAGGCTTGCAGGTCATTGGCTGACTCCACCTCAGCTATAGAAAAGGAGCCGCTGCCAAATGCCTGCTGACCCACCCTTTTGAAATGATTAAAATAGTTGGAGGGAAGGCGATGGCTCTGCATGCAAACACAAGCACGGCTCGGCCAGGAATGCAAAGCTCTGGAACTGCAGCTGCCCCTTCTTTACCCTCAGTCTAAAGGCACTGAAGTAGCAGGAGGAAAAAACAAAATCCTTTAGTTAGTAAACGGCTCGGGAAGCTGCTGGGAAGAGAGTGGGAAGCAAGCAGCCCCATCTGGGCACAGCTGTGTGCACTGAAGGCTGGTTTAAACAACAGCACATGCTGAAGTTCAGCTGGAAGTTCAGACCTTTTGCCAATACTTAGGTCTGGGGTTTTTTTTTCCAGGACTACCAGAACCTGATTTTCAGTATTTTAAAGAAATGCTACAATTTGAATTCAGCAGTTACAGCATGAAAATGTCTGTATCTTAGCAATGCCCCCTGCCATGTATGTGAATGTACAAGAGGCACACACAGTACACGCAGGGTGCAATACTTCTCCACACAAATTTAACACAGAGATGGACAATTCGCTCCTGAGGTGAGGCAGCTGGGCACCCCCCCTAAAAGAGCTCACCTAGCTCTGCAATCCTTGAGCCTTCTACAGATCCAGTCACCAGACTTTAAATGTGGGACACGCTGCAGCGTACACTGCTTGTAAACAAAGCCCAAATTCAGTGGGTTACTTGTGCATTTAGTGGTAAAAGCCCCCAAATGACTCAAAACATGGGAGGCGCCACCACAGACTTTTCAACAACCCAGCTGGAACATGCCAGGAATGTGGAGAAGGAAAATTCAGATCTTGGGAGTGACCGTGGGCCAGACCCTTCACTGTTTGTGGGGTTGGCTCAGCCAGAGGGAGCCAAGTGCCCATGGACAGAGCTGCCACTTGGGAAGGTGGCAGCTTCCCTCATTCTAGAGCTTTGACAAGAGTTATTTAACCTCAGCACCTCTTGCCAGACCGAGTCTGCTCTCAGCCTTTGCCACTGGCTGGCAAATACCAGGGAGAGCCCCGGGCTCCTCCCAGCCCAGCTGGCTCAGGGCAGACTGGGGGAGATGATCCATCCCAGCTACACCCTGGGGAACCCAGACATCCCACAGATTCAGAGGGATTGTTCATTCACAATGCTCACAGCAGTCAGCACTTTCCCTGCCCCGTGACTGCTCACTGTCCCCACTGACCTGGGCCTGGTGGCTCTGGGATCACAGAATTGTACCCTGTGTCCCCCACAATAGCCATTATCTCACGTAGTGAAAACAGGCTGCTTTCTGTACACTGTTCTTTCCTGGAGGGACCTTTTATCAGAGCATTTATTTCCAGTGTTTGCTGCTGCTGTTCCATAAAAGACATAAAAGAGTTCCATAAAAAAAAACCCCTCACTGTAGGCAGCCAGTCCAAAGCCCCAGAGCTGTTTGTCCCTGGGGTCACCTGCTCCGGGTGGGCTTCCACAGATAAATGTGTAGGGATTCAGGTATAGGACAGGATACATGCAGAGCAGAGCTCCTTGTATTTCTCTTCAGAAATTCTGAATTCAGCCTTTCAAGTGTTATGTGGAGACTCATCTGTATTTTAATACATAATACAAATTCCACCGAATTAATAGATTAATTAATTAATTAATTAACTGAGCATTTGATCAAACCCTGAAGCTTTCAGAGATAAGTTGTGGAGCAAAGCTGATAAAGTCTTTGACATCCATTCTGCGTGTGACTCCAATGCATCTCTGTGCTTTTAGATGTTCATTTGGGAAGAATAAAAAAAAAAAAAATCTGCCTGAGCAGGTCAGTCTGGATAGAACCAGATAAACCAACAGGACAGCGATGCAAATCTGCTCCTGGGACTCACTGAGCTGGAGTGCCCCACTCGGTGCCTCTGTGCCCACACCAATTGTCCTGGAATGTCCATTAAAATTCCTGGAATCGTTTTCTATGTCTGGATTAACTTCAGTTCAGTGCCTTTTCTGCTGCGGGGACACACCAGGAGCACCAGGAATGGCTGGGAATTTGCAGCCTCCCCTCTGGAGCCTCAGTCTGGAGCCGGTCTCTGCCAGTGGGAACAGCGGCTGTCTCTGGGCTGCTCCTGGCTCACACTGTGCATGTCCCTGCCCCGGGCCGTACACGGGGCCGCACCGACACCGGGCCGGGCTGCCGGGGACAGGCCTCGCCCTCGAGCCCGCGACACGCTCGCAGTGACGTCACGTCTCCGTCACCACACAGCTCGTGACGTCACCGACCGCCGTGCGCGCGGGGTTGGCATCACTTCCGGGGCGGGGCCACGCGCGGTCGCCAGGAGACGTGCGCGTGACACCGCCCCGCGCGGACGGTGACGCCGCGGACGGGAGCCGGCTCGGGTCAGGCGGCGGCAGCGGCGGCGGCAGGTAATGGAGGGGAGGGGAGCGGAAGGGAACGGAAGGGAACGGGGCTGGATGTGATGGGGACGGCACGGGATGGGGTGGGGACGCCGCGCCGAGCCGGGCTGCGGTGGCGTCCGAGTGCAGCCGAGCTGTGACGGGGCGGCGGAGGCGGGAAGGCCTCGGTCCCTGCCCCCCTCCCGGTTCTCACGGCCCTTCTCCGCAGAGGCCGCGGCGGGAGCGGCGCCGCCATGGGGGAGCTGTTCCGCAGCGAGGAGATGACCCTGGCCCAGCTCTTCCTGCAGTCCGAGGCCGCGTACTGCTGTGTCAGCGAGCTGGGCGAGCTGGGCAAGGTCCAGTTCCGCGACGTGAGTGTCCCCTCAGCACCCCGCGGCACCGGGAGCCCCGCGGCACCGGGAGCCCCGCCCGGCCCCGGGCCCGTGCCCGCCGCGGTGGGGCCCAGCCGCAGCGGGGCTTTGCTGAGTCCCGTGTCTCTCCCTGCAGCTGAACCCCGACGTGAACGTGTTCCACCGCAAATTCGTCAATGAAGTCCGGCGGTGCGAGGAGATGGACCGAAAGCTCCGTACGTTCCCGCTGGGGTTGATGTTGCTCTGTCTCTGCAGCTTTTGCTTAAAAAAAAAAACCCAGTCAAGGCACGCTGAAGCTGCGGGACAGCATTTGGAACAGAGCAGAGGGGTGAGGGCACAGGCAGGGCTCGCTGCCTCCAGGGATTCACCTCCTCCTATCCCCCTAGAAAAATAACTCTGGCCAAGTCAGGCAATCTTGGAATAGGAGGTGAAGGAATCATCAGCTGCTGGGGCCAGGTGCAGGTTAGATTAACTGTTTGACACTGAAATGTCTGTAATTAACACTTGTAATGCTGTCTTGGCAGGCTTTGTGGAGAAGGAGATTAAAAAGGCAAATATTCCTATCATGGACACTGGTGAAAACCCAGAGGTGCCTTTTCCACGTGACATGATTGACCTGGAGGTAATGATGTGTTAAGACTTAAACTAGTATTTGACTTTGGATGGAAACCGGGAAAATTGTCTCTGTTGGTTGATTCTTGCAGAATTTAGTGGCGGGGGGCATTAGCTCAGTCTCCAGCTGTCCCTGGAAGCAGCTCTGCCAGTTCGTATTGGGCTGGCAGTGTTTGTCCAAATACTGAAGTGAGAGTACTCAGTAGGAATTTCACCACTGAAATGAGCCCAAAACTGCTGGAACCTCATGATTTATGGTGGTGGATCATAAAGTTTATCACAATTTTATTGATTTGAAGAAACTCTATCAATCCAGTCCATAAAAGTCTGGCTGAGTGTGCAAAGTCTGCAGTTGTGGCAGATCTGGATCTGTGCTCCTGCAGGCTGGAGATGCACCTGTAAATCCATGCAAATTGGGTGGGGATGTGAAGCATCTCACTTGCCTCTGTGTGTTGACAGACTGATCAGCACTTAATTATGGAATTGCTTTAAGTCCTTTATCTTTCTCCTTTTCACATCTTCCAGGCAAACTTTGAGAAAATTGAAAATGAGCTTAAAGAAATCAACACCAACCAGGAGGCTCTGAAGAGAAACTTCTTGGAGCTGACAGAATTAAAATTTATACTGCGTAAAACTCAGCAGTTTTTTGATGAGGTCAGAATACCGGTGGGGTTTAACACTTGTGGAGCTGGTTCTTCTCGTAGAAATTACCATTTTTATTCTCAAATATATTTTAGTTGCTGTTTTGGACAGCAGGGTCATTTTATGCTTTGTTTGAGAAAGCTGCACGAGTTGTTTTCCATTTTTCATGCAGTACACGTAGCTACCCATGATTTACCTCCTAGGATGTTGATTTGGGCTTGTTCTAGTTAAGCAATGGTTTGTCTAAAAATTGTATAAAGTAATTTATATGTGAGTAGTTTTGAAAGCACATCAACAGCCCCAAAATTTGGTGCTACAGTGAGCACTGTCCCCAGTGGGCAAGAGTCTCTTTGGTATACATGGAGAGGACTTATGATCAAGCTGAATTTCTTAAATTCAGCCTTAAAAGTATTACATGGAGACTCATCAGGGACACAATACAAAGTCCACTGAAGTAATAGATTAGTTAATTAATTAATTGAGCCTTTGATCAAACACTGAAGCTTTCAGAGGTCAGTTGTGGAGCAAAGCTGACATTTAAAGTCTTCGACATTTTGTCAAATACCATCTGGGCCAGGAACTGGCAACTTTCACTGGACCTGAGAGCAGCTTCTCCAATGCTGTTCATGGCACTGACATAAATCCTGCTTGGGAGAAGACATAACCCTGCCTTGTAAAGCTGAAGTATCTCAAGAGTCTTGGCAGTTCTCTCAAAGAGCTCCTGTATGTTTTTCAGGACATGTTTTTGCTGAGTAGATGTCCTGTTTCCTCTAATCTCAGGATTTGATCAAAGAATTCTTAACGGAAATGACTCCTGGTATTAACAAGGGCTATTGTCAAGTGGAGCAGGACTCCTGCACACTGCAGGCCATTTATCTAATGGTTTGGTTTTTGTTATTTTGGCACAAGGTGTTGCCTGTTCAGGCACCAAGGTTGGTCCTGTGCCAGTCATAGTCACTGCTGACACAGGTACTGCTGCTGGTGTGAGGGCTGCTGGGTTGTGGGGTTGATTTCAGTACAAAAAAGCCCTTGTCTTCGAGTGTTGAATGTTCACTTACAAGTGTCCCTTGGACAAACAGGATTAACCTGATAATCCATTACTTTGCTGTGTAAAAGTAGCACTGCCTCTTCTGAGTATCATGTAAAACCAAGTGCTGAGCACTTCTGTATCAAGAATGAATCCCAGACTGGTTTGGGTTGGGAAGGACCTTAAAGTTCATCCCCATCCATCCCCCTGCCATGGGGGACACCTTCTCCTAGATCAGGTTGCTCCAAGCCCCATCCAACCTGGCCTTGTTAATTAGTGTTCTCTCTGCCCACTGCTCTTCTTCAACTGCAGTGGGATCAAACTAAATTTAAAGATGAAAATCAATTTTCTAACCAGTCCATGGCGGGTCACCCACAACCCTCTACAAACCAGCCACATAAAGCTTAGATATGTCCTGCTTCTCTTTCATAACTGTTTTCTGTAGTAAGAAAACAAAATACACCAAATAACGTGTGCTGCTCTATGTGAAAGCAAACAAAACAGCTTACAGGTGATGTTCAGCAAAATGTAAGTGTGGACAGTTTAAACCTGTCAGCTCTGCAAACACCTGGGGAGAGCCCTGAGCAGCCCAGAGCTGGAGTGGCCAATGCTCCCTTCCTCCATGCTGCCATTGCACAGCACTTTCAACACTTGAAGACTACAATAACTTGTAATTAAGATTGTGTTATTCATAGTAATGAGTTGCACAAGAAATGGCTGACTCTCCAATTCCTTCGTGCTTGGCCTTTGCTTTACAGAGTTTGAACATGTGGGGAGGGAGGGTGGCAAAATGTCCCCTTGTTCTTCCTGTGACCATTCCAGCCCAAGCAGCCACTTCTTGTTCCAACACACCATGTTGATGATTATGCTCCTTTTCTCAGTCTTCTTGTCCTTGCTTATGAAGAGCAATATGAGCTGGAGAGATTTCTCTGAGAGCTTTGCCTAGAGTGTGAGCGTAAAAAGAAGACTGGAAAAGTAACGGTTAATGGCATGCAGTCCCTTCTTCCTCCCTCTGACTCTTCTGCCATCTGCTTTTCTCTGTTTGCTTTGCTTCTGTCACTTCTGTCTGGCTCTGGGTTAATAGATGGTGACATGAATCGTTTTTAGTTCTTGTGAACATTGATTTTTGTCCTGTTTGTGATCTGGAAGGGGCTTGAATTGTATGGGCTTGCACTGGGCATCCAGAACCATCACAGGGCAGGACTGGAATCATGAGTGGAGAAAATGAATCTTTTTTGAGATTAAAGGTGGTGATCTGGATGCTGATCATGGGATCAGTAAGCAATTTAAAAATGCTTAATAATGAAAGTTCCTGTATTATACTGCTTGATTACTGTCATGGAAGTGCTTGGGGGATCCCAATCCTGAACGACTTCATCTAATGAAAAATGCTCCGCAATAGCTCTGACATTTCACTCACTGCTGGCAAAAACTCATATTCATAGTAGGTTTCCCAGAATCCTGTTTTTCTGCACTGGAACTGGATAGCTCTTCCATTTCCACATAGTCTCAATTTTTTATTTCTATTAAATCCCCCATCAGTGCTTTAGTTATCCTTCCTGCTGCAGAGCTGCTGCTGTGCTGTTTCCTTTCTAGAAAGGGTGTGCTCATCAAACCAGAGTTGTTGAGAAATTAATTTAAGGAACATGGAATTTGTAATGGAAATAATCCTTTCAAAATAACGTTTTCTTTTAGTTAAACTGGTCTAATCCACGTTTATTCTAAACTGTTTTGTTTTGTAATTCCACCTTCTCTAAGCAGACCTTGTCCTGAATAAAGGACACATAGCCCAAATGGGCCAAGCTAATATTAAACAAATACAAAAAATCCTCTCTCAGGTGAGGCAAATCCAAAGATGTCACATGTGCTGTCCTTCCTTTTTCATCTGCTAAAATGTGCTGCACATCACTAAAAATGACCACAAACAGTGTCTCGATTACTGGAAATACAATACAAGCCTCTAACAATTGTAACTCACTGTTCCTCGACATATCTCGATTGAAATCGAGATGTCAAACACTTGGTGGGATGTTTGGTCTGTGTGTTTCCTTTTCAGGTACCAAACTTTCTTATTTTAGTTGTGTTCTCTATGAACTGAATTTTCATTCAGTTTTTGATGTTGCAACAATTCTCCTTAAAGTTGAAAGGATCAGGAATTCCCTGTGTTGCCTTTCCAAGCAGAATGAAGGGCTCCCTCCCTCATGTAACATCCTAAGCTGCAGCAAGTGTGTGTTGAGCTGCATTTGGTGTCAGCCTTGCAAAAACTCTCTTGTGTATGACAAACACTTTGATTTGACAAGCAGGTGAAGTGTTAGGGAGTTTTTCACTCTAACACAACTATTCCCCAAATACAGAGACTGGGGCTAAGTTACTGCACTTGCCACAGATTTTGCAAGGCTGTGCTCTGTGTGTGTGCGTGGATATGATGTGTCCTTGGGTCAAACTCTGCCTTCCAGTGTGATTCAGCAAGTCCCCTTGATGGCTTTGTGGGAAAGACCTCCTGCATACCACAGAGGGTAGACTTTGGCCCTCTGGTTGTGCTCAGGAACTGTAATCTCTGGCATTTCATTATATGAGCTGCAGAGGTAGAACTAAGTGTGAGGCGGGATTGAACAAGTGTGAAGATGGTGCACAAGAGGATATAATTTGAGCATCCTTGACCTGAATTTCTGACACTTACAAGCCATATTCCTAAGAATTTTAGCCTGCAAATGAGTTGCAAAGAAGGATAGTGTAAAATTGTCCTGTTTTAGTGCCTGGCTGGCAGAGATGAGCCACGTTGCCAGCCTGCTCTAAGCAGTGTTTGTGTCTGATGGTGAACCATACGGTGAATAAGGATAAATTAATTTGATATCTGGAGAAATACATGAGTCAAGTGCGTTTCTCTGGTTTGTGCCATTAAAAATAGTTCTTGGGAACATCACTTGTGTTTAAAACTTGAAATTTATTTTTTTTTTTACTTCTGCCTTTCTTCAGACTTATATATCTCCCAGCCCTTTTGTTGCAACAATCTTGTGTGGAAGCCCTGCTGAGCCATTCCATTTTTCCTCTTGTTTTTCTCCTTCCATGTGCTATTCTTGCTGTCTTTTCTGTCATCTTGTTCCTCTTTTTGCTGTTTTATGTTTGCTCTTCCTTTTCTTTCCTTTCCTTTCTTTTTTTGTCTCCCACAACTATCTCCTGGCTCCTCATTCCCTGCATGCCACTAACTGGTTTCATTAGATATTAATTGATTTGTGAATTCAGGCTGAATTGCATCATCAGCAGATGGCGGATCCAGACCTGTTGGAGGAATCCTCTTCACTGCTGGAGCCAAGCGAGATGGGAAGAGGTGCCCCGCTCCGACTCGGGTAATTGCAGTTCAGGATTGCTGGATTAGGGATTATCAGCCTGTGGAAGCAGCAATGATTTGAGCATAGTTATGAAACTTTCCATACCAAGCAGATGAAAGCTGATCTGAAACCAGAGAGCTGTTGCTCTCTGCTCTTTTCCTGCCCATACTAACTTCCTGGTTCATGGTTGTGATTCACAAGTTTCTCTCTGCACCAAACAATTAACCCAGTTTGTTCCATGTAAGCATGTCTGGTTGTTTCTTCAGACATTCTGAGATCTCAGAGCTTTGTTGAAAATTGTTACTCCTGTGGGTACATAATGGTCTGAAATAACTGTACAGTTCTACATCCTCTTTATCAGCTGCTTCCAGGCTTCCTTGTGCATTTGTAATTCTTTATCTGGACGTGGAGGTTTGGTCCAATGAGGTCTGAGTATGAGCCCAGGACATAGTCACTGGCTGTAACTCTTGCAGCCAATGTACCAGGACTGCAGGGGAATAAAGATTAGAAACTCTATATCTAAATGCATTTGTTTCTCCTATATAAGCAGTGGTCTATATATTTTTAAAGATTATTTCATTCTGTTAAGAAACAGAGCCTGTGCTATAGTGCAGTTGTCTTGTTGTGTGTTACCTCCACGCATTTCAAGGACCTTCCATTTCTCTTGAAGAACTAACATTAAAACAAGATTTTTCTAGCTTTGGGTGCATCACCAGCCCCCAGTGTGCTGGGGTGGCTCAGCTGCAGCCCCTGAGGCCGTGCTGTCCCTTTGCAGGTTCGTGGCTGGCGTGATCAACCGCGAGCGCATCCCCACGTTCGAGCGGATGCTGTGGCGCGTGTGCCGCGGGAACGTGTTCCTGCGCCAGGCCGAGATCGAGAACCCGCTGGAGGACCCCGTCACGGTAAAGGAGCTCTTGGGTACAGCAGCAGGGCCCAAGAGCTGTGCATCATGTAGAAAGTTGTGTCCCTCTGTCAGATCCATGCGGTGAGGTCTTGTCCCAGCACCTGCTGCAGCCTCTGAGCTTCATCAACAAATGTTTTCCTGTTTAATTGAAACAAAAGTAGGAGGCTGGATGGGGAGCGCTGTTGGAAGGGGAAAACAGCTCAAAACGTGGACTGCAGCAGGGCCTAGGGATTTCTCTGGCCCAAACTGCAAGTGCAGTTCTGAAGGAGTAGTGATCCTCTGTGGAAGATGCTCTTTGGGACATGGGCAGTGTGTAATATCTGAAGCTCATTTCTCTGAACTTGAACCTTACAGTTTTTTCTTAATTCACTCATCAATAATTTAAACATCCACCTTACAATTGTTTGCATTAGTACAGAAATAAATAGTAAATGTTGTGATTGGGCCTGGTTTTACATCCAGTGTCTCCTGTGCTCAAACCAGTGGGCATTGCCCAAACTTGGGGCACCCTTGCTCTTACCTAGTGAAGGGGTGTCCTGGAACCCAGACTTGGGAGATGAAGCTCAGTAACAGCCTCTCTTTCTCATGTGAGGCTGATGTGTTCCCTTGTCCCACCAACCACTGGTAGCTGACCTGGGGAATCATCTGTCTGCTAGGAGAGACTTTGTTCTTATTGTGCAGAACTTCCTTAAATTGAGGTTACACCTAATGTAATTATTCTTGAAACATTATGTTAAAATTTCCTAAGTAAGGTAGAACAATAACTTGTCAACAAATGCAGGAAAGGGGCCCTGGCTGCCCCCACGGACACAGCTGTGCAAGGAATGTGGCTCTGGCCTCCCTGGGAACCACACTGGTTAAATTCCACTTTTTTATATCTTCATTCCCTCTTTTGGCTTGATTCTGTAGGTGAGCTGACTGCACTAAGTGCTGATAAATACTTAATTGCATCTTCATTAATTTTGGAGCTCTTACCAGGTTTTCCCATTTACTGTATTGCATAGAATCAATAACCTGGGACATTTTGCTTCACTAGACACAAATACAGTGCAGGTATTCTGTACTGAGGCTGAGAAAATTGCTCTTCTTGTGACTGTTCAGTGTTAATCAGGGACATTCTTGACTTGCTGTGCATATCTGAGCTCTGATGGACAGACTCAGCAAGAGGAAAAAAATATCTGGTAAATATCTCATGCTAATTTCTACAATTCTTTCCTTTGTTCTAGGGGGATTATGTGCACAAGTCTGTATTTATCATCTTCTTCCAAGGTGACCAGCTGAAGAACAGAGTCAAGAAGATCTGTGAAGGGTATGAAAGTCTAACAGCTGGGCAGCTCTCAATTATTTGAAACACTGGCATGACTTAATATCACTATTTCTCAACTCCCTGTTTCGCAGTGGTTGCAGGAGCAATATATTTAGACAGCAAATTAAATGTGCCATAAGTAACTGAAACACATTTTACAGTCAGATTTGCCACTCCTCAGCCTGTAATGCTCAAAAGTACAAAACTGTTGTGCTAGGGAATGCAAAATACCAAGGGAATGTTGATTTTTGGGGCAGCCTGATGGGACATCAGTGGGATATTCTCACAGGGGAGACAGCAGTGACTGCTTCTATCAGCAGTTGCACTGGTGTGACAGCATCCCCCCTCAGCTGGATGGCTGACCAGCCTCGTGACAGTGCCTGGAGACTCTGGCAGCACAGGAAGAAGAGGATTCTCTCCCACTTCTGTTTTCTTAAGCACTCAGCTTCTGCTTTGGCCTAAAGCAAACTTCTGCATCCCGTTGATGTAGAGGCTGGAGCTCTGCCTGGCAGTCTCTGCTGTTCAGAAACTTCTCTTAAGGTGCCTCTGGTTCACCCCTGACTGACTGAT
Organism: Pseudopodoces humilis; assembly: GCF_049639895.1. Taxonomy (NCBI): domain Eukaryota; kingdom Metazoa; phylum Chordata; class Aves; order Passeriformes; family Paridae; genus Pseudopodoces; species Pseudopodoces humilis. Next base: position 2,943,586 of record NC_142228.1, read on the forward strand.
CTTCTTTCCATCTCTGTCACTGAGGTGCTTCCCTGTCTTCCAGGTTCCGAGCCTCCCTCTACCCATGCCCAGAAACACCTCAGGAGCGGAAGGAAATGGCTTCTGGTGTCAATACCAGAATTGATGATCTTCAGATGGTAAAATAACTGGGGTCAATGACAGTTCTTTAGTTTTTTTCTTTAATAATATGGTTGAAAACTCTATTTGGAAACTTTGGATCCTGTTAAAACAGGAGGATGTTTGCCCCTATTAGATGACCGTGTTTTCACCTTCTGGTAGCTTGAGACCAGCAGTGCAAGAGAGGTGTTTGGAGACTGCTCAGTTGTTTCTGTGTCAGGATTTGGGATGGGTGGTTTGAGCTTTCTGGAGGGCTTAGCAATTCATTATATACAAATAAGTACAGAGAACTCCATATCAGGGAGCAAGGAGGAACTCGTGTGTAGGGAGATCCCGCAGGTTCTGACTCTGAGAGCATGTTGTGTAACTGCCTGTTCATCTGCAAGTACTTTGAAAACATTTAAACTTTTTTCCAAGGTGAGATAACAATGCTAACATTAACTTAGCTCTTTTTTTCTGCCTGTCTTTATATTTTCACGTTGTGCTGTCCTGAAGAGCTTCTGCTTTACAACTAATCTCTTGTGCAGCAGCCTGAGGGTTGGTAAAAAGTAATTAGCACCCAGATCTCGTGGGTGCCACCTCTGAAATACCTGGTGCTTGCTTCAAGGAAGAAAGGCAGTATGTGATAATATAGAAAGATTTCAGGGATTTGAGACAAAAATTGAGAAAAGGTTCAGAACTAAAAGGAAAAATGGTTAAATTTGACCTACTTGTTTGATACAGAAACTGTCTCAAGCTGGGAGTTGTGCAGTGCAGCTCAAAAGATTTTAAAGTAGACAGGAACCCAGAAGCAGTATAACTGCTGTAAGCTGCATGTGCCTCGTGTCCTCACTTTCCCTGCAATCTAAGACTTTCCATTCTGGAAATCTGACTTGGCCTGAGTTTGATATGTTCCAGTTGGAAAACACCCTCAGCAGGAAACACTTTCTCCTTTTCCCTTCAGTAAACAAGTCTTTCAGGGTAATTTATGTGTTTTCTCAAGGCAGCAAACCCTTCACTTGCAGAACTCTTCTCTGCTCTTTTAACCTGGGTGGAGGTAAAACTGTTCTCTGTGATCTTGGCACAGTTTGTTGTTTGAAACAACCACTGACCTTCTAGCTGGAGGAGGAAAATAATCAGAAAACATCCCTGGAAAAAGCCCTTAAGCCTTTCAGCAGAACTAATTATTATGGAGGTACATCATAGACTGCAGGCATGGGGGAGCAGGCTGGTCATTCATCCTCTGTAGGAAAGGCTTGTCTTGTTGGTGCACTTGGAGCTTTGGTCCTTGATTTGGCCTCATCTTTCTCCTGCTTCTCTGAAAGGTGCTGAACCAAACCGAGGATCATCGCCAGAGGGTTTTGCAGGCGGCCGCTAAAAACATCCGTGTCTGGTTCATCAAAGTGCGGAAGATGAAGGCCATTTACCACACCCTGAACCTGTGCAACATCGATGTGACACAGAAGTGCTTGATTGCTGAAGTGTGGTGTCCTGTTGCTGACCTCGATTCCATCCAGTTTGCTCTCAGGAGAGGCACTGTGAGTAGATGCTGTGCCAGTCAGCTGTGGCAGCACCACGTGGATTCATCGCCTTTTCTGTATTGTGATCCTCTGAACACCATCCCCTTGAGCTGGGAATCAGCCCTCACAGAGGACAGCTTATGTAGCATGCAGGAATGATGACTCAGAGATAAAAGTAGTAATAAGTAGGTTGTGCGAAGCTTAGAGTTCAGGTGAATGCTGGAATGGTGAGGATTTTCCCATGTGTAAGACCTTTGCTATGTTTAGTTACCCTGGCTGGACTCTGCATTCCTGGTGTCTGGGTAGAGGAGCTCTCCAGGATGTTGGCAAACTCACCCTCTGCTCAGATAGTCAAGAGAGTTGGGTTTCTTGAAGTCCTTCCACTTGCTTGTTGTTTTCTTGTCTGTCCTGCGCAGACAACATTCACCTTTACTCCTGCTACACAAAGTGCAGAGCAGTGGAATCCTGGCAGCCTTCCTCAGCTGCTCCAGCATCTCATTGTGCAAGCACACTGCAAACACTCAAGCTTGCAGTTTTTCAAATGCCAGTGGGACAGCTGTGTTGGACTTCATCCTCCAGTGCTCCTAGGGTGGGTTTGCTGATCTTCCCTTTGTTTTTCTCAAACAGGAGCACAGCGGATCCACAGTCCCATCTATTTTAAACAGGATGCAAACCAATCAGACCCCACCCACATACAACAAAACTAACAAGTTTACTTCTGGCTTTCAAAACATTGTTGATGCTTATGGCATTGGGACATACCGGGAAATAAATCCAGGTAAATTCAGACTTGGAAAAGTCCAAGACTTCTGTCTCAAGTTTTTTAGTCTTGATGTTTATCTGTATTGCCTGTCCTGTGTGGAAATCTCTAATAGAGAGTTCTACTGGAGACTCATCAGCTTTCAGTAACAGAGGGGAAGCTGGGGAATTACATTTGCTGAATTACCTGTACTGTACTATGGTGAATCTGGGCTGACTAACACACAGTGCCCTGGGAATGCTGTCTTTTCCCTTACAGCACCCTATACCATCATCACATTCCCATTCCTGTTTGCTGTGATGTTTGGGGATTTTGGCCATGGAATCCTGATGACTCTGATTGCTGTCTGGATGGTGGTGAGGGAAAGCAGGATTCTGTCCCAGAAGAGTGACAATGAGGTAAAATGGCAGATCGTGCTGAGCTTTGCATTTCAAACAAAGAGTTGCAGCTTGGTTAAATCCCATCCTTTTCCCCTTGCGTTGACAATGCCCATTACTCCTCCTTTGGAATTTTTGAAGCACATGGACAGGCTGGGAAGCCCGAAGAACACACACACACACACTGAGTAGTGTAATTTCATAATAGTATTGAGTTCCCTTAGTTTTCCTTTTGTGTATTTAGAGGAAATTATTAATTTCAGTTGTCTGAAGGAAATTATCAAGAGTAGTAGGCAAATTGACATAAACAAATCACCCCAAATTTAACTGGATAATAGTGGGGTTTAACCACTGCAAAACTCCCAGTTCCTGTATGTATATATCCCATCCCCAGCATTTTTCCTGTTTGCTGCTCAAGGTTAGTTTTGCGGGCTCAGGGCTGACAGGAGCTGAACCAGAGTTAAGACACGCTGACAGAACTGGAGGAGGCTGACATGGTCTGTGCTCCTGGTTCCAAACTCATGCTGCCAGCTGGGAGTTGCATCAGGCTGTGCAGTGCAATTTGTCCTCTCCAGCTACTCCTGGGTCCCCTGTGGAGATCCATGCTGCCCCTTCATCCTCGTTATCTGCTGTGCTCCCTCTTGCACCCTTAATCCCTGCCAAGGGGAAATAGAGATTTTTGGACTCTCAGTTCATGTGGCCAATGTTTGTCTTACAGCAGACTGACTTCCCTGGTTTGGCTTTGGGAGGGACCTGCCCTGTTCTCATGGACTTTCTTTGTTCCTTTTGGGTTTTTACACCAGATGTTCAACATGGTGTTCAGTGGTCGATACATCATCCTGCTGATGGGGCTCTTCTCCACCTACACGGGCCTCATCTACAACGATTGCTTCTCCAAGTCCCTCAACATGTTTGGTTCCTCCTGGAGTGTCAGGCCAATGTTCAATAAAGCCAACTGGTCGTGAGTAAACCCTTGGTAACTTTGTACAGACAGTGAGAAGCAGGTGACTCGTCCTTGCAGCTCAGGAAAACAAAAATCTCTGACCTCTGTCTCGGGTAGATGTGGAAGAGAGGTGTAAATGGGATGATACATGCCAAGATTCAAAGTTTTTTATTTTATTTTTTGCCAGAAAACTTACTAAGATGTAGTTTCTCACGTATTTCCCCATAGACATTTCAAGAATCCTGTCCCCTGCACCTGTCTTCCTTTTGACACTGAGTAAAAAGTCAAGAAACAGGGTTTCATTAATTTGGGAAAATCTCTAGAACCATCCAGGTTCTACAACCTTGAAGTTCTCTCAATTTAATAAAACTCAGATAAGCGATTCCTTCCTCTCACAAGGGAAGAGTGTTGTCAGTTTTTACAGAAAGAGGGTGGCATTAATGTTAATGTTTGTATAATCTTATTCCCAAACAGAGATGCTTTGCTGGAGACCACCCCCCTGCTGCAGCTGGATCCTGCTATCCCAGGGGTGTTTGGTGGGCCCTACCCGTTTGGCATTGACCCAGTAAGAGCTCATCCTTCCTCTGCAGTCTTTTGGGCAAAATCCTCTGTGTCAGCAGAAAGAAAAGTACCTGTCTGTCTGTTCACTGTTCTGTGAAAGATTGCCCAGCCCAGACATTCCCTGAGCAAGTCAGGAATACTCCTGAGCAATAGAATTCCTACTGAGATGTCAGATTTGGGATAGAGACCCTTGTTCTGAGGTCCATTAAAGGCTTCTTTCTCACCCTTTCTAACCTGCAGTGCTTTAATCAAATCTGATTAGCCACATCCTGAAGTTACTTTTTACCTTGGGGAAAGCTGTTAATCTCTTTTTTCAGTGAGAAAAACTTTTCCTTTACCTTTGGAAATACACATTTCCCAGTAATCCTGTCACTTTGTACCTGCCTGCATCAACACCTCTGCTCTTAACTCTGCTTATAATATTTGACAAACCTTGTGTGGGTCCCACATAAAGAGGAAGTGCAGGAAATCAGAACTGTGTGTAATTGTTCCTTTAAATGGATAATCATATTTTTTCTGTTAAGGGTGCAGCCTCTTTTCTCCTGCACCTTTGAGGCACCATGAAAACAGGTTTGATTCCTGCTCAATGGTGGGCTCAGTTACTGCCAGACTGTTCCCAGCTGAAATGTCTGCTCATTTCCCCAGAAGATATCCATAGGACAAACACATCTTTAAAACCTGCTTTTTCAGCCTCACACTTCCTGACTGGTTCCTACTGTTTAGCTTAAAGGGAGTGTTTTCCTTCTCCTGTTTTCCTTTCCCTGGTATCTGACTAGGTGTTGTTTTTCACAGATCTGGAACATTGCCAGCAATAAGCTGGCTTTCCTCAATTCCTTCAAGATGAAGATGTCTGTGATTCTTGGCATTTTCCAGATGCTCTTTGGTGTTGCATTGAGTCTCCTCAACCACATGTAAGGGCTTTGCTCTGTTTTTCTCACGGTGTGGGGAATGGAATGTCTTTGGGTGTTCTGTGGTCTAAGATGCGCATCAGCCCTCACCTCCTGATGGAAGGTGCAGTGCAGTTATCTCTGGCTGTGTGTGGAACTGTGCCTGCCAGGCAGTTCCCGTGCTCCAGGCCCAGCTGTTGTGGAGCTGCTGAGCCCCTGTGCTGTCATTCCAAAGACTGATTAAAAGCTTTTGCCCTAATTCTAACCAAATCTAACACAAACTTTCATGTTGTTTTTTTTTCTTCCCTGTAGCTATTTTAAGAAGCCACTGAACATATACCTTGGATTTATCCCAGAAATGATTTTCATGTCCTCCCTCTTTGGATACCTTGTTATTCTCATCTTTTACAAGTGGACAGCCTACGATGCTCACACATCCAAGGAAGCACCGAGCCTCTTAATACACTTTATCAACATGTTTCTGTTCTCCTATGAGGACACCAGTAATAAGATGCTTTATAGTGGGCAGGTGCGTGCTCTTGTAGAACAGAATCAGAGATGCTTCGCGATACTGGAGTGTTTCATTGAGCTTGTCATAATTGTGAAATCAAGCATGAAACATCTTTCCACTGTGACAGAGCATTTCTGAAGTCTGATACTATGTAATGTTGAAGAATGAAGGAATAATCCCTATAGCAGGAATTTTTATTTGCCTGACCATAAGTCAACTGTGGCTTCAGAACATGTGGATCCTGATTAATAGCAAAAAGCAATTAGGAATATTATCCATGTCTGCAATGTGATACCTCTCAGCTTAGCTCAGACACCAGCACTGTTTCCTCCCAGCAGTATCAGACATCTGCCAAATTCTCATTCCCTGCAGGATCTTTTGGATTTTTCCCCAGTCTAACCCAGTGTCAGCATTAAATGCTGTGCTCAGTCAGAGGTGGCAGCTGCAGGCATTAAGTACTTAATTGCTGTTCCCAGAAGAGAGAGAGGTGGTGGAGCATCCACATACTGGGAATTCAGCCATTCTTGCTGGGTTCTGTGTGTGTTTGAGCAGGGGATGCAGCTGAATTACCTGAGACTTGTTTCTTTTGCAGAAAGGGCTCCAGTGCTTCCTCGTGGTGGTAGCCTTGCTGTGTGTGCCGTGGATGCTGGTAGCCAAACCCCTGGTCCTTCGGCAGCAGTATTTAAGGAGAAAACACTTGGTGGGTGACTCTCTTTTATATTTTACATATGAAAACTGTTTTTGGTTGAAAAGCTGTGTTCTCCATCCTGAGCTTGGATCCATGGGTTCACACCACATTGAAACCTGTTAAGTGTTCTTTCATATTCCTGGGCATACCAGCAGGTGGGTGTTACTGGAGACAGAGTGTTGCCTGCCTGCTTCCCAGATCTGGATCCAGCATCAAATCTGCTTTTAAAAACCCCTTATGTTGGTAATGATCAGAACAGTGTCTCTGGCTTGGGCTTTGGTATCTGGTTTAGGAACAGTCTCACTGGCTGCTGGATGCACTTCTGTGGCTGGGCGAGGCTGGCAGTGGGAAACGGAGGTGGAATTGGCTGGCAAACTTCTCAGCTATCTTTGTTAAAGCAGCTTGGATGGTAAAAAAAAACAGTTAAAAGAAAAAAGAGACTTAGAGACTCATGTGAGAGGTTGTCTGCTGGGGTGCTCTGTAGGTTTCCAGCTGCACTGTACCTGTGTGTGAGATGCAGGAACGTGGCACACGTGCGCTGCGGAGACGTGCGAGTGCTCCCTGCATGTCTGGCAGCGCTGTGAGGATGTGCAGCGAGTCAAAGATCAGTTCAGTCACAGACACTCCCTCTCCCTTCTCTGACCACCTTTCATCCTCCCATGTCCCCTCCATTCGTCTCCCTTTCTCTTTTTGTTTCCTTCCTCCTCCCTCTCTCTTCTTCCATCCACCCCCAGGAAGGGCAGCCCGAGGAGGCCCAGGGCAGCACGAACACGCAGGCGCTCGAGGCAGCAGCGGCTGCAACAGTGAGTGCACTTCAAACTCGCCTGATGCATTACAGATGGGAGTTGGCTTCGTGTCTGGTTATCGAGGGAGCATGGAATGTATCTGAATTTCATAAGGGAATGGCAAGCGCACCTTTAGGGTGAAAAACACTTTCTCTTGGAAAGAGCAAAGTTTAGCCAAATTGATACATTCTGGATGAACACCCAAGCTGGAGGATGGTAGTTGTGTGTGCACAGAGACACTTCCTTGCAGAAGTGCTGCTGAATCCAACCTGCAGAGCAGCACAGGATTTCCTGCTACCACATCCCCCCATGTTAAATTCCCCTTTTTTCTTCTGCTTGTGTATTTGTTTAAGATAGATTAGGATTCTTCTCAGTGCAGCATTTCTGTTTGCATTACGTGTTCCCAAACACACAGTGATGTGATGGCCTCCAGCAACTCCATGTCAGTAATCATTGGATTTGTGACACATCTGTCCTGTACACACTTTGACCTGAAATTATTATTAAGTGGTTGTGCACAAACAAGCTTCTTGATGACAGTTGTTTTGACTTACGTGTTTCTAAGCCTACAGATGGCCCTTTGCTGCCAGAGCTTTCTGCTGAGGATTGTGGCAGCCCCCAGAACTCAGTCCCTTCCCCAGTGCTGCTTATTTCAGCTACATTTTAGTTCTGAATCTGCCTGGCTGACTAAGGAGGTGTGAATCTCACCAATTGTGAGAAGCACATCATGCTCTCCAGAGGGACATGTCAGCTGGTTTTCCCATGACATTTTAGTGTCCTCACAGAAATGCCAGAAATGAAAATGGTTCTTTTGTGCAGGATCCATCCAGCGTATGAAATGCATCTCCATCGGGAAGCTGTGAGGGGAGGTCTTGTGTGAAGTGTGCTTAGAAGGATCAAGTAAACAATTGGAGCTGTTGGAGCTGTGTTTAGGTTGGCTGGTTTGCAGGGAATGGATATGAGTCGAGTGTGAGGGAAAGACTGCTCAATTTCACAGGCTAGAAATAAATAAACAGAATATTGACAGGAGTCATCAGTGACTTGGGGTGTTTCAGAGATAGTGAAAATCCTAATTAAAAGCATTGTCTTAGTTGTTAATGTGGAGGGGATTTAAAATTTTATTTCTGTTTTCAGAGCATAAATGCCTACCTAATTTGTTTTTAGAAACCTGACAAAATCTTTAATTAATATCTGGCGTTTTGGGCATATTTATAATTCAGTCTAAAATAAAAGCAGGCTTCTAAGGATAAACGAGGTAGAACTCAGAGCAGCTGTTCTGCTGGTCTGGGCAAGCACCTCTTTGATCTGCATGGGCATCCCTGGACCTCTGCAGTCTGAGTGTGGCAAGTCAGGTCACATCCTGTGTCACAGGTGACCCAAGACAGTGATGAAGCTGGACACAGGGTTTATTTCTATTTATGGTGTTGCAGTTTGCCTCTCTAGGGGTCAGACTCAGGGGTCAGGTGGGAACTGCTCCCCATTTCAGCATTTCAGATCAGTCTGTGTGTTGTTCTCTTCCCTTTGGAGTCCTGGAGGTGCAGCTGAAGGTCAGATGCTGAATGTCAGAACAAATGTCTCTAAAAAGACCTGCTTGCACAACGTAGAGGTTCCAAGCAGGGGAAGATCTGGTTTTGTGTGTGCTGTTGGTGTGCCTGAGGCTGGTGGGAGCAAGTGTGTGTGTGTGTTTGTGTCAGCGTGTTCAGCTCCATGACCTGCTCCAGTACCCAGCAGTGGTGTGTCAGTGCTTGTCCAGCTGTGCTGAGCAGGACTTGGGGCTGTTGCATGTCAGAGCCAGCAAATGTCCTCTGAGAGGTGTGCCTTTACTGTCCTCATGGTTGCAGTGACACTGTAGAAATGTACCGAGGATTCACTCAGACAGACTTTTTTTTTCTTTTTTTTTTTTCCCCAGCCCCAGCAGGAATCAGCACCTTTCCCATCCAAGCTGGGAAATAGAATTGTACCTGCCTTGATCTGGGCCTTAATATTTAATATTTTGTTTTCCTCTGTGAGCTGCTGCTGCACATGGAGTCATGAGAAACCTGCACTTTTGCACTAAAACCCGAACAACACTTTGCTCTTTCTTTTCTGCATGTGTCAGGGCACGCACAACTTTGGTGGGATCCGGGTGGGCAATGGCCCAACGGAGGAGGATGCTGAGATCATTCAACATGACCAGTTATCTACCCATTCTGAGGAGGGGGAAGAGGTAAGCACCTGAGCATCCTCGCTCTCAGGGCACTGCACTCGGCAGCAGGATGAGCTCACTGGGACTGTAGTTACTCGTTTCCAGGCTGTTTAAGCAGCAACATTCCCAGTGAAGTGTGTTCCTAGCAGTTTTCTCACTGACTGTCTCTTGGTCACTCCCAGGACTCCAGAAAAAACAGCATAATTTGCATATCCTGGGAGATGTGGCTCTGTCCCCAAAGAGCCACCATCTCAGGGGTGCACAGCACTCCCAGGTGCCACACATTATCTGCTTCTCCCATGCCAGTGGAAATTCAGGGGCTGTATTTCTGCAGCACTGAAATTCTGTTTATATATTCATTTTGACTGTTGGGGGTAATATTAATTCTCTTTCCTATGGGAGAGGAGAAAAACAGTCAATCTCACGTAGTTGGGGAATTTTCTGATGCCTCTGAACGACTGCAGCAGATCCTGCCTCTGTAGTGCATGGGATGTGTTACTGCTTTCTGTGGCGTGCGTAGGAGGGAATTGCTGAATGTCTTCATGATTAATGTGATCAAAGCACTGCACTAAATGTAAATTTATGTTTTCAAGCCTACAGAGGACGAGGTGGTAAGAGCACAGCAGCTTTGCCTTCATGTGTACCTGGGCCATTTCCCATCGGTGTAAAACGTGCTGAATGGAACTTGTTATGTCACAGCATCTTGTTTTCCAAAAGATCTTGCTGTTTTCATGTTACAGGCCATTTTTTAATTCATACACACATACATCAACAGACTTTTAATTACTTCATCTATACAACTTGTCTGTGTGATCCCCTGATTGTTCCCAGTTACCTGGGAAACTGTTCAGCTGGAGGTCTGAAACTGAAAAATTTTCTCTTCTGAGCTTCCAAAAAAAGTCCCAGTTTCTTTATGTTGTGGCCTTCTTAATTTTGTGCTGCAGCAAACTGTTTAAAGGTATTTCTTCCCTCAGACTATCTGCCATGTTAAGGATGATGCTGGTTGACCCAGAGAGCAAATGCAGCACAACCAGTCCAGTTTCATGTAGTTGAAGAACTGAACTGGCCAGAAGCTTTGTGTAAAAGAGAAGCTCTGCTCTGAGAAACTGCTCATCCATAAGCACTCGTAACAAGTATTAAAAAAATGGGGGTTTAATACTGATGCAGGATTGAGTGTAGGTTTCAACACTATCAGGTAACCAATTTTACTACAAAAAAATGCAAATGGCATGAAATCAGAGCAGCTTGACCAGGGTGCTGCTGCTGCAAATTGTGCTGAGAGTGGTTTGCTCAGAGCTCTGCTGTGCACAGGCCTGTGTGGAATGGGGGGGAAGGGGAGGGGCACGGGGTTCCTGTTCTGGTGTACCTGATGTCTCTCTGAACCTGGGCAAAATGTGTCAGCCCACAAGGACTGTGCCACAGCAATCCCAGTGCTCCCACTCCTGGCTCAGTGGTGGATCTCTCAGGCAGTTGCACTCAGCTTTGAAAGGTCATTGTTTAAACATTTCCCACATTCTCTCCTGGCTCATGTGTCCAGAGCTGGAACTGGTGGCTAGGGCAGCCTTTAGTGAAGAACTTCACAGCTCATGTTCTGTAGAGAAAGGATTATGATTTTGACAGCTAATTTAACTGAATTGTTTGAAATATTGCCTTGGATATACTAGGGGAGAATTAAGACTATAAATAGCTTTGTGTGCATGCCTAGAGCGTTAGTCACTGGATGTATTTAAAACATCATGTTCACTTAAATCTGAGCAGTTTCTGAAGCATGGATTAAATCCAAACTGCAAGGGAATGTTTTCCCAAGCTGCAGGATAAGAAACTGCCCCATGGCAGATTTCCTTCTAAGTTCTTTTATTATTGCAGAAAATCACCGAGAAACTTTGCCAGTGAACGGTGCACAGATGTCACTTTTTCAGAGTAGCTTAATGCATTATTTTTGCTTTCAAAAAGGGCAGGTTCATGTCTTGCAAAATGCTCCTGTTGCTCCTGTAGCAAAGGCACATGCACTACAGCTTGGGGCACTGCCTCCTTCCTGCAGCAGCACCTCTGGCTTACCAGGGAGTGCACACCAGCACCACCTTCTGCTGAACAGTCTTTTCCTGGCTAAGCCCATGGATGAATTTGGAATATCTTGACTTTCACGTGCCAGAATAAGAAAATATTCACATCACAGCATTTGTCATTCTGCAAAACCTGTCGAGACAAGATTCATTTTTCGTTTGTGGCGCTGGCGTGCTAAACCAGGAGAAGACAGTGTCAGTGTGCAGTGTCACACACAGTGTCCCTGGTGATAGCAGCAGTTCCCCTGCCCCTGTCCCTGCCCACGCCGTGCTCCCAGCTCCCCTCATCCTGCATTCCCTTTGCAGTTCGACTTTGGGGACACCGTGGTGTACCAGGCCATCCACACCATCGAGTACTGCCTGGGCTGCATCTCCAACACCGCGTCCTACCTGCGCCTCTGGGCCCTCAGCTTGGCCCACGCACGTGAGTGTCCTCAGGGAGCTGAGCTGTGGGGCCCTGTGCCTGCTCAGCCTGGGCACAAGAGGCCTCTCAGGGCTTGGCTGGCACAGCACAGTGTGAATTACCTGGGAGCAGTGAGCTCCACACACCAGGGTCTGCTCCCACAGCTCTGCTGAATGGGAGGAATGGAGGTAAAATCACAGAATAAAGCAAAGAGCTGCTGAGCAAGGACTCTGCCCTGCCCTGTGTGACAGCTGGAGGCAATGTCCTGGCACACTTGGCTGCAAAAGCTCTCATCCCTCTTCAGTTTCCACCTCATTGTAGCAGGGGTTTGCTTGACTTTAGTTGTTACTTTACCAGTAAACAACCCCCTGTTCCTGCTGACTTCAGTCTTCTCCCCTTTCTCTCGGCAGAGCTCTCGGAGGTGCTCTGGACCATGGTGATCCACATCGGCCTCAGTGTGAGGAGCCTGGGGGGAGGCTTGGGCCTCTTCTTCATCTTTGCTGCTTTTGCCACGCTGACAGTGGCCATTCTGCTGGTCATGGAGGGGCTTTCAGCCTTCCTCCACGCTCTGCGCTTGCACTGGTGAGTTACTGGGACATCCAGAAACTGGGAGAGCTCTTCATAGCAAGGAAATGGATGTCACCTGGACTGTGCAGAAATGCCATCTTCTACAAGGCAGAAAGTCTTTAAAAAGGGTCAGAGATTTCAATCCTGTTTGTAGTAAAACACCTTCCCCTAACTGTTGTTTAAAGTTGTGGAGCTCTGCTTAGAGATAAGCACCAAAAGACTAAAGCTTTAGGACCAAAGCTTTGGGACCAGGGACTGGGGAGGCTGTGCTGGCTGGAGCAGTGTGATTTGTGGCTTTCAGCAGGACTTTCTCATTCCATCTCTTGGTCTTTTCCCTGATTCCTGTGTTTGTTGTCCTTTGTGTGCAGTAGCCACTGACTGCAGGTTCCTTCTCATGCTCTTGTTCATTGCTATAAAACCTTGCCTTGGAAAGGAGTGGCTTTGCTTTCTGCCCTTGGGGTACTTTGGGATGGCAGTGAGTTTTTGCTGGTCTTGCTTTTGGAAATTCCTTCTGCAACCCCTTTCCTGTGATTATTAAGCTCCTGTGTATGCAGCCAGCAAAGCAGAAGGAATTACTCTGCTCCCAAGTATGGAAAATATTCAAGAGCTTTCTCTAATCCATGTTTAAGAGCACTCATTGTTCCACTTCAGATTCCCTCGTTAGTGCACTGGTGGGATCAGAGGAGCAACTGGGAGTAGGATTTTCTCAGCCTGAAGTGTAGGAGAGTCTGTGCCACTCTGGGGTTCAGGCTGCTCCCACCTCCTCAAGCTGCTGATTTCCTGGGGGTGGGGGGATCATGAGAGCGAAGGGAAGTCTCTAAAGATCACAAGAAATACTGTCATGTTTAAATGGGAAGAAAATGTTGGGAGCACACTCTGAAAGTAGTTCTGTAAGTGCAACAGGAAGCAAGTCCCTCTAAAAAGCAAAAGAAGAAAATCAGCCTTTTTGCACTTTTCCCCTGCTTGTGGGGAAGGAAAGCTTTGGCCTTTTGCCCTGTGCCTTGGCAGCTAGTGAGGTGCAGGCTGGGGGGTGCAGGCTGGAGTGTCCTGGCTCCTGGGGGTGCAGGCTGGAGGCTCCTGGTCCACCTGTGTCTCTGTAGCCAAGTGAGCCAAGCTGATCCTGGGGCGAGGCCATCTTGTGCTGAGGGAGCCAGGGGGGCACTCCTGGAAATGGCTGCTGGATGGTGCCTCTGTTTTTCCTGGCATGCAGCCTGAACCCTGCATAGCAGCCACTCCGGAGCTCCTTGCTGCCTGGCCAGAGGTCCCTCATCCTCTCCCTGCTGCCACCGTGCTGGGACGTGACAGCAGTGACAGCAAGAGCCCCACAGACCCTGCTGGGCACTGAGAGCAGGCCAAGAGGAGCAGAGGGCAGCAGTGCTGTAACTCCAGATGTGGGGGGATTTGCTCTGCAATTCCTTCAGGATTAGAGGATTTCCAGGGCTTGGCCTCTCTGGGCTGTGGAGCTGCATGGCCATTTCTAAGCAGCAGCAGGGGAACAGCTCTGAGCAGCTGCTCTAGGCAGGCTCTCTGGAGCAGAAAACACATTTTTGGGGCGCTGCTTGTCTTGTGTTCATCACAAACTGCACCTCCAGATATGGCTCAGACACCTGGAACAGGTGTGAGCTGGAGGTAATGGTTCATATTGCTAGGCTTTTGCCTAAAGGGCCGTTAAAAACCCATCTGTGTTTTTGTCAGTGAAATGGCAAATGGTAAACCCAGGGGCAGCAGCAGTGAGAGCACAGATGACTCTGCCCATGCAGACCAGAGCAGGGCAGCTGTGGAACTGGAGTGCTCAAAGTCCTGTTTTTTCCTAAATATGTGTTTCAAACCTGCAAGCTTTTCATGCACAGGCTCTGAGAGAAAATCTGTTCAGGCTCAGAGCCCAAAAATCAAGTTTAAGGTTCTATTTCAGACTGCAAGTGATCTGCTGAAATGATTTTGAGATTGCTGGGTGTTGGTTATCACAGGGAGGCACCTGCAGTGGTTCCAAAGAGCACACTGTTCACATTCCTTTTTGCTCCTGAGCTGAAAACAGGGTGTTCCAATGGCAGGTGTTCCCTTTTTAGGAAGAGGAAGGAAGAGTGGAGGTCAAATACAGCTGTCCTGGGAGGAGCAGATGGGATTTTCTGGCTATGGGAGAACCGTCACCTATCAGGAATTTGAGGTGTGGGTGGTTCAGCCTTCCTGGAAAGGAGGAGTGGAGCATGTGTTTTACTGGTCAGGGAATTCACAGGTTGTTCCATATGCTGTGCCTGGCAGTCCCAAATGAGGGAGGTTTATTTTGTACTTTTTCAGTGTGCATTCTTTGAGCAGGTTGGGCTTTCTCAGGCCATTCTGGGGTTGAGGCAGCCCTCTGGATTGCTGCCAGGATTGCAGGGTGTCAGCTGGGGCTCCACTGCAGCTCTGTATGTATCTGAGCTGTTGTGCTGTCAGCTTCTTTTTGCTGTAACTCTTCTGAAATATTTAACCATTCCATTTATTGCTTTTCAGTGATGTAGTTTGACATGAACATTCAGATTAAAGCAGCTTCCCCCTTTTTAAACTAGTCACCTCTTCTGACATGAGCCAAAACAGGCTGTGCCCAAAAGAAAAAGTTTGTGACTGTATTCAGGGTTCCCAAGAAGCGTGGGTGTGTTGGAGCTGTATCCCACTCTCAATCCAGTGAGTGGGAGTGGGGAGGTGCAGCTGCTCACCCACCTGCCAGGATTTGATTTTCCTCTGTAAATGTCACGAGCCAGGACTCGCCTGCAGTGTGGCTGCAGGAGCCACTGCTCCCAGGGGCAGCCACAGCCTCCTGTCAGGCAGCATGGAATATCCCAGAGGCAGATATGTCCCTCTGCTGTTTTTGGGAAGGAGTAACTGCAGCAGTCTCTGCACAAACAGTGGGTTCTGTCTGTCAGGTCACCACCCTTGAGGTGTGCCTGGTTCACACCTGACCCCAGGCTGTGGCACCTGTGTTTAGGGACACAGAGTGGGAATTTGCAGTTGTACTGAGTGGCACTCAGGGTTCCCATTGCACTTTTGCCTCCTGCTCACAGGACTGGAGCTGCCTGGTTTCCCAGTGTACCCTGACTGTGGGGTTGGAAAATCCACAGAACAACAGTGTGACAAACACTGACATGAATATTAATGCAGAAAGCTGCAGAATGGGTCTCCTGTAGCTCTGCTGCTACCAGAGGACGCCTGGGCTGTTTGCTGCTAATGCCACTGTCTATAAATTCTCTGCAGGACTTGGTCACTGATGTGAGACACACGGAGGGTTGAGCAGTAAACTGGGACATGTAACAGGCAGTGAGCCTGGCAACAGCACTGCTTCCTGCTGGGTTCTGGGTGTTCCTGGAGACACCTGCAGAAAACCCCACTGACCATGTACACTGATTATTTGGTTACACTTTTCTGGCTAGTTCTCTAATGTTAGAGCAGCCTCTCTTCCAGTGTCAGGCCTCCAGTTGTGGCCAGTTGTAACAGAATGTCCAAAGGGAGGGTTTGAGGCCAGCTGGAATTGTGAATCATCAGGGTTAACATGTCAGTCACAGTGAGCTTGAGTGACTCACATACCCAGCCCTCTGCCATTTCCCTTTGCTTACAGAACAGTTACTTAGTCACAGGATACTTACAGAGATTATCTGGGTTCCTGAAAAACTGGTGCATGTTGGCAAGAAGCCCTTCCTCCCACATGGAAAATCCTGCTCATCCTGGGGATCCCTTGGCCTGTGAGGCAGTAGAAGATACAGGCTAAAGCTGGTTTTCCTGAGCATTTCCCTCCTGGGCTCTGTGAGGAAATCACTTTTTGCTGGCTGAATCCAGCAGCTCTGGAGTTGGCCATGATTCCCCATTTGGGGAAAAATAATTCAAGTTTGTCTTTTCTTGCTGAAAAAAACATTCTCCTGAACTGTGTTAAAGGCTCCCCAGTCTGCTGTCACTTGCTGCCTGCAGAGACTTTGTTTTCCAGCAAATTGTGCAGTGGAAAGTGTCTGTGAAGCCTGGGCTTGTTTTTGCTGGGGATCAGGGGATTAGTTTTCCCTGTCCCTATTTGGCTGTCACTGACTATTGGGCAGTTCTCTAGAATAATTCTCTTTTTTACTCGAGTTCATTAGGGCCAGCAGCAAATGGGGCTGAGCTAACGCTCGGCTGGAGCTGACGGGCACGTCCCAGTACAAATGTGCTGCAGGGAATAAACAGAAGAGGCTGGTGGGGAGTCTGAGCTCGGTGTCACGTGGCTGAGGCTTGTGCTAATGAAAAAGGGAACTTTAGCAGCCGGTGTAGAAAATGCTCCCTCTGCACCCTGTGCATCCTGGGACACTGCCAGAGCCAGCCTTCTGCTCCTGTTGCCATTTTTTGTCCCTGAGGGTGGGATGGAAGTCTCTGGACAGTTCGGTTGTGCCAAAAGATACATTTTGTTATAATATCTCTTTTTCTCTTTAAAGCTTTTTACAGTCAGTAATCCTACTTTTAGTGGAGTTCTTGCTAATTGTTCCTATTGAGAGCTGCCTTATTAATGAGTTATCAATCTTCTATCTCTTGCAGGATCGAATTCCAGAACAAATTCTACACTGGCACTGGGTTCAAGTTTCTCCCTTTCTCCTTTGACATCATCCGTGAGGGGAGGTTTGATGACTGAGGACCCCCATTCCAGCAGTGTTAAATGTTGTGTGTGTGTGTGTGTGTGTGTGACTGTCCCTCCCCAACACCAAGGGTGTGACTGACCCTCCCCATGTGTCCCTGTGAGTTGTGTGTATAGTGACAGTAACTTATTGCAGCACCCTTGAGCGTTACCATGGCATCCAAAGCCAAAAGCTTTGACGTTCTGGGGTAACAACACTGGATCACAGAAACTTTTTGTTCCTTAAGTTTACTCCCAAAGGTACCAAGTGCATGAGGTGTCTGTTTGGTGTGCAGTCGTGTGCTCCCTGTTTTGTGCATTCCTTGGCAACTGATCAGAAAAGAAATGGCAGCTCTGCTGAGGGGACGAAACAGCACAACAAAACAAACAGAGAAAAGGCCCAACGACCTCAGCTTGAGAAGAGTGAGGGCTGCTTTCCCTCTTGCTGCTGGAGGCAGTGGTGAGGAGTCCTCATGCACTGGGACTCAGCTGCCTGATTGTGGCCTGGGGCAAGATGGGGAGGGATGAGCCTCGGTGCAGACTGTCATTGGTGACTGCAGGTACTGCCACTTGCAGTGAAAATTCTGGTGTTTCTGGTTTGAAATCAAAGTCCTTGAGGCACATCAGATAGTGTATGTGTGGGCTGGGCATTGGTGGAGGCAGCTTTTGCACAGATGGATGTACCAGTGACTCACGTTGTCCTGTGCACTCAGGGTCTGAGGAGCCCTTTAAGGGAGAGCAGTGGCCCAGTCTTGCCAAAACAGCTCCATGGCAAGGGGGGTCTCTGTGGTGTGTCCCTGCATTAGCTGTTGCTTTCTTTCCTGTCCGAGCTGTCAATATTTCCTTGCACTCCTCAACTCGATGTAGCTGTAGCAGCAGTGGGGTGTGTGTTAGTGCTGAGTGTGACTGCCACGTTCAGTTCTCGCAGTGGAGCCATTTGTGTATGAGCAGGTTAGAACCATAACGAGACTCATGAACCTGGAAGCAAGGAGGAAATGCCTCGAGGTGCCAGGCTGCTTGAAATTAGGTGAGAAAGTTAGGTGTGCCTTGCACACTGCAATGTGCACATGTGTGGGCCACGCTGCACTTGGGCAGGCCCTGGGCACTCACTGTGTTACAGGAGGACGTGGTGGGCATTCACAGAGGTGTTTGCAGACTGAAGGGTGAAATCAAAGCGTGGAGCTGTGACATGAGTCCTGCTGTGTTCTGCTGCCTGGATGAAACGTTGCTGACAGTCACTGTATAAATAAAATGAACTCCACAACAAACGCTGTGGTCTGTTTTCTGCTTCCCCCGTGAGGGGGCTCGGGGGCAGCCCCTCATCCCTGACCTACACTGAACACAGCCCCCAGAGCTGCTGGGGACAGCTGGGAGCTCAGGCATTTCTGTCCAGCATCCTGTCACCTCTGTGGCCAGAGGCACGGGGTGGGCAGGGCTGCTTTGCACAGCAAGGCCGGCGTGACCCTGCCTGGCTGCGCTGTCTCTGTGCTTATCCTGAGCCGAGGCTGGGCCAGGGCCGTTTATCCCGGGGCCTCCTGCCCACCCTGATAGACCCCGTAACTGGGTGGAACGAGGAGTTGTGCAGGGGGAAAAGTTCCTTGTTAAAGCCTGTGCTGTGGGTACGCTTCCGTGGGGAGTGAGGCAACACGAGCTGCCTGCCCAGGCTGTGCCCTGCTGCTCTCCCCAGCCCCAGGGACCCCCGCTCTCCCCACAGGGCCGTGTTTACTCAGGCCCTTCCTGCCGGACAGGGTATTTCCACATGTGTGGGAGCAGCGGAAGGGAGGGTTCTGCAGGGTTTTGGCGATTGTGTTGCTCATGTTGGTGTGTTTCCGATCTCCTGGTCTCTCCAGGAGGGCGAGAAGCCGCTGAACTGCGGCCCCTCCTCTTGGACAAGGAACCGGCTTCCCGCAGGTGCGGGGGATGCTTCTGCAGCTGTAGGTACCAGAGGGCCGGGGGAATGTTCTCTCTTTCACCATTCTCTCGTGCAATCACAACATTTCCAGCCGTTTCCACGGCTCTGGGGTCACAGGCACAGCCCTGGTGCTGGCAGGAGACCCCAGCCTCCCATGGGCTGTACTGGGGGTGCTCGGGCCGCCCCGCAACCGGGTTCTGGCCTGGAAGTGTCTACGAATTCGTGCTGCGGCTGACAGAGACCCGGGCATCCTGGGCCCCCCCGGTTCCCCGGGGCGGGGCCGCTCCCGGTGCTGCCCGGGCACTGCCGGGCCCCGGGGCACGGGCGCTGCCCGGTCTCGCAGCGCCCCCGGCCGGCCGGAGCGGGTCCCGGTCAGTCCCGGGAGCCCCCGGGCTGATGGATGGGCGGAGCACCGCGGCCCGGTTGCCCCGGTGGTGCGGAACTGTGACGGGAGGAAAACGCGAGACTGGAAATAGCCCGGAGCCCCGGGGGTCCCGCTGCCCCGGGCAGGAGCTGCACACCCGGCCCCTGCTCGGGCACCCGGAGCGGGCGGGGAAGGAGCCGCAGCGGCCCCGGGGCTCAGGGAGCGCTTGTCCCTAGCCAGCCCCGGCTGTCCCCAGCCGGCCCGGGACATCCCTGCTCCGGGGGATCGAGACGCGCCCGCGGCACCAGCCCCGCTCCGCTCGGGGCAGGCCGGTGACAGATCGGGCCCGCCCCCGGCCGGGACCGCCCAGCGCCGCGGGGCCCGGAGAGGCGGGGCCGGCGGCGGGCGGGCCGGTACCGGGAGAGGCGGGGCAGGGGCAGGCAGCGGCGATGGCGGTGCGGCGGGGGCCGGAACCGGGACCTGAGCCGGGACCGGGGCTGGCGCTGCCGTTTCTGCTGCTGCTGGCGGCGACGGCGGCTGGAGCGGGGGACGCGCGGCAGGAGGAGGCGGTGCGGGCGCTGGCGCGGCGCCTGCTCGGCCCGCGGGCCGCCGCCGTGGCGCTGTCGGTGGACCCGGCGCTGGCGGCTGGCGGGCCCGACATTTACCGGCTGTGGTCGCCTCCCGGCGCCGCCGTGGCCGTGGCCGTGACGGGCTCCAGCGGCGTGGCGGCGGCCGCCGGCCTCTATCGCTACCTGCGAGATTTCTGCGGCTGCCACCTGTCCTGGTCCGGAGCGCAGCTCCGCCTGCCGGACCCGCTGCCGCGGCTGCGGGCCGAGATCCGCGCCGCCGCCCCCGGCAGGTAACGGGGACGCGGGGCCGGGCTCACGCCTCGTTAGCGCGGGACAAGGCGCTGTTATGTAACGGGGGCCCGGGGGGCCCGGGCGCAGCCTCCGCCGTCCCGCAGGTACCGCTACTACCAGAACGTCTGCACCCAGAGCTACTCCTTCGCCTGGTGGGACTGGGCGCGCTGGGAGCGGGAGATCGACTGGATGGCGCTGAGCGGCATTAACCTGGCACCGGCTTTCTCGGGGCAAGAGGCGGTCTGGCAGCGGGTGAGAACCGGGGACGAGGGGCGGCGGGGACCGGGAAGGCGTCGGAACCGGAACCAACAGGATGGCGGTGGCGGGACCTCTGGAACCGGGAGCCGTGGGACCGACTGACCCCCGACGCCCGGCGCAGGTTTACCGCAACCTGGGGCTGAACCAGTCGGAGATCGACAAGTACTTCACGGGCCCCGCGTTCCTGGCCTGGAACAGGATGGGCAACCTCCGCCGCTGGGCCGGGCCGCTGCCGCCCACCTGGCACCTCAAGCAGCTCTACCTGCAGGTACCGGGGACGGGGCAAACCCCTGTCACCCCTTGGTCCTCCTGGCCGAGGCTGCCCTCAGGGAGCCTCGGGGATCCCCCTGCCCCACCCCGAGCTGCAGCAGCGCCCGGGGTCCCCTCGTGGGAAGGTGGCGGCCTCTCTCCTTCTGCTCCCCTCCCTCCTTCTCTCCCCCAGTACCGGATCGTGGAGCGGATGCGCTCGCTGGGGATGACCACAGTGCTGCCGGCGTTCGCGGGCCACGTGCCGCAGGGGATCCTTCGGTAGGTGCAGTCCCTGCCCCGGGGGCTCAGTTCCCTGGGAGGCTGCCCTGTCCCTGTATGGGCACAGTGGTCCTGTCCTGTTCTCCTGGTCCCCATCTCTGCCCTCCGGTGCAGGGTCTTCCCACGTGTGAATGCCACTCGCCTGGGGCGCTGGAGCCACTTTGACTGCACCTACTCATGCATCTACCTGCTGGACCCAGAGGACCCCATGTTCCAGGTGATCGGGACCCTCTTCCTGAAGGAGCTGATCAAGGAGTTTGGCACAGACCACGTCTATAGCGCAGACACCTTCAACGAGATGACCCCGCTGTCCTCTGACCCTGCCTATCTCTCAAGAGTCAGCAATGCTGTTTTCAGTTCGATGACAGGAGGTGGGTCAGTGTGTGGTGCTGGCCTGGCCACAGGGCTCCAGGTGGGACAGCAGGGGCTGGGGGAGATGGCTGTGGGCCCCATGCAAGCACAGAACCCATTGGTGCCAGACCCCCAAAACCTCCTTGAGGGGTGGTTGGTGACCCTAGGGCCTCACCTGTGGGCCCTGTCTGGAGAGGATCTCACTCAGTGCTTTTCTGTCCCCAGCTGACCCCAAGGCTCTGTGGCTGATGCAGGGCTGGCTCTTCCAGCACCAGCCTGACTTCTGGCAGCCAGCACAGGTGCGAGCCCTGCTGCATGGAGTGCCCCTCGGCAGGATGATTGTTCTCGACCTCTTCGCTGAGTCCAAGCCCGTCTACCAGTGGACAGAGTCCTTCTATGGGCAGCCCTTCATCTGGTGCATGTTGCACAACTTCGGGGGCAACCACGGCCTCTTTGGCACTGTGGAGGCCATCAACCACGGCCCCTTCGCCGCTCGGCGCTTCCCCAACTCCACCATGGTGGGCACGGGGCTGGTGCCCGAGGGCATTGAGCAGAACGACATGGTGTACGAGCTGATGAACGAGCTGGGCTGGCGTCAGGAGCCCCTCGACCTGCCCAGCTGGGTGACCCGCTACGCCGAGCGCCGCTACGGCGCCCCAAACGCTGCCGCAGCCGGCGCCTGGCGCCTGCTCCTCCGCAGCGTGTATAACTGCACCGGCGTGTGCGTCAACCACAACCGCAGCCCCTTGGTGCGCCGGCCCTCGCTGCACATGGACACGGAGCTCTGGTACAACGCCAGCAACGTGTACGAAGCCTGGCGCCTGCTGCTGAGCGCTGGCACCGAGCTGGGCTCCAGCCCCGCCTTTCTGTACGACCTGGTGGACGTGACGCGGCAGGCGGCCCAGCAGCTGGTCAGCGACTACTACCTGAGCATCCGCCAGGCCTTCCAGAGCCACGCGCTGCCGGAGCTGCTGACGGCCGGTGGCGTGCTGGTGTACGACCTGCTGCCAGAGCTGGACAGCCTCCTGTCCAGCCACAGCCTCTTCCTCCTCGGCCGCTGGCTGGAGAGCGCCCGTGCCACGGCCACCAGTGACCGGGAGGCTGAGCAGTATGAGCTGAATGCCCGCAACCAGGTGACGCTCTGGGGGCCCAGCGGGAACATTCTGGACTACGCCAACAAGCAGCTGGGGGGGCTGGTGCTGGACTATTACACTGTGCGCTGGAGCCTCTTCGTCTCTGTGCTGGTGGAGAGCCTCAACTCGGGCCGCCCCTTCCACCAGGATCAGTTCAACCAGGCTGTCTTCCAAGTGGAGAGAGGCTTCATCTACAACAAGAAGCGCTACCCAGCTGTGCCAGCTGGGGATACGATGGAGATCTCCAGGAAGCTGTTTCTCAAATACTACCCCAGCGCCCTGCGGCGCAGCTTGGCTGGGCCTGCGTGACTTTGGAGCCTCCCCCAGAGAGGGTGGACAGAGTCCCTGCACGCTCCCCGCTCTGGGCTCCTGGCCTGATGGCTGTGTCCTGGCTGTACTGGAAGAGGGGCACAGAGCCCTGGTGGCCTTCAGCCAGCCTGGATCCACCCCTTCATCTGCATGGGCAGGATGTGCCCCAAGAAGGGCTGGCACATGGACAAGGGGCTGGCAGGTGGACGGGGGGACAGGCTGTGCCCCAGGGTCCCATCCCACACCATGCTTTGTGCCGAGCTCTGCCTAGCTGCCCTGAGCCTGCTCCCAGGAAAGCTGGGCTGCCTCAGTGCTCTCAGCTGGAAGCTTGGTGGGACACTGCAGAGGGACAGGACAGATGTGTCCCTGCTGTGGGGCCTTGGCTGGCTAGCAGGGGCAGTGATGGGGGAGAAGCAGACAGGGAGGTGGCAGTGGGCAGTGGGCAGCATTGGACCCCAGTGCCTGTGGGGACATGGCACTGCATGGCCCTGCCCACATTTGGTGCCTTTTGTGTCATGAAGGACTTTGCAGCATTGCCTGCAGTGTTGCTGGGGCTGCGTTCCCCAGGATGGAATTTTTGAGGCCTTTTCCACAGCTGGGGCTTGGGCAGAGCCCAGCCATGGAGCAAATACAGACTTTTCTCCCATGTGTGTCCAACAGCTTTTGCTAGCACAGGACTGTGTGGAACATGGGGGCAGAGAAGCAGCTCAGCCCTGAGCCTGCAGAGCAGGAACAGCACCCTGCCAGACGTGTCCTGGCAGCCGGGGTGCCTGGCACAGCAGAGTACAGCTGGGGCAGACCCCCGGGGCTGCAGCTCCCCGTGTGCCCCACAGCCTCCTCCAGCAGGGAGGTCCTGGCTCGGTGGAGCCTTTATCACAGCACCTGCACGAGGATCAAGGCACAGGGAGCCCCAGGCATGCACAGGGAGGTGGGTGGAAGGGCCTTGAGATAAGGCAGCAGACACAACACGATGGTGTGGGGCGGGGGGACCCCTTCCCAGCCCTCTTAAATGGCGTGGCCCCGCTGGCCAGAGCTGCCAGCCATGGAGAGAACCACGGTGCTGATCACAGGCTGCTCCTCAGGCATCGGCCTGGGGCTGGCTGCACGCCTGGCAGCCGACACCACTCGCCGCTTCAAAGGTAAAGGGGTCGACGCTGCCCCGGGGATCCAGCAGCCCCGGGTGGTCTCAGGGCTGGGCCAGGCAGGGCCTCACCAAGGAGAAACAGCCAGAAACAGCCTGGGGGTGGGCTGGGGTTGGTGCTGGCCATGCAGCTTGGTGGCACCGCTGCCCATGGCCACACTCTCTCCTCTCAGTTTATGCCACCATGCGCGACCTGGCCAAGGGTGAGCGGCTGCTGGAGCGCCTGGGGGGCTGCTGCCCCGACACGCTGGAGGTGCTGCAGCTTGATGTCACTGATCCAGGCTCGCTGGCAGCTGCTGCACAGCGGGTGCAGGGACAGCGGCTGGATGTGCTGGGTAAGGCTCTTCCTGGGGTGCTGAGGGGGCCTCTCTGGGGTCACAGCCCAAATCACGGGAGGTGCAGGCAGTCCTAGGGCTGGGACAGGGTGTGTTTAGCGGGGCAGAGGTGCAGTAGATGGATTTGGGGGTGCCAAGGGCCCATCAGCTGGGAAAGGCCCCCCCATTTCTGCCTTGTGGCACTCGGTGGTGTGCACAGCCACTGGCTGACTGCACCGTGCCTGGCAGTCTGCAATGCAGGGGTGGGACTGATGGGACCACTGGAGACCTGCTCCGACCAGGCCATGAAAACTCTCTTCGATGTGAACCTCTTTGGGGCTGTCCGCACCATCCAGGCATTCCTGCCTGCCATGAAGAGCCGCAGGGCCGGGCGGATCATTGTCTCCAGCAGCATCGGGGGGCTGCAAGGTGGGATGCCAGCACCCTGAGGCACAGGGAGCCGTGGGGAAGCGCTCTGGTGCTCAGGATGTGGCTTTGCCCCAGGGCTGCCCTTCAATGCTGTGTACTGTGCCAGCAAGTTTGCAGTGGAGGGGCTGTGCGAGAGTCTGGCCATCGTCCTGCGCCCCTTCAACATCCAGTGAGTGCCGGTGGTGCCAGGGGGGCTGGGTCCTGCCCAGCAGGACGGGGGGAATGCCAGGGCGGGGGTGCGGTGGCAGCTGATGCGCTCCCTCCCGCAGCCTGACGCTGGTGGAGTGCGGGCCAGTCCACACCAGCTTCCTGGCCAACCTGCAGCGCCCCGACCCTGAGGGCAGCGAGATGCGGGGCCTGGACGCCGAGACACAGGGGCTGTACCGCCGGTACCTGTGGCACTGCCAGAGCATCTTCCGCGACACGGCCCAGGAGGTGGAGGAGGTCCTGCCGGTCAGTGGCCGCGGGGCGGGGGTGGCCGTGGGACCGTGCCAGGCAGGGCTCTGACCCGTCTGCGGTGCCAGGTGTTCCTGGAGGCCATCGGCAGCCCCTGCCCACCGCTCCGCTGCGCCAGCACCCAGCTCCTCGCCCCGCTCTGGCGCCTGCGGCTGAGCAGCCCCGACGGCTCCGCGTACGTCCGCGCCATGCACGACTTCGTGTTCGGCGGCAGCGGGCCCGGCGGGGACCGGCCCTGAGCCCACACCGGCACCGCCGCCATGCGAACCCCCAGCCCGGAGCCGGGCCCGCTCGCTGCTCGGTCCCGCCGTGTCCCCAATAAAGCCCTTTGCAGCCGCACGGCTCTGCCTCCGTCCCTGCTCACGCCGCGGGGGCTCGTTCCGCCCTGCGGCCGGGCCTGCCGGTCTCCTCCCCCCGCGGGCGGGGCTGCCCGGGAGGCGGTGCTGTTCCGGTCCCGTTCCCGTCCCCGTTCCGGTCGGCGGCGCTTCCGGCGGGGCGATGCCGCCCTTCGCCTCGGGGCTGCTGGTGCTGACGGCGCCGCTGCCCGCGCTGCCCCGGCGGGCGGCGGGGCTGGTGGCGGCGGCGGCGGGGCTGGTGGCGGGGCCGCTGTACGTGCACCTGCAGCCGGGGCTGCGGCTGGCCGCCCCCCCCGCCCCCCGCCGCCCCGCCCGCGGGCCCCGCGCTGCTGCGGGCTCTGGCCGCGCTGTACGGGGCGGCGGCGGCGCGGCGGGGGCTGGACCTGCGGGTCCTGCACGGGCCCGGCCGCCGCCTGGCACGGCAGCCCCGCGTCCTCCTGGCGGCCGCTGCCGAGGCGCCGGGGCCGCCGGAGCCGGTGCGGCCCGGGCTGCAGCGCTTGGCCGCGGCTGTGTACGGCTGCCCGCCGAGCCTGCCCGCGCTGCTGCTGGGCGAGGACACCGCGGGGGACTTCGGGGGCGACCCCGAGGGGGACCCCGAGCAGGATCTTAACGCGACGTTCCCCGAATTCTTGGACGTGGCGGTTGGCGGCACCTTCGACCGGCTGCACGGCGCCCACCGGCTCCTGCTCAGCGCCTGCTGCCTCCTGGCCCGGCGGCGGCTCCTGGCCGGGGTGGCCGACGGAGACCTGCTCCGCCGTGAGTCCGGGGCGGCCGTGGCACTGCGCGGGGACCAGGGGTGAGCCCGGTGCTCCCCGGGGCAGGGCAGTGCTCTGAGAGCCCAGTGATAAGTGAAGTCCTGGCAGTCACCCACCCAAGGTGGTGCCAGCCAGGCAGAGCGTCAGTGGGGACCCAGTGGGGACCTGGTGTCCTGCCCACAACCAGCAAGGTGTACGGGGACAGCCGGGGTGAGGGGAGGGGGAGGCAGCGTTCAAAGTCCCAGCCGGTTGTTTTCTCCCATCTCTTGGTCTTGGTCATTTCTGTCACCCTTGTGCTTCTCCGCCCTCCTGGCACCCGGCAGACAAAGTCCTGCCGGAGCTGATCGAGCCGTACGAGCTGCGGGCGGCGAAGCTGCGCGAGTTCTTGGAGGACGTGAAGCCCTCACTGTGCTACGACATCGTGCCTCTGGCCGACCCCTTTGGCCCCTCAGTCACAGACCCCGACCTGCAGTGCCTGGTGGTCAGCGAGGAGACCCGCCGGGGAGGGGAGGCTGTCAACAGGAAGAGACTTGAAAATGTAATTCCCACACTGGAGCCCGGTGGGCTACCCCTACCTACCCTCTCACCCTGCCTGGTGATTTACCCTGGGGGCAAATCTGGTCTCGATTCACCCCTTCCCTCTGCTGCATCCTCATGGCTAAGGGCCCTCAGGGCTCCCTTCTCTCATCAGGGGCTCACTGAGCTGGCTCTTCATGAAATCCAGTTGATGAAGGACCCTGACCACAGTCAGAACGAGGAGGAGAAGATCAGCTCCTCCAGCCTCCGGCAGAGGCTGCTGGGGACGCTGCTGCAGCCCCCACGGGTGAGGGGGCCTGCAGAGCCACAGCTGCAATGGGAGTGCTCGGGAGGAGGGGTGGGAGTCTCAGGAGCTGAAGAGTTTGGAAAGGCTGCCTGCTTCTCTGCAGGCCAGGGCCTTTCATGGCCATCTCCAGGCCTGGGTGTCAGGATCCTTCCATAGCAAAGCCCAGTCTGCTGCCATGGCTTTCCTCTTTCCCTTAGCAAGACCCAGCTCTGCCGTTGCGCCCGTACGTGATTGGCCTGACTGGGGGAACTGGGAGTGGGAAAACCTCCATCGCCAGACTCCTGGGGCACCTGGGCGCGTTCGTCATCGACGCTGACAAGCTGGGCCACGCCGTCTATGTCCCCGGTGGCCCGGCCTACGAGGCAGTGGTGGCGGCCTTTGGGGCAGGTAGAGTCACTGGAGGCTGCAGGGAGGAGGAAGGGCAGGGAGGGGTGTCCCAGGAACCCAGAGAGCCCCGGCCTGTGCCCCTCTCCCACCCCATGAGTTTTGGGCTCCCCAAGTGTTGTGTGTCCCATGTCAGAGCTGCTGCTGGGGAATGATGAACCAAGGCTGCTGTCTGCCTGGAAAAAGCTTTTCCCTGTCCTTTTCAGGAATCGGGTGAAGAGCTGCCATGTTAGGTGTTACAGCCCTTTTCTGCATGCTGTTGAGAGCTTTATACCAAAGCCCTTTCCACAGCCCAGGCTTGCCACAGGGATGGGAGTTGTCCTTCCCAAACCTGTCTTGCTTCTGCCTTGCAGAGATCCTGAACAAAGATGGAACGATTAACAGGAAAGTCCTTGGAGCCAAAGTGTTTGGAAACCAGGTAAAAGCAGATTTATTGTAAATACTTAATGCTGTGAGTGGGGGCCGTTCTCCTCTTGTGCCAACGGTTCTTAGTTTTAAGCCCTTTGAGATGATGACACCTTCCTGGCTGTATTTCTTGGCAGTGGCATGGGGACAGAGTGGGACAGATCACATCTCTGCAGCTGATGTCTGATTCTGAATCAGCAGCTGTGCTGGATACACTGTTCTTGCCCTGCAGCTGCTGCTGCCTCCCTGTTCCCATCCCTGTTCCTGCTGCCATTCCCATCTCCTCTATACCATGCTTTTCCTTCACCCAGCTCAGAGAAACAGCCCTGGCACACACAGCCAGTGGTCTCTGTCCCTTGGGGGCTCAGTGGCCTTTACAGATGCTCAGCCTGTTGCTCTGCTGCTGCCCCAGGTCAAGGTGGAGGCAGGTCAAGAGGTTCCCTGGATGGACTCTTGTGGGACCTGCTGCACAGGGAGACTGCTGTGCTGTGGAGCAAAGCACCCCTCACAGCAGAGACTGAGATCTCTGCTAATAGCAGAGCCCTAATGGCAGGACAAGAAAAATAACAGGGAAAAGCACCCTGACCCTGGCAGCAGGAATGGGAGCTCTGGGCAGTGTGAAAGCTTTCCTTCCTGGTGCTTGGAGATGGGCTGGACCCACCTCCCCAGCTTCAGTCCTTCCTGAGTGTCCCCTGACTGCTTACACCCTCCCTCTTCTGGCTGGCTACACAGGGGTTCTGAGAGCAAGGGACTGAATCTCAAATCCCACTGTGGTCCTTTCCAGGAGCGGCTGAAGAGCCTGACAGACATTGTGTGGCCCGAAATAGCCCAGATGGCGAAGGAGAGAGTCAGAGAGGCTGATGCTCAAGGTAACAGGCTCTGTGGCAGCCTCAGCTCAGCAGTGAAGTGCCTGCACTGCAGGAAGGTGGGACTGAGCCCAGGCTGGTGCCATCCACGGCCAGGCACTGAGGAACGCCCTTGTTCCGTAGGGAAGGCCGTGTGTGTGCTGGACGCTGCTGTGCTGCTGGAGGCCGGCTGGCAGGACATGGTCCACGAGGTGTGGACAGCCATCATCCCGGAGGAGGAGGTGGGCCCTGCCCTGGACCCCTCCCTTGCTGCTGGGGCTGATCCTCAGCCTCCTCCCGAGCACACGAGTGTCCCCTGTGTCCCTGCCAGGCCGTGAGGCGCATTGTGGCCAGGGATGGGCTGACCGAGGAGGCTGCTCGCCGCCGGCTGCAGAGCCAGATGAGCAACAGGCAACGGGTAGAGCAGTCACAGGTGGTGCTCTGCACCCTCTGGGAGCCGGACATCACCCGCCAGCAGGTGAGCCTGGGGCTGCTGCAGCACCGGGGCCGTTCTGGGTGATTGTGGCAGGAACTGAAGGGCTCAGTGCTGTGCTCAGGCCGTGCCTGGTGTGCCTGCGTGCGCTGCCACGAGGGGTGGATCTGGGGGTGTAGATTCAGCCGGGAAGGAAGAGGTGTGGGACTGGTGTGACGCTCCTGCCACCTCAGCCGTGGGCTCTGAGGTGTCACCGCGGATCTGTGGCAGGTGCACAAGGCCTGGGACCTGCTGCAGCAGCGCCTGAGCCCGGAGCCCGGCCCGTGAGGGACCGGCCCGACAGCGCCGTGAAGGTCCTGCCACCACTGACCACCATGAGCCAGCGGACGGAGCAGCGTGGCACCGAGACCACCGGGCCCGTTCAGCTTCGGCGAGGGTCCGGGGCGTCCTGCGGTCCCCCGGTGAGGGGGACCTGAGGCTGAGCCCCGCTGGGTGACAGTAAAGAGGCTGCTCCTGCAGTGCGTGTCCGTTCGCCGGTGCCGTCCCCTCGCCCGCCCCGCAGGGCCCCCGGTGTCCTTCCCCGGGGCTCGGTGCGGGACTCCCGGTGCCCGGAGGGTACCCGCGGTACCGGGGGCGCGCGGCCATGACGTCACGCGCGGGGACGCTCCGGGCGTGCGCGCGGGCGCCCCCTGGCGGCGGTCACATGACCGGGCGGGCGGAAGATGGCGGAGCCGCCGGGCGCCGCGGCCGAGGACTCGTGGGGGAAGGTGGGGCCGGGATCGGGTCGGGCCGGGCCGCCGGGTGCCGCGGGGGCGCAGGGCGGCACGCCGGGACGCGGCTCATGGCGTCCGGGCAGGGTGAGCGCCGGGCTGGGGGTACGGGGGCGGGGAGCGCACACGGGTCAGTGCCTGGGCGAGGGGCGGTGGGTGAAGGCTCCGGCGGAGCCGCAGCCGGGGGCGGGGGGGTGCTCCTCGGGCCGCCCGAGCCCCTGGGGGCGGGGGGGCTCCGGGGCGCGGGCCGCGGTCGCCGCCCAAGCCCCACTGACGTGTCTCCTCCGCCCGCCGGCCCCGCGCAGGTGGACGCGGCCTACGGCGACAATGGCCTGGACTCCGGTAGGTGCCCGGGCGGTGCCCGGCCCGCCCCACCCCCGTTTGTGGGTGGCAGCGGCTGCCCGGGGACGCCCCTCACGTCCCTGCGCCCGGTCACACCCCGCGTTGGGCACTGACCCCGGGACGCTCTTCTTCCAGCACTCTTCATGGAAAATGCCCGGAAAGGCAGCATAGTGTCCCGGGCCAACAGCATCGGCTCCACCAGTGCCTCTTCTGTCCCCAACACAGGTGGGGTTTGCCCTCCGTGACCGCGTGTTTCTGCTCGCTCGGGAATCCGGCGGGGCTCCAGGTCTGCCCTGCACCGAGGGGCTGAGCGTGGCTGGGCAGGATTCCTATCCTGAGCAGGAAGAGGAAGAGGAAGGTGGTGGAAACAACAACATCAGGGTTCTGTGGTTTCCAGCAGGGTTTGGAGTCGAGGATCACTCTGGTTTTGACACCTTCCCAAGGGAGCTGCCACCCTCCTGCCCAGCTCCCTGAGGCGAGGGGAAAGGGTTGCCAGGGCTCCTTGGAAGGCTTTTCTTTGGCCCAGCCTGCTGTAGCTGAATGGGGTGGGGGCTATGCTGGGCCTGGCTGCAGCTGTAGTGGTCCCTTGAGCTGTCTTGTGCCCCTCCTGGTGCCTGTCTCCCCACCTCCAGCCACAGTCTGTCCCCACAGATGATGAGGACAGTGACTACCACCAGGAGTCCTGCAAGGAGTCGTACAAGGACCAGCGCCGCCGGGCACACACCCAGGCCGAGCAGAAGCGCCGAGATGCCATCAAGGTGAGGCACAAGGCAGCAGTTTGCTGCTGCCAGCCTGCTCCAGCACCCCTCTCTTCCAGCACTCCTCTGTTTTGCTGCTGGATGTGCTCTCCCTGCATGTGTGTGTGTGTTGGAGCTGCCCTGGCTCTGATGGGCTGTGCTGTGGGAGCTGGGTGTGGGCCTGGCCTCACAGGATGAGCTCACACTCTGTGGCTTTACTTCCCTGCAGAAAGGCTACAATGACTTGCAGGCCATTGTCCCCACCTGTGAGCAGCAGGATTTCTCCATCAGCTCACAGAAGCTGAGCAAGGCCATCGTGCTCCAGAAAAGTGAGTCCCAAGGGCAGGAGGGAAGGAGGTGCTATCAACCCCCAAAGCTCCGCCCTAGAGGTGTGCAGGACAAAGTTCAGCACCTTAGAACCTTCTGGTGTGATGAGGCTCTGGGGAGCTTGGGTGCTCCTCCCCTGCACTCACCTTCCCCAGGGGAACTGGGTCAGTGGGAGCTGATGGTGCCTTGGCTCATGCACCTCCCGTGGGGATCTCAGGGGCCTGTGTGTGCTCCCAAATCCTCACTCTGTGTTTTCATGCTCAGCTATTGACTACATCCAGTTCCTGCACAAGGAAAAGAAAAAACAGGAGGAGGAAGTTTCTACCCTCAGGAAAGATGTGATGGCCTTGAAGATCATGAAAGTGTAAGGGAAGAGCTGTTGGGGTCGTGCTGTCTACTTCCCGCTGTTTCCTCACATCCTTGCAGGGTTCTGCAGTGGTTCTCCATCTGGGGACAGGCCTGGAGCTTGGAACCAGGAGCTGGGTGTGGGAATTCAGAGCTGGAAGCAGGAGCTGGGAGCGGCAGCTCGGATTCATGAGTGGAGGCCTCACTGCTGCCCTTGGTGTGCCGTGCTTGTTTCAGGAACTACGAGCAGATTGTGAAAGCTCATCAGGACAACCCAAACGAGGGGAAGAACCAGATCTCTGATGAGGTGAAGTTCAATGTTTTCCAAGGCATCATGGACTCCCTGTTCCAGTCCTTCAATGCCTCAGTCTCTGTAACAAGTTTTCAGGAGCTCTCAGCGTGTGTCTTCAGCTGGATTGAGGAGCACTGCAAGCCCCAGGTGAATGCAGGGCTGCAGAGGGGCTGGTGCCATGGCCAAGGGGGCAGAGACAGTGGCACAGGGGTGGCTGTCCCTCCACAGACCAGCTGACCATGTCCTCTCTCTGCCACAGACGCTGCGGGACATTGTCATCGGGGTCCTGCACAAGGTGAAGAGCCAGCTCTACTGAGCCTCCCGTGCCACTTCTGTGCCTGTGGGGATGAGGCACTTCTGCCCAGAGGCCTGGGTGCCAGGCACCACCCTGGGTCCTCTCCCTTGTGGCTGTTTTTAAGGTTCTCTGAATTATTTATTGTATTTCTTCTGAAGTGGTCGTGCAAACACTGCTGCTCCACTCAGTGCCACCAAATCTTTGTAGGGACTGGGCAGGAGGGGAGGGAAAGGTGGTGAGGAACAGAAGGTGGGGAGCAGAGTCTCTGGCTCAGGCAGTGCCACGGGGTTGCCTGTGCCACTGACTCTCCCTGCAGAGCTGATCCCAGAGCAGCTCCATCCTGTGCCCTCAGGTGTGACAGCCCTGCTATCCCCAGGGTGGGGAACTGTGACAACTGGAGACTAAAAATGATGGGTTTCTAGTACAGCAGTAAGAATTGCTTTTCCCCAACCCACTGGGCTGTCCCCTGCCCCTCTGAATCAGCTGTTTTGAGTCAGCTGTTGTGTTTTGGAGGAGCCTGGCAGTGCTGGCAGCAGGATGAACCTGTCAAGAGCTGTGGCCCTGGCAATATATACTAGGGCCTTGATGAACCCCAAGCGCTGCTGCAGCCATGAGTCCCTGGCAAGGAACACAGGAAGTTCCTGCAAGTGCTGGAACACCTCTCCTTTTCAGAAACCGTGACTGTACTGCACAGGAAAGTTCTGCAGCAGTAGCATAGTGTGGCACATGCACTTGCTGCTCCTCAGAACTTCACACACATCCATGACCAGCCTCGATTTAATTTTTATTATTGTAAATTTTGAAATGGTCTCAAAGCGCTGCCTGTGCCAGCTGTAGGAGCAGCTGCTATCAGCAACATGTTTGACCCTGTCCCACGCCCAGTTTGGGTCACAGCTCTGCCCAGGTGAGGGTTGGTCACTGTCCAGAGTGATGGGACCAGGGTGCTGCCAGCAGCAGGGCTCTCCATAACCATGTTTGTGCTCCTGCTCCAGGGGCATATCCAGGGAATGTTTATTTCAGGAAGTTTTTCCAGCACTGAGGAGGGAGCACTGCCTCCTGCCTTGGAAAGAGGATGTGGAATTTTACAGACCTCACACATGAAAGTGATGTATTTTTCTATTGTGAAAAGTAATTAAATAAATTTCGCTGAATGTTTTAATGGTTTTTCTGATGTTGAGTTCCTGGAGTTCTGCTCTAGAGCTGGTAGTTTCCATAAGCCCATTCCAGCCCCTGTGGCCCAGGTCACCCTCTCCTGGCTCCTGCCCTCCCCACTCCTCAGAGCCTAAACCCTGCCCTGAGACAGACAGACAGCACAGGGATGTGCAGCTGAACCAAAATCCTGCTGTTTAATGGATCATACTCTCATGTGACCACTCAGCAGCTAGAACACATACAGACCTCTGCAGCCCAGACAGCTCCCTTTCCTTACCAGAACACCAGAGATACAGCACCAGTGCCCCCACATGTCCCCTCAGTCACATCAAACCTCAGCCAGGCAGCTCCATTTACTGGGGGCACAAAAAAATGACATTCCACTGCAAGGAGAGGGCCAGTGCCAAGTTCCTCCCACCCACCACCCTTCCAACTGCAAAACATTTTAAAACAAAACCAAATAAATACACAGGACAAGCCCCAGTCCTGCAAAACGAGAAAAAGAACCCAACAGCCAAGTTTCAGAGGCAGCTCCATAGCAGCTTCTCTCCAGAACAAAGGCTCCCCCAGCACCTCACACAGTCGCTGGCAGCACGACACCGTGGTCCTCATCCGTCTCTATCCCAACCTCCTCCT
The DNA here is from genome assembly GCF_049639895.1 of Pseudopodoces humilis. Taxonomy (NCBI): domain Eukaryota; kingdom Metazoa; phylum Chordata; class Aves; order Passeriformes; family Paridae; genus Pseudopodoces; species Pseudopodoces humilis. The sequence continues at coordinate 2,977,487 of NC_142228.1, forward strand.
GCGTGGCAGGAGAACAGGCTTAGGGCCTGGCTTGGCAGCCGTGGGCACAGCCCAACCTCGGTACTTACAAAGAATTGCTTCTTGCTCTTGGGATACCCCTCCAGGATGGCATCCAGCAGCTCTGTGGCCTGGCGAGACAGGGCACGTGAGGCTGTGGGCAGCAGTCCCAGCAGGGCCCTCAGTGCCCAGCTGCACCCCAGCCGGTACCATCCGCTTCCTCCGGCGCCACTCCCGGCGGTACAGCTGCTGCTCCCGGCACACCTGCCAACAGCAGCGGGTCACAAACACCCCGAGGGGCTGGCAGGAGCCCCGGGCAAGCACTGCCTGTAAGGGAACTGCTGGATCCTGGATCCAGACACAGCAGCTGTTCACCTTCTCTTTTTCCTCTGGAGTTACGTGGCTGGTAGCAGACTTAATCCTCTCCAGTTTCTCCGTGCAACTGGCACAGTCCTTCCTCAGCGCCTCGATCTCCCTGGCGATCTCAGGGGTTGTCATGGAGCTGTTCAGGTCCTTCAGCTCTGGGAAGGTGGCACCGATCACCGGCCGGGCTGCCACCCGGCAGCAGGGCAGAGCTGCCCGCGCCCTCGGGGCTGCCCGGCCGGGCACACTCACCCGCCTCCATGTGCCGGCAGCTCTGCTGCAGCGCTTGCAGCTGTGCGGAGCGTGCGGCAATTTCCCCGTCCAGCCCGCGGAGCTCCGCATCGCTGGCGGCCGGGAGCTGCTCCTGCGGGGAGCGGCGGCTCAGGGGTGCGGGGCCAGCGGGGCCAGCGGGCGGCGGAGGCCGGGGCTCACCTGGTCAGCGAAGTAAATCTTCTGCTTCCCGTAGGCCTTCTCGCGTACGCGGCCCTGCTGCGCCAGCTGCTCCAGCGCCTTCACCACGGCCTGCGGGACTCGGCGTCAGCCGGGCCCGGGCCCGCCCCGCCCCAGCCCGGCCCGGCCCTGCTCACCGCCTTGCCCAGCCCGTGCTCCCGCTGCAGGTTCCCGAAGGCATCCTGGGCGCTGTACGGGCGGTTCTGCTCCCGCAGGTACCGCAGCAGGACAGCGGCGGCGCCTCCTGCGGGACCAGCCCCGGTCACCGAGGCCTCCCGGCACGGCGGAGGCCGCCCGGTGCTCCCCCGCCAGCCCCGCACTCACCGCCCGCCGCGGCCTCGCGTCCTTTGCTCATCCCGCGGCCCCGGGCCCCCAAACCCCGCTCCGTTCCCGGTTGGCGCCGGTCACGCACTTCCGGCGCGCGGGCTGCTCCCCGCCAATGGCGGCGAGGGCGGAGGCACACGGTGATTGGCGGGGGTAACGCCGCCCGGTACCGGCCCGCCCCGCGGGAACGGCCCCGCGCACAGCCCGCGGCGGCTCCGCGGCCCCGGGCACGCACTCACCCACCGGAACCGGCGCTCCCGCCGCGGGGCGAGAAGCGCAGCCCCCTCGCCCTCCCACCTCCGCACCGGACTCGGCCAGGGGAAGGGGCTCCGGCCCGTACGGAACCCGTTACCCAGCTCCCCTCCCCGGCTGAGGCCGCCCCCCGCCCCCGATGGGCAGAGTCAGACAAAGAGCAGCCGGTAACGGGGTCCCTGACGAGGTACGTTCTTGGCTGCACAAACGTGATCAGAACCGGGTCTATGGCTTAGGAAAAGTAATGGGGGCACTCGGCAGGCAGAGGGGGGTGGCTCTCCCTGGGGGCTGCTGGTTTGTTCACAGGACCGCGGCAGGCGCGATCTCCTCAGTCACTGGTGGTCCGGGCTGCTGTCCCTGTCCGGTTCCCACTGCGGGCTCTGCCTGCACAAGGCTGGAGGCAGCAAGGGCCCAGGGGACACACCTCCACCCTGTCAGCCCTGCTCCACTTCCTCCTTCTTCCAGGAAAACTGCTGATGGACGCGCAGCCTCGGCCCTGCCCACGGGAACGCACTGGAGCAGCACAAGGGTTTCTAGCAAAGTGTTAGTTGGCTGTTAACAAAGGCTGTTAGTTCAGAAAAGCAACACAAGAGCAGGGGCTACACGTGGATGTTCTTGCAGGTGGTCTGGTGGTCACAACAGGTGTCTTATTGCCATTGAGCTCTTACAAAACAGCATCAGGAGGAGCTGGAGCCGAGGGAGCAGCCAGTGCAAGGAAAACACTGCGGCTGCACAACATCCACAATGGAGCAAGGGGCTTGGTTCCACCTGGAGCTGGATATTGCTGAGAGAGAAGACTTGGATTTGTGCACATATTAGGAGCAGGGAACAGCTGTCTGTGACAGAACAGCATTGAGTCCCAGACACCGTGTCTGAGGGGCTCTGTCCTGTTCCCCTGGTTACACATCAGTGCCAGAACTCGGTGCACAATTGTTCCTGGCGATACTGTCAGTCCCACTGAACTTGAGAGCTGCAGACACCAGATTTATTGTCTTAGAGAAAGTTTTGAGCAGGCAGCATCCTGTCAGACAGTGCAAGGTGATTGTGGAGCTATCCCATCAACGCCTCTTCTCTACAGATTGCCAGTGTCCTTTATTTTAAAATCCAAGCGAGGCTACAGAGTCACAAGTCACACTGTGTACCCAGCCAGGACTGGCTGTCACATCACTCAGACTCACAGGAGACAATTGAGAGAACTGTGCAAGGCTTTTCCTCCTAGGATTCCCTCCATGATGCGCAACAGAAAACCAGAGGGAAGTGACAGGATGATTTACTGGCCTCGGGAGCCAGTGGGATCCAGCTGATTCAGCTCTGACTGATCCAGCATTTCAAAGTCATCCCCTTCAGCGTCAGTGTCCAAGTCCAAACTGGCGGCTCTGAGGTGAGTCTTTGCCCCTCTCTGGGGATTGGTGCTGCGTGAGGAGCCTGGCTGAGGGGCTCCTGACAGTGCCAGCTGGATCATGCCCCTGGTGACAAAGCCAGCAATGTTGTTGGTGAGATTCTGCACTGATGGCAGTGTGCCAAATTCCTCCTGCTCATATGGGAGCTGCAGATCCTCTGTCCCTTGTGAGCGGTACGCCAGGCTCGGGATCCCAATGCTGGTGTCATCTTCATCATCTATGCCAGTTACTTCTGGGTTTATGGAAGGGAAGTCAGGGAGATCCCTGGCAAAAGATTCCTCTGGGTCACTGTGACCATCCAGGTCTGGAAGAGGAGAAAGTGCATTAATTGCCAGTGCTCACCAGCACCCACCAGCCCAGGCAGGAGCTGGGCCAGCACCTCCCCTGGATGGACTGTTGGGAGCTCACAGATCACACTCTCCTCAATGTCTCCCTGCCCCCATCTCAACTGTTCAGATCCCAGCTCACTCGCCGGTGCTGAAGCAGCCACCTGCTAGAGGGGAGCACCAGCACAGCCAGACTGGTGGAGCAGACTGGATCTGCCTTTGCAGAGCTGCTGCCCTCACTCCACTCCAGCACCACAGGAGTGAAGGAGGAAGCTTCAGTTCTGAATAAAACAGGCAGCTGCAGCTCATTTCCAGCAGCAAGGCCGACATCAAACACCCAGACTTCAACAATGGGAGGTAACACATCCTCCCTCTGACCCATCACACTGGTGTTTGCTTGGCATTCCACACCTTCCAGAAGCTGTTTCCTCTCACCTTCTGATCCCTCTGTCAGGGGTGTCTGGCCCCTTGAAAGGTTAAATATCCCATTTTCAGTATAGGAAACCTCAGCATCTGAATGCTCTGAGTCAGAGATGGTCAGTTCCTTGGCGACCACGGAGTCATCCAGCTTTGAAATAGAAGATAAAATTGAAAACATCAGCACTAGAAAGGTTATCCCCATGCCTCAAGACAAAACAGATGATGGAGTGGCCTCCAGCTAAACCTGGCCCTCATGGGAGACTGGCACCTGAGACTCATTCACATTTACTGCACAGTTTAGGAGACTGCAGCTGGTACAAGCAGCTCTGGACATTCTTTAGTTCAACAGATGGGAAAGACCCATCTGAAAGGACAGTGTCCTCATCTGCTCTCCCATCACTCTCAGCTACACTGTGCTGACACAAAGCTAGATGCTGCATGTCCCCAGTTTGTTTTTTCCAGCTAAGCTCTTCTCTCCCCCAGAGGCTCTGTTACCTTGGGGCAGAATGCAGCCAGCTCCTCTTCGCTGTCACTCCCATCGTCCGTGGCTTCCTGACCAAGAGCCCGGCCACGCACTGTTAGAAACCAGACACAAAGCTGTTACTGCTGCTGGGGCAAGGCTCTGTGCAGGACCAGAAAACCCCAAACTGCACATAACAGAGCAGAGCCAGCTCTGTTCCACAGCAGAGCCACGCTAACTTCTGACTGTGGCTGTAGCAGGTTTTTGCTGAGATGAACATGTTTAGAACTCCCTCGCACAGAGCCTTTCCTCCTTTTTCCAGAATAGAGAACACACAGTTCTGGCAGCCAAGAACTGGAGCAGCTCAGTGCTGTGAAAAGCCCACAGCAGCTGCTTCCTAGGAGATGGCTGCAGAGGCGGAACTGCGTCTCTCTCTTCCCAAGGCAGTTCCAAGAATTTGCCATCCCAGACGTGCAGCCTCTACCGCCCACCAAGGCCAGAGCCTCTGTTCACAGCCCGTTTCAGGTATCAAAGATCAAGGTGTAAAACCCTGGGGCCAGAAATGGCACAGAACTCACTCTGCCTCTCGCGCCGCCTCGCTACCATGTATCCCTGGACGCTGAAGTCCAGCCGCTGCAGCAGGGGCTCCAGCCGCAGGTACACGCGCTGCCCCAGCCGGTGGTACACGGCCAGGGGCCACAGCAGGATGAAGAGCACTGCGGTGAGCAGGAATGTGGGTTAGGAGGTTGTTCATGCTCCTGGTAAACATCCTGCCTGTTTTGTGATGCAGCACAGCACACAGAGCATGGCAGATCTGAGCACTGAGGGCGGTGCTGTGGGAGCCTGTTACAACAGGTGCCATCACCTCTGCCCATTTAACAAAACTGAGAGGCCAACCTGTTAGTGCTCAGATCTGTAGTTACTAAGCACTCAAACATGTTCTCTCCAGACCAGACTTTGAATCCTGGTCAAGAACCATCACATTCCTGGCAGAATGTATTGTTTTAAATTTTAAAGCCAGTCACACAAGCTTTCCTTCTGAGCCCCATTTCTTGGACATTCAGCACCCACTCATCTCTTTTTACATGTAAGTCTGTATTGGCAGAGATTTACTTACACAGCAAGTATGAGAGCAAGAGCCCAGGGATATACTGGCCCAGGACAGCCAGGAAAGTGAACACTCCACACACTAGAAGGCAAAACTGAAGACATGAGAGACAATGAGTTTCCAGGGTTAAGCAGTGGGTTCACTCACTTCTTGACCATCTCAGCCTCTGCAAATTCTAGGTCAAGTTATTATTCCAAAAAGGGTGAAGCCTTCACAATGTCCAACCACCTGCTCCAGCACGGGCACAGACACAGGGCTGTCTGCCCTCAGAGCCACAGCAGCTGAGGCCTCCTGCCTCAGGGCAAGAGGAGCTTCCCAAAGCAGGGACACCAACAGCAAGGAAGAGGCTGAACTAGATTTATTCTAGAGCTCTTCAAGGTGAAGAGGACAAGGACAAGGACAGTATCACGGTGCTACAAGTTTCTCTTTCCATAAACTCAAAAAAAGAAGAAAGAAAAAGCTTGACACATTTTCTCAAACTGTTAAAACCCAGTGAGGAGACAAGTTTGACAGACACTTGAAAAGCCAGAAACCTACAGAAGGAGCAGCCACGCTCTCACTTCAGTGGTGCAATCCACACACTGACATTCACTTTCTCCTCCCTCCTCCACAACCCATCCTCCTAATTATTCTGCCTGTGCTTTCCATTTTTCCCCACCACCTAATAGGCATGGTGTTGTGGGAGACCTCCCATCCAGGAATGTGTTCAGCCAGTGCTGAATGCCAGCACAGGAGGATCCCCGTGGTCAGCAGAGGCTCCACACCAAACAGGTTATTTCTGAAGACTGTACATTCTCACCTTGCCAGGGCTTTGCCTCTTGAAAATGAAGAGATTACTTAAAAAGTTGGTCCCAGTCACCCATCCTTCAGCCAAATGATGACAGAGCTCTGGCACTCCGAGCAGCCGAGGGTGGACGTATCCCCAGCTGTAGTGAGGGCAGAATTTGGGAACAGATATTGCTGTATCAGTGTCAGGGTTGAAGACCCTTGTTACAAATACTTGTCCCAATGCTTCCTTCTTTCCCACCCAGCACAGAGCTCTAGAGATGAGGGTCACTTGCCCTCCAAGCAGTGCCCTGCCCAAAGCAGTTTATCTACAGCCCCTCTAGCAGCATCCTAGTGTTCCCACAGCACTGAGGAGCAGGAATTTCAGTCAATGGCCTGGACCAGTTTCCATGCTACTGGAGGGAGTGCACAGTGCAGAGGCAAATCAAGTGAATCCATTTACTTTTTCTGTGTTTCTCTGGTCAACTGCAGCCTCCAAGTGTTCAGCATGAGGTCTAGAAGCAGCCTTGCACCTCACTTCATGTTCTCAGTTACTCTGGAGGCCTTGAATTGGTCAGTTTTGTTAGTGCTGCCTAACTGCTAGTCACGAGGACCTGAAGGTTAGAAAGAGCAATTTCTTTTGTGCTTGGGCCTCTTACAAAAAATGAATAAAGACAATTGTCCTTTGGCACCAGCTCAGGTGATTTAATCAGGAACTGACATCCAGCACAGCCTGGCAGTGGCGGCAGGAAGGCGTGCCCAGAGAGGCAGGTGTGAGCAGTGAGGCAACACCTCAGCATTTCTCAACCCATTATTAATGCTGCAGTCAGATCATAACTATGCAGAAACAACTGCTGGAACAAGCCTGTTAAATGTTCCCTATCAAGTCTCAGAAGACTTCATTAATTCCCACAGAAATGCAGCTTTCCTGCTACTGGAGGCCTACACAAAAGGAATTGCTTCTAAGGCAGCACCTCTAACTTCAGGGGGCAGGGAATCAAGCAAGCATATCTGGAGGCTGGTATGAAGGCGAAGTATAATAAAATGGCTTGGGCAAGTAAAAAACTTCTCACAACCACCTAACTGTACCTGGTCTCCATCTGTCCTCTGCTGAGCAGCTCCCAGCTCCCAGCTCCCTCCTCCCTTGTCCCCAGGAGCCAACATCCCAAGCATGTGCAGGTAACAACACAGTATCACAACAAAGTATCACAGCAGAGGAGTCAATTAGTTTCCTACCTCTCATTGTCTAATTCATCAGGTCTCGCCACTAAAATATTAAGAACAGACACTACATTAGTTGCAAGGAATTTGCCATGGGAATGCTTAGCTCTTGGGATTTGAGTAAAGCTTTAATGAGCTGGGAAACACCTGGAAAAGACATTAACTGTAATTACAGGATGGAGATGCATCAGTCCATAACACATCTTGAGCATGTACGTGTGACAGTACAGGACTGCAAGAGTCTCCCTGTTGCTCCTCGGTGTTTGCTGGACACTAGAGGCTGCCCAGTTCCCTCTCCCCCATTCCCTGCACACACCAGCTGGGGAGGAGGAACAGCCTGCAGACTGGAGGCATCAGGCATTTAAGGCTTTTGATACTTTCCCACCCAGGCTGGGACTTGAAAGGGATGTACCAGCCACCCTGAAAGATCAAATCAGAGGGATGAGGGAGTTGGACAGACGCTGGCTTCTAAGAAGGAGCCTGAGCCAAGCTTTGAAACCAAGGAAAGCTTTAATGTCTTCCCAGGAACTAGAGAGAACACAGATTGAAGCAGGAAGCTGGGAGCTGAACTTGCTGGTTAGTCAGGGAACCAGCTCTGGGAACATGCAGGCCCTCACACTCCTCCAAACTAACCTGTCCATGCAAAGCCAAGGGACCCCGAGCTGCTCGGAATGGGGTTGTTCATCAGTGTATTAATGTCACAAAGGAGGGATACAACTGCTTTGGTTACTGAAAACTGAAAACTAACTTCATTAACAGCCTCTTCTCCCAAAGAAATCTCTGATCAACAGCAAGGCTGCGACTTGTCTTCATCCTAAACTGGGTTATTATGGATTCTGAGGAGGAATCCAGACGAGTTCCATATATACTTCAATTTCTCACTCTGGTACTGAATGCTCAGAAAGTGAATCACTGTCTCAAGCCTGCAGTGGGTCACGTACACCCTGTGGTTCAGGATGACAAGACAAATACCAGTGTCACAAGCACAGAAAGAACTTTTGTTTACACAGGTTAGAATATTCCAGCTCCAGAAAGAGCATGCCTGCAGTACTCTTGCCAGCTTCTAGACCCTTAAAGCAAAAGGCCCAGGTTTTAACAATATAACGGCAGACGGTGCAGAGCCTGTACTTGTGGGGCTGGAAATGGGGCTTGTTTGCTGCTATGAGCTCAAAATGGAACTTACCACCAATTTCTGGCCAGATTTTGTGCTTCCACTGGTCTAGACACACTACTACTATGAGGGACAATGCAGTCAGAAACAGCAAACGAAGGGAAGTCAGAGCAAAGAACCTGTGGGGAAGAAACCAATGAGTCAGTACTAGCCAAATCTTTGTGAGACACAAAAGGGTAACACAAATCAACCTAAAATCAGTCACTCAGAGGGAAAACTCAGCACCTGCTATTCAGTCACCACACAGCGTGCTCCGGAAGCAGCTGCCAGGTGACCCTGGTTTGCTCGTGTCAGTTCTCCCTGCTGTACAGCTCCTGTCCCAGGCAAGCTGCCCTCCCTCCACTGCCACAGCAGGCTGAGTTTTCCCAGGCAGTTTGTTGTTCTCAGGGACAAGGACAGCAGGGGGACGGCAGCGGACCCAGCGTTCCCAGGTCCTTCCTGTCCGGAACGGGACATGGAGCAAACCCGCGGCTCCTTACGGACCGTTCCTCCCCGGGGACAGCTCCCGCAGGCTCCCGGACCCCCGCAGCCCCGGCGATGTGGGCTCGGCGGAGCGCACCTCCCGAGGCGGGGCCGCTGCGCCGCCCGCCCTGCGCGGCCCGGTCCCGGTCCCGGTCCCGGTCCCGGTCCCGGTCCCAGCCCCGCCGCTCACCAGAACAGGCCGTGCACCGCCGCCCAGCACAGCGCGCTGCGGCCCGGCCGCTCCCACACCAGCGCGGCCTGCACGGCGCCCAGCAGCGGCTCGTAGGGCCCGAGGCGGCAGCGCAGCGCCGCGCTCAGCGCCTGCACACGCCGCTGCCGCTCGCCGGGCCCGGGCCCGGGCCCCGCCGCCGCCGCTGCCGCCGCCGCCATCGCTCCCTCACGGCGTCAACATCCGCCCGCCCGTCGCGCGCGCGCGCCCGCCGCAGGCATGGCGGCGCCCTGCCACAGGCTGCAGCTCCATCCTGTGCGCCGCCATCTTGGCGCAGGCGCGGGCCGCGCCCCCTGGCGGGACGCACGCGCGTTGCCAGGGCGCCGCCGGGGGCGGAGGTGCGCGGCGCTGCCCCGGAAGTGAGCAGTGCGCACGCGCGCTGCCGTTGGCGCCGGCGGGAGACGCGGCGGTACCGGAGTCGGGCGGGGCGCGGAGCGGAGCGGAGCCTCGGCCGCGATGCCGCGGGAGATCATCACCCTGCAGCTGGGCCAGTGCGGCAACCAGAGTGAGCGCGCCACGGCCGTGGCGGCCCCGGGAGAGCGCGCACCGGGCGGGGTCGGGATGCTGCGGGGGGGGCCAGCTAGCGGGCCTGGCGGGACGGGGCGGGGCTTCAAGCGAATGGGGCGGGGCCCGCGGACCGGGGCACTCCGGGCCCTTCCCCTGCCCCGGTCCCGGCCCCGGTCCCGCTGCCCGGCCCGTCTGACCGCGCCTCCCCGCAGTCGGGTTCGAGTTCTGGAAGCAGCTCTGCGCCGAGCACGGCATCAGCCCCGAGGGCATCGTGGAAGAGTTCGCCACCGAGGGCACCGACCGCAAGGACGTCTTCTTTTACCAGGTACCGGCAGCCCCAGGCCGTGGAGCGGGCGCACCCCGCCAAGTGTGCTGTGTCCGGGCGGTGCAGCTGGGCTGTGTGTGCCCGTGCAGCCCGCTCCGCAGCCCCTGCGGGCACACGGACGGCTGGGCGGGCACGGACCGTGCAGGTGGGAGCGGCGGCTCAGCCCCGGCTCCTGCTTACAGCCCGCTCCGGGCTCCCGCCTGCGCTGCCGCTCTGTTAGCGGAGCGCTGTGGAGGCGGAGCAGAGGCACGAGGCTGTGGTGCCATAGATAGTGTCTTATGTAAGCACGAAGAGTTCCCCCTCCCGCGCTGGGAGTGCTCTGGGGCACTGGGATGCTGCAGTGAGGATAAGCTGCACAGGACCGGCCTCTCTCTCCCCCTCTGGCCAGGCCTGACCATGTGGGGCTCACCTGCAGCCAGGGGGTAGCTCCTGCTCTGGCAGTGGAAGTGGCACGAAGCTGCAGCAGCATCAAGATCCTCTTGCTCCCGTTGTAGGCAGATGATGAGCACTACATCCCCCGGGCTGTGCTGCTGGACCTGGAGCCCCGTGTCATCCACTCCATCCTCAATTCCCCTTACGCCAACCTTTACAACCCAGAAAACATCTACCTGTCCGAGCATGGAGGGGGAGCTGGGAACAACTGGGCCAGTGGCTTCTCGCAGGTACCAGCTCTAGTGCTGCTGGGTGAGACGGGGCAGCTCTTCAGCTCTGGGGCTTTGTCCTGGCTCCCTCGTGTCAGCTCAGTCCCAGTTTCCGAAGAGCAACTTGTCACTGGCAGGGACTGATGTCTCTGGGACTGTGTTCCTGAGCCCTGTGGTACCCTGGGAACAGGACCACACTGCCAGTCTGACTTGACTTCACACCAAGCTTGAGCAGCTCTTCTCCATGTTCTGTGGGAAAGGAACAAAACCAGTCCTGATCTCTCTTGCAGGGAGAAAAGATCCATGAAGATATTTTTGACATAATAGACAGAGAGGCTGATGGGAGTGACAGTTTGGAAGTAAGTAAACAAGGGACTTGGATCCAGTGGCCCTGCTTGGTGTTTTCCCAGCTTGGTTGCTCTTTGTAAGGTTGAGCTCAGCACTGCAATGGGCACAGACTTGCTCAGTGAGCTTCTGGAACTGAGCACAGGACATGTAGAGCGGGGATCTAGGGACAGGAGGTCTGTCCGTCCCCACTCCATGCCAGCCTGCCCCAGAAGTTCTTTCACTGTTCACTTGTGGAGCATTTTTCTTTACACTGTCTGTGTGAACCCATACCCTGTGTGCAGACAGGGCTGCTGGGTGCTCCTGTCAGGCTGTGACACGGCAGCAGGGGAAGGAAGGGAGAGCATCACCAGAACAAGCTGGCAGAAGATTTGAGTGCCTGTTGTGGGAGCTGAGCTGGAGTCAGGCAGCGAGAGCTTGGCCTCGGTCATTCTAGAGGGAGGGAGGGGTGTGAAGGACCCAGGAAAGGGCTGAGAACGTGCAGTTCCATTTCCTGTGACTATCTGGACCCTGGAGGTGACATTGGAGCTATTCCAATCCTGTTCTGGGTGGGAGGAATCCTGAGCTCCCGAGCAGCTGTTGCGCTTTGTGGGGTGTGCAGAGATGCAGATCCCACGGTGTGGGCAGGAGTGGCCTGAGGAGCTGTGGCTGCTGCTGGGGTCAGTCTCTGCTGCATTCGTGCTCCCAGCAGCCATGAGGAGCTCTGGCCCTGTCTGGCAGGTCTGGCTGGAGGTAGTGAGGGTGACACACTGTCTGCTCTGGGGCTGAGCTTCACCTTCAGCACCTGCCTTCTGCTTCCTTCCAGGGATTTGTGCTTTGCCACTCCATCGCTGGTGGAACAGGCTCTGGGCTGGGCTCATACCTCCTGGAGAGACTGAATGACAGGTGAGCACAGCCCTGTCCCCTTCCCACACCACAGTGCCTGGCCCAGCCTGGGCAGCCTGCCTGGAGCGGGAGCGCTGACTCAGAGCCACCACCCCCACCCAAACACTGCCTTGTGCAATCCCTGGCATGCTGCCTGCAGAAGGCTGGCTCCTGATACGCCTGGGGACTTCAGAGGCTCTGAAACTGGACTCCTTCTGTCCAAGCTCTGCCTTCCCTCAGATGTTCTTATCAGGCTGTGGACACCCTGACAGTGCAGGGGAGGGTGGGAGGCTCTGGCTGAAGGCTGTGAGTTGCCATCCTGGCCTGTTTCAGCTTGCATCCTCTTGAAAAGACTTGTGAGCAGCTGCTTAATCAGCCTGTGGATGGTTCAGCCTCCCTGTAGCTCCTCTGGCAGCCTTGTGCTGCTGGGGTAGGCATTGCTGGGACACATTCTCTCCCTCCCTGGGAGCCACTCTGGCTGCAGCTTTTGTGACTCACCCTGTCCTGAGCCCTGGAGACTGCTAAGGCAGCTTGTGGGAGGGGAGAGTGCAGCTTGATGCTGTTAACCCTTGAGATGCTGCACTTCTCACTAGGTATCCAAAGAAACTGGTGGAGACCTACTCGGTGTTCCCAAACCAGGATGAGATGAGCGATGTTGTAGTCCAGCCATACAACTCTCTGCTGACACTGAAGAGGCTGACCCAGAATGCTGACTGTGTGGTAAGAGGCCCGTGGTGCAGCCAGCCCTGAGGAGTCGTCCTTGTCCCCACAGCTCAGATCTGGGGCCCATCCTGGGGCCAGCACAGTGACAGCACCGTGTGCCTGCGAGCCCCCGGTGCAGCAATGAGTGCACCCCAAACAGAAGGGCCAAGCAGATGTGGCCCCCAGGACCCCCACTGGTGCTAACCCCTGCAGAGCTGCCTGGCATTTCTGCCTTGGTGGTTCTTCCCAAGGCAGTGAGGACTAGCTGTGCTTCCTCTGTGGAGCTGTGCTGCAGCCCCTGCCTGAATGCAACACCTGTGTCATTTGCAGCACCCACAAGGTCCCCAGCCAGGCAGCGCCTTCAGCCTGCGCCTTCAGCCAGGTCCCCTGCAGCTGCACCCTGCATGTGGCAATGGAGGAGCAGTTGCACTGGAGCTGCTGCAACTGACACTGCTGCAGTGCTGACCCAGGGGCAGAGCTCTTCGGGAGAGCATGGGGAGCACAGCCAGGAGGGAGGGAAGAGGTTCCATTGACGGTGTCAGTTACGTGCCACAGATGAGTCAGCTTGTGGTTTCAAGTGTCTGCCGCTTGTACAGATGGCTCCACTCAGGCCCTGTGCTGGACCACCAGTGCCCTGGGACACATGGCCAGGACTGCCCTTCCTCAGCTGCCTCAGGGGCCCTTCACAGAGCCAGGTTTCTCTTGCAGGTGGTTCTGGACAACACAGCCTTGAATCGGATCGCGACAGACCGGCTGCACATTCAGAACCCGTCATTCTCACAGATCAACCAGCTGGTGAGGACTTTTCCTTCAGGAGAAGCCAGCGTGGGATTTCCCTGCTGTGTTCAGTTTAGTCTGAACCTGCTTCATGGGCTGGGCTCAGGGGTGGGCAGCCTGGAGCTGTGAGGGTCCTGTGCCCTTCCAGGCACCCCAGCTTCCCTCGGCATGTCTGAGGCAGGTTTGACATGCTCTGCAACCCTCTGCTGACCCTGTCCTCTCCCCTAGGTCTCCACCATCATGTCTGCCAGCACCACCACGCTCAGGTATCCCGGGTACATGAACAACGACCTCATCGGGCTGATCGCCTCGCTCATCCCCACGCCCCGGCTGCACTTCCTCATGACGGGGTACACGCCACTCACCACCGACCAGTCGGTAAGGCAGCCCCAGGCTCTCCTTCCCATCCCCAAGGGCAGAGAAGCTGCCACACTCACCTTGCAGCATCTGTCAGCCCCGTCTCGGTGTGAGCTGTCACTGCACGTCCCAAATCCCAGCCCATGTGCTCACACCATGTGACTGCTGCATGTGCAATGAATCAGACACGAGCAGGGAGCTGTGCTTGTGCCAGGCTACCTGCTGCACGCATCAGGGCAGCTGTCAAGATCATCGTGGTCAGGACTGGCCACCCTTAGCAGTGATGAGAGCCAGGCCAGGAGAGTGGTTCTGCCACTCCCGTGAGCCATTGGCTTCGACAATTTGGATCCAAACCCTAATGCTCGTTGTCACTGATGGTGGGCTACAGGTGTCAGCCCTTTCCTGAAACTCAGTCTGTGTCTGAGAGTGAATCTGCCGCCCCTCTGCACTACAAGTGCTGCTTCTTGCCTTTGGCTTGTCCCTAACGTGTCCCCCAGCCCCCTGGTGCCAGTGGGGCAGTTCTGTTTCGGGAGGTGCTCACCTGCACTGGCCCACCGCGGTCCGGAAGGAACTAACAGCTGCTCTTCTCCTCTCCCTCCGTGCATTTCCTCAGGATGTTTCTCAGAGAAGCAAATCTGAAAAACTGCTGGCTCTGAAAAGGGTATCAGTGTGTGATCTGTCCTCTGAGGGAGGAGTGCGGGCAGGGCTCAGCCAATGGCTCAACCAGTGCAGGAGGGGGCTGCCACCTCAGCCAGCTGTCCCTGCTGTGGGCAGTCTGGGTGCTGGCCCTGGCTGTGACCCTCCCTGGCCAGTAGCAGCTGGGCAAAGCCCCAACAGCACTCAGGGAGGGCAGTGGCCAGGCTGCCCATAGCTCAGAGCTGAGCAAGGCAGGGAGGACATGGAGTGGGGAACAAGTCCTTTCCAGTTGAGCTCCCATTGCTCCCTGCCTGGCAGTGGGACAGGACTCATGTTTGACAATAACAACATAAAACAGGTCCCTGACCCTCTGTTCTCAGCTGAGCTTCACCCCCAGCCCCTGCTGTGCTGCAGGGTGGGGACCAGACAGCTCCCAAGCTGGAGCCTTTACTGACACTCTGTTTCTTGGCCTGGCTGTGCCTGTTGTGTGGTGTTGGGATTTCTCTTGTCTTGCGTGCGGCTTTGCATGTGACTCTATCCTCAGGGTGAGGGCATCTCTGTCCAGCTGCCCCCTGCTCCTGTGTGTGTGTGTAGCAGGCAGCAGGAGGGCAGGAGCAGCACACCTACTCCCTCTGACCCCTGGCTGGCCTGTGCAGGTGGCCAGCGTGAGGAAAACCACAGTCCTGGATGTGATGAGAAGGCTGCTGCAGCCTAAAAACGTGATGGTGTCCACAGGGCGAGATAGGCAGACCAACCACTGCTACATCGCCATCCTCAACATCATCCAGGGAGAGGTGGATCCTACACAGGTGAGTTCCTCTGGCTGTTCAGGTACTGATGGCCATGGTGTGGGTCCAGGGAAGAGCATGGTCACTGTGGGTGATCCTGGGGTGGGACTCAGGGCAGTGCCTGAGAGCTGGCTTCAAATTGCTCCTGTTTGGGCTTTGGCCTCATGGAAAGGCTGCAGTCATGCTGAAATCCACCTTCCCGTGGCTGTCTCTTGCAGCTCCTGGGTCTGCTGCAGCCAAGCTGTTTGTCCCTCAACTTGGTGCCCCTTGCTGTTCTCATCCCACCAGGTTCACAAGAGTCTGCAGCGGATCCGGGAGAGGAAGTTGGCCAACTTCATCCCCTGGGGCCCTGCCAGCATCCAGGTGGCTTTGTCCCGCAAGTCCCCGTACCTGCCGTCCGCTCACCGTGTCAGCGGGCTCATGATGGCAAACCACACCAACATCTCCTCGGTGAGTGCCTTTCCTCACCACGCCGGGCCCTGCAGCCCCAGACCTCGTGTCTCTTCAGTCTGGGCCTGTCACAAAGCCAGGGACGGGGTGGGTGGCTCCCAGCAGGGCTCAGGTCTGGTCCAGGGTCCTCTCCTCAGTCCTGCTGGCCGAGGTGCCCTTCTCTTGGGAAGGGTCCCTGGGGAGCTGTGGCCCCCCTGACCCTGCGCCGCTCTCCAGCTGTTTGAGCGGACGTGCCGGCAGTACGACAAACTGCGCAAGCGAGAGGCCTTCCTGGAGCAGTTCCGCAAGGAGGACATCTTCAAGGACAACTTCGACGAGCTGGACAACTCCCGGGAGATCGTGCAGCAGCTGATCGATGAGTATCACGCAGCCACACGCCCCGACTACATCTCCTGGGGCACGCAGGAACAGTGAGTGCCATGCCGGGAGACGGGAAGGTCCCATGGCCACCCCCACGCACGCCGGCAGGGCTCGTCTCGGCCGTGCCCACGTTTCTCACCCCTCAGCGCTGCCTGGCGCGGCTGAGCCCTCTGTGGAAGGCCCTCTGTGGGGAGCCTGCAGCTCCTCAGCGGGGGACAGCCCCCGCCCCACCGTGTGCCCTGGCCCAGGACAGGACTGGGGCAGCTGCGCGCTCTGCTGGGAGGGAACCTCTGCCTGTGGGAGCAAAACTTGCTGTAAGGAGGAGGAGAGTGACCCTGGGGCTGGGAACAGGCCTGGCCCCCTGAGTTGGGTGCACACAACCCCCGTGGCCAAAGGCTCCGTGTGGCTGAGCTAGTCCTTGCCCTGGGCAGGAGCCTTGTTCCTTCTTGGCCAGATCAGGCCTGGGGCACGGGCTGTATCTATATTTTTGTAGGTTATTTTGCTTTAATAAAGGCCGTTCCTGCACTGATGCTGCCTGCATGACTCCAGATTGAACAGCCAGGCAGGGAAGCCAGATGCAGAGACCAGGGCCTTGTCTGGCTGGCCAACTGGCCCCGTGGCACAGGAGCACCATGGCCACTGCTCATCAGCACGTCCCGGGGTGTGCAGGGCCAGCTCTGCCCCAGCGGGCAGTGCCATGGGGCCCAGGCAGCACTGGGCAACTGCTGCAGCAGAGCCAGAAATACTGGCAGGACCTGCCAGCACGGCTGACCAGGGCTGGGACCGGCACCACCCTGCCCGCAGAGCACGCAGCACCCACATGGATCTCCTGCAGGAGTGAGGCCCTGTGCAGGGGTGGGCCGTGAGGGCCTGGGGGTGCTCTCACCAGTCAGGATCTGAGGCAGGGGACATGGGCTTGAGGCCGTACAGTGTCAGGGGATATGGACACAGCAGCTCTGGTTCTGACCTGTGGGAGTTGGGCTGTAAGCTGGGGACAAGGGGCAGTGCCGGCACCATCCCAAGCCCAGGTAAAATTAGGATCTTCCTCTTAGCCTTCAGGGCACAGAGCAGGCGACTGAAAATGCAGCCACCGTGGCAGCAGGAGCTCCCACGCCCTCTTTGGCAGCGGCGCCCGTGGCTGGGGCTGTTCCCCCCGCTGGGGCAGCCAGTGCCAGGGGCTGCCGGGGAGCTGGAGCTGCCTGTGCTCTTGGTGAAATGCCAAAGGTCGCCTGGCAGTGACCAGAGGGACAGCAGTCCCTGCCCCCAAGGACACACTGTGCTGCTCCTCCCCGCTGCCTGTCCCAGGCCCTGCTGCCCTGGCTGCCCTAGGGATCCGACTGTCCCAGCCTCCCGCTGTCAGCCCACGCTCCAGGACAGGAGGCCCAGCCTTTCCTTTGTGCATTTATTTAGAAAAACAACCAACCAACCCCCCCATCCCAAGACAGAACCAACAAACTCTACAGAGGCAATACTGAGGGGCTGAGCCCCAGCCGTACCAGCTGCCACTCCACCAGCCACCCCTGTGACATAAACCTGGCCACAGGGCCACCTCAGAGCCCAGCCACTCGTGCAGGAGGAGCCCGCGGGTCCCCGGGGCAGCTTGGCCAAAAGCCGCCCGCAGCTTTCCCGAAGGGGTGGGTCCAGAGGACGGACAGACAGATGATGGCACAGCACTACTGCCTGGTACCCTCTGCTCTGAGCAAAGCCCCCGGGGCACGAGCAGAGTGGCCAGGCAACACAAGTGCTGCAGGCAAAGGCACCAGGGTATAGGGGACGGGGACAGGCCTGGGGGCAGTGAGGGGAACCACAGCGGGGCGGCCCCACTGCCCACCAGGGAAAGTGCTGGGAGACGTGGGGCACGCAGGCGTCTCAAAATAAATTAAGGAATAGCCAGAAAGGCAATGGCAGTGGGGGGAGCACCACCCCCTGGCCCCCTGCTCTCAGGAGCAGCTGGGGGCCAGCACAGACCTGCCACTCGCTGCCAGGCTTGGCTGCCCTCCCACGCCGGCCATTGGAGCACCTGCGTGGCCACATCAGCTGCTGGGCTAGCTGTGGGAGGAACCCACTGAGGGCCGGTGCTGCCAGGGCCCGGCTGCAGGGCAGAGCCCCTGGGGCAGCACAGTGGGCTCCGAGCTGGGGCGACTGGTGGGAGGCTCCTGGGGCCGGGGCAGCCGCTGGGCACCCGCAGAGGCGAGGTACGTGTTGAGGAGCTGGGCGATCTCATCCACCTGCAGGTAGAGGGGGCACAGGGGGTCAGTCTGGGGCAGCTTTGGTGAGAGGGGAGGGTGGAGGGATGGCAGCCCCTTACCTGGGAGGTCTCAAAGAGCAGGTCTCGATCCTCCACAGAGAGGCGGAAGGTGCTGCTGTCAGAGGCGCCAAAGGAGGAGATGCGGCCGTAGCAGAAGCTGTCCAAGGGCTCGGGCTCTCCCGGCTTGTAGAGCGAGACGGCCTTGGCCCCGATGCCCAGCCACAGGCGCTGGGGCCCAGAGCCCACTGGGCTCTGCAGGGAGAGGGGTGTCAGGGTTGCCCACTGCCAAGGCTGCCCCTGTACCACACCCAGCCGGGGCCTCACCACGTGCAGGTCGACATCGAAGAGTGTGGAGCCGAAGCCAGGCCACTCCCGCACCAAGGCCATGTAGGCAGCCATGGCCTCGGGCCGGCCCATGCCCTGCAGCAGCTTCCACTTCTCCACAATGGCAGCCATGGTGCTGGCCCCCTCCTCACGCAGACGGCCCCGCAGGCGCTGGTCCCGCTCCGCCCGTTGCTTGGCCAGCGCTTGACCCCAGAGCCCGCCGGCCAGCAGCCCCGCGCGCAGCCGGGCCCCCCGGCACTTGGTGGGGGGCCGGTGGGGCGGGGGCGGCAAGCGGGCATGCAGCACGTGGGGTGGGAAGAGCTCCTCCAGGCGCGGGAAGGGCGCGTGGGTGGAGAAGTCGCTGTTGAGACTCTGCAGGCGCAGGGCCGCCAGCGTCTGCAGCGTCTCCTCGGATGTGGGCACGTAGCCCCGCAGCACCATCTCGTGCGCCTGCGAGAGAGGGGGGTGAGCCGGCACTGCCACCACGGCACGGCATGGCACAGCCACCCCAGTGTGCCACTCACCTGCTCGAAGAGGAGGGCAAACTCCAGGCTGTCCCGTGGGACATTGTCTGTGTCCAGGAAACCGTAGTGCTTGAAGCAGAGCCGGCACGGTGGGTCCTGCTCCCGGTCCTCTCCAGCCAGGCTGCAGCGACAGGATTGGCTCCATCAGCTTGTGGACGTGCCCCATATGGTCTGTCCCCTCCCACCCGTGGCCCCCCAGCCCCTCTCCTCCACAGGCAGCAGAACACGACATTTACTTTTCAAACCTGGTGAGGACATCAGCCAGCAGTGTGGCACTGCCCACTGGCTGCTCCCGTCGCCGGGACTGCTCGTAGAGCGCAAAGAGGTTGGGGCTCTGGGACAGCCCCAGGCGTGACACAAGTTCCTGGGCCACCTGGGCGAGACAAAGGCAACCGATGGTGACCACGTGTTCCTGGCCACGGCACTCAGGGCTGCAAAGGGACACAGACAGGTCATGGTGGGCAAAGGCAGACAGCCCCTGGCCCCTCTCCACCGTGGCTCAGCTGGGAGA
Source organism: Pseudopodoces humilis (assembly GCF_049639895.1). NCBI lineage: Eukaryota > Metazoa > Chordata > Aves > Passeriformes > Paridae > Pseudopodoces > Pseudopodoces humilis. The sequence continues at coordinate 2,996,794 of NC_142228.1, forward strand.
GACCCTGCTCAGCTGCTGTGGCACACTGCCCACCCAACCCTGTGCACCAAAATGTCCCCAGCCCCCTGCCTGGCACAGCCGTAACCCCTCACCTCCTCAGCCGTGGTGTGGGAACTGATGGCCACGCTGCAGGAGGGCGCCCCAGGGCAGTGCACTGTGCAGATCATCTCTTGCCGCTGCATCAGCACCAGGATCTCCTCCAGAGAGGGCACGCATTCCCGCCCCTTCGTCTTTCCCAACGCCTCCCGGATGAAACAGGAGTACTTGGCCATCTCCGAGGCAGGGAAACGGATCTCTGTCCTGCAAGAAATGCCAGGAGGATCAGGGTGGCACCGATCAGAGGGGTGCCCAGCACCTGGCGAGCTCCCTGGTGACAGCTGGCACCCCTGGCACTCACCTGTCCAGGTGGAAGCGCAGGAAGCGCAGGACAGGCGGGGAGGGCAGGAAGGTGCAGCTCATGCAGGTGAGGAGCTGCCAGTAGTGCAGGTCGCCCTGCCCGCCCGGCGCCGGCGGCTCCGTAGTCTGCTTCACCAGCTGGCAGTAGATCTCATCCACCAGCGGTGGCAGGTCCAGGCAGGTCTGCAGGACACCCTGCATCAGCGGCACTGGGTCCCGCTCTGACTCCAGCTGCTGCAGCGAGTTGAAGAGCTTCACAGCCTCGTCGCGCAGCGTGGTGTAGCTGCGGGGGCCAGGGGCTGCGGGATGGGATGAGGGTTAACAGCCCCATGGTCATCCCCAGCACCCCGGCCAGCAGCTGGGCACTGTCCTCACACCCAGGGCCAGCCAGGCCCCAGCTCAGTGCCCACCCACCCCGCACAGCGTCCAGCCCAGCCGTCATTGCTGCCAGCCTAGAGCGTAGGACCCAACTCTGTGCCCCCCACCTGCCCCTCACCACTTTGGTCCAGGCTGCCGTAGGGGAAGGGCAGCAGGGGAGCGTAGAGGGGGCCACTGGTGTAGCGCAGGATGGGGTTGCAGCGATAGATCTGCTCCAGAACCTCGGGGCTGTCTCTGTGCTCCTGGCGGGGGCAAAGCAATAGCAGCAGCTGCAGAGGGGTCACCTGGCCCAGTGCCTGGCACAGACCCCCACCACCACCCTGGGGCACGCAAAGCCCCAAACATCCATCCCAGCGTTGCCTACAGCTGTGGGCATGGGCAGCCCAGCGCCATGGGCTGACCTCCACATCACGCATGAGCAGCTGGGTGGGCGTCTGGACAGGTGCTTTGCTGTCAATGACCTTCTGCACGGCGCACACCCAGCGCACGGCCTCGTTGAGGTGCTCCGTGTACAGGCGGTAGCAATGCTTCCTGCCAAACACCGTCACGCTCCAGTAGCCTGCAAGGGACAGACCCACTCACTCACTCACACCAAGCCACAGCCAGGCTGGCTCAGCGCCCCAGGGTTCAGCACAGCTCCTCCTCTGGGCAAAAGAGGCCCTCGGGACTGGGAGGGTAACACAGCGCACAAGGGGCTGGGAAGACACAGCCCAGGCAAGGGGCATGGGCACCTCACCTGTCTCCTTGTAGAGCTGCTTGTCTGGCCAGAGCACAGAGCAGAGGCTGGTGAGCACCAGGGAGCCCAGCCGCCTGGCCCCCTTCTCGTTGCTGCTGTAGTAGTCCAGGGAATCAGGGGTCAGCACGAACCAGTACTTCCGAGGACGGATCCAGGGGGTCTTCATGCAGCCCCGCATCTCCCGCTGCAGCCAGCCTGGGAAAGGGAACCCTCAGCCCTCACTGACATCAACCCCACCGGCTTCTCAGCACAGGGAAGGGTCTGCACAGGTCTGACCATCCCTCTGGGGCAGCTGGGGCACAATCCCACCTTTAACAAGAGCATCAGGGTCATCCTCCACTGGCCCTGGGCCTTTCTCCACGATGAGGCTGCGCATCTCCTCTGCAACAAGCAGGGACCTGAGGACAACATGGGGCTGAGCTCAGGTACCCGTGGGGGTCTCCCACAGCCCCTGAGCAGGGAGCTGGCCTGGGGACTGGGATGAGCTGGGTCCCAAGGGGCTCTGGGCACCCCACAGCCCTGCGGTGGGAACACGGCAGAGTCATTGGGTGCAAATGACCCCGGCTAAAAATAAGCTGTTTGCAGTCTTGGCCCTGCCAAGGAATTCGGAAAATGAACAACCAGGAAGGAATGTTGGCAGCAGTGTCAGTACTGCGAGTACAGGGAGCGAGCAGGCCCCTGTGCCCCGGCTGCCTGTCTTCCTCAGCACCGACCACCCCAGGGCACAGCCTCTGCTGATGAGCACAGCCTGGCAGAACCCCCTGGCACAGAAGAGTCATGCACAGCCCCATCAGCTAAGCCTGTGGCAGTTCAGCTATCCGGCACGGCAGGGGGATGGAGACATGCCTGAGGATGCGCCAGGGATGGGGACAAGCACGGCAGTCCCGGCTCTGCCACTCCCTGCTCTACCTGACAGGGCAGCACAGCCTGGTGCTAGCTCTGTGGGCAGGATGGTTCAGCACATCCAGCACCAGGACAACCTCCCACAACATGCCAGTCCCTCAGCTCCTGCAGCACCACACAAGGGACACAATGCAGCAGGGGATCACTCACCGCTCCGAGCCACTGCTGCTACGGGTGGGCTGGCTCAGGCTCACCTCCAGAGATCCCTGGGGAGGAAGGAGACATCTCAGCCCCATGGTCATTACCTGGCACCCCTGTCCATCTCCCACCATGACTGTATGCTTCCTTATCAACCCAGCTCTGGGCTCAGAGAGACGGGCTCACACCCTGCTGCCATGGGGCAGAGGAGCCCTGGCACCCACAAGGCCACGGCAAGAAGCAGGGCTGCAGCTGGGACACCCCGGGTGTGGGGGCAGCCGGCGGGCGCGCTGGCCGTGTGTCCTGAGCTGACCCGGCTGGCTGAATACCGTGCAGAATTGCACAAGGTCAGTGCTGAGTAATACGCTTACGGCACAAAGTCCCATTGTAATGGGGCCGCTGACTTCCTGCCCGCGGCGGTGGGACGCAGCACTGGGAAGTCCCTGGCCCTGCAGCAGGACAGGGTCAGTTCCTCCTCACGCAGCACAACTTGACATGGACAGTGCCACGCACGTGACAGCCCTGGCACACACGCTGGGACACGAGGCAGAGCCCAGGCACAGGCAGGCACCGGGTCGGGCAGGCTGCCCAGCAGAGAGGGGTGCGGGGACATGGATGCACCAGCAATGCTGTCCTGGGAGATGCACGGGAGCTCCTGCCAGCTGCAGCACAACAGGGCAGCTAGAGGCATGACAGGCCACAGCACGCAACACCGAGGAAAAGAGACAGACGCTAAAAATAGTGACAGGGAGGGGGGAGCCGCCGCAGGTATGGTCGTGCTGTGGGGCAGGGCCAGACACCACTGACCTGTGGCATTAAGGGCACCTGTCACAGAATGATGGCATCCGTGCACAGCGCCAGCACCTCCAGACACTGTCCCACTGCCGAGGCTGGGGAGGGCCTCACGCACTCCTCAGGGCTGCAGGCACCGAGGCAGTGCCTGGTTTCTCGAGGGCAGTCCAGAGGAGGCAGCAGTGGCAGCCGGCTCCTTCTCAGGGATATAAATAAACAGGAGAGAAGCTGCGGCGGCAGGGCCAGGGTAGCTGCTCCCACGCTCCCACGAAGGGGCGGTCGACGCTGTGGCTTTCCAAGGACCCCCTGGCCACAGCAGAGGGCTCTCGGGGGAGCTGGCGTCACCAGTCGCCCACGCCAGCCCGGAGCCAGTGCGGCTCATGGGATGTGGGAAGCCCAAAGACGGTTCCTGACATAGTTGTGCCCTTGGCACTGCCACCAGTTCCCGGAGGGCCCAGCTCCAGCCCTGTCACTGCCCCCACTTCCCACTGTCCCACGGTGCTGGCACTACTGGGAAAGGGGACCTGCTGCTAAGGGACCGACAGCGTAGGGCTTCCCCCAGCCCTGCACAGCCAGGACCGTGCTACAGCCCCTTCAGTGGGCAGCAGAGAGGGGCCACAGCAAGCGGGACCAGGCGGACACCATGCCCGGCACCCCTCGAGTCCCCACGGCCCTTGGTGCAGGAGACGGCCGGGACAGACGGGAGGCCCCGGGAGCCGGGGCTGCCCCCGCACCCCGCGCTATCAGCCGCCGCACACGCAGCCCGGCCGGAGGAAGCACCGGTTTCCGCCGCTCCGTTTCCCTCCAGAGAGGAAGCAGCAGGAGAGGGGAGATCCAGGCCCGCTCTCCGCGCCCGGCACGTGCTCCCGGGACAGCCCCGGCCCGCTCCGGCGGGGCACTGCGGGGCACCGGGCCGCCGCGGGTCTGGCATGGGTCCGGCACGGGAGCTCCCAGTCCTGAGGAGCGGACAGCGAGGCCGAAGCGGGCAGGAGCACCGGCCAGCACCCGGCCGGCAGCGGCTCCCGTGACGGGCGGCCCTGCCCCGCGGGCCCGGGACCTCCGCGCCCGCCCGGAGCCTTCCTCGGGCTGCGGCACCGCACCCGCCGGAACGACCCACCCCGCACCCAGCGGGACCACCCCGGCGGCTCGGCTGTGCTCGTCCCTCTGGCCGTCCCAGAGCCGGTGCCGGCCCCACCTGGTCTCCCTGGGCGCGGAGCTCGAAGGACGCCTCCTCCTCCTCCTCTTCGGCCTCGCCGTCCGCCTCCCGCTCCGTCTCGCCGTAGTCCCGCCGCAGCAGCGTGAAGCCCCGTCGACAGCACAGCAGCCACCACAGCCCGCCCGGGAACGGCATCGCCCCGCCGACACCGACGGGACGGCACCGGGCCGCGCCGGGCCCGCCCCCCCGCCCGCCCGCCCGCCCCGCGCACCGGCCGCCGGCCCCGCCGCCGCCCCGGGCGGGCCGGGCCGCGCGTCACCGGGCGCCGCCAATCGCCGAGCGCGGCCCGGGGCGGAGCTGCTGCCCGGGGCGGCGGGGCCGCCGCTGCGTCAGCTGCGGGGCGGGGGCAGCGCGGGCCGGGCTGCCGGGGGGCCGGTGCTCCCGGCGCCACCGCCGGCGGGGGGCAGCGGCCGCCCTCGGCTCCTGACGGGGCACCGTCACTGAGCACCGCCTGCAGCCGGTGTGGGCACCGGACCCGGGCACGGGCCCCTGCCCTGCCCCGCGGCACCCGCATCAGGCGCTGCCCTGGCTCCTGCGTGCCGCAACACTGGCGCCCGTCCCAGCATGGCGACTCAGCCCGCTGCGGTGCCAAGGTTGTGCCGGTGGGCAGCACCGTGGGCTCTGTGCTCGGGCAGGAGGGCACCGTGGGCAGGAGGGCACCGTGCCCAGGCAGGCTTGTCCTACAGGCCGTCGTAGCGCCTTTCCACAGAGGAGCTGGTTGAAGGCGTTCATGGTGGGGTCACGCCCAGTGCCACAGCTGTGGCGCAGCTCAGCCCCAGGCTCTGCCCAGTGGCAGAGGATCTACGGCACCTTCAAACCATGGGTGCCGTGGCAGCGTCCAGGCCCTGGCCCCACTCCCGAAGCCCCAGGAGTTAAGGCTCTGGCTTTGCTGCAGCTGTTGGGTCACCGCCGTCCCTGTGAGCTTGGGTGCTGGGACGCGCAGGCAGGAAGCTCCGGCTGCCAGCTCCCCTCCCACGCAGCCTGCTCTGGATTCTGCTTGGGGCTGAGCCCCTGGTGTGGGCCGGCTGTGCAGCCAGGGCAGTCACGGGCATCGAGCAGAGCCCACCAGCTATGGGGGCAGCGGAGGACTGGAGCAGGACCACCCGAGACCACAGGCTGGGAGGGCAGCTGTGCTGTCTGGCCAAGAGCTGCCCGAATCTGGCTCTTGGTCCCACCGAGGGCTGTGGGGCACAGAGGCACATCAGCTCGCCTCTGAGGCTGCTGAGCCAGCAGTAACCTGTTTCTGGCCCAGCAGTAGGTGAAGCTTCTGGAATGGCTTCTTCCACTCGAGCCCTGGGCTAATCCCAAACAGAGCAGGGGGTGAGCAGGAAGTGCCTCCAGCCCCGGCAGGACCGGGAGGTGCTTCTCTGCATGCCCAGCTCTGCTCCATGAGCAGCTGCACCCCAGCCAAGCCCAGTCCTGCTCCCGGCTCTGGCCTGGTGAGTGCGACACTGCCCGGCCCCGGCACCATGTGCCAGCCCATGCGACATGTGTCGCTCGCCGGGTCCTAGCCCGTGGTCATGTGTTGGTCGCCACGTGTCCGGGCCGGGCCAGCCCCAGCGCAGCGCCCAGGTGCTGGAGAGCCCCCGGGCCGGGATGTGCCGCGGCAGAGGAACTGGTGGGGGGAGTAAGGAGGGGAGACAAACGTCCCTCTGACCCCGCCCTGGGGTGCAGGACCCACGGACGGTTTATCCGGGGGGGACTCTGCTGTTCCCTGTCCGGGGGCTCCCTGTCCCTGCAGCGGCGGGGACGAGCAGAGGGCGGCCAGGAAACGCGAGGTTCTGCTGCCTCCTGCAGGCATCGCCCGCCAGTGCCGGTGGCCAAGGAGCCGCCCCCGGCCCCACAAAACCCGCCCAGGGCAGCGTCGGCCCCCGCGGAGACTGCGCTCGCCCACCGGGACTCGTTCGGGGTTTATTGTGAGAGTGGGAACCAGCTGCCTGCCTGGCCCCAGTGTTGCACCCACCGACCCGGCTCGCCGGCACCGCCCGGACCCCCAGAGCATGTGAAACATCGCACGGCCCGCGACGCGCGCGACATTGCGGGGTGGCCCCGAAACACGCGCGACATTGCGGAGACCGCAGCCCGGCGTGTCGCCGGGCAGTGAAGGCACTGGCAGGGCATGCAGGCGCTGCGCGGCTGCTCTTCCCTCTGCCCGGGCGTGTGCGGGTGCCGTGCGGATTGTCCGGTGCTGCCCGTGCCCAGCTGCTCCCCGGGGCAGGTCCGTGCAGGACGGGGCTGTCCCCGGGCAGTCGCGGCGGGACCGAACCCCGCTGCTCCCCGCCCCGGCCGCTGTGCTCCTACACCACGTCCAGGCAGCTGGAGAGCGATGTCCGCCGCCGGGGACTGGGGCAGCCGGAGCAGGGCGGGTCGAGGGACCCCACACAGCCGGCGTCGCTGGCGAGCAGCCACAGCTCCCGGCGGAAGCGCTGGCCGAGGAAGGCGTAGAGCAGGGGGTTGAGGCAGCAGCGCAGGTACGCCAGCCCGCCGGTGACCAGCAGCGCCAGGTCCTTGCGGCGGCTCTGGGCGCAGCTCATCTCCCAGCTGGCCAGCAGCTCGGCCGCGTCCAGCAGCACCATCAGGCTGTGGGGCAGCTGCAGGGCCACGAACACCAGCACGAGGGCCAGCAGCACTCGCAGCGCCCGGTGGGGCTGGGCACCGCGGGCCGCCAGCAGTGTCCGTGCCACGGCTGCGTAGCAGCTCGCCATCACCAGGAAGGGCACCAGGAAACCAAGCACCACCTGCACCAGGTTGGTGGCTCCCCGGGCTGCCCGTGAGACTCCACGGGGGAAGACGACACGACAGAGCCGGAGATCCTGGTGCTGCTCTGCCTGGCTGTAGATGAACTGGGGCAGGGCTAGCAGCAGGGCCAGCAGCCAGGCCAGCCCTGCCGTCAGCCAGCCGTGGCGGCGAGCTCGTGGGCGCAGGCGGCAGGCAGCCGGCACCCGCACAATGGCCACATAGCGATCCACGCTGATGCAGGTGAGGAAGAAGAAGCCGCTGTAGAAGTTGAGGGCGTAGAGACCCTGCAGCGCCTTGCAGGCGGCTGTGCCTGGGGACCAGCCCTGCAGCGTGTCGGTGCTGGCGAAGGGCAGCGTCAGGAGCAGCAGGAGGTCAGACAGAGCGAGGTGCAGGAGGCAGACATCGGTGACACTGTGTACCTGGCGGTAGCGGGTGTGTGTGAGCAGCACCAGCCCGTTCCCCACTGTGCCCAGCAGTGAGAGCAGCAGGTAGACGGCAGGCTGGAAGGTGCGGGCGAAGCCCTGTACTGCCTGCTTCTCACAGAGCTCAGGCAACATGCCGGACTCGCCCGAGTACCCCTCCTCCCAGGGGTAGAAGTCAGTGGTGGCCATCAGCTCTGTTGAGACGGGGCTGGAAGTTACCTGTGCACAGGGAGGCTGAGTGAGGAGGGCTCGGCAGTCGTGGCCCGGCCACGAGGTGCAGAACCACACCCAAGGCAGCCCTTCTCCACCCAGCCTCACCACCGGGAGCCCGGGTGTGCCGCAGCCCCCGGTCCCTGGCCCCACGCGCGGAGTTTGTTTCCGTCTCACACCCCGCAGCAGCGTGCTCAGTCATTGCAAGAGTGACCACGCTTCCCCAGCAGCCGTCTGCAATGCAGAGCTGGCGGAGGGACATGACCCCAGCCATGGCATCCCGAGCACAGCACTGTGTCCCACGAACTAACCCTGCACCTGAGGAACTGCTCTGGGGCTCAACACCCATAGGCTTATGGCCCTAGCTGCCCTGGGCTATTGAGTCTTGGGGATCCACACCAGCATCCCCAGGTGCCCAAAGCCCCCATGCACCACCCTGGAGACCCCAGTGTGGGCACAGCCTTGCACTGCCTGGTCCTGCTCCCAGATAGGGAGCTCCTGCCTCACACAGGTTGCAGGCAGCTGAGCATAGTGCTCCCACCTCCCAGCTGCTCAGCCCTGCTCTGGGGCAGCAGGACAGTGCTGCAACTGGGACCCCACTTACCTGGAGATCAGGATCTGACACTCTGACTCACAGTAACCTCACAACAGCAATTTCACTCTGGCCCCTGTCAGCGAGCCCAGGCAACTGAGCTTCAGCCCCTCAATTGCTCTGAGGCCACAGGTGGGATCAGAAGCCAATGCCAGGGCAGGTTGATTCTCCAGCAGCTCCTCTAGCCCCAGGGGCCTGGAGCACCAGGCACTGCCCTGATTCCCCAGGGTTTTGCCTTTCAGTCTAAACCCACAGGGCTCACAAGAAAACTACCTAAAAAAAACTAAGGAAAGCCAGTGATGGGGGGGGGTTCTGCCTGGCTCCCAAGCAAACCCCTCACCCTGCTGCCCCCTCACCTGCTCCGTCATTGCACAGCAGAGCCTTTTCCCTGGCCGGTGGGTCTGAAGCTCTTGGTGTCTCAGCACTCTGTAACCTGTGGTTTGACCACGTGCTGCTCTCGATACCGAGAATGGAACAGAACACAGGCCCAGCCCTGGGGAGGAAGGCAAGGTGGCAGGTGTGACCCCACTTTGGAGCCAGTCCTGAACCTTTAACTTGGTGCGTCTTTTACATCTGCATGCTCAGGACAGAAATAGAATAGAGACTGCTCAGTCTCTGTCATGCAGGTGTGCAGGTCAAACCCAGGAGCACCCAGCCAGGGGAGCAGGGTCTGCCCAAGGGCATCCAGCACAAGCAGGAACCCCCAGCCCACCCCAGGGCTATTGTTGGCTCCTGCAGGACAGAGGGAATGGAGCCAATGAATGAAGTGGGGGCTGTTGTTGGCTGGTGCTGAGCTAGGGACAGGCAGGATGATCCTCCAGCAGGATCGGCAGAGCACTGCTTGGTCTAGGATCATCTTTTCCTGATGGTAAACACGGTGTTTCCAGAAGCTGGGGTGGCTGCTGATGCAGGGCATAGCACTCACCCAGGGGTCCCAACCTGGCGATGCATCCCTGCAGCACCGGGCATGCGTGTTGCTGGTTGTTGACAACAAAATTCCCAGTTCCTCATTAAAAAGCAGATTAGTTCCTGTGGGGTAGAGGCCCCACTTTCCTCTCCCTGGGGGGCAGAAAATTGATCCCTAGCTTAAATGGGCTCCTGGCCATAATCCCTCAATCCCCCTTTCTCCCAGCTACAGCTGTCTTTGCCGTGGTTTATCTCCACTGTGCCCTCGGCCCTCCTGCTGCCTCCAGACAAGATCCTGGATGCTCGCTCTGGGGCTGTGGAGCTGCTTCACCCTGGATGAAGACAGGTGCTCCCAGTCTCCAGAGGGTCCCCAGGGCTCTTCTCTTCCCCTTTCTGCAGTGCAGGTCTAACTGCAGATCTCAGCCCTGTGCTGGCTCTGGGGGTGCTTTCCTGCCCCCTGCATCTTGGGGGAAAGGGGCAGGAAGGTCCTGGGGCCAATGCTGGCCCTACAGCCATTCTACATGTCCCTGTTGGGGCTGTCACAGATCTGACCCAGCACAGGGTCAGGACGTGGGGCTGTGGCCAGGGCAGGCAGCCCCCCAGGATGTCAGGATAAGGGCAAGTGGGCTGTGCCTCTCCTGGGGATGGACCTGCAGGCACTGCCAGGGTCTGGGGGACAGGAGGGCAGGTGCCAATGTCCTCAGCATATGGTTCCAGCTCCTGGTAGCAGAAATCCTGGTGCACTGCCAGGTGTCCCACATCTCTGCCGCACCTGCGGCTTTCTATTCTCTCTCACTCCCCAGCCGTGGTCTGGGCTCTGCCTGGGCAGGGGGAGGTCTAGCACCGGCTGCCCGCAGCTGGCTGTGCTGCCCTGCCTGGGGCAGCCCGGCCCGGCACATCCTGCCCGGTCCAGAGCCACCGGGCACTGCCTGGCCGTGCTCCTGCTCCACACTTGGAGCCAGCCTGGACCCAGCAGCTGCTGGGGCATCCCCGTCCTTCGGGACTGCTCGAGGGCCCTGGGAAAGCAGGTCTCCTGCTCCTGCGGGGCCAGGGGACACGGAGCACGGCGGGTCTGTTGGTGTATGTAGGGCAGGCAGGCGCCAGCCCCCCCAACCCCTCTGTGGACGTCTGGGGGTGGTTGAGAGCAGATACAAACTAAATCCCTTCTTCCGCACCACTGGAGAGAGCAGCGACCCCGAGACCTGCAGGCCTTAATCCACGGCTTGATTACAACCCGCCGCCAGCACATCTGCTGCGGGGGGGCTCGGGGTGCGCCGAGGACCAGGCACCGCCTAGGAACCGACCGAGGGTGCCCGGGGAGCTCCTGCACAGCCTCACCGTGCCCCCGTACCCCACCACAGGAGCCGTGTCCCGGTGCAGCCCGGGGCGGCGGGCAGCTCCGTTGCCGAGGAGCGGGGAAATCGGGCTCCCGGGCGGAGCATCTCCCGGGGGCGCGGCGGCGGGTGCGGCGGGGGTGGCCGGGGCTCTGCGCCGCGCCCGGTCCGGCCCGGCCCGGCTTCCCCCCCGCCCGGGGGGCGGCCCCGCCGGCCCCGCTCCGCCGCGCGGCTGCAGCACCGGGGGCGGCGGCGCCGAGGGCGCTCGGGGCGCTCAGCATGGGCGCCCGCCGTCTCCTCGGGCTCCTGCTCGCCGCCTGCGCCGGCTTCCTGCGCCCCGGTCCCGGTTGCCTCGCACGTAAGTGGGGCCGCAGTCCCGGGAGCGGGCGCTCCGCACTGCGGGGCCGCGCCCGCCGCCCCCTCCCCGCATCCTCGAGCGGTTCCCGCATCCTCCGTTCTCTCGGGCATCCCCCCTTCTTCCCCGGGCATCCCCCGGCATCTCTCGGTGTCCTCCGCTGCCCCTGTTCGCATCGTTCCCAAGGTCACCGCCGGACACGGCCGTCCGGGCTCTCCCCCCGACCGCGCCCCGCCCGGGGCGGCCCCGCCGCAGCCCCCCCGCCGGCGCCGGCCCCGCGCCCGGCCGCCGCCTCTGGGGACCCTGGACAGCCGGGCAACCGGGACGCCCCGAGGATCCGGAAAGCCCCGGAATGCCGAGGAGAGCGGGGCCGCCCCGTGGGACCGGCCGGGCTCCGCCAGAACCTCGGCCAGCTCCGCCACCCGCCGAGCTGGCCCCGCCGCGGGGCTGCACCGGGCCCGAGCCCATACAGGGGCTGCGGCAGCCGCTCGGGATCGGGAATCGGCGAGGCTCCGGTCGCACCGGGCAGCTCCCCGCATCCCCTTGAGCCGGCTCCCAGAGCCCCTTCCTCGGGGCCGGGACGAAGGGGCATCGAGGCGGGGGGCGGTGGTACAGGGGATGGTAGAGTCGGGGGGCGGTGGACTGGGGCTTGATGCAGCACGGTTCCTACAGTGAGAGCTCCGGATGCTCCTGGGCTCCCCGGGCTCCGTCCGACCCGGTAGGGGACCATCAAAGTGGTTCGGGACCCCGGCCCCTCCAGAGGGTCTTTTGCCGGTGCCGCGAAGGTTTGCACGGGATCCCCCGGGATCCCACGAGGGATCGTTCCCCGCCGGGGCGGGGCAGAACGGGGGGTCCCGTCGCCCACGTCAGTGCGGAGGCGGCTGGTGCCGGCGCCGGGGCCCGCAGAGGTGTGTCAGCTCCGCTGCAGTGGGAGGGGAGAGCAAAGCGGGCCCGCCGCTCCGCCGGAGTCCCCAGAGCCCTCAGGGTCCGCAGGGCTGGGGAGCTCCCACAGGGACACTGCCCAGCTCAGTGCTCCGAGGCCGCTCCCAGCTCCATTCTCCCCTCAGGACCCTGCTATGATGAGCTCGTTGCACCCCTTTACTCCTACTCCATCGGTGCCTCCTCCAGATACAACATCTTCTACTCGGCCAGCTTCGCCCGTCTGCACAGTGAGTCCCCCGCGGAACTGGGATGCGGGCGGGGCAGGGGGGGTGGGCAGGGGGTGTCCCTTGCCAGGTTTTGCCTCTCGTGGGGCTGAGGGGTCCCGTCAGGTGCTGTGGTGGGGCCGAGCAAGCAGCTCCCGCTCAGTCGGGAGCCGAGCCGCTGAGCTCTCCCCCCGCAGGCACCAGCGGCTGGTCCCCCGACCCCCGGGACAAGCAGCCCTGGCTCCAGATTGACCTGATGCAAAAGCACCGGATCAACGCAGTGGCCACACAGGGAACCTTCAACACCTATGACTGGCTCACACGCTACATTGTGCTCTATGGAGACCACCCTACGAGCTGGAAACCCTTCTTCCAGCAGGGCAGCAACTGGGTAGGGGGGAGCCCGGGCTACCCCGTGGGAGGGGGCCCTCTGAGGGGAATAGAGACCCCTGGCCTGGAGCAAGGTGTTGACAGTGACCCTTCATCCCCAGACATTCTTTGGGAACGTGAATGAGAGCGGGGTGGTGCGGCATGACCTGCATTACCCCATCCTTGCACGATACATTCGCATCATTCCGGTGGCCTGGAACCCGCGTGGGAAGATTGGACTGCGCCTGGGCCTCTATGGCTGCCCCTACCGTGAGTAGCTGGCCAGGGGCTCCAGCAGCCCTGCATGGCGGGATCCTGGCTCTGGCACACCTGGAAAACTCTCTCAGAGGGGGTTGTGCCCAAACAGCCATGGCAGAGGGGGTGTTGCCTGTGCCAGGGCACCTGCTGCTGCACTCAGTGACATGGTTGGGGCTGCTCTGCTCTCCCCAGGGTCCCATGTGCTCTACTTTGATGGGGACGATGCCATCTCCTACCGCTTCCGAGCCAAGAGGGTCAGTACCTTTGAGGATGACATCTCCTTCAACTTCAAGACACTGGAGCAGGATGGGGTGCTGATGCACGGGGAGGGCTCACAGGGAGACTACATCACAGTGGAGCTCAAGCAGGCCCAGCTCCTCCTGCACATCAGCTTAGGTGAGCTGGGGTCAGGGACCAGGGGCGTGGGGCCAGGGGGCCACCAGCTGATGCTGGTCCTCCCCAGGCAGCAGCCCACTGCACGCCAGTGAGGGCCACACAACGGTGGCGGTGGGCAGCCTCCTGGATGACCAGCACTGGCACTCATTGCACATTGAGCGTCTTGGCCACTACGTCAACCTGACGCTGGACGGAGAGGTCAAGCGCTTCCGCTGCCGTGGCACCTTCGACCAGCTTGACCTCGAAACTGAGGTGGGTGCACTGGGCCGGGGGCTGCCAGGATGTCGATCTGTGGTGTCCTCCAGAGAGAGGGTCTGACACCCTCCCTCTGCCTCCCAGGTATTCTTTGGAGGGGTGATCGACCACGACAAGCAGCACCTCACCTACCGGCAAAACTTCCGGGGCTGTGTGGAGAACATCATGTTCAATGGGGTCAACATCGCCGAGCTGGCCCGGCACCGGCGGCCCAACATTCGCTTTGAGGTCCAGCCTGGGGGGTGGCCCCTTCTTTGGGAGTCCTCTCCTTGCTGTGGGAGACTTCTTTCCTGGGTGTCCTTATCCCCACTGTGGGGTAACCCCTTCCCTGGGGCGAGGCTCCCTGCCCGCTGCGGGGTGACGCGGGGCCGGGCAGCGGCTGTGCTCAGCCAAGCGGTGCCAGATTGACCGTGCAAGGTTGTCCCTGGCCTGGGGCTCCCGCCTGGCTCTGCCAGGCATTGGGATCAATTGGGCATGATTGAGGCCAGGACTGCGGGGTTGAGAGGGCCTCCCCTCTGTGGGAACATTCCCTTCCTCACCCCTCCCATGGTCACTCCCAGGGCAACGTGGGCCACTACTGCCAGGACCAGCTGACCACCCCCATCACCTTCGCTGGCATCAACAACTACGTGCGGGTGCCAGGGATCCCCCGGAGGAACCGCCTGGCCGTCAGCTTCCGCTTCCGCTCCTGGGACACCGTTGGGCTCCTGCTCTACACCGGCTTTGCTGACCGCCTGGGCTCCCTCGAGATGGTGCTGAGTGAGGGGCAGGTCAACGTCTCCATCGCCCAGCCCGGCAAGAAGAAGCTGGAGTTTGCTGCAGGTGGGCTGGGGAGCCAGCATGGGGCTGGAGGGTCAGTCTGGCAGTGAAGCGTCACCACGCACCTTCCTCTCCACACAGGGCATCGCCTGAATGATGGCTTCTGGCACTCTGTGCACCTGGTGGCCCGGGATGGCTCAGCTGTGGTGACCATTGATGATGATGATGGTGCCGAGTTTCGGGTGGCGCACCCCTTCCAGCTGCGCACTGGCAGCCAGTACTTCTTCGGAGGTGGGCAGCAGGGTGGGGTCCGGGACAGTCGGTGCCTGAGGGCTGCTCACCCCGATCTGTCTTGCAGGCTGCCCCAAGCCGGCCTCAGTCACTGGCTGCCGGTCAAACCAGACGGCTTTCCACGGCTGCCTGCAGATGCTGAACGTAGACATGCAGCCCGTGGACGTGGAGCTGCTGGCACAGCACCGGCTGGCACAGTACCACAACGTGTTCTTCAACGTCTGTGGGATCACGGACAGGTATTGACCGGGACAAGGGTGCTGCCTGGGAGGGGTGGCACTGGGGGTTGTGACAGGATCCCTCTGTGCCCTCAGGTGCACCCCAAACCTGTGTGAGCATGACAGCCGCTGTATCCAATCCTGGGATGACTTCATGTGCATCTGTGACCTGACGGGGTACAAGGGGGAGACCTGCCACAAATGTGAGTCTGGAGCCTCATGAGTCAGGGACAACAGGGGCACCTGCAGCCCCTACTCCTGCCTGGTGCCTCCCTTGACTGACTTCCACCCCATTCTTCTCTTCCAGCCCTTTACAAGGAAACTTGTGATGCTTACCGGGTCAGCGGGAAGACCTCGGGCAACTACACCATTGACCCAGATGGCAGCGGGCCACTCAAGCCCTTCACGGTGTACTGTGACATCCGAGGTGGGGGTAGCAGGAGGGCAGAGGGGACCTCTGGGAACCAGTCCTTACCTGTGTAAGGAGGTGGAACAGGATACAGGGAGCAGGGGTGTCCTAGGGGTCAAGTCCTAAAGCTCCCCTTTCACTGCAGAGGACCGAGCGTGGACCATCATCCGGCACAACCGTCACTACGCGACGCGGGTGACGGGCTCCAGCGTGGACCAGCCCTACCTGGGGGCCGTGGAGTACTGGAACGCCTCCTGGGCCGAGGTCTCAGCCCTGGCCAATGCCTCTGAGTACTGCGAGCAGCGCATTGAGCTCCACTGCTACAACTCCCGCCTGCTCAACACCCCCTGTGAGTGCCAGGAGAAAGGGGGGCTGTGCTGCAGGGCCATGACATAGAACCGTGTCCTGACCCTCCTCTGTGCCTGCAGCCGGGCTGCCCTTCAGCTTCTGGATGGGTCGGAACGATGAGCGGCACTACTACTGGGGGGGCTCGCAGCCGGGCATCCAGCGCTGCGCCTGCGGGCTGGACAAGAACTGTGCTGACCCCCAGTACTTCTGCAACTGTGATGCTGACCATGCCATTTGGTGAGGGGAACAGGAGCTGTGGGGTGAAGGCTGCAGCCATGGGGGGCACAGACTCTGGGGCACTCAGATGGGGGTAACAGGGCTGTGGGCTGGCGAAGGGACAGAAACACCTCTTGGCCCCTCTGATGCGCCCACATTTGCAGGAGGACAGACAAGGGTCTGCTGACCTTTGTGGACCACCTGCCCGTCACCCAGGTCGTAGTTGGAGACACCAATCGCACTGGCTCTGAAGCCCAGTTCGTTCTGGGGCCCCTACGGTGCTATGGAGACCGTAAGTGACCGGCCCCACAGAACATCCCCTGCCTGCAGAGTGCCTACACCTGCCTGTGGTGTCCCACGTGGAGGGACCCTGCCCATCCCTCACTGCCCCTCCTGCTCCCCACAGGCAACACCTGGAACACCGTCTCCTTCAACAGGGGTGCAGCCCTGATCTTCCCCACCTTCCAGGCCAACCACAGCCTTGACATCTCCTTCTACTTCAAGACCACTGCCCAGTCTGGAGTCTTCCTGGAGAACCCAGGCTACCGAAACTACATCCGCATTGAGCTCAACAGTACGGGGGGGCAGAGGGTGCAAGGCTTTTGGGGGCAGAAGGACTGGGGCCTCTTCTCAGCATCATGTTCTTGCAGCCACTAGGGACGTGGCATTTATATTTGACATCGGGAATGGGGATGAGAACCTGACGGTGCGGTCGGTGGTACCCTGGAACGACGATGAGTGGCACCAGGTGAAGGCCGAGCTCAACGTCAAGCTGGCGCGGCTGCGGGTGGACAAGCTGCCCTGGGTGGTGCGGCCATTCCCCCCACAGAGCTTCGTCCGCCTGGAATTTGACAGGCCCCTCTACGTTGGTGAGAGCCCCTGGCCATGCCCCTGCACCCCTGGGTCCCCACGTGCCAGAGGGCACTCAGTCTTGGCCCCGCTGCAGGCGCAGCAGAGCACAAGATGCGCCCGTTCCTGGGGTGCCTGCGGGCACTGCGGATGAACGGGGTGACGCTCAACCTGGAGGGCAAAGCCAACGAGACGGAGGGTGTGCGGGTCAACTGCACCGGCTACTGCCAGGACCCGCCGGTGCCCTGCCAGAACAGCGGGCTCTGCGTCGAGCGCTACAGCCACTACACCTGCAACTGCAGCATCTCCGCCTTCAGCGGGCCCTTCTGCAACCACGGTGAGTGGCTGTGCTCAGCGGGGTGGGAGGGACCGAGGAGCCGGCGCTCCCCTCACCCCGTAGGCTCTCCCACAGACATCGGTGGCTACTTCGAGGAGGGCACCTGGGTGCGGTACAACATCCTGCCCATGTCGCTGTACGCCGCCCGTGAGTTCGCCAGCATTGTGAGCAGCCCCTGGCAGCCCCTGCCTGGCTACAACCTCACCAGTGAGGAGGTCAGCTTCAGCTTCAGCACCACCTCAGCACCCGCCGTGCTGCTCTACGTCAGCACTTTCGTCAAGGACTATATGGCTGTGCTCATCAAGGATGATGGTGAGGGCAGGGCCCTCTCCTCTGGGTCTCACCCAGAGCCTGCATGGGGACCCTTATCTGGTGCTGAGGCTGCACAGGATGCTCCTCTCTCTGGATGCCACTTTCCAACCCTATAGACGGGCTGGAGGTGCCCACTGAGAGGTCCAGCCCTGTTGACAGCCTGTGCTGCTCACAGGGAGCCTACAGCTGCGCTACCAGCTGGGCACCAGCCCCTATGTCTTCACCCTCACCAACAAGCCAGTGACGGACGGGCGGCCCCACCGTATCAACATCACCCGCCTGCACCGCACACTGTACACCCAGGTTCGGGCTGGGGCGCCCTCCCAGTGGGGACTGGGGGCTTCAGGTCAGGCTGGGAGGGCCCATGGGCACGGTGGCTCTGTGGGCACTGATGCTATGCATTTACCTCCCAGGTGGACTATCTCCCCATAATGGAGCAGCAGTTTTCCCTCTTTGTGGACAGCAAGCTGGACTCACCCAAAAACCTCTACCTGGGTCGTGTGATGGGTGAGCTGGGTCCTGCCCTCAGACGGGGTCCCATGCTGGGGTCTCCGGGGTCTCCTCTGCACAGCATGGCCCTTGCCCTCTGAGAGGGATGAGTAATCTCCTTCTGTGGCCCCACAGAGACCGGCGTGATTGACCCCGAGATCCAGCGCTACAACACACCCGGCTTCTCAGGCTGCCTCTCAGGGGTGAAATTCAACACCCTCGTGCCCCTCAAAGCCATCTTCCACCCCACCAGTCCTCTGCGGCCCTACAGCATCCGGGGGGAACTGGTGGAGTCGAGCTGTGCCTCAATGCTCCCCCTCAGCACCATCCTGATCCCTCCTGAGATGGACCCCTGGTACATGGCCACAGGTGGGTGCTGTGGTGGGACCCTGGTGGGGATGGAGCCCTCGTCAAGCACCAGCTGCAGAAGGGAAGCTCCAGCGTGAGACCTTGCTGCAGCCTGGGCTCAGCTGCTGACTCTGTCTCTGCAGAGTTCCCCCACGTGCACGACGACGGCTGGATTGGGATCATCATAGGGTGTAAGTGAAGCCTCTGCTATTCCACACTGGCACTGCCCTGCGGCCTCTCCACAGCCCCTCACTGCTGTCTCTTCCCCGCAGTCGTGATCTTCCTGCTCCTGCTAATGGCAGGGCTGCTGGTGCTGCTCTACTTCTACCACCACCGCTACAAGGGCTCTTACCACACCAACGAGCCCAAGGCCATCCAGGATTACGGCAGTGCCACCAAAGCACCGTCAGCACGCAAGGAACAGAACCTGCCCCAGATCCTGGAGGAGCCGAGAGGGGACTAGCGGGGCTGGGGGTGGGATGGGCTCACAGCCCCGCAGCCCCGGGAGCCGCCCGGGAATGAGCGAGCATCGCGGGACCAAAAGGCCGAGCACACCTGAACTGCCAACACCCGCCTTCAGACTGACCGGACCGGACCGGACCGAGCGCCACCTCCTCCCCACGGCCGCCACCGACCGGCCCCCGGAGCGCGGCCACGATCTGCCGAGCCCCGGCCTCGCTCGTCCCGGACACGCTGACAGCCCCCACGCCAGAGGCAGGCTGCTGCCTCTACAGCTGCCAAATCCTGCCTGGCCTCTGCCGAGGAGCCCCAGGCCCGGCGCCCACCCTCCCTCTGGCCGGGGGCACCCGGCTGCTGCCGCCCGTTAGTGCTGCCCGCGTAGATGACCCGCTGCTTTGCTCGCTTCGCCAGCGCCACGCAGAGCCACGAGCACCGGCCCCGCACCGCCGGGCTGCCAAGCAATACTCCACACCGGCGCCACGCATGCCGCCACCGCACCTTGCTGAGATGCTGCTTTCATAAGATCAGGTACAGATCCTTTCTACCATTTTTGTTGCTGGATATTCTACTACACTCTGGTTTTTTTATTCTATGGGTTTGTATAAAAAACCAAACGGAAGCTCCCGCGGGCGTGACGTCCCGCGTGTCGTGGTACGTGGTCTGTAGTTTGCTACTTCTCTGTATGAAGTGCCAGTCCTGCTGATTACCTCCAGCCCAGGGAAAGCTCCTGTTCACTTGCTGTGTTGTGGTAAGACAATGTTACAGATATGCATTTATCTACCCAAAGGCCTGGCTCCACTGGGCACTTTATTTTTAAAAAGTCTGTTCCTTTGAATGAGATGTGAAGATAATCAAATAAAGGCAGAATGATGGCGTTTGACACTCCCCAGCCTTCACCTTGGCAGCCTGGGCAGATCCTCTCCTCCCACCCAGGCTCAGCCTGCACCAAGGGAGGCACCACATTGACAACAGCAATTCCTGGTCCCGGAGCAAGATGCAGGGTGTAGCGAGCCAGGGCTAGAGGCAGTGCAGCTGCTGCTGCACACACACATCATGTCCTGCTCTCCCCCCCACGCACCTCTGCCCCCTTCCCACCCTGAGCCAGTGTGATTCAGGCAGCTGGCAGCACCGGGGCACTCGTGATTCCCCCTGGACCCTGGGAGCCACATCGGGGACAGCCAGGCTGAGCCCAGCAGGCAGGGGACAGTTTGGGGACAGGCCCAGGGTAACAGAGGCCAGCAAGCAGGGGAGGGTCTTTGCTACCACTTTATTATGACAAAGGCTACAAGCCATGTTATTTAAAGTGCATTATTATTATCATTATTCACCGTCAACAAACCACAGACACAAGCCTGGCATAGTGCAGATATGGCCAAAGTGGCAGAAGACGCTTAGGCAAGAGCAGGGCTGGCAGGAGCTGGGCGGATGGAGGTGGCAGGGAGCAAGGCTCAGGCAGGTGCTGGGATACAAGCACTGCTCCAGACAGACCTAAACACCTCCAAGCTCCAGGGGCCCATCATGGACAATGGGAAGGACAAACAGACAGCCTGGCCTGCCATGGCAGGGGACTGGGAAAGCATGGTGAGGGCTGGGCCAGGGAGGGCTTGGCTCCCAAGCAAACCCAGCACCTCTGTGTGTTCCTGGACTAAACAGCTGGGAGCAGGCTGGGGCCTTGGAGCCAGGTCAGGGCTCAGCCAGGCTCCTCATGTCATCCTGGGAACCCAGCCCTGGACATGGGGAACACAGCCCAGCACCAGGCCAGGCAGGAGGCTGGTGGCATATGTGGCTCTCAGGGGACAGCCTCAACCTTCAGGTCACCCCAGGTCCCATCCAGCCTGCCCTGTCCCAGGGCTGGAGCAACATCCCAGCAAAGGTACTGACGGATGCAGGACACCTGGGATGCCTGCAATCCCTCCACCTCAAAATACAGGGCCCAGTCACCAGCTGAGAATTAGTTTAAAGTGCTTTTTTCTTTCCTTTTTGCATGGGGTGCCAAGGCTAAACCTCACCCTGCCAGAGAATATTTCCCCTTTGTTCCCAGGGCCAGGGGGTCACAAAGCCCAAGGAAAGTTTCTGAGAAGCCTCCCCTGGGTCAGAACAGGCAGTGACTGTAACATCATCCTCTACCCAGCTCAGTGGCACCCCTACTCAAAGTATCATGTTGCATAGTGCTGCTCTCCCATCCCCAGGCATCCCTTGGTGCCACTCCAGCCACAGCTGGGCAGTTCCCGTTTCCCAGCCAGCTGGGGCAGAGGGGATACCACCCTGGGACAGCCATGGCCCAGGGGCTGCTTACACGCCTGCCCCAAGTCTCTCTGGTGTCTGGATGGAAAGTAGCACTTGTGACACACACAGCAGCAGGAACAGCAGCAGTCATGTCAGCGTGAAGCAAACATGGCATTGCTTACAAGGTGCAGCAGCAAGGTGTGCCAGAACCACCCCGGAGCTCAGATGATGTCCGTCTCCCTCTCTATGCCGACATACTTCAGGGCATCTGCCTGGCTGTACCTACAGGACAGGAAGTCGTGGCTGCAGCAATGACCTCCCATGCTCCCCACAAACCTGCCCAGAGGGTGGGGTCAACCCTGCAGCCCAAGGTCCCCACTGGCCAAGGTACCTGTAGTCAAAGAAGAGCTCCTCTCCTGCCTGGATGGCTCTCTTGGCAAAGATACCAATCCGGTGGTCTCCGTTCACCATCACAACTGCAACCAGAGGTACACAACATCAGAGATACACCAGAGATACACAACATCAGAGACACCAGAGATACACAACATCAGAGATACAGCAGAGATATACAACATCAGAGATACAGCAGAGATACACAACATCAGAGATACAGCAGAGATATACAACATCAGAGATACAGCAGAGATACACAACATCAGAGATACACCAGAGATACACAACATCAGAGATACACCAGAGATATACAACATCAGAGACACCAGAGATACACAACATCAGAGATACACCAGAGATATACAACATCAGAGATAAACAGAGATATACAACATCAGAGATACACCAGAGATACACAACATCAGAGATACACCAGAGATATACAACATCAGAGATAAACAGAGATATACAACATCAGAGATACACCAGAGATAGACAACATCAGAGATACAACATCAGATGTGCAGCCCCAGCTTGGGCTGGAGCTCTTGCAGCACCATGGCCTGCCTGGCCCAGCTGGGCAGGGGGACCTCACCTTTCGCATAGCAATTGGGGTTCACCGAGTGGTTGGCAAAGCGGATTTTATTTCCTTTGCGAGTAGCGTCAACAACAAAATCTATTTAAAAAGAAAAAAAAAAAAGAAACCATGGTGTAAAGCCAGGCCTGTCACCCAGGGAAGAGGTAGGCTGAGACTGCCCACCTGGCCAGCAGCCCTGGCCTCTCCACCCCTGGCAACCTCAGGAAGTTACCATTGTTGAGGTTGAAGAGGAAGCTGGACATGTACTTGTCGTAGACCTTTCCTCGCCTGTCAGCCTCATCCTGTGAAATGAGCTGTGGAGGGAGATCACCTTGAGAGACTCAGTAGCTGAGGGCTGAGCCAAGTGCTCGCCTGCCTCCTGCTCTCCCTCCCACCTCACGGGAAGGAACTTGTCAGGGTTCCCGGGGATGGGGCAGAGGCCAGAGCAGGGCTCTCAGGCAGCAGCACACACACAGCACACCCCTCCACAGTGGAGGGCCAGAGGTACTGAAATGTGTCCCCAGATAGCACAAGGCTCCATCTCCAGGCCTGGTCAGAGAGAGCCCATGGGCACAGCCAAGCCAGGGAAGGCAGCTGACCCCACAGTCAAAGGAAGCTCTCCCACCACACGCAGTCCCCGTGTGCCTGGCCAGCAGCACTGACCTCCCCGCAGTACTCAGAGATGAACTCGTTCTTCTGCACAGCCTCCTTGATGAAAGTCCCCCAGCCAGCCACGTCTGATGGGGCCAGCAACAAATGCTGGAACCAAAATGAAAGAAAATGAGCACAGCTGGCAGATACAGCACCACAGCAAACAGATCATGGGGGCAGAGGGGAGCCAGTGTCCATCCAGCATCCCCTTGTTATGGTGACACACAGCTCCACACAGACTTACACCATTACATGGAGCTGCACAGGACCTGACACACACTAATTTGCAACTTTCTCTGAATTTCCCTTTTTTTTAATGTGCAATTCCTTGCTCTGACCAGCAGAATTCAAGACTAAATCTTTCTCTAGTCACTTCATACACTCCCTTGCTCTCACCATTCCTCACGTAACTCCCATCTCCTGATTTTCAAATCCACAATCCCTACGCCAGAGTAAGTGCTACAGAGGCCCAGGGCAGAGCAGCTTCTTTTCCAGACTCTGGCACTCCAGCAGCTGCAGGGAAATTGCTCCCCATCCACAGCAGCAGCAGCAGCAGTGTGTCAGCTCTGCCCTGAGGCAGCCCCTGCCACACTGCTGTCAATACCTTTTTGAGGCCTCGCTGGATGCTGCAGTTCTTGCAGGAGACCACCTTGCAGTCCCAGTGCTCTGAAGCGCCACAGGTGAGGCAGAGGTCTGGGTCACACTCCCGCACAGCCAGGTAGCAGGGGCACTGCTTGGTGTTGCACTGGGTCTTACAGCGGCAGCCTGGGAAGCGGTTCTGACCTGTAGCAACACAGACCATGGGTTTGCCGTGTGAAGTTTGGCAGAGAACACAGGGACCATGCAGGGTCTCTGCCCCAACTGCTCCTCCCCAGCCAGATCTTGCCCTGGCAGGCTTTGGGCAGGGACAGAATAAAGTCTGGCTGTTTTCTCCCTTGCAGAGCTGGGAATGGAAGCCCAGACAGGAAAAACAAACATGGCAGAGCAGTGACCCAACTGCCCACCCAAACTGCCTGAGGCACATCCTGCTCACAGGAGACCAGCAGCAGCACCCACAGAATACAGACACAGGGATGAGCACTAACAGGAGTGTCTCTCAGCTGCCAACAGCTGCGTGGCAGCATAGAACCATTTCCTTTTGGACTTTAGCAGGCTGCTAACAGAACTGCTGTGGATGGGCAGAGCAGTGAGTGCAGGAATAAAGTAGCAAGCCCCAGCTATGCACCCTCCCTGTGCTCTGTGCCAGGAGAGCTGGCTGCCTTCCTGCCCAATAGTCCTTGACCTCTTCTTACAGTCAGGGTTGCACTGGCAGAACTTCTCACAGAAATTCTGAGTCATGATGCAAGGGCAGGAGCTGTCACAGGGATGCTCGGGGTGGTCACAGGGCTGGTAGTTGTACACCTGGGTTGGTGAATTATCTGGAACAAGAAGAGATATGCCAAGATTGGAAGCTGCATGTTGCAGCAAGGGCAGGGCTCTGGAGCCAAGAAGGTGCAAGCTGCCCATCTGCCTGCACTGGGCAGGGAGGCTGGCAGCACTCAGCTCCCACAGGCACACTTGGCTGTGCTCACTGACCACAGCCCAGTCCACAGCAGGGCTGCACACCAGCCCTCAGCCTCCCCTGGCTGCAGCAAACCCTGCTGCACATGCAGTGGATACTGGGACAGCCATGATGCCCTCAGCACCCCAAGGAGCCTGGCCAGGGGCAGGCACCCCCCTCCACGCTGCTGAACCTGCCAGGCTGGCGACTGGGACATGGCCATCTCACTGTGGCAGTCAGAGCTGGAGAACTCAACCCTCACAAACCTCCCAGGACACAGCCACAGCCAACACTACCTTTCTTCAGCTGGATCTTCCTGCAGTGTGCAGCCCACAGCCTGCAAAAGGAGCAGAGAAGGTTGAGGGGATGCATTTGCCATCAGGGAGAGCTGGCCAGCGCTGCTCAGCACCAGCAGCCAGCACAGCAGAGATGGGCCTGGCAGATTCATGCATTAATGATCAGCAGCCACCATAAAGTGGAGAGAGATGAGAGTGATGCAGCTGCAGCAGAAGCTCTTTAAGCCAAATACCAGAGCCAAAATAATACTGGACACATTGGGATCAACATACAAAGTGGGTTACAAGTCAGGGAGCTGAGGCTGAGGCTGCTGTGAGGGAAGTGGCACCAGGACCAGCAGCCAGTGCTGCCCTATCCTCGAGCTGAGCCTGGGGCTGCAGGGCCACTGAGCCCCCAGGCAGAGCAGCAGCCCTGGAGCTGGGCCAGGGCCAGCGCCCAGCAGCAGCACCAGCAGCCCCATGTGACAGCAGGACGTGCGCACAGATGGGAGCCAGATGGGGATTACCAGGAATGCGTTGGCACAAAAAGCAGCGGATCTGGTTGCATTTTAAGAACAAAACAAGCTTGTCCAACACTTGCCTGTGCTTCCTTTTCTTCTTCTGGGATGGATTCATTAACTCATTTGTTGGCAGTTTCGTTATAAGTGATTCCTTCACTGCAAACTGAAAGACCTACCGAAGAACACAAGCAAAAAGAAGAAACAAGTTCAGTGCATTTAAGTTGTTTTATCAAAAGCACAAGGACAATGTGAGTAAGCACAGCAAGGCTCCCAGGCATGGGCCCAGAGAGCAGCAGCTCTGCCCCGTTTTCCTGCCTATGGCACACTGCCTTCTCCTGCCTGGAAAACCAGTGCTTGTACACCAGGCTGTGACACTGCACATGGGAGGGAACCCACAATACCAACACACAGGGCTCACTCTGCCAACAGCAGCACTGCTGCACAGTAACACCCTGAACTCCAAAAGCATTGATGTGCCACCTTCCTCAGGGAGGTCTGTGGCATAGAAATTAAACCAACAGGCAGTGGCTCTGGCCCTGGCCCCTCTCTTGCTGCTGCATTGCCTGCTCTGGGCACCCACCTGCTTGCAGGTCTTTGTCCCCAGCAGCCTGGCGATTGAGCAGAAGTTGTTGAAGTAGGTGCCATGGAAGACACGGAAGAGTGACTCCTCAGCTCCTGTCCACTCCACGGGCTCCTGCGGCGTCTCCACCGCAAACAGCTGGGAAGAGGCCGGGCTCAGCTTCTGCTTAGTTGGAGTTTGGCAGCGAGAGTTGGCCTCTGGCAGGAAAGGCAGATGTTAAACCAAACACACTCCGGAAGAAGGCACTTGGCCATGGTGATTTTGGGGTGAAGTGGTCCCCCCATAGTGCCCTGCAACCCTGCGCTGCACTCTCAGCCCCACACTTCTGCTTCTGGCCAGGCACAGTGCTCAGGAGCCAAGGGCTTGCTCTGGGCTTTGCAGGTCCCAGCAAAGCTCTTGCTTTGCCTAGCAACATTCCTCCTTCCTGGGAATCCCTTCCCAGTGAATCCCACAGCAGCAAGGGCAGGGCTGGTGTCCCTCAGGTTTGTTGGGAACACTGACTGCTAACTCCAGATTGTCCAGCTGTGCAGGAAGCAGAGGGGAGCCTGGGAGAACTCCAGCTGCGAGGAGCTGCCTGCCCTCACTGCCCACACAGAGAGGAGAGGGTTGTCTCAGGACTGGCACCATACCCGAGGAGCTAGAGGCCCACTCGTTGCCTGTGTCCCGGTCGCTGTCGCCCTCCCTGGTCTCAGTGACAGCCGGGGTGTTGGAGCAGGATGCGCCCACCACGTGGTGCCGCCGGCGGCGACGGCCTGAGCACTTGGATCGGGGGTTGTGCAGTGCAGCAAACTCCTTGGCTCCTTCCTGCAAGCAGAGCAGAAGACAAGACAGGTGGCAGATGACCAGGGAATGCAGGAAGGCTTTTCCACAGGCCCTGGGACAAGCCCTGTCCTGCCACCACCAAGAGCAGGTGGAAGAGGCTGGCCACATGTGGTCCCTTCAGCAAGTGCCAAACCCTGCCAGCTGCTTGTGTTGCAGGTTCCCATTTTGTTCCCTGTGTCATCACTGCCCATCAGCAGAGGCTCCCTGGGCCTGAATCCCCAGCCCACTCCTCTGGATGCTCCTGGCTTCTCGCTCTGCTCCTTTTTAACATGGGCTTAATTTCTCTAACACTGCACTGAATCCAGAGAAATCACCTGTCACACAATTTCCCATCTGCCAGCTCTGGAATTAGTCTTTGTTGGAGATCTGCTATAATAGGCATCTGCTAAGGTCTGCATTTGCATTCATGCTCCTCTGAATCCAACAAGGACCAGAATTAATTCTGAAAAAATCATCCAAGTTGTGAAAAAGATCCACAGAGCTCTGCAGAGCAGAGCTGGCCAGGGCACTTCTCTCATGCTTTCTAAAGCAGTGACACAGAAACATACCAGCCAGAGGAAACAGTCTGCGCCGCAAGGATCTGGCTCAATCTTGGTCTCTCTATTCTTTCGTTTGTACACATTAGGAGTAGCATGAAAAGCTGAAAAAGTAACAGTTATCTTTACTATTAGCATTCTCCAAGAGTCTCCTCCCACTCTGCAAGGGACAGGAAGCAGAAGCCTGTGTGCCTGAGGGTTCCCCTGGCAGCAGGGCCTGAGGCGACCAGACCTGCAGGGTAACCCTGCTCCAACCCACAACAGGGACCAGGCAGCTTGGGAAGGAGAGGCCAAAGGAGAAGGATCAGCTTTCACACTGAAACAAAAAGACCACGTCATATTAATATTATATATTTTAATAAATAATTCACTGGAAAAAGTCCTGTGACTTCCCAAAGAAGCCCTTAGACCTGGAGAACAGCAGGTCCAGCAGCTAATCAGTATCCAAAAGGCTTTGGCAGGACCAACCGCAGGAACATGACTAAGACGAAGCTGTAAGTTCCAGGGAGGCAACAAAACACAGGGGCATGTCCAGACTTTGGCAGTGAAACATTCACGCCTTTCACTGACGAGCTTCTGCAAAGCAAGAGCAAAGTCTGGTGGCGGCAGGACTACTGCACAAACTGCCGGGAGCTCGGACGCGGCGTGCTGAGCGTGGAGAGGGGACGGCCACGCACGTCGGTCTGCCATCCGTGGGAGCAAAGAGCGGAGCCATCTGTACAAAATGCTTCTGGGCACCTGTCAGCTCCTAAGGCCCCACTGCAAACTCATGAGGCACCACCCTCCAGAGACTCCAGCACGGACTAAGCAAGGTGTGCAGAGGAAAACTGAGGAGAAAGGGCTCTAGGGAAGCGTCCGGCTGAGATGGCACTTACGATGCAGAAAGCAGTCGTATTTGAAGCAGCGGCGGCAGAAGAGGGTGTGGAAGGAGTGCAGGGACTGCTCCCGCTGCACCGACTTGGCGCACGGCCCGTCGATGTTGGGAGTGCACTGCGGCGGCAGCACGTTGGGGTCTGACACCTCCGTGAGCTCCCGGTACCTGTTGACAAACACAAACACCCAGGGATGTGCTTTCCCCATTTGTGACAGCTTTACATGCCTGCATCACCATCCGGGCCCATCGGACTCTGGCCCAGCTACCTGCAGGCCAAACTGCAGTTTTTAACACTCAAAACACACTCTGCTCACACAGCCTGCAGGCACTGAGCTTTGTGGCCCAGCCAGCCCACAGTGCAGGCTTCTGAAACAAAGATCTCAGCTATTGCTGAGAAAGGGAATAGACAACCAGTGCAGGGGTTTTCTACCTTTCTTTCATATCCTCTGGGAAGCCATACTCAGGAAACATGGAAGAAATAGCAGTGAATATCATGTCATTGGGGAACCTCTTCTTGGAACACTTCTTGTTACCTACAAAGAAGAGGAGACACAATTCTTCAGTCAAGCTGATGTGGATGGGTCTTTCCTTCTTGCACAGAGCAATTCCAGAGATGCTCAGGATTGTATTTTAAGACAGAAATGTAATCCAATGCAAAACAGATAAACCTTGTGTCCTGCAACCAGGCTGAGGTATTTCCAGAAGCAGTGCCTAGGCCACTTTCAGTGCAGCACAATGTACTGATGGAAGCACCATCTTTTCCTAAGCACTATTACTATTTATTTCTGCCAGGGCAGAACTTGCAGACAGCGCTTTTCTACATCCAGGAAAGTGTTGGTGTTTATGCCACCCGCATCACTACAGATCAGGGACAACGACAAAATTACCCAGCAGCATTCAGAAGGTCATCGAGGACACATGAAAATCCCACAAACCAGAACTTCCTCTAGGCAACAAGAGCTTCAGGTGGCACAGGAGAGGGAAGAGGAAGACTAATACATGGAAAGCAGGTCGGGAAGGGATTTGAAAATGTCCATCTCCCTGCCTCCCACAGAAACAGACCCACCCACACCTCCCTGAGAGGTGCTTGCCAGACCAGCCCTTGAAAACATCCCGCAGCCTCTCACATAACACCCAGCTCTGCTAATCTCACCAGGAAGTGGGTTTTCAGATGACTCATATGAATTACTTTTCACCACACTTTCAGATGGTGATTTCTTCTCCTGTCCACAGCAGACAGTGAGAACAGACCATTTCCCTTCTGCCACAGAACTTATCAAGCTGGAACTGCTCTTGGCAACACATTAGCAACCCAGTGATGGCAGGAGAGCCATGCCCAGTGCTCAGGCCGGGCAGGACAGAAACACGACCAACATAATCCCCACTTCTCTGGGGGCCAAACCCACCTTCCACTGCAGTTCGCTTTCTTTTCCTTGTCACTGGAAGCTCCTCTTTTCCATCCTCCTGTTTCACCTCAGAATCATTGTGTCCTTCCTCTTCCTCATCTGAGTACTGATTCAGAGCATTCACTAGCTCCAGGAACACAGCATCACTGATGAGGACTGACCCTGAGATCATTTCTGAAACACACACAAGTGGGAGTGCCACCATCTTTCTCATTTCTCGCCATGGCAAACCACAAACCAACGTGCTCTGCTATCCACCAGAGCCTTTCTGGTTTTTTGGGTAGATGGGATTTTAGCTCTAGAGTCAGTAGTGGTGTATAGTTTTCAGCAATCTGGGGACAGGCCACACCAGTTTTCCCTGTCTTCCTCCCCGCTGAGCAATTTTATGATGGGGCAGGCAGCGCTTTTCATTGATTAAACTCTTGGCTAAGGCAACAAGCAGAACAGGGTTGCTGAGCTACTCCTCTCTAGCACATTTTCAGCATCCCAGAGGACACCTGTGAATCCCTGTACACAGGAGGGCTGGCTCCAGAGCACTCCAGGCATTTAAAACAGAGTGAGATACTGAAAGGCAGGAATGTGCCCTTGCAAAGGACAACAACAAGCACCATCCTCTTTCCCTGCTCTGAGAGCTCCCACAGAAAAGCTGGTTGCTGCTGCCACCTTTTGACTTCTGAACTACTTGGATATGTTATTTGCAAGAAACTGAATTACAGAACCATAGCAAGGTTTGGGTTGGAGGGGATCTTAAAGCTCATCTTGTTCCACCCCTGCCATGGACAGGCCACTAGACCAGGTTGCTCCAAGCCCCATCCAACCTGGCCTGGAGTGGACAGAGCTGGCTGCTCCCAGGTTACCTTCCTCTCCATGAACTTTCCCATCATAGTTATTAATAAGCTCTTCAATGAAAGTTTCATCTTCCTCCTTCACCTCGTCGCCCATGTAAGGGATATTGCACAGAACTGTTTCATCCTCCACCTGAAGAGAGATCAAACACAACTCAGAAAAGCAGTGTTTGCTGACCCCAACGGGGCTGTGCCCAAGGCTTTTCTGGTCCCTCAGAAACAGAGCAAAGGTTCAGATGTCTCATCACTGACACATCAGTGCTATCCCACTGTAACCCAGAAAGAAACGAAAGGACCTGCCTAAGAAATAAAACTCTTCATATAAAGGGAAATAAAAATATTAGGAAAAAACACAAACAAACAAAATCCCCCCAGAAATATATTTAGTTCTCAAATCCTGTGAAACAATGGTGACTCTGTCAAGAAGTCACGTGTAAAGGAGAATAGCTGGGTAGCGTGAATACAAGGCTGGCTTGTGGGACTCTACAAAACAAGCAACTAAAGCATCACTTTCCATCATCTCTCAAGCAGATGTTGCCTGAAACAAGTGGGACGAAGAACCACAGCTGGGAAACTGTGCAACAGTCAGACACTGACCTCACTGAGACCCG
The DNA here is from genome assembly GCF_049639895.1 of Pseudopodoces humilis. Taxonomy (NCBI): domain Eukaryota; kingdom Metazoa; phylum Chordata; class Aves; order Passeriformes; family Paridae; genus Pseudopodoces; species Pseudopodoces humilis. The sequence continues at coordinate 3,027,229 of NC_142228.1, forward strand.
GCACTTCCCACATACCATGAAATTCTGCTGAAGAGGGGACCAGGAGTACATGATGGGCACCAGTGCCACTGTGTTCAGAGTCCTCATGTACAGTGTCTGGCTTGAAAATCCTGGGAAAATGCTCTCAACAGTGCACTGGAATACAAGCACAGAGAAGGTCAGTGAGGAACCACCCTGGGAGGCTGCCATAGCCTGAGGAAAACTGAATTCAGAACAAACACAGAAGCCCCACATCCACTCTGTGGACTCCATCACAGGAAAAAGCCTTGGGGGTACTTTTTTGTCCATTTCTGCATTCCAGAAGCGTGAGGCATGGCCTGACACTGACCTAGGACAATACAGACTAAAACTCATCCACATCCCCACAGAGTCCTGGTTCCAGTCCCCACTTGCTGTTGCTCCCCCTTTTCCTCTGCACACCTGTTTCAGGAACGGGTGCCCACTGACTGGCTTCATCAGCTGCACCGGCTGCACGCGAAGCTTCTTCCAGTCTTCATTAAGGATTTGAGTCTTTTCATGAACCTTCGCAAAATTGGCCACAAAGAGAGCCTGAAAGGAGAGAAAGGAGCTCTCAGACTTTTAAGGAAACCCACTGAGACCTCCCACAGCACTGAAAGGGTTCAGCAGGGAGATCCTGTAAAAACCAACTGGAAATGAGCTCTCTTGCTGCAGTTACACCAGTGCTTGTTCAATGGCCTCACGTGTGTGACAGCTGCTGCCCACATGGCTCAAGACAGAGCACGAGGACAAGTGGCATCTCTTCCTGTTGATCCAGCTCGCAAGTCAAGCACAATTTAGCAATTCACCTTGCTGACACCCTCTGGCACCACTCAGACACTATGAGCTGAAATGAAGCCTTTTTGGGGCATCTCAGCCCAGTCCTTGCTGTGGCTGTACCTTTGCTCCCATGTTTGCCTGGAACCTCTTGAGCTGCCGCAGACGCATGTACTCGGACTTTACTTTCCTTTTCCAGTACATGATACACTTGGATGTCGGAGGAGTGGTAATTTCCATTTTTCTGAAACAGTACAGAAAGAATATTAATAATAGAGAACTCAACCCCGAAAGAAGTGATATTAGAAAAACACCCCCGTGAATGGAAAGAACACTCTATGCATCATAGACTTAAACCAAGCAAAATAACGGCGCCGCTCTGCAGTGCTCCTGACTGCGGAACAGCCACAGCCGAAGCGCACGGACAGGCCCGGGACAGCAGCGAGGTTCTGCTGACCAGAACCGCTCGCTCCTGTCCCCCGAGCCCCCGCGGCAGCACGTGAGCCCGGGGGTTGCTGGGGTCCCCGCCCTCCCCCGGGACACGGCTCCGGAGAGCCGCGGGTCCACTCCAGCCGCCCTTCCTGCCGCTCCGGCCGGGCCCGAGCGCCCCCCGCGCCCGAGAACCGGACCCGGAGAGAACCGAGGCCGGCGGCGCCGCCGGGCCGGGGGAGCGGGTCCGAGCCCGGCAACTCCCTGCCCCCGGTACCACGGGGACCCGCTGCCCCCGGGACCCCCCGGCCCCGCCCGCACTCACTGCTCGGCCATCGCGACAGGGGGGGGCCGCGCGCCCCCGCCACACTGCGCGCGCGCCGGCCCGCCCCGGTCCCCGCCCCGGCCCGCCTCAGGCTCCGGTCCCCGCCCCGGTCCCCGCCCCGGCCCGCCTCAGGCTCCGGTCCCCGCCCCGGTCCCCGCCCCGGCCCGCCTCAGGCTCCGGTCCCCGCCCCGGTCCCCGCCCGGGCCCGCCTCAGGCCCCCTCCCTCACATCCCCAGGCCCCGCCCGCGTCGCCGCCGCCGGTGTAGTTGGGGCCGGGGCGCACGGCCTGCCCCGCCCCGGTGGAGCGGACCCGTTCTAGCCTGGAGGACACCCCGATCGGCTGCAGGGAACGGGTTAAGCGCAGCTGCTCGCTGCCGTGTCCGCCCATTCTCGGTGTTCCCGGGCCCTCCCGGCCCCGGCCCCTGTTGCGGGCCCGGCCTGGTCCCGCGGGAAGCGCTTGCTGGGACAGCGCCGTTCCCGCCCGGTTCCACCGCCCTCCGGGCCCCGGGACAGCCTTGCCCGGCGTGGCCACGCTCCCCGACGAGATGTCCCGGTGGTGCCGGGTCCCTCTGGCCCCACCGCCGGGCCTCCCTGTGGCGGCGCCGGGCAGGAAGCGGCTGCTGGCGGCAGCTTTCCTGCCCCGGGGGCCCCGGCGCTGGGGAGCGGACGGAGCTGGCTCCTGCCCCGGCGGGGCCCCGTCCGTCCGTAGTCGGTGCGGAGTGCCGGCTGCCCCGGGGCACTCCTTCCCCGCGGCTCCGGCAGGGTGACTGCGGGTGACGAGCAGGGCCGGCCCGCTCCCGCAGCCCTGCATGCCGCCAGCATCTGGGAGCTCCGCTGAGTCAGGTGGGGCGGGCGCCCGGCGTCCCCCGACCTTCCCGGGCGTTGATTTGGGAGCGGGCGGACCGTGCTGGGACGGGCCGCGGTCCGGGATTGATGCCCGGGGAGCCCCAGCCCAGGCGCAGGGATCCCGCTGTCCGGAGGATGAGGATGCTCCCTGGCCTACAGGTGCTCTTCTGCATGGTCCTGTCTCTGCTCCCGCGGGTGCGGCAGAGGCAGCTGGGGGTGCTGCACGGAGGCCCCAGGGGGGTGGGCACAGTGTCTAGCACACAGCGAGTGCCCACCTAGGTCCCCTGGCCCATTTCTCTCCTCTGTCCCAGTGCAGCTGTGCTGGGGGACAGCTCACCTGGCCCCTCCTGGCCTTCTTTTGGAGGATCTCTGAGCAGGGTTTGCCATGCACTTCTCTGCCCCCAGTGCTGGCGTTGGTTTATAAACTTCTCTTCCAGCCTGCAAAGGCCAAGGCAGAGCCAGGAGTCCCCTGTTCCCTTCGCCCTTTCACCTCTACTGTGCTCAGCTTGGCCAGGGAGGAGGAGAAGGGGTCTCTGATGTACTGGGACCACCAACTGGGCACTGGGGCTGATCCTGGCTGTGCAGCCGTGGCATCCTGTGTCTCCTTGCTGCAGGGCACGGGAACACTGAGCATGGGGATCTCAAGGATGAAGGTAATACCCTGGTGCCATGTCCCATGTGGCTCCATCCCTGGCTTCTGCAGCAGTGCTATAGTGGGGGGCTCTACCACTGGCAGGGCAATGTCCAGCACCCCTTGGACCAACAGGTCCTACCACCAATGGCACAGTCTGTTCTTCCAGGTGACTACTGGATGAGGATGGTGAGCAGAGCTGCCCTCTTGCCATCCTGGCTGTCCTCCCCATCCACCAGCAGTGCTGCAGGCACACTCAGAGCAGGACCATCGCAGGGATGTGTCCCCTGCCCTGCTGGCTGGCCTCATGCTGTCCCCTCCACAGCAACCTACAGCGAGCTCCCAATGGCACCCAGCTGCTCTCCTGCCCTGGCCTGGAGCCATCCTTGACACCTTCCTGCAGGTCCACACTCAATACTTCACCAGCTGCACAGAGGCCAGGCTCCCCAAGCTGGACAGCTGGCCCCACAGTGTGGCTGTGGCCATAGGGCTTAGCTGCCTCGTGCCCCTTGCAGCTGCCCTCACACTTAGCAGAGCCCAGAAAGGGGTTCAAATCCCAGGGAGAAGGTGCCCATCTCCTGGGTGCCCCCAGGTCTTTGGGGGGGCCAGTGACAGCCTCCTTCCCACCCAATCCTGGTAACTAATGAGTGAGAGGAGAGGACTGAGGGTGAGGGTGACAGAGCAGGGGTGGGGAGTTTGGGATTCCCTGGGGTTGGAGTGGGTCCCATGGCACGAGGGGAGGCTGAGCACGGGGCTCTAGATCCCTCCATCTGCCTGGGGGGAACACTGGGAGTAGAGTCTCAGGCAACTGACCCTGCATGGGCCGGTCCCCTTCCTCCACACCCCAGGTGGGGGCTGGCAGGGAACGCCGGGGATGCCAGTCTGGGTGGGTAGCCCAGGCCCTTGGCAGGTAGCCACCGTCCTGTCCCTGCCCATCCCCTCCAGATGGCCCAGGAGGGGGGGCGGCCGTCCCAGCCCTGGGGCCGCGCTGACATCATTGGGTGTCTCCCTGGCAGTGGCTCCTGCCACCCGGCTGGAGGCTCCGCCGGCTCCACCAGAAAGAGTGACCGGGGGCTCCAGCCCTGCAGCCACTGGAGTGCTGGGGATGACTTCCAGATGTGGCCACTGGCCCGCAGAAGGTGGCTGCTGCAGCCCGGGAAGCATCAGAGAGCTCTGCCAGGACCTTTGCTGGGGAGCTGAAGCCCAGCGCGATCCACAGCAGGGAGGGTCCCTCCGAGCTGCTCTTCACTGCAGCGCAGTCCCTGCTCTGCGTGCCTGCAGGCAGCTGTTAAAGGGGAGGCTTTGGGCTGCGCTCTGCCCCGGCCAGGCGTGAAAGGTCCCGTGTAGGAATGCTCCAGAGCCGCGGGCTGAAGTCACCTTCGGTGACAACCTCGGGCGACATGGGCCCCTGGACGGGATCTGCTCCAGGAAGGGGGGCTCTGGCAGAGTCAAGCAGGCGCCAGGCTGGTCAGTGCAGGAGGAAGGCACTGGAGCCAAGGACTGCCAGGGTCGGCCAAGTGTCTGCCCTCTCCCCACCTCCTCGGCCTCGTGCCTGGGGGTAGATTGTGTCATCACCCTTCCCTCCTTGGCCACGGGCAGGAGCTGGGGCTGCCCCGGCAGTGGCTCCTGGGGGGCCCGGGTGAACCAGAAACTGCGGTTTTGGGGCCGTGGGTCCCCCTGCCGCCCCCATTCCCGGGCGGCAGCGCCCGTCCGGGGACATTATGCTTTCCCGTCCACTCCCCCCGCTGCTGGGCTGCCTGCCCTCCACGCAGGAGACGAGGGATTTCACAACCCAGCCCAGACAGGATTAAAGAGAAATACACAAGTAAACAAATCGCGGCCTCGTAACGCTGGACGTGCTGTGCAGGGACTGGATCCTCCAGGCCGGTGGGTGAGGCTCGGGTGTCGTGGGTGCCGGGGTGCGGGAGCGATGCCCGCGGGGGCCGGCACCGCACGGGACAACGCAGGGTCCCGCCGGGAGAGCCGCTTCAGAGCAGCACTGAGCAATCTCATTTTTCACACGTCTCCTGTAGTCAAACTGCCCCTGTCAGAGGAAAGGAGTTGCTTCCTGTTATTTCCATTGAAATCCTTGTCCCGGTCGTTAGCCGGCAGGCTTTGGCAGGATGGCACCGCGCGCGCACATGAGCTCCGGCCGCGTCTCCCAAGGGCTGCTGCTGCTCTGGGGTAAGTGCTCGGGGCGCGGCGCCGGGGGCTCCGCAGCCCGAACCACCCCGCACGTGGCCGCCCTCCCACTCGTGGGGCCTGGGGCCAGGGTCCTGACTCAGCCCGCCCCATCGCCCCACCCCAAGATGGGACCAGCCTGTCAACGCCGAGGTTAGCTGGGGCAGCGCTAGCATGGCCGGGGGGCAGTGGCAGGTGAGCACCAGGTGCTGTGGGGCGGCTCCCACCGCGCTCATCCACGATCCGGCAGAGAGCCCCTGCAAAGGGCTGGGACAGGAGCTGTAGCACCCGTAGCGGGGCTGGATGGGGCCGTCAGGCAGAGAGATCAGGACAGGGTGGGTTGCCCTTACCACAGCCAGTGTACCAGCCCAGGAGCACCCCGTGGCCAGTGTCCAGCTGTGCCAGAGCTCCCCACAAATAGACCAAGCCAGGCCGACTCTGGCAATTCAGCACAGAGCCAGCATCAATGCCCCACACTTCAGGCCCACAGCCAAGGGCAGAAGATTGATCAGGCAGTTTCCTTGAGCCATGGGGCTCCCATGGGCCAGGCGAGACGTGCCCCACGCCCTTGGCAGGCTGTGCTGGGTGTGGGACTGATGGCAGGCGGAGGGACACTCCAGCAGTTCTCTCCAGCACTGTGCTGTGGCCAGTGCTTCCTCTTCCTGCCCAGCCCTGTCCGACTGCAACGCAGCACCACGCTGGCTCCCCATGGGTGGGGGTCCCAGTCTACCCCCATGCTGTGACCATGGCTCAGGGTTTGTAGCCCCTAAACAGCCCCTCCAAACCTTTGGATAGCTGCCTGCTGCCTGGCTAGCCCCTCTCCACAGTCCCTGCCCATATGGGGGGCTGGACGCCCTAGCCCCGGCATGTGCCAGGCTCTGGCCCCCTGTGCCCCACCTGCTGGCTCCAGTGTCCCTTGAGGGACACCCAAAAGCAGTTATTTCCTGTAGACCCAGCCAGGGCAGCTCTTGTCAGCTGGAGCCCTGTCAACACTCTTACCCCCCCCAGACCCTACATTCCGTCTCACCCTGTGTCCCTCCCTCTGCAGTGCTCCTGGGGGCTGGCCTTTATCAGACGGACTCTGTGACAACAACAACGAGCTTCAGCCAGGACGCTGGGACAAGCCCACCCATGGCCATGTCCAACAGGACAGCCCAGCTTATGGGTGAGTGTTGGGGTTCAGTGAAGGCCAGGTAGCACTGTAGGACAAATGGTGACCTGGCCAGGGCTAGCCCTGTGCCACAGAATGACCCCTCCTTTCCCTTAGCCATCCCAAAAATAGCTGGCACATGCCATGAAACTCTCCCTGCCACTGCCCACAGTGGGGGCAGCCAGCAGCCTGTCCTCCCTCTGTGCCCCTGGCATTGCCCTGGGCTGCTGCAGGCTCCACGCAGCATCCCAGGACTGCTGTGGGATCCATCCCTCACTGTGCTGATGTCTCTGCCACTGGCCTGGGCATAGCTCCAGATGCCAGGTGTCACCTGGCAGCAGGGGCAGGCAGGGACGCACTGTGGGCAGAGGCATGCTGCCTGTGCTCAGCACCTTTCCTCACAGTGGGGAATTACATCGACCTCACACAGCAGTGCTGGAATTACTTCGTCGACCTGATGAGGAATGTGACGACATCGGAGATGTGCGAGTGGAAAGTCATCAGCAGGTACGGGGCAGCAGGACCTTCCCCTGTCGTAGCAGGGTGCAGGGGCTGGACAGTCCAGAAGGGCAGTGCTGGTCTGAGCTCTGTGCCTCCGGTACCCATCCCCTGCCCATGTCCCCGCTCTGTTCCCAGGCCCTACAGCGAGCTGCAGTACTGCCTGGAGTACTGGGCCGAGCACCTGAACTACAGCTACCCCAACGCCCTGGCCGAGCAGTACATCTTCCAGAGCCATTACCTCTACTTCCACAACTGCACCTTGGAGCATCCAGTGTACTCCGACCCACCCGAAGATGTGCTCCTGGCCATGATCATCGCACCCATCTGCCTCATCCCCTTCCTTGTCACCCTGGTCATCTGGCGCAGCAAGGACGGCAAGGCGCAGGCCTAGAGCTGCCCTCCCGTCCCGCATCAGGGCACGGACCCCCGGCTGTGGGGCTGCCCGACCACCCGAACCGCCCGGTGGGCTCTCGGGGCCACCAACCCGCGCTGCTGAGGCGGCCGGTTCCTCCTGCGCCTTCCCCACCCTGCGGCCCGGGATTAAACGTTTCTCCCTCCACGCCTGGCGCTGGTTCTTCGGCCGCTCGATCCCTCCACGGCCCCGGCCCGTGCCAGCTCCCACCGCCAGCGCCCTCCTAGCACGGGCCTGCCGGCAGCTTCTTGCCGTAGGGAACACAACAAGCGGGACACCGGGACCAACACCGGCCACCAGAACCGGGGCCGCCGCCGGCCCGAGGGGCGGGGCTACATGAGGGGCGAGATCGCACAGAGGCGTGGTCTCTCGGGGGCGTGTCCCCGCGGGGGCGGGCCCTGCTGGCGGGGGCGGGGCCCGCGCGGGGCCGGAAGCGGGGCGGGGCGGGGCGGCAAGCGGCGGCGGCGGTTCCGGTGGCGGCGGCGGCGGCGATGAGCTTCGCGTGGCCCTGGCAGTACAGCTTCCCGCCCTTCTTCACGTGAGCACGGCCGGGGCTGGGGCTGGGGCTGGGGCTGCGGCTGCGGCTGGGGGGGTGGGACGGGGCTGGGAGCTCGGGTGCCGCGGGCCGGGGGTGCCGGTGTCCCTCCGCCGCCGTGCTGACCCGACCCCACAGGCTGCAGCCCAATGGCGAGACGCGGCAGAAGCAGCTCGCGGCCTGGTGCGCGCTGGCGCTCGCGTACAGCCAGCAGCACCGGCTGCCCGCCATGACGGTGCGGGAGGCTCAGGACATTCCGCTCTTCGCCAACCACCGCCTCCAGCGTATCCTTTGGGCCCGGTGCCCGCGGCCCCCTCGCCCCTATCCCACACCTCCGTCAACGCTTCCTTAACCCGCGCCCAGGGAAGCTGCCGCTGGAATCCATCCAGGTGGTGCTGGAGGAGCTCCGCAAGAACGGTGGGTGCCTCGTCCGTTCGTCCGTCCCTGCTCCCCGCAGAGCGCAGGGCAGGGAGGGCAGCAGCCCCTGGGCAGCTCCGGGGCCGGGGCTTGCCCGTCCCGCGGCTGGGGGATCAGCTGCTCGGGCCGGGCCTGCTCGCGGCTCTGCAGGAGCCGGCCCTGCCTTTGCAGGCAGATTTAGCTGCGTGGGGAAGAGAGGGCTCGACAGAGAAATCACTTTCTGTAGACGCGGCAATATTTAGGAAGTCGGCGTGGACTGTAGGGCAGGGGCTGGTCCACGAGGCTGCCTCTGGGTGCAGTGTTTGCGTGTGTCCTGAAATCTGCATGTTTGGTCCTTATTTCTGACTTGTGCTCTGCTTAAATCCCTGTTCCCTATTGTTTCTAGGGAACCTGGAATGGTTAGATAAAAACAAAACCAGCTTCCTGATCATGTGGAAGAGACCAGAAGAATGGGGAAAGCTCATCTATCAATGGGTGAGAGCACAGGGACTACACACCCAGACCAGGCTGTGTCCATGAGGATGGGGGGTCCTGGTTGCCATTTGGAAAAGACCACTGCTTGCTTCCTCACTGCTTTTACCTTTCTCCTTGCACTTCTCTCTGCTGCAGAGAGGGGAGGACTTATTAGCAGCTTGTCACTTGCTGTGAGCCGCAGTGTGAGCGGTGGGTGGTGTTGTCCGCCCTCAGTTCCGTTGGCTGTCCCGTGGTGAGGGCAGGGCAGTGTCACTGCCTGGCCTCTGTATGGCCCAAGTCCTCACTGTGAAACACACAGGCAGGAAGAGCAAAGCAGCAGGACTGTCTTCATTCCCTCAGCCTGCACCTCCTGACTCCTCTGCCCCAGCTTGTGTCCAGGGTGCTTCTGTTTATCAAGTGCTGTGCATGCTCTGTGTTACACGCTCCAGGATGTGTGAGAGACCGGGCAAGGATGTTCAGCCACACGGATGAAATTTGCTATATTGCCTTTGTGTTTCCAGGTGTCAAGGAATGGCCTGACCAACTCTGTGTTCACACTGTATGAACTGGCCAGTGGAGATGATACAGAGAATGAAGGTAAAGTTTGGGCTCATGTTCTGGAGCAGGTTTTCAGAGCACACTGGATTGGAGCATGGAGACAGTTGACTGTCATATTAAAGTTTTTGGATTAAATGTTTTGAAATTTCAGATGCAAACTCACCCTTTCCTGCCATTGGCACGTGCTGCTCCAAAGGCTTTTATCACTTTGCAGGATCATCCCCCTCTGTAATTGCATTTTCCCCAGTGCCTATCATTTTATCTGGCATAGTAAGGGGTGTTTTGTTTTCAAGACAAGCTCCTGCTTTGCATTCCAGGCTGCTGTGACTCATCACTGCTGTCTGTTGACCTTTAGGCTCTGTTCCCGAAGCAGATATGTAGAGATGAGCTTGTCAGTGTAGCCGTGACTCTGGATTTGCTGTAGTGTTACGGTGCTCTTCAGAGCCCTCAGCATCACTGCCCCCAGTCTCTGGACTTCACAAGCCTGTTTGTTTCCTGATGTTATTTTTTTTCCTGTTGTCCTTCCCTAGAGTTTCACGGCTTGGATGAGGCTACGCTGCTCCGAGCCCTGCAAGCCTTGCAGCAGGAGCACAAGGCTGAGATTATCACGCTGGATGACGGCCGAGGTGTGAAGTTCTTCTGACAGGAGTCTCCTCCCCTTGCCCACTGCAGTCTCAGGTCTCGCAGCCAAGCATTGCTCTCTGGGCCTGGCTTCAAACTGTGACTGCAAGTAGCTGCATCTTGGGATTTCTTGGGTCAAGATGAGTCTGCGAGCCCTTCCAAAGACTTAGGAATATCCTGAGATCCTCTGTCTGTCTGTTCTCCCTGTTGATGTGCTTGAGAGGCTAAAGCTGCTCTAGGCAGTTCTGAGAGGGACCACCCAGAAGTGAAACTGGACTGCTGCTGGTCCCTGTTCCTGTGATGGCCTCGAAGCAGTCCCAGCTGGCTGGTCAAGCTTGGCCTCAAAGGCCCCCCTGTATCCCTGCCAGCCATGAGCCTGGGTCCTGCAGTCCTGCTGCAGTGCCAGGGCTGAGGCAGGAGCTGGGGACTGGCCATTATTGCTACGCTGTGGAAGCCCTCAGTGGCATAAGGAAATGCACTTGCTGCCAAGCAGGCTGGGGGAAGCCAGGGAACTAATTTCAGGTGATTAAAATGAGATGTATTTATAGAGCAGCCTGGCTATTTTCATCTATCTTTATTTTTCCATCAGAAGCAAAACAGAGCAGTGTACCACATTTCTGCCCTTCAGTCATATTTCCTCGCTGCCCCAGGGAAATGCAGTGGTTCCAGGGTGGGAAGCAGCAGCACAAGTGCATTTCTCCACTTGACAGAGTTGTGGCCTGTGGGGACACTCACTGCCCTCCTCAGGACATTTACTTCAAATTTGCATGTGCAGCCTGCTGGAAGCCCCTGGGCTTGTGCAGAGGTGATGGGGTAAGCTCTGTACCACTGTGGCTGGGAGAGGGATGACTCAGCTTTAGTCTCTCAGTGCTGATAACAAAGTCCTCACCTTGTCAGAAACCGTGGCCCAGGTGCAGTTGCTGACCCTGTCGGTCCTGGGGAAGCAGATGGCTGTGCTGGGACAGGATCACCTTGCCCTGATCGTTGTGTGCATGGCACTGGCAGAGCTTGGGAGCAGTGCTGGAGTGACCTCAGGTCAGGCCAGTGTGGTCAGTCTGGGCATCCAGCAGAGCAGATGACACTTGCACCCCACAGACTGCCACTGTCTGCCCCTGTCTGGTGTTCCCTGCCCTCAGGGACAACCCAGCACTGGCTCACCTGCTCCTGACAGCTGATGTCAGTGAGATGCTGAGTCTAGGGGCTGTGAAATGTAAAAATTTGTTTTGTAGCAGGAGCCCATTGACCTGAACTCGGTGGGATGTGCTGCCCTGGTGTGGGCACATTGCTCTGGAACTGTGCTGGAGCCCAGGCTTCCTCTCCATGCCAGGCTCAGCAGTGCTGTGGAGGAATTCCTGAGTGCCAGCACTTCTCTGCTGAACAAAGGCAGCAGCAGTGCTTGTAATGAGTCACTGGCACAATGGGCTAGTGTGGGCTCTTTTCTGAGGACCACCACCCCTACGAGCTCTGTCATGGTCCTGCTGTGCACTGACAGTGCTGAGCAAAGCCAGCTCAAAGGCTGTGCCATGGCATGTCCCACGAGCTCTGCAGTGCATCTGTCCCCGCAGCTGGCACAGTCGCTGCTTCATCAGGGATCATCCCTCTATGCAGCCCGCAAAGTCTGTGTGTAGGATTTATGTGCTCCCAGTGTCTGCCCTGGGTTTGTTTCCATGTCCAAGATCTGCCTCAGTTTTCCTCCCCATGCTACCTGCATTTTCCCTTCCCTCCGTGGTTGCTCTGCCTGCCCTGCTGCTCCTGTACCCCTGCAGAGAGCCAGGGTGCTGTGCCTGAAGGCGTCTGCATTTAATCCCAAACAATGAGCCTTCAGCAGCCGGCCTGGAGTGTCTGTTCTTGCTGTCTGTGTGCACGATGCCGACCTCCCAGCACTGTGTTCCAGGCTGGGAGTGCCGTATGTAACCTGGCTGTCCTTGAGGGAGTCTGTGTTCTTAATTAAATTTGCTCCCTTCTTAGGAAATGGCTGATGTGACATTAGATAAGCCTAAAACCAGCTTTTCATTCCAAGGCACTCCTGGCAGCAATTCCCTTCTCTTTTTCAGCTTCCTATTTAGTTGCTTACTCAGTGAGGGGGGGGAGAAGGAGGAGGAGGAAGAGTATGTCCCCTCTGCAGAGTGGACATTGTGTAAAATTCCTTTTCCACACCCTCTGGGCTGGTTACAGAGGCCACATCCAGCTGTACCTGTGGGGGACCCCGTGGGACCAGCTTCCCTGGGCTGGGCAGTGCTGCTGCAGAGAGGTGTCACTGCTGAGGCTGAGGTGTCACTGCTGAGGCTGTGCCATGAGTCCTGGGAGCAGAGCAGCTGCTGCTGGCTGGTGCTGCCGCCCTGGAGGGAGCAGATGTCCCTCTGTGGAGGTGCTGTCCAGCCCAGCCACACAGCCCTGGGGAGGGGTTCGCTGGAGGAGGTGGCTCAGGGTGGTTTTGGGTGGGGGGAGCAGCTGGCACAACCCCCTCCTCCTGTGGCCCCTCAGAGGCCCTTGCCACGTCTGGCCGTGGTGATTAGGGCTCGCTGGCCAGGGCGAGGCAGAGCTCAGAGGGGCTGGGGCCAAGATAAGGCACTATCAGGCTGGGCACACTTGGATCCCACTGGTCAAAGAGGAAAGATTCCAAGAGAGGTTTTATTTTAATGCAGCTGCTCAGGAGCAAGAACTGTTTCAGTTTGATAACTTGATATGTTGTGATGAACGTGCAGGCAGGTCCCATCTGTGCCTCCAGGCTGAGGAAATCCTCTGCAGTGATCTGCCCAGGGTTGCAGCCACGGCTGAGGTTTGGGTGCCATCTCTACCTCCCTGAACTCCTGTGAGTTAGGGTGAGAGACACAGAAGGTTCCATGGGTGATGAAGCCAACATTAAAACAAGCCCTGGGTGTCTCTGGAGCACTCCTGGGGCAGGCACCCTGTGCTGTGCAGCCCCAATTGTACATCCCCTTCATCCAGACCCACCCTGGCCCTTCTGTGATCCTGCCCCAAGCTCTGGGATCAGAACAGACAATTCCTGGCAGGGCTTGGTGGAGCCTGGAGCTGAGCAGGGCTTTGATTCATGATCTAATTCTGAGGAGAGTGATTGCACAGTCCTCTGTACTCTTTCTGGCAGCCAAATGCAGGCGAGAAATGGGTTATGTTCTCTGATTGTGGCGGTTCCTCAAAGCGAAGGCAGGCACTGGCACCTGCAGCCCAGAAATGTCACCCTGATAGCGCTGGGGAGCTGCAGTGGGCGCCTGATTGTGGAACAGGAGCCTTCTGGTTTCAGGCCAAGCTGGCTGTAGATTGGTGTTCCTGGCCAGGTCAGGAGAGGACCTGTTCCCCTGCCTGAGCTGCCTCCCCCCTGCCAAGTTCTGCTGTGGAGTGGCGTTTGCGGGATCATTTAGGGAATTTCTCAGACCACTCACAAGGGATGTGTGGGAGGGCAGCAGCTGCAGCAAACTTCACCCCTAATTTCCTCTCCTGTCTGCAGGGGCCTCACTGGACTGGGATACTCCCCTGCTCCTCTGGGATTTTCCAAGGCATCTCATTTCACGATGGAAACCCTTGATAAGGAGACATGAGCCTGCCAGGAACCAAGCTGAGATCCCTACCGGGCTCTGTGTCTCTTGTTGGATACCTGGGGCTCCCTGCCAGCCTGGGCTGCGTTCCTGAGCCTGGGCAGTGCATGGGCCCTGGCAGGGACCCCTGTATGGGGGCAGCCACAGAGTCAACCTACAGGGCCTGGGGCAGCATTCCCCCCTTTGTGGCAATGCTGAGAAGCGGGCAGGTTCTGGGCAAGGCTCACCTGAACAAAGAGCGTCGTTTAACAGAGCTGAGTCAAACCATGTTGCATCTCACAACCCAAGAGTCACCCATGGCAGGGCCAGTGCAAGCACTGCACCTGTGCCAGCCTTGGCCTTTTGGCTCCGGTGGCCATGGGCAGAGCCCTGCAGGGGCCGGTGCTGGACGTGGTGTTCTGCCAGCACTGCTTGCTCACCTGGGACCGTGCCCCTCACATGCTCCAAGCAGAGCAGAGCTGATTGGGGATGTGCCTGCTGCTCCCTGCACACCGGCCAGGACCGGCAGTACTCCATCGGCCAAACTCCTGGTTGGGAAGGAGGTACCCGGCTCCTCTGCTGCTGGAGAGGAAGCTTTGGGCAGGAAGAGCTGGGTCGGGTGGAGGTAGCAAAGCAGAGACCAGCAGTTTGACACAGGTTGGACAGGAGCATTTCATTAAATGCTTGTCCCTCCCTGTTGCCAGCAGGGATTTGTGGGGAGCAGCCGTGCGGGACGTGGCCACAGCCGAGCTGCAGGTCAGCAGCCCCAGTCACCCTGCGGGTGCCAGGTTAGCGTTTAGGAGACCGTGACTGTATTCCCTTGTCGATCCACTCCTTAATGTTTCCGGTATCGTTGAGTAGAAACAATCTGACCTCAGGGAAAATAAATTAGCGGTGGCCTCAATTGCTTTGTGTTTTGTGTAAACAGCCTCACCGGCAGAACAACCTTCTCCTTCAGCCTGGAGAGACAACACGCTCCTGTCCGGCTGTTGGCTCCCGCGGGGCTGACACACACCTTCGACTCTTCCTATTTGCGTGACCCTAATTTCAGGATTTCGGACCGTAGTGAACCCGAGCGGGATTGTCTGGGGCAGCGTGAGGGGGAACTCGCGTCCCGGCAGTGGGACTCGGCTGCTCCAGGACATGCTGCTCCGGGACCCGAGTCAGAAACTCGGAGCAAATGTTTAAAGCAGGGACGTTCCTCCGTCCCTGCTCCGGCTGCGTTAGTCACAGCAGCCCCGGAGCCCCACGGGGGCGGCGGCAGGGAAGGGGCTGTCCTGCGGGGAGGGGACGGCAAGGAGCGGCTCCGGGTGGGCGCCAGGCGCTGACCCCCGGCTGGGAGGGGACATCCCGGCATCCCGGGCTGGTCGGGAGCGCTGCCGGGGCGCGGGGCGCTCGCCGCTGCTCGCAGCCCGTGTCTGCAGCTGCAGCGTCCCGGGGCCGGGGCCGCTGCCCGGTGGGTGTCGGCGCGGTGCCGGTGCGGTGCCCCTGCCCGGTGCGGTGCCGGTGCGGTGCCGGTGCGGTGTCGGTGCCCCTGCCCGGTGTGGTGCCGGTGCGGTGTCGGTGCCCCTGCCCGGTGCGGTGCCGGTGCGGTGTCGGTGCCCCTGCCCGGTGCGGTGCCGGTGCGGGGCCGGTGCGGTGTCGGTGCCCCGGCCCGGTGCGGTGCCGGTGCGGTGCCGGTGCGGTGTCGGTGCCCCGGCCCGGGGCGGGGCCGGTGGCGCAGCGCAGGCGGGGGGCGGCGGTCGCACGGGGGCGGGCCCGGGCGGGGCGGGGGCGGTGCCGCCGGGCGGGGCAGCGGCGGCGGTGCCGGGGCCGGTGCCGGACCGGGTCTCGGCGGTCGCTCCCGGTTGCGGGGTGGCGGAGGCAACGGGTACGAAGCTGCGCGGGAGCGGCCGCTCCGACCGGGCTTGAGCCGATGCTGGCGGCCGAGCCCCCCGCTGCCGGAGCCATGCCCCACCCCGAGGCGGAGCGGGCGGACAGCGGCTCCGCGCCGGAGCCGGAGCCGGGTCCGGGGCTCACCGGACGGACCCCGCATCGTAGCCGCAGCCGGCGGCCCTCGGGGCGCGATTCCCGACGTGCTTCCTCCCGCTTCAACCGGCGGAGCTCGGCCGAGCTGGAGCTGCTGGGGTACCCGGCACCGGACGGAGCCCGCGGGGGGTCGCCGCCGCCGGCGGCCGCTGTCGAGCTCCGGGGGCCCGCGGAGACGGAGAGCGAGGAGGTGGAGACGCGGGCGGTCGCCACCTCCCCCGACGGCCGGTTCCTCAAGTTCGACATCGAGATCGGCCGCGGCTCCTTCAAGACCGTCTACAAGGGGCTGGACACGGAGACCACCGTGGAGGTGGCCTGGTGCGAGCTGCAGGTACGGCCCCTGCCAGCGCCTCCACCCCTACCTGCCCGCACCCCCAGGCCCCCGCCCCGGGGCAAGGGGCTCGAGGGAGGCTCTTGGACCCTCTTCCGTCCAGTTTCCCTGGCGTGTGCAGCCCTCCCCGGCCCTGACCCTGCTGCCCACTGCTGCCTGTCTGGGTGCTGTGCGGGACCCACGGGGCACCTCCCCGGGATGAAGCCTGTGCCGGTGAGGGCGGGCACCCTCGAGCCTTCGCTTCTGCCAGTGACTGTGGTGCCCCGCTGCAGTCGGGCCACAGCAGAAGGGCAGGGCAGGGACCTGCAGGTGGGTGCGGGCTCCCCTCGCTGCCTTGCACTGTGCCCATCACTGCCAGTGCCTCGGTGCCTCGTGGGTCTGCTGGCCCGGATCCAGATTCCTGCTTAGTGCCGCCGCTCCTGGCCCTCCTGCTCATCACGTGCTGTTTTCCATTTGCTTTCTTGCTGCCTGCACTATGGAGTGTGCCAGGGTGCCCATGTTCTTGATGCCAGTCCCTGCTCTGGCACTTTACAGGTGGATTTGGGGCTGAGCATCCCACTGCCTTTCTGATGCTACCAGCTCGCAGCTTTCCCTCCAGGAGGACAGCGAGAGCAGCAGTGCCCTCTCTGCATGCCTGCCTGTGCTTGCGCTGGAGCTGCCTCCACAGTTTGCTCCAAGAGCCCTTGGTGCGCTCTGGGGCATGTGCCTGCAGCGAGCTGGGGCTGGCTGTCAGCTGGGAGCAGGGTACAGCACGACCTTGGTGCTCTCTGCCTGCTTGACCTTGGCTGAAGTGGTGTACGTGGTCACCTACGTGTGGTTTCTGTGATGCTGCCAGGGGCTCTCAGCCTGCAGCTGGACCTGTGCTTCCAGGTCTCTGAGGAGTGTCCCCGTCTCCTCTCTGCTGCCACACTCCTCCATCTCCTTGGCTGTCTTGCAGCCTGACAGCAGGATGCTGAGAGCAGTGGTGATAGTGTTGCCTCCACAATGCCTTTGCCCACTCAAGTGCTTTTGATGAGCCTGATCTTGTCCATGGAGGTGCCCAGGGAGATCTGCATTGTGGGACTACCTTTTATTCTTGGAGCCCCTGGGGAGGGGCTTTGGTGAGGTCCAAAGTCTCCCACAGGCTCCTAACCCTGGGATGGCTGCTGTGGTGGGAAGGTCCAAGTCCTTGTTGACACAGAAAAACGTGTCTTGCGAGTTTGTTGTCTTGTTCCTAAAAGCTCAGTGCAGTTGCAGGTAGCTGCCTGGGCTGGGTCCTTGGAGTGGCTGCAGCCCAGCAGGGCAAGAAGAGATCCTGAGAGACTGGCAGGTGGTTTCCAGAGGGGCTGACTATGGCCTCTGAGTGAGGAAGGTGAAGATTTGCCCACCACCCCCATGGGTTACACAATTGCTTCAGTTGTTGAGAGTTCAGTTCAGAGCCAGCTCAGTTCTCCGGCTTTCACAAAGCCCCACAGCTCTGTCCAAATGCTCCTGAGCTCTCTTGAGTCCCTTCAGGTGGCAACCACTCACTGGAACAGCTGCTTGGTGAGCCCAGGACCTTCCTCCTCTGGATGAGTCAGCTGTCCCCAGTGCTTCCCTGTGGGTCTCAGCCCCATGTCACAGCTGTGCCTCAGCTCCTCTGCCCTAGGGCCTGGCACCCAGCAGGGCTGGCAGCGTCTCGTTCCCTGCACCCTGCTCTTCCCTGTGCCTGTGTGCAGGCAGTGCTGGAGGGGATGAGCCCGCACCGTCTCAGGAGTGGAAAAAGGAGTTGGGAAGCAAAATGTTTCCATGTCCCAGTCCAGCAGGCACATGCTGGCCCCATTGCTGGTGGTGTGAGCCAACCAGGCAGGAGTGGCAGAAGCCACTCACTTGTCCCCTGGGGTGGTTGTGGAGAGGCTGGGGTCCAGGCTGAGCTCCTGCTGGGGACCCTCCTGTGGGCATCCCATGGTGTTTGAAGACCTGGCAGACCCGACCCCTCTCAGCCTTCACCCTCCCACGGGAGTGCAGCCAGGTCCCTGCTCCCACCCCGTGCCTGTCCTGCAACCCCCCTGCCCCAGCCCTCTCCCCTCCCCACCCTGTATTTGGCTCCGTTCCACTGACTGCTCTTTATCCAGTGTCTCTTGTATCCAAATCCGTGTCCCACAAGGGCTAAGAGCACAGATGCAGACATTTAGAAGTTTGTTTTTTTCAGCAATCATGCAAAGAATTGGACACTGTGACACAAATACGGGATTTGGAACCACAAATAAAAATGGTTGTGGTTCTGCTATTTTAAAAATAGCTTTGTCCTGTGCACTTCACAATTCTCCTTCTATTGCCTTTCAATTCCAAATGAATACTTAACCTCAGGCCTGACCTGTTCTGCACCAAAGAACCTGGTACAGCTGCTGTGATGGATCGCAATCCCAAACCTAGCTGTCCCTACTGTCCTTGTCCTGTCCTTCCCTGCCCAGAGCCTGGTGAGGCTGGTTTTGCCTGTCTTCTGTCTTCCTGTGAGCCCCCTCTGGGGACCTGCCCATCCCCATCCCCTCTCCTGAACGCAGCGTCTGTCTGTGCCTCCCGCCCAGCTCCACAGCCCCACTGTTTGTGCTTTCCAGCTTTAGCCTGGCACTATTTCTGTCGTAGGTGCTGCGGGCGGTGGGGAAAGAGGAAGCAGGGAGGAAACCAGAGGCCCAGAGTGGGGTCGGGCTGTAAATACCTGACTGTATGATTTTCCTGTGGAACCCCTTGGGGTTCCCCGGTGGGCAAGAGCATTCAGGGCAGCAGGCACTGCCGTGCCTCCCCTGGCTCCGGCGCCCAGGTTGGGCAGGTAACCTTAGCCAGCAGCCCTGGGGCTGCAGGGCACCTTGTGTGTGCACTCACATGGCTGTGAGCACAAGCTCCTGCTCGGCAGGACAGAGCCACAGGGAGGGCAGTGGCACCCACTGCTGACAGAGAGCTGGCTCCTCTCGGGTGCCCGGGACCTCCCTGTGCCTGTGGACGCGGCTGGGGCCAGAGTGCCGGGCACTTTCCAGCGCTGGATCTGTGCCCCAGCACGGTGTTGCTCTGAATGCCCCCTCCAGAGTACAAGTGGCAGTGCAGAGCCAGGGCCCTGGAGGGCTGCAGGAGCAGGACAGCCGAGGGCTGCGGGATGGCAGAGCCCTGTGAGCGCTGCAGAGCACTGAGCACCAGCGCTGCCAAGCTGGGGACAGCCTCCTGCCGCAGAGGCAACAGCCGCCCTCGGCCACTCCATCCCACCCTCCCGACTCCTGTGCTGGCCTCAGCTCCTGGTGTTGGCTGTGCTGGGCTCCTCAGCAGCCAGCTCCTGGCTCACAGGATGGGCTGGACCATTGCCACCCAGCTCCTCATGGTCCCCATGCCACCATCCCCGGTGTCCTCCTCCACCCTGTGCGGGTGCTGTTAGGAGAGGACATGGTGTGCCCATGCTGTGTGCCATGTCTGTGCTGGCAGCCCTGTCTGCCCTGCCCTGCCCTTCCCGGTGTTCCTCCAGCCAGGCTGGGCTTTGATGCCCACACTCAACAGGGAGAGATCAGCACGCACAGGAGCGGGAGCTGCTGCCACTTTGGTCGTGTGGAAGGAACGATGCCAAGTGAGCCCAGCAGCCCTGGCACAGGCTTGGGGGACATGCTTGGCTCCCCCAGACCTTACTCCAGCCACTCTGGGAGAGCTGGCCTTGTGCTGGGGCTCTGCCTGGAACTGGGCATGGCACAACTGCTCTCCACTCTCACTGAGCTGGGAGAGCAGTTGTGCCACTCATGACTCCCCACCAGTTCACAGCCCGTGTCAGCTTCCTCATGCCCTTGCAGGTTTGTGGGGTGCAGTGGAGCCTCTGGACACCTCTCGGTGGGGAGGAGGGGGCCGGGGGGGTGATGGTGGCGGTGGCACTGGGCGGGGAAGCCGCTGTGTGCTGCTGCCTGTGCAGGGGTTCGGGTGCTGTTTTCCTCCTTCCATATGAAAGGTCCCATTCATGCCGCTGCAGCAGGCTCAGGTTCTCATCTGGGCTGAGCCTGTCCCCGAGCATGTATTAAATGTGGGGGGATTATGGAGCAGCTCCAGCCAAGGCATGGGGCCGCCTGTGATGCAATGAAAATATTACGAAAGCTGACGGGGTTGATGGATGGTGGCCACTGGCCAAGAGGCCGAGCACAGCTCTGGCAGCACTGGTGGTGGGAGCTTTGTGGCAGCTCCAGTTTCCTTGGCCTCTGAATGTGGGCTGGGCAGGGGTCCCAGCTTGGAGGCCCCCAGGCTCTGCAGCAGCTGAGCTCTGCAGGACCCCAGGCTGTGGTGGAGTTGCCACTGCTCCTGCCCCTGCCCAGGGCTGATCTCTCGCTGCCGTGCTTGGGGCTGGACCTGGCTCCTCTAGCTCTGGCCAGTCAGCTCCCCTCTTCCCGCATCCTGGGGCTGTGTCCCTTCAGGATGAGGGGGCCGCCCCTCCGCTGGCCCCTGCCCCAGCTGCAGTCAGCACCCTCGGCTTGTGTTTCCACTTTAATTAACTCGAGCAGGAGGAACATGGAAAAACCTGGGCTGGAGCCTCCCCCGCCTGCTTTCCCCAACAAAGGCCTCATTGAGGCTGGCCCAGCACTCAGCCAGCAGAGCCCAGTGCTGATGGTGCCCCAGCGGGGGCAGAAGAGCCACGGCCATCGGGTCTGCACAGGGCAGGATGGCAGCGGCTTCTGCAGAGCCCCCGCACGTCCCCGCCAGCTGCAGCGTGGGGCTCCTGTCCTGAGTGTGGTGGGCTCCAGCTGGGAGCTGAGTGAGGGGAGTGGGGACACGTGGCCCCAGCACGGGGCAGTGAGAACTGCGTGGATTCCTCGGTGCCCCCTCTGTCCTGCACCCTCCCAGAGCGGTGGGCTGGTGGGGGACCACAGCCCAGGGTGGCCCCAGCCACGTGTGTGCCACTGTGCTGGGCGACAGCAGGTCTGACCCGGGCTCTGTGCTGGGACCACAGAAGCCTCCTCTGCCTTGTCGGGAGTGGGGATGGGGACGTGAGGGTCTTTTGTAGCCAGGGGACCCCCCTGTGCTGGGCAGGACCCCACGTGCCCTCCTCACACCCCCCCTGGCTCCCACAGACACGGAAGCTGTCAAAGACGGAGCGGCAGCGGTTCAGTGAGGAGGTGGAGATGCTGAAGGGGCTGCAGCATCCCAACATCGTCCGCTTCTACGACTCCTGGAAGTCAACTATCAAAGGCCAGATCTGCATCGTGCTGGTCACAGAACTCATGACGTCTGGCACCCTGAAAACGTGATTGGGGCGTGCGGGGGAGGGAACAGGGTCCCTGCTAAGATGCTCTTTGTTGCTTGCCCTGTGTGTTCATCTGAGTCTGGGCGGGCTTGGCACGGCAACGGGAGGAGGGTGGGCTGGAGCCAAGGCTGGGGCACGACTCTGAGCCCCAGGTCTGAGCCCTGGTGGTCCCCGGCAGGTATTTGAAGCGCTTTAAAGAGATGAAGCTGAAGGTGCTGCAGCGCTGGAGCCGGCAGATCCTCAAGGGTCTGCATTTCCTGCACACTCGCTCGCCCCCCATCATCCACCGCGACCTCAAGTGTGACAACATCTTCATCACGGGCCCCACGGGCTCAGTCAAGATCGGGGACCTGGGCCTGGCCACACTCAAGCGAGCCTCCTTTGCCAAGAGTGTCATAGGTGGGGCCGGGCTGGTGGGAGCTGTGGGGGCTGCAGGGGGTGGACATCCCCGGGGTCCTGAGCTGCACTGCTGCCTCCAGGCACCCCCGAGTTCATGGCGCCGGAGATGTACGAGGAGAAGTACGACGAGGCCGTGGATGTCTACGCCTTTGGGATGTGCATGCTGGAGATGGCCACCTCGGAGTACCCCTACTCGGAGTGCCAGAACGCCGCCCAGATCTACCGCAAGGTCACCTCGGTGAGGCTCGGCCCCAGCTGCGGGTGATGCTGCTGGCTGATCCCACAGGAAGCGGGGCAAGGGGCTGGGATGGTCAGCTGGAGCTGTCAGGCCTTGCTGCTGTCAAAATGTGTCACTGTGCAGGTTGTGTGAGTGGCTGAAGTTAGTCTGGGCAGTGAGGGGTTGCTCTGCCAGGCCATGGAGCTGTGGGTGGTGGCGGTGGGGCCATGGCTTGGCCAGATCCCACATCCCTGGCTCTGCACCAGCCACTGCCAGTGTGTTAATGGGGTGGAACGGGAGCAGTCTGCTCAGTCACCCTGGCCTGGGGCACTGCAACTGCCCTGACCGGTCACAGCCAGCTCCTGCCTGTTGGGATGGAAACTCAGAGCCCTGGGGCATCCTGGCCCGTGCAGGCACACGTGGCCTGGCCACAGGAACTGCTGCAGAGCTCGTGGGGCCCTGGGCTGGTTGTTCCCTGGCCCCAGGAGCCCCGTGCTGTGGAGGGTTGGCACAGGAGGTGCTCACTCTCATTACCCCCAGGGCCTGAAGCCCAGCAGCTTCTACAAGGTGAAGGTGCCCGAGCTGAAGGAGATCATTGAGGGCTGCATCCGCATGGACAAGAACGAGAGGTGGGAGCAGAGTGGGGCCGGGGTGGCAGGGTCCCCCCTGGCCCCGAGCCTGTGCTGAACTGTGCTCTCTGCAGGTACACCATCCAGGACCTGCTGGAGCATTCCTTCTTCCAGGAGGACACAGGGGTGCATGTGGAGCTGGCTGAGGAGGATGATGGAGTCAAGTCTGGGCTCAAGCTCTGGCTGCGCATGGATGACACAAAGAAGCTGCACGGCAAGTACAAGGACAACAACGCCATCGAGTTCCTCTTTGAGCTCTACAAGGATGTGGCAGAGGAGGTGGCTCAGGAGATGGTGGGTACAGAGATGGGGGAGCCCTGGGTGCTGCGGGGTCCCTACACCCTGAAGTGACGAGCTCCCTCCTGTGCAGGTGGTCCTGGGCTTTGTCTGTGAGGCTGACTACAAGCTGGTGGCCAAGGCCGTGCGGGACCGGGTGGTCGCCATCAAGCGCAAGCGGGAGAAGCTGAAGCGCGCCCAGGACGCGCCATCGCCCGCGGAGACAGAGCAGCCACCGGGTGTCCTGCGGCTGCTGGAGGAGCTCAAGTCCCCGCTGTCACCTGGTGCCCCCACGCCTGCCCTGGCCACCCCTGGCTCTGGGGACTCTGCCTTCAGCAGCACCTTCCCCCTGGAGCCTGAGGAGCCCGAAGCTGACCAGCACCAGCACTTTACCTACCGGCACACCAGCTACTCGTCGGCCACCTGTGCGTAGGCACCAAGGGGCAACGGCTGGGTGGGCACCGGGGCACCTGGGGTGGGAGGTGGGTGGGGGGCTTTGTCAACTTCTCCCAGCCCCACAGCCCTTTCCCAGCTGCCCAGCCAGGGAAGGGACTGGCTTCGGTTCATGCCAGCACTCTTCCACAGCCGACTGTGAGACGGATGGGTACCTGAGCTCCTCTGGCTTCCTGGACTCCCCAGACCTGGCCCATCGCAGCTTTGCTGCAGTGGACCCCACCAGCCCACCGCCCACCCGGCCCGTGCGCTGCTTCCCCACGGTGAGCACGGCCCCACGGGCGGGGGCTCGGGGCAGCTGCGGCACCGGCTCACCCCCTCCTCTCCCTGCAGAGCATCGCCGTGCAGCTGCCCACTGAGCATTTGCCACCCGCCAGCGGCTTCTCCTCCTCTGTGGACAGGTGAGGCTGGGGGTCAGGCAGGGGCTGGGCAGGGAGTGTGGTACTTGGGAACGGCCATGCTGATGCTCCAGAGCTGGGGCTTCCTGCAGCTACACCTCAGATGTGGCGTCGGGCATGAGTGATGGCTGTGAGGGGCTCTCGGCCAGCGAGCAGAGCGCTAAGCTGCCGCCCAAGCGAGCCTCGGGGAAGCTGCTGCGGCGCCGAGCCCGGTCCAGGCTGCGCATCACCAACGTGAGTGCCACAGGTGCCGGGCAGGAGCCAGGCAGGTGCCAGGCAGGTTCTCCCAAGCTGAGCCAGCCCTGCCACCCACAGATCTCCGACAAGAGTGACCGAGTGGTGGAGTGCCAGCTGCAGACCTACAACAACAAGATGGTGACCTTCAAGTTCGACCTGGATGGGGACAACCCGGAGGAAATTGCAGCCGCCATGGTGAGAGCAGGGTGAGGGTGAAGGTGGGGTCTGCCTGGCTGGGCTGGGTGCTGACCAGCCCCTCCACCCTCAGGTCCACAATGAATTCATCCTCAAGTCGGAGCGGGACAGCTTCATCAACTGCATCCGGGACATCATCCACCGTGTGGAGACCCTGCTCCGCAAGGACGGGCGCAGCGGCACCGAGCTGCCCAAGGGCCCCGAGGCTGAGAGTGCTGTGGGCAGTCCCGTGAGTGCCAGCCTGGCCCTGCCAGCGCTGGGGAAGCTGCTGCTGCTGCTGCTGAGCATGGCTTGGGATGCTGCCTGGCCCCAGGGAGTTCAGGGGGGAGGGCTGGGGTGCAGGATCCTCCTGTGGTCACTTGCCCGCTCCTGTGACAAGTCAAGGTGCTCCCCAGCCCAGAAGAGTCTCCAGCTCCTGTCCCCACAGGGTGGGGCCCAGCGGGGGCTTGGCACAGCCTGGCTGGGGCCTCTGCCCCAGTGCTGGGCTCAGCTCATCCTTCTCACAGGTGGACCTGCAGCTGCAGGGGCTCTCTCGCTCCATCTCCTCATCCTCACTCAGTGGTACGTCAGTGCCCCTGTGCAGGCCCTTCCCGTCTCCCCAAGCCCCGTGCAGGGCAGGCAATGGCCTCAGCCAAGCCCAGAGGGTCTCAAAGGACGTGTCCTGCCCTGGCTGAGCCTGGCTGTCACCCCTGTGTCACAGACCTGAGCTGCACCAGTCCCAGCCTCTCTGTCCAGTCCCCCGTCCTGCCCTTGCTGAGCCGCTCCCCATCGGAGACCAACCTGGCCAGTCCTGTGGAGCCGCTGGCAGCCCCGGTGCCACTACGGTCCCCCACAGGTACCAGTGCTGGCAGGGCAGGCATGTTCATTGCTCTGGGGCTGCCAGCTGCTCGCTGGCTCCAGGTGCTGGGCAGGGGTAAGGCAGGGCCCTGGGGGGCTGCTCCTGATGATTCTCTCCCTGCAGGCTCAGCCTCGATGACTCCCTCCTGGCTCACGTCGTCACCAGCACTGACACCAACACTGACTCCCCAGAGGACCCCAGGGGGGCCTGTTCCCCCAGCCCTGCCCCAAGCCCTCCTGTCCCCCCAGCCTCTCCCCACATCCCCCGTTCCCTGTGAGCCCAGCAGTCCCCTGAGCCCTCCTGTGACCAGCACACCTTTGTCCCCCACTGCCCCCCTCTTGTCCCTGGCCAATGTCTTCTCCCTGGCAGTGATGACCGTGGCCCACACTGTCTCCTCCATTGCCAGCTCAGGTGGGCACCTCTACCCACCGCTGCTGCCACGGCCACAGAGTCTTGTCCTGAGTGCCCCACGCTTTGTCTACCCCGACCCCACCAGCACAGACAAGCCAGTCCCACCTGGCAGTGGGATCCTGGAGTCAGTGCGAGCTGATGTCCCCACTGCTGGGCTGCCCATATCCTCCCTCCCCTTGGCACCAGCCCCAATGTGCCCCACAGGCAGCGAGGCCGTGGGGAGCCCTCTGCAGCTGCTGAGCACATCCACAGCTGGGAGTCCAGAGGGCGGCACGGTGAGTGTGGGTGTCCAGGGGCTGTCAGGAAGGCTGGGTGGCTGCTGCAGATGCTGCACTGGAATGGGATGGAGCCTCGTGGCTTGTGGAGCCACTGGGGTGCAGGGAGGGCTGAGTGGGTGGCAGATCCCAGGGCACAGAGGGGACAGGAGATGTGGCGGGACCTGGGGTGGGGCTGCTGATGGTATTCAGGTGCCCACAGGTGCTGCCAGGTGCCCCCAAGCCCAGCCATTCTCTGATCATCTCAGAGGCACCAGCCCCCAGCGTGCCCAAGGCCCAGCTCTCACCCATCAATGAAGGTAAAACGGGGGCAGCACCAAGGCTGTGCCCTGTGCCTGTGCCAGGGCTCTGCAACGCCCCGGCCAGCCCATGTGCCCTGAACCCCACCAGCTGCCCCTGTCCCCAGCAGAAGCCAAGCCCCAGGTCCTGGGCCGGTTCCAGGTGGTACCAGCCAAGGACCTGGCTGTGACCTCTCCGGTGCTGGGCAGCAGTGACGGGGAGCAGCACAGCACGGAGCCGGCAGCGAGCGGCTCCCCGCCGCCCACGGTGCCCGACACAAGCCACAGCTCAAGCAGCGACTCGGATGTGCCTCTGGAGGCGGCGGAGAGAGACCCCAAGGCTGAGGAGGTGTCAGCCGAGGGGGGCACGATGCCTGCGGTGCCAGTGGGGAGCGACCCAGGGGAGGGTCCTGGGGAAGAGAGCACAGAAAATGTGCCGCAGGCCATGCTGAGCCAGGTGTGGCTGAGCTACTCTCGCAGCTTGTCCTACGTGAGCAGCGATGACACTGAGAGTGAAGACGAGGAGATCTGGGAGGAGCTGCAGAACCTGCGCCAGAAGTGAGCAGGGGGGCCGCACCTGGGAGGCAACAGATCTTCCCACCCAGGCCGGCTGGGGAGCTCGCTGTCCCTTCCCCGAGGCCCCGCTGCCAACCCCTGTGTTCTCCGCAGGCACCTGGCTGAGGTGCAGCAGCTGCAGAGCGCCCAGAAGAAGGAGATCGAGGAGCTGTACCTGCGGATGGGGAAGCAGCCGCCGCTGGGCATCGTCTCGCCCGCCGCGATGCTGTCCAGCCGCCAGCGCCGCCTCTCCAAGGGCAGCTTTAACCCCTCCCGTCGGAACAGCCTGCAGCGCCTGGAGCTGGCGCAGCCCGCAGGTGCCGGCCCCGCTCCCCGCTCCCTCCCGGGCACCCGGGCTGGGCGGGGGCTGCAGGACAGGGACCCCCGGGCTGGGCTGCCCTCACTCAGGGCCGCTGTCCCCGCAGGCATCATGCGCCGTAACTCGCTGAGCGGCAGCAGCACGGGCTCGCAGGAGCAGCGCCTCAGCAAGGGCGTCACCTTCGCCGACGACCTCGGGCGCATGGTAAGGGACAGGGGCGGACCCCACGGCGTTCCCGGCCGATCCCGTGGCGCTCCGTTCACGGCTGCTTCTCTCCCCAGTAGCCGGCTGGCCAAGAGTGATCCCATGAACTACCTCATCCAAGTGCCTGCTGCCCCGGGGCGGGCGGAGCCCCCGCACCTCCCGGAGCCCGGACTCCCTGCTCCCCCTGGCTGGAGCCCGCAGCAGCAGGGAAGCCGTGGGCTTGGCAGGGGCGGCAGTGCTGGCCTGGTGCAGAGCTGTCCCACAGGGGTCTGCCCCCTGTCCCCAGCCCTTTTGCTGGAGGACACGTACGAGGTGTCTCCATCTTCGTGGCTGTAAGGAGCTGAGCCCGCCCTGAGGGCGCGCTGCCTGTCAGCCCTGCCAGCAGCTCAGCCCTGCAGCAGAGCCCACCCACCCTGCGGATCGGCTTCAGCTCCCTGTGGCCCCGCCTGCCGGAGCACCAGGAGCGCTTTGTTATGAACTGGTGTTGGGAAAGAGTTTTCATAAACACGGATTGAATACAAACTGGCTGTGCGTGTGTGTCTGTCGGGCAGGACGCGTGGCTGCTCGCCTCGCTGTGTGACAATAAAGAGCAACACAGAAACCTCCCTCTCAGCAGGGCGGGATCCTGAGCGGGGCTCAGCCCAGCCCAAGAGATGCATGACAATGGGCGCTGACACGGTCTCCAGTGAGAGGATTTATTGTGAGGAGTGGTGACACCCGAGTGTCCCTGTCCTTCCCATGGGCACGGCTCTGCCCGCGGGGGTGCCCTGCCTGCGGGGAGCCCCCGGCGCCTTCTCCTGCCCAAAGCAGAGCACGGGGCAGGCCCGAACCACTCAGACGCATCTTCCTCGAGGCCCGTGCTGTCTGCTGAGGGCGGAGCTCAGTCACGGGCCGGGCCGGGCCGGGCGCTCCCCGCTCAGCTTGCGGCGCCCTCGGCTCGCTCCCGGGCCCGGGCCCGCGCCGCCTCCGCCTCCTGCTCCAGCTCGTCCAGAAACTTCTCCTGCGACACCGAGTAGAAGGTGTAACCGTCTGCGGGGGGAATTAAGGAAAAGCTGCGGGCGCGGCCCCGGAGCCCCCCGACCCCACCGTGCCCCGGTCCCGGAGGATACAGATGCCGAATGTCACCGCGCCGATGCCGAGCGCAAGCAGCACGTTGCGGCTGCGGAGCCGGCGCTGCAGGGCGCGCTGGCGCTGGGCGTACTCCACCTGCGCCATGAGGCGGCGCTGCGCGGGGCTGAGCCCCGGCTCCCGGGCCGGGTCGATGCGCCGCGCGAACGCCGCCGCCTCCTCCCCCGGTTGCCCCGGCGCCGCCATCTTCCCCCGCCGTCTCCGCGCGGCGGTATGACGCAACATCCGGCGGGGGCGCTGGCCAATCGGAGGGCCCGAGCCGCGCGGGGCGTCGAGTGGTTGGCTGAGGCCCAGCGCGTGCCGGTCGCGGTACCGGCGCCTGCTGATTGGAGGAGAGGGGTCACGTGAATGGGACGGTGCTGAGGCGCTGCCCCGGAGCGGGGCCTGAGCCGGGCCCGGGCCCTGCCCGAACTCCCCCGGGCCCTGCCCGAACCCCCCCGGATCCTGCCCGAACCCCCCCGGGCCCTGCCCGAACCCCCCCGGATCCTGCCCGAACCCCCCCCGAACCTGCCCGCACCCCCCCGGATCCTGCCCGAACCCCCCGGGCCCTGCCCGAACCCCCCCGGATCCTGCCCGAACCCCCCGGGCCCTGCCCGAACCCCCCGGGCCCTGCCCGAACCCCCCCGGGCCCTGCCCGAACCCCCCGGGCCCTGCCCGAACCCCCGCCCCTGGTTCGCAGCCAAACCCCCTGGGCCCCTCCCCGAGCGCGCCCGCACCCAGGGGCTGTCCGGTCCCGTCCCGTCCCGTCCCAGCGCTGTCTCGGAGCAGCCGGGAGCCGGCGCTGCCCTGTCCCGGCCTCTCCCTGTGGGGCCGGTGAAATCATTGTCATTACGGCTTCGGCCCGGACCCGTTAAATGGGGTCTCAGGTGCCATTGGAACCCCGGGGCCGTGACTCAGGCCCCGTGTTCAGTGGAGTTGCTCCTGAAATTATCGAGGACACACTGATCCACTTGGCCACGGAGAATGAGCAGTACCTGAGCGAGCTGCCAGAGCAGGCTGGGTGCTTCAAAGAGACACGGATCGTAGGTGAGACTTGGCTACAGCAGCTCCCGGGGCAGCTGACAGCTGTACAGTGAGCTTCGGGAGACTGAAATGAGTGCTGTGCTTTTTGCAGAATTTATATTCCTTTTGTCTGAAAAATGGCACTTGAACCACTCAACACGGTACCAGGCAGTGGAGTTACTTGAAAGGTACTAAGAGTCCTAACAACTGAGCACATTTCCCATTCTCTGATGGGGTTATATTGCCCATGCCCTGTCCCACTCTGTCCCACTCACCCAAACCACACGTGACAAATGTGGGTGTTGAAGAGCTTTGTCTCTTCATTCATTTAACCTGAATTATTAGTTCCACATATACTCTTAAGTATACGTGGAACTGCCTTTCTTCCTTTTTCTCAGCAGACAGAACCATTCTCTGAGCAGTTATGGGTTTTGTAGGTTTATGATCAAGCAAGTAGAACAGATGTGTGATGACAGAGGGAACACTAAAGGCCGTGGCCAAGGCCAGAAGAGCAGCTGGAGCTCTGTGAGGGATCAGATAGTCAACACCTTTGTCCTGCGACTCGTGTCGTGTGTTCAGCTCGCCAGCAAACTCTCTCTGCACTACAGTGTAAGCCTGCTCAGCCTGCCCTTGCTTTAGGAGCGTGGTTAAATTTGCAGTGTATTAATCTCTTAAAAATAGATTTCCTTTTTGAAAGACAGTAGTGATAATGAAATGCCAAGGACACGATATTCCCCTTAGGGCAGGGAAGTTGCTGCTCATCCAGTAATAAATTGCTGGGAAATGTTCCCAGTTCTGGGTGGAAAAAAAAGTGCAGGAAAATCCTGGCCTGTGGTTATCAAAAATTGTGTGTCCACAGGGGTTCACACCTGCCTGGGGATGGTTTATTGAGCCAAGGAAACCTGTAGGAAAGGTCAGAGCTGGATTTCCCATGCCAGCTCAAAGGACAGGCGGGTGAGTGGCAGCCTTGGTGCTCTGCAGGAGGAGAGAGGTAATGGATCACTTTGTTCCCACCAAGAGCCTTATTGCCTAGAAGACATTTTGTCTCTTTTTCCTCTTCAGAGAGTGACCAGTGACACAGCTTTAAAATTTCTGCAATCCTTAAAATACTCCTACACTAAACAGGAATTGCTGGAGTCGGAGCTTGCTGTTTTAAACACTCTGCACTACCAGATCAATGTGTCAACTCCGTTGGCCTACGTGGAATTGCTTCTGGAGGTTCTAGGTATCAGTCAGACAGAATGGGAAGGAAGATTTTTATTAGGGTCATAGAGCTGTTGCTGGTCTGAACCAAAATGTCTCATATTACAGATTTTTGCACGTGGAACTGTTCAGATTGTCCAGGGCTTCACTTTTTAGATGAGAACTTTGTCCTTTGTAGAAAGTGATTCATGTTGTTGGACAGCCAGTCATGACTCATTTAGTAAAAGATTAAGTTTAAAGCCCCCAAACCTGGTGCCATTTTCTACAATCATTTCTACCATTTTCTTGGCCCAAGTCTGATGGCCTGAATTTCAGAGTGAAATGTTATTGAGGCCGAGGGACCCTGTGGCATTCAGACAGGGCAGCTGTCCTCAGAATTCTCTCTCCCTTACAGTACCTAACACTCCTAATTCAGTTTAGTGACCCAAAATGTGGGACTGATGGTGTGATCTCTGGTAGGATACAATGGCTGCTTGCTTCCTGACAAACCCTTACACCAGCTGTGTGTGCAGCTGCTGGACTTCTGCTACCTGACCAGAGAGACCATCTACGACACTTTGCTGAAGATTGCCATCGACAACTCCACACCAAGCGAGCTGCAGATGTAAGTGCCTTACCTGACAATGACTTCAAATAACACTTTGAAATTAAAACCCTTAAAAAAGCTAATAAATAGCAGCATAACTCTCATTATGCCATTTTAGGGGCATGTTTAAAAAAAAAAACCCACTAATTTGAGGGGTATTCATCGTTTCTGAATACACCAGTTCAAAGCAACATGCTTTCCCACAGCTGCTCCACAGGCATGGAAAGCTTTTCACTTGGTTGTTAAAACCCAGCCTTGCACTGTCAGTTCCAGCTTCTGGTGTTGGGCTTTGGTTGGCCTGAACAAGCCAACATGTCCTGGGCATTGGCAACTGCAGCAGCAGGTGCTTCTGAACTGTGAGACAGCATTTTACACCTGAACATGCTTTTCCTTCTGCAGAGCCAAGTTTTTAACAGTGAAGGAAGATTTCATGCTCTTGGCTGTTGGAGTCATCAGCACAGGTGTGTTCATCCTGAGCCTCAGGCACTGGGATCAGGTACAGTCGCTGCTGAAGGCGTTGGCTCTACAGGAACAATGCCAAGGTGGTTTATCTGTTTCAGCACAGCAAATGGGGCTGCACTGGGAGTGGCATGAGGGAGGGGACACCTGTCTTTTTAGCAGGAAGCATGTGGGCTTCTGTCAGAGCTGAGGGCGTGGGGCAGTTCTGTGTGCAGCGTGGCACTGGTGAGCGTCCTTGCCTTCAGTGCTTCACAGCCAGAACAAAACCCCACAATGTTTCACTGGCAGGTAGAGGAGCCATCTCATGGGACAACTCCCTGTGAAATGTGTCCATGGAGCAGTTACTCTTGTCAGTCTGTAAGCTCACAGTCTTTAGGTGCTGTATCTTTTCTTTATTCCAGGTTGTGGAGCATTTAAACTGCATCACTGGCATTACTTCACAAAGTATCCTGGAGTTCTCCTACGCCGTGGTGAAGCACATAGTTGGCAGCACCACACCTGAGCAGCACCATGGGAACTGTGGAACCAAATCTCCTGAGGACAGAATTCTGCCTCAGACGTAGAACCACCCTGTCCATCCAGTCACTGGCCCAGAGCAGGAACTGTCACGCTGCTGACAACAGTCCCTCCTCTGTGACACTGCCCAGGCACCCAGCACGGCTCAGGGTTACCTGAATTCTGGAACAGCCTGTCAGTCACGTGTTAATTAGCAAGGCTTGTCCTGCTAGGCATCACACTCATGCTCTGAAGAGAGACCCAACAGCACCACAGTGTTCAGAAATGTCCTAAAAGCTTTACTGTAAGAGCTGCATCTTTTAAGTTTTGAATCTAAGTTTCCTTTGACCAAAGAGACCCCTCAGAGTAGTTGTGTTTGAGAAGTGCTGCCCTGCCTGGCTCTCAGCTGGGACAGGGATTGCTGGGACCAGCTCTCACACCTGTGTTACAAATGGGGCTGCGCTGTCTCCTCTTGCTGCTTTTATAAAACCCCTGTCTCAGCTGCCTGTGATTGTCCCCTCTGTGCCAGCACCTGGAGCCTGTTTGCTCCTGCCCTCCCACAGCCAGCAGTGACCAGCGCTGTGATGAGGACACTGGGGCCAGTGCTGTGCCTGTCACCACAGCAGTGCCCAGCCTGTGTGTCCTGAGTGCCAGAGCTTTGTGCTGTGGGAGGCACTGCTGGCTGGAAACACCTGGAGTGTGGAGTATTTCATTGTTCCCTCACTGCAGCCCTGTGCAGGAACAGGCTGCAGGAGGGATTACAGTGTTGTAATGTTGTTATACACTTGTCAAGTTCAGTAACAAAAAGAAGTGATAATATGACTTAGAAAATACTTTATTTCAAACTGTAGTGCTCTTTAATGACCAGGCAGAGCTCTGGCAGTTTTCCCACATCATTCCCCATGTTTGTAACATTCTGCTTTTCCAACCTTCCATGAGCTGTAAGAGAGCAGCATCAAACTGATGGGTGTTCTGAAGTTTGACAGTGATTTACGTGCATGGCCACAAACCCCAAAAATAAGAGTGTAGAACACATTTAATAGCTGGGTTTTATTCTGTTCAGCTCGGTGATACAACTTTGCATATTGCTTTTCTATAAACTACATGTAATAATGGTATTTTTATTAAAGTGTCTTGTGGATTTTTGGTATTGTAAACATTTTGTACTGGTTAATATTAAGAGACATCTTAATTTGCTTTTCTCCAACACAATGCAGACACTCCACAGCTGCTAGGCCAAGTTCTGACCACAGTTACTTGTTATAGAATTGGGATGAGACCCAGGCAAGGCCCCATTTCAGGTTAGTTAACATGAATTTTAGTGCTTTTGTCCATTGCTCTTCAGAGTTAAATTGTGTTTTAATTGAGTAAGAGCCACCGCTGCCACCTGTGTCTTCAATCTTTCCTTTCTCCACATCCATCCTGTATCACACACAAGCTTTAGTTAGTGCACTCCTACTGCAAACATTTAATCTCAGTATGACATCAAGCAGTAAATTTTAAATCTGACAAGAATGCTGTGCTGTTTTTAAAAGGACTTTAGCAAGTCTCAGGACTCCACTCAAGGGGCTGACTTCAAGTTTCAATGAAATTAGCAAACACACATCATAAAGAATTCCAGATGATTTCTGAAAGTCAGGACTGAAACAGCAAGCAGTTCTAGGGGGAGCATAAAGGGCTGAATTTCACAGTTTTGTGGCAGCACTCACCTGTAAGGCAAACAAAACCGGGTTTCACCTTTTTCCACTTCCTCTTTAAACTGCTGCACACAGTCCAGGAACGCCACCATGGCGTGATCAAACTTATTGTCCCAGAAGAACCTCAAGCCTCCAGAGCAGTACAGGGGAAGCTCCTGGAAGAGAGATTTGTATCAGGCACCCCAAGCACTTGTTTTTGATATGGTCACTGCAGCTTTTTAACCTCATGTGAGGCTTAAATTTGTCATGGGATGCTGGGGAATGGCTTGTGGCACAGAGCAAGTGTGACTGTGCCTACCATGTGCAGGCATACATTCCTGACTTCCACCAATCCCAAATCAGGCCATCTACCTGCCAATCACCCCAAAGCAGGCCTCTGCCTCTGGCCAGGTGTGTTATTCAACAGTTCTGTCACTTTTAACACTGCTGGCAGGCAGCACCAGTGGCCTCATACAGGATGTGGAGTGAGATGTTACCATGCTGGAGGAGCTGGGGCAGTCAGCTTTCCCAGACTCCACATTCACAGAGACCAAGTTTTGTTTCTTTTATCCCCACTGTGACCAGGGCTCTGTCACTCAAGGTCGACGTCCCACTATTTGTATGGGATCTCTTACCTTGGATTTGTCAGTAAGGGATTCCAAGTAGGAGTGGTTACCAAAGGGGACAAGACGGTATCTGAAAAAAGGAGACAATTCACAGGCACCTGAGTCTGCCTGTCTTCCTCTGAGTCACAAATGAACTGTGTGTGGTATTGCACACACCTCTGAAACTTCAGGCCCATTTTGTTGGCCAGGGCATGCAGCAGCAGCACAGTCTGCCCCCAGGCAGCGTTGATCTCGTTCCATTCCACAGGAACGCTGGGGAGTCGGCCAAGCCTGAAGTTATTTATTGTGCCAAACTGCCCGCTGTGCCTGTGATAAGAAGAATTATAAATAAGTGTGCTAGGCTGGGAAAAGCTCCTGGCCTGATAACCAAATAGGGGCCATGTCCCAACAGCACAGCACACACAGTGCCAGACGTGCACACAGAGGGTTTGTGCCTATTCTTAACTAATGTATGTAAATACCAAACACTTGTTCTCTTTTTGTCATAAAAACACAACAAAAACCCCTAGCCAGCCTCTCTACACTGCCTGCTCTGTGAACCCTAATGCCAGTGTCACCGCTGGCTGGCAGAGGGGCTCCCAAAGTGTTACTGGGATTGAAGGAGTCATTTCTCAGTCCCACAGCCTGGCACACCTTACTCAGCTGCCACTCCTGGGAAGTGGCATTCACTGCTTTGCTGTGAGCTAACTGTGAGCTGGCTTGCACCTTTCCTGTCAAAAGCAGTGACTTAAAAGGCTCACACTGCAGATTCCATGAACATGGATATAATATTCCAGTGTCTACATTACCAGATGTGAAAGGTTGCATTAAACACGTTGGTTTTCTTTAATTTATCCAACTGCATCTGGGCATAGCGCATTTGGTTGTCCACACTTTTCAGCTCATCATCCAGCTCCAGCTGTTGCCTCTTGAACTCACAGTATTCCTTCTGATACCTTTGAGCAAAAGCAAGACAAGAAGTGCTGAGTGCTGGATTCTACATCAGAGTGACAACTCTGTGGGCCAGTTTGGTCTCGCCACCTTTCCTTCTGCAGAGAGCGAGCCACTGGCATTTGGGCACATTTACAGGATTCTCACGTTACAACTTCATTTATCTGTTGCCTCCAACCCCTGCCACAAAGCTGCAGGTGCAGTTCACTCACTGAGCCTCCTCCTGCTCCAGCCGCTCGGCCTCTGCCCTGACTCTCTCAAAGTCCTCAGCCACAATCTTGCGGTTCTTCTCAACATCCTCCAGCTCCTGAATCAGCCGCTCTTCCTCCAGTGCCAGTTCCTTCAGCTCTGTCTGCAGCTTCTCTTTATCATCCTCGTTCATCTGTTCCAGTATTTCCAGACATCTCCTGAAGGAGAACAACAGGATTACCGACACAGGTATCCTGGTAAGCCCTGCACTGTCAGTCCCCAGTTCCTTGGCAGCCCCTGCACCTCTTGTCAGCCCTGAGCTCTCCACGCTCATGGTGCCTCAAGCTACAGCAGCTCTGTCTTGGGTCATTTCTGGATCACTCACTTGTAGTTCTGGCACTCATTCTCCGTGATGTTGAGCTGTGTGTCCAGCTGGTCCAGCAGAGTGTCAGTGCACTCCTCACACAGCGGGTGATCCACATCCGTCTGCCCAGACATGATGTCAAAGAGGTCGCTGGTGACCTGGAGGAAGGGCTCACATTAGTGCACGTGAAACCACAGGCAGCTGCCTGCTGCTTTTCAGCAGCTTCAGCTAGCAGAAGTCTTCTTTGCAGGTCAAATATTGATTAAAATAATCTATCTCTGCTCAACTACTCACCAACCAAGCCCCTGGAAGGCAAATGCTATGGGAAACTTTGCAGTTTAGTTTTGGATGGCATCAGGAAGAACTGATGCTGTGTTCCCAAGGATCTGAGTTACCAGCTCACGACCACTTGCCTTCAGTCTCCGGCTGAGGTTTTCCATCGTGCCACCATCCGAGGCCTCTCCGATCAGCGTGAAACTGTTGGCACTTTCTGTTGACATCATTCTTGGAGAGAATGTTACTGAGATGAGTGCTAAGTGCTGAGGGGAGGCAACTCCAGCACCAACCATAATCTGGGGCTGGGTCAGAGAAAAGGGAGAGCAGGGGCAACCCATTTTGGGGGCTCTGTCAGGTTTGTGCTGACCCACAGCTGAGGAGCAGTGCCCCAAGGACTGTGCACTTGTGTTCAGACTGCCAGGGACCCCGGAGGCACCACGGGGCTCCTGCCGGGGAAACTCTGGGAGGTCACAGGAGCTATTCAGTGTGACCCCCTCCACGGGGAGGCTTTCTCAGGCGCGGCCGCAGCGTCGGCTCAAGCTGCCCGGAGGGAGAGGCCAGGCTCCGAGCTGGGCCGGGCCTGCCGGGAGTGCGGCAGCGGCTGTACCTGGCTGGCGGGATGAACCTCCTGGACACGCCATCCTGCCGGTTCTCCACGAAGGCTTCCTGGAGGCGAGAAGCATCGTTACCGGAGGGCCCGGGGGAGCCGCCGCCGCGCCCGGCCCCGCCGTACCTCGGTCAGAGCGCTCTCCTCTTCGTGCAGGTCCCCGGGCCTGGCAGGGGCGGCGGTCACCAGCGGGGCTGTGGGAGAGAAGGCGTCAGCCGGGCCCAGGCCTAGGCCCGGGCCCCTGCCCCGGCCCGCCACCCCAGCGCGCCGCGGTACCGGTGAGCTCCTGGATGGTGAGGCGGTCAAGGACCTTGAAGGAGGTGTCGAGCTTGAGCGGCTGGCAGCAGCGCTGGCACACGAAGCTGACGTGCGCGGTGCCGCCGCCCGCCCGCGCTCCCTCCATCGCGCCGCCCGCGCGCTCCCCGCCATCGCCGCGCGCCGGACGTGACGCAGTTGGGGCGCGGTCCTGGCAGGGCTGCGCGGGCCGCCCGCGCCATTTTCCGTGTGCCCGCCCCGGGCGGCGCTCAGCGGCCAGGACCCGGCGGCGCGTGCGCGCGGGGAGCGTCACGCGGGCGGCGGGCGCGCGCGGCATTGGCGGGCGCGCGGCGTGAGGTCACTTCCGGTGTGGGCCCGGGGAAGCGGAGCGGCCCCCAGACCGGACCCGCCATGGCCTCGCTGCTCAAGGTGGACCCGGAGGTGAAGCTCAAGGTGCGCCCGCTCCGCTGCTTGCCCCGCCTCGCCCGGCCCGGCCCGGCCCGGCTCTGCTCGGCCCAGCCCGGCTCGGCCCCGCCCGGCTCGGCTCTGCCGGGCTGGGCTGCCGCCTCCGCCCCGCCGGCCCGCGCCGGGCTCTGCTGGCGCCGGCCCGGCCCGGGGCGGGGCGGGCTTGGGGCCGCCCCACGGTGCCTCCCGGCCGTTCCACCCTGACCCTCGAGCGCGGCCCGCCCGCCCCGACGAGCCCGCGGTGTCTCCACCCCGGCCGGCCCTGCGCTGCCGGGCGGGCGGGGATGCGGCCGGGGCCGCGCTGTGGCCGCCCCCGAGCCGTGCCCGGCAGAGCGCGGCCGCTGGCCCGGGGCGGCCCGGTGGTTCTTCCACCCCGGCGGGAGCTGCGCGGTTTGCAGCTCCCCGCAGCGCCCGGAGCCGCTCCGGGTGTCCCCGGGCAGCGCCCGCTCGGTGTTCGCGGGCTCCTCCCGGTTCCCGTGCTGCGAGGGTCGGTGCGCGGCCTCCCCGGGCCCCGCTGCTCGAGAGCGGCCCTGACCTGTCCCTGTTTCGTTCTGTAGGTTGACTCCTTCAGGGAGCGCATCACGAGTGAGGTGAGTGTCACAGGGTGTGTAGGAAAGAGGTTTTTTGTTCGTATTTTTCTGACAAACTCGATTGTGAGTTGAGCCTGCCCTGGAGACTTAGCAACACCCAGGGCATCATTCACCCACGGCAGTGAGGTTCCTGAGCCTCGTGGCTCTCTTCTTACCTGGGCTTTGTTTGGTTTTGGCAGCAGGAACAGCTTCCCTTCTCTTCATTTCCTGCTTACATACAGATGATTTCCCTGGTGTTGTTGCGTGCTAATGGGAGATGTGTGGCCTTTCACATCACTGTTTGTTCTTTCTTTCTTAGGCTGAAGACCTCGTAGCAAATTTTTTTCCAAAGAAGCTGTTAGAACTCGATGGATTCCTTAAGGTAGGGTGTGCCTTGTGCTCTGTATCCTTTTCCATTTTCAACTCCATTTCGGAAGTGGCGTGGCAGGTCTCTTCAGGGGTGTTTTCTGTGCACTTCACCTTGTTGCAGGGACACAAGGCAGCAGCTGGTTGCTCACATGCACTGCAGTGCTGTTGGCTCTGGAGGGGTGGTGCCTTTTGCAGTTTGCTTTGTGTGATCTCTCACATTTATCTTTCTCCACGTTCCCCAGGGGGCTGTCCCTGGCAGTGCTGGGGTCTCACAGGGACACCACTGACCATGGCCTGGCACTCCTGGGTTGGAGGGGTCACAGCCTATTGCCAGACCTTTTATTGTCATTCATCCTAATTTTACAGTTGGACAAGGGGGATGTCTGAATCTCTTGTCTTCTCATTGTGTTTGGGATGGCAGACTTTATTAGTTCACAATAAAATAACAAATCTGCTTTGTTTTGCAGGAACCCATCCTGAATATTCATGATCTTACTCAGATCCATTCGGACATGAACCTCCCAGTGCCTGACCCAATTCTTCTCACCAACAGCCACGATGGACTGGATGGGGTAAGGTTACTCTCTTGGCTGTGATCCCAGCTTCTGTTAAAACTGCATGGTTTGCTCTGTGCTGGGGTAGGATATTCTTATTTAATAACAGAGATTTTGGAGATTGATCTCTCAAGCCTGGAAAGTCTGCTGGAGGTAACAGTGCTCTGCAGTCCTTCCTGGGCTTTAAGGAAGAATGCTTAGAAACCAGGAACATGGCAGGGCTCTTAAGCTTTCCTTTTTGTCCTTTGCAACGCTTTTACAGCTTACGACTAGTTTGTGAGTAAAACATTTTGTATATTTTAGCCAAATATGAAAAAGAGGAAGCTGGAAGACCACGAAGAGACCTTTCAGGGTAAGAATCCCCGAGTCCCTTGTGTTGCTGCCTGTCCCCTGAACTGCTGCACTGAGCCTTGGGGATGCAAATCATGTGAGCCCCACTTGCCCTGCCCTGACAGCAGCTGCTGCTCATACAGGCCAGAGCCTGACCTACAGATGTTTTGATGTGGAGGAGTCGCTTCCAGCTCTTAGAAGCATAATTAGTAGTTCTCTGATAGACATAAGTAGTACTTGGCTGGATCTTGGCCTGCTGACAGAGGCAGCTGAGCTCCTGGTGGCTCTGTGCAGTTCCTCTCTTTGTCTGGAAGAAGATTCCAGGCTTTGGATTAAGCTGAGACAGAAACTTCTTGTACGTGTGCACCAGGAAAACCCTTTGTGCTCAGCATCCTCGAGCTCTTCAGTCTCATCCTGCTCTGTGTTTTCTCTTTTCCTTCCCTTGTGGTCACTGCTGTCCCGTTTCCCCTTCCCTACAGGTGGCCACAGCCTGGCTCAGTCCCTTTGTGGCCTTGGTGGGAGATGAGTGAGCCTCAGGTGGCCCCTCGGTCCGACCCTGCTGCAGCCGTCCCTGCCAGTCGCTGACGCTGGGGCTTTGTCTCTGCCACAGGTACCAAAGTGTTTGTGATGCCCAATGGGATGCTGAAGAGCAACCAGCAGCTGGTGGACATCATCGAGAAAGTGAAGCCAGAAATCAGGCTGCTCATTGAGAAGTGCAATACGGTGGGTGTGAGCCTGGAGAGAGGGGAGGCAGCAGGGTGGTTTTACTCCTGGAGAGGTGGAGCTGTGAAAGGAGCAGGTCTCTCTGTGCTGTGGATGAGGAAAAGCAGGGCTTTGTTCTGTCTGACAGGGGCTGGGAGGCAGGTGAAACCCTTGGGGAGCTCTGTTCACCTGAAGAAGGATATCTGGCACCAGGCCTCATGAGGCTTTGCTTTGCCCATCTTTTGCACAGGCACAGACTCCCAACGAGAGCTCCTGTGGCATGGTGAGGAGAGCTTCCCATGGGAGGCTGGGCCTGTGCTGGCTTTCATGGCATCCCAGCCATGGAAAATGATCTTGGAAGTGTTATAGGTGCATGAGGGACCTGCAGCAGGTTACCATGAGCTGTGTGGCAAAGGCAGGAGGCTTTTGCTGACGTTCCCGAGAGAAGTCATTGTGCAGGTGTTGGCATTGGTCAGTGTTGTGATCTCTCCACTGCAGGTCAAAATGTGGGTGCAGCTTCTCATTCCCAGGATAGAGGATGGGAACAATTTTGGTGTTTCTATTCAGGTAAGGCACTGCTTGGTGGTCCAGGGACTTGTATCTTCGGGATTTCTCTGAATCTTCCAGTTCATGGTGTCCAGCAGCTGCAGTCCTGGGGTTACATTAGGTTTTAAAACCCAGACCTGAGCTTGATGTGGTGCTGCTGAGACAGTGCTTCCCGAGCCCTGAAAGCCAGCTGCAGCCTACTGGAGCTAATGGCTTCCTTGTCTTCCCTGCAGGAAGAAACAGTTGCTGAGCTTCGGACTGTGGAGAGTGAGGCAGCGTCTTACCTGGACCAGATTTCTAGGTAGGGGTGCAAGAACAGACTTCTTTTCTGGGATCTCCTTGGAAAAGGAGTGTGTTTGGGAAAGGTCCCCCAGCTGTTGTTACAGGGCAGCTTGGACCTGAAAATAATCCTGGTGCTGTTTATCTGAGCTTTAATCTCTCTTTTCCTGCCAGATACTATATCACAAGGGCAAAGTTGGTGTCCAAAATAGCCAAGTACCCTCATGTGGTAAGTCAGCGGGGACATGGAGATTTACATGGTTACACTGCTGCTTCCTGGGACTCTTTGAGCTGCTTTGTCACTGTCCTTTCTGAGCTGAGGGTCCTGAGGGAAGAGGGGGGATCGTACAAGGATTGAGGGCAGCAAGCTGGAGGTGTGGGGCTCCTCTGTGGAGGGCAGAGTGTGGGAGGCCGGGCTGAGCTCGGCCGCTGAGCCGCGTCTGCTCCCGGCAGGAGGATTATCGCCGCACCGTGACGGAGATCGACGAGAAGGAGTACATTAGTCTGCGCCTCATCATTTCAGAGCTGAGAAATCAGTATGTAAGTGAAAACACAGAGCTCACACTGGCTCCTCATGCAGCAGGAGGGCCCTTGTGATTCTGCTGCTGCTCCTCTCCCCTTTCCCCCTGAGCACTCCCGCTGCCTGCTTCCCGCTTTGGCTCCAGCCAGATGAACCAACTGTTGCTTCTCCA
This sequence comes from Pseudopodoces humilis, assembly GCF_049639895.1. Taxonomy (NCBI): domain Eukaryota; kingdom Metazoa; phylum Chordata; class Aves; order Passeriformes; family Paridae; genus Pseudopodoces; species Pseudopodoces humilis. Next base: position 3,068,161 of record NC_142228.1, read on the forward strand.
CCATCTCCTAGAGATGCAGATGTTTCCAGCGGTGTTCACGGGGTCCTACTGCAAAATATTTGTGCCCCCTTTGTGGGAATCTGATCCTAAGCTCTTCTTACAGTACAAGCCAGTCCTAGGGTTTTTGAATAAATGTTTTTGGTATTACATGTACTGGCTTCTGTAAGGTCTGGCTGAAGGAAGCCCTTACCTTAACCAGGTGTGTGCTTGCACACAAGGGTTGAGGGTGGTGCCAAGGGCAGTGGTGCTGCTGTGGTAACCAGTGCTGGATGGCTTCCTGTCTTAGTCTTGTTCTTCCCTTTTGCAGGTCACTTTGCATGACATGATCCTTAAAAACATTGAGAAGATCAAGAGGCCTCGGAGCAGCAATGCTGAGACCCTCTATTAAGTGTCAACGTTTGAACTTGAGAACTGTTCAGTCAACTAAAGACCGTCATTGCCTTGGTTTGTTACGTGACTATCGAGATGGGAAACTGGCTGGAAATAGTATTGCATTCTTAGTTAAACTCTAAAGAAATTCTTGCCTAGTTTTGTGATTGGTTTTGTTCAGGTCTCAGGAGCTCTCCCTCTTCCTCTAGTCACTGGTAGTAGAGGCCATGCTGCACTGGATGCCCCAGAGGCTGCTGCAGCCAGGCAGGGACATTCCTTTATGCCTTGCTTCCTACATGAGTGGGAACAACACTATAGACCAAGCCCTTGTCCTGTCCCATCTCTTGTCTGGTGGCTGCACTGGGGTCTCTGGAACAGGGCAAACAGCCCAGCACGAGGGCAGGCCCAGCAGTGCCACAGCAGGGAAGCTCTCTCCCCACTGCTGGCTGTGGCCAGGCCCCTCTGCCACCAGCTCTGCACTGACCAGGGACCCTGCCCCTTGGCAGCTGTGCTCTGGTGCCACTGAGCCATCTGCACTCCCTTTCTGGCTCTCTCCTGGCTCAGCAGAGCCTGCCACACAGGTTTCTGCCTCACCAGTTCTGTCTGGATCAGTGCAGAGCATGAGGCAAATGCTTGGAACTGGAGCTGGTGCTGTCCTGGCTGTCATGAGCTCAGGTGGCTTCTGCCATTTGACTAGAGCCACTTTCTTGGCTAAAAGCAATGTTCTTTCACATACGTCCCAGTTGCCCCTTCAGCATGGGTTGCTTTTGCCTGGGCTGAGGGAAGGGAGGGGCTGGAGATCTGATGCTAAACTCCTAAAATATCTCTGCATGTGATCAGACTGAGTCCCCTTGTCCCTGGCAGTGCTCCCTGGTGCCTCGGCAGAGCAGGCTGGCTGCCACAGCTGGTGCTTGACGGTGAGGGTGGCTGATACCCACCTGGTACCTTGCAGACCTTGCAGTCTTTCCCCTGCAAAGGGCACACTCCCGTGCCTCGTGACTCCTCCAAGCTGCCAGAACATTTCGTGGTCCATTACAAACCCCTTTGGAAATGACTGGTTGTATTGCGTCAGTTTTTGTGTGTGGCAAGTGGGCCCATAACGCTGCAGGCTTCAAAATTTTCTTATTTATAGTATTTCTACTTAAGTCCCCTAATCAGGGAACATAAATCATTTGTTTCAGGAACCTCGCTGTTTCCCAGGTCTCGCTGTTACACCTGTATATTCTTATTGTGCAGTAGCCTTAAGAGTTGTGTTAATCTCATTGTAACAACAGTGACAAATGAAATGGACTTTCTTCCCTTATTTTTTTTTACTTTGTTTTTATTTTTTTTTTTTTTTCTCTGCTTCCACATCTAAGAGCCATGTTGTCTCTTGCTGGTTTCCCAGGGATTTGCCCAGAGTGTGGCGGGCTGCTGGCCCTTGCTATAGACTCTTCTGTTGTTGTTTGTAGTAAGTCAACTCTTAGTCTTCCCGCTAATAAATATTCAGTAACAAACCAACTGCGTTGAGCTGCTGTCTGGGAGCAGCACTTCCCCTTGTGTTTCTTTGTATTGATTCCTTTTAATTTGTTCAGCTTTCGTTGCGAGATGAACGTATGTAAACTTTTACCATGTCAAGAAATTAAAATGAGGTACTTGGAATTCTTTCAAGGCAGCCCCCTGTGTGTGATGCTGGGCTCTTAGGCCATGCAGTTTTAGTGTCCAGTTCTGGTTCTGCCTTTCTCACATTCAGTTGCTCCTTCCCTTCATTCTCCTCATTTCTCTTTTTGACTGTGTTATAAACTAGTCTGCTGTGTAGGTTGTTTCTGTTCCTTCAGTATGCCTCACGTTGGGCATGATTTTGCCCATGGGCTTGGGTTTGATGGGATCTGTCCCACCTCAGCTCAGTGTGGGACTTGGGCTGTCCCAGTTCAAACAGATGTGGGGACGTTGCATGGTGTTTCTCTGAGCCTGCAGTTGCTCCAGGGTTTCTCTGCCAGGCAGGTGTCTCTGGGCTGTCCTGGATGCAGCACCTGCTGTCTCTGTGGGGCTCAGAGTCTCTTGCTCCTGCCTGCTCCCTGTGTGTGGTACCCAAGGAGAGGCAGCTGCCCTGCTGTCCCCAGCCACAGTGCCCTCTGCTCTTCTGGGGATCATCCTCTTCCTGCCTTCCCTCCATCCTGGGCCACAGAGGCCTCTCAAGAGGCACTTGAGGCTTTCCTGAGCGTCCTGCCCCCAGCTGCAGGGCTGCAGCCCCTCTGAGCCAGCCCCCAGGGCTCAGTGCCTGGGGTTGTGCCTGCCCTGGTCACGCTGCTGCTCAGCAGAGTCTGGCTGGCCCTGGGAGCAGCTCCTGCAGACCGGGGCTCCCGGCTGTGGCACCTCCGGCTGCCCAGGAACGGGAGCAGCCACTTGTGCAGGAGAGTTCCTGCAGTGTGGGAAAGCCCTGCAGGTGCCTGACCCAGGCAGGGAGGGGGCACTGAGCTGCAAACAGATCTCAGGGCCAAGGCAGCTGGAGCAGAGCCCAAAGGAAGGGCTTGCTGGCAGGACTTGGTGTGGTGCAGCGTGAGGGGCTCCTCCTCACCACAGTCAAAAAACCTGAATTCTCAGGAATCCAGTGCCAGCACTCCCATGGAAGGATGGAGCATCCAGCACAATTGTCTTGGCAGGTGCTGGGGTTCATCCGTGGGAGCAGGGGAGGGTTTGTTTGTGATTCCAGTGAGTCTGGGAGCAGTCATAGCTCATGAGTCAGTGCACTCATGGTTCTGCTTCACCAGTCCTTGAGATATCCCAGTGTAAGTGCAGGGGAGGAGAACAATGGCTCAGCAGCTGTGAGCAGCCACAGGCACTGCCAGCAGCACAGCTGGAATGGAGGAAGGGTCAGGTAGGCTCCACTGGTGTGCTTTGCATAAGCTGACCCCGTGAGGTGAGGCATTGGGAGTGGGAGCTTTCTAAAGCCTGAGCTCTGGTTTGGGGCTTGCTCAAGCCTTGCTGGTGTTGGGAGTGTTGGCAGGGGTTTTCCTGCTGTGCCCTTTCCCCAGCTGTCGCCGTTGCCGTCTCCAAGTTTCCCCAAGCTAAAACCTGTCTGGGTTGGGTTTCAGTAAATTTCAGATGCTATTTTTTGCCACCTCTACCTCTCTGTGTGCGTAAAAACCCAGCAGTCCCATCTCCCCTGCTTTGTTTGGGGAATGTGGGCAATTTAGCAAATATAAAATGAGCAGTGGCTAAAAGCAACCACGTAGCCAAAATAAAACCTGGGTAGGATGTGAGTTCTCCGTATGGGATGTGGGTCAGTGATGGGCTGATCACACTGGGGACTGGCATGTGGGAAGCAGTACGTGCACTGAGCAGGTCTTAAACAAGTTACGCTGCTGTTACGGAGACGTGCAATTTCTTTAATTCTAGGTTAGCTTTAAGCTGCTGTAGGCTCCTTTTGGAGAGGATACATGAGCAATTCTGTGGTGTGTGTGACCCCCAAAGGTCCCTTGTTGCTTTTCATCGGGCAGCTATTGACACAGGTTCTGGCTCTGCAGACTTAGTTAATTACTCTGCTTCCTGAAATTCCTACTGCAAGATAAAGGTGGATTTAGGCCTGTTTTGTTTATTCTGAAACAGCTCTAAACCAGAGCTGGCAAAGTCCAGCAGAAGCAGACAGTGCTAAAAAACCTGGTATCAGCCAAGACCTCCATGGCACAGGCTCTGCAGAGGCAGTGCAGAGAGCTGCCATCCTTTTCCAGCAGCCCTGGGGTGTGTGCTGTGGTTGGTTTGTCATGGGGATGTCAGTACAGATTAGGGTTTCTCTTTCTTTCCAGGCCCCCAACATGCAGACAACCAGGAGTGTTCCCACACTCTATTTTTGGATCTCTCTCAGCCCAGCTGCAGGGTTGAGTTGTGATTTGTGGGGCAGGAAGGCCTGTGGAGTTTTCTTAAACTACTGCTGTGCTGCTTGGAAAGGGCCCTTCTGTAATTGCAGCCTGTGCCCTGGCTTAGAGGAACTAGAGATGCAAACCCACGAGGTGAAGTCAAACCTGAACGATCTGCTCTTTGTGTACTTCTCAAAGGAAAGGTCAACACCAGCTTTGACATGCAGCTGTGGAGGTTCCACCGCAGTCTCACTGTGGCTGTGCTGGTGTGTGCGGCAGCAGGACACTTGTCCCATTCCTGGGAGGCAGCAGGACACTTGTCCCATTCCTGGGAGGCAGCAGGACACTTGTCCCATTCCTGGGAGGCAGCAGGACACTTGTCCCATTCCTGGGAGGCAGCAGGTATGTCCTGGCTGTGCTCCAAACCTGGAATAGGACAGCAGTGCTTCTGCTCTGCACTCCAAGTGAAATGGGCACCATGTTCCAGGCCAAAACCAAAACGGAATTTTTCTTCCAAGCCTAACCCAAGTAATCCTTGAAGGCTCACTGACTTCATGGATTAAAAGACTGACTTGGAAATCGGCGCTGCTTTGCCTTGTTTGGGGTTACTCAGAGTCATTTAATTCTGCTGCTGAGCCGATGAGAGCAGGTACTTCTGCCACCTGTGGCTGCTGTGTCCCACGCAGCCGTGGCTCAGTTCTTTTCTGTCCTGTCCCTGCCATTGCTGTGTCTGTGCTGCAGTGAGCCCCTTTGCTGGCACTGTGACTACATGGAGCCAGTGCTGTGGCTCTGAGGCTCTCCTGGCGTGGTGGCTGGTGAGGCAGGGCCCTGTGTGCTGGCACAGAGAGGACAAGTGTGTCCCTGCCCTGAAGAAGGCTCAGGCTGCCAGGTGTGGTGAGGATAATGGAGCATGTCCCTCGGCAACGTGGCCTCTGCCTCGTGCTGTGGTGTCTGAGCACGGCCAGAGGACCACAGAGGGGCTGAGCCCCAGGCAGGATCTGCTGCAGAGGAGGAACCAGAGGCTGGTGGGCGCTGTCTCTTCCTTGTGACTCAAGGAAGAGGAGAAGACGAGGGTGAGGTGAGGTGAGGCTGGCAGCAGGAGTGGAAACATTGGGTTGAATCTCCAGCCCTGGTTCTTTTGGATGCCTTGTCCTACTCAGCACCAGCTCCGGGCCTGTAGCCAAAGCGGTGCGTCTTGTCTACCCCGAGCATGTGCTGCGTGGCAGGATGGAGCACCGAGTCCTTCTGGCTGCCTTGTTCTGCCCATGCTGTGGCCAGCACTGTGAGGCCAGCAGGAGCTGGCACTGGGGTGGCAGAGGGCAGCTGTGCCTGCCCAGCCTGGGCACTGTGGCTTGGCAGCGCTGATAGCAGGCACTGCCCTCGGCTGCTGCCAGGTGCAGGTTCAGGTCCTTCTGTCTTTGAGGGAACCTCTTGGGAGCTGTGCCTCAGTTTATCTGTTGGAGGCAGAGATAGGGTGATCCTGTGGCTGGGGATTCATTGGCTCAGGGCTGTGCTGAGGTACAAACTAAGAGCTGCTTGTTCACAGCGCACTGGGACCCGATTCTCATCCTGAACTACATCTCCATGCCTGCCAAAGTTTTTCTGCTGCTACACAGAAGAACGTGTTTTCAGCAAAGCCTTCCATGTGGAAGACTGAAAAAAATTAAATAAAAAGTAACTCCAAGCTTGGAATGGTGCTGCCAGGCAGAATGTTTACAAGGAAGCAGCCTGATAAACAAGGAAAATTGGTGAGTTGTAAAGAGGTGAAATTGTGCAGTGTGGCAACAATTCCCAGCTTGTCAGAGCCTAACAGTGGTCACAGCCACCTCAGGCTGACTGCAGGATCTCCGTTTTTACAGGCAGCCTCAGGAAGCCAGGCTGGACTGAAAAAGTAACGGAATTATGTGGAACTTGTCTGAGTGAGTCACTGACCCCACATCTCCACAAGTTCTTTCAGGGCACTGCTGTGAAGGACAGAAGAGGCTGCAGCTGAGAGGAGATCTGCCCTTTCTGGTCACCAAGGGTTTCAGATCTCCTCCCCTAGCCTCTCCCAGTCTTTTGTACTTTCTGTGCTAATCCATCCAGTGCAGCATACACTGACAGAGGCAGGAGCTGGAAAGCCTGCTCTGAAAGCCTCTGCATGCTGCTGGAGCAGCTGCAGGCATGAACCTGAAAACCGTGCTCATCCTCCTTGGTCTGGCGCTAGCCACAATATTCGCTTTGGTCTGCGTGCTGCTGACCAGAGAAAGGACCCCCAGAACCTGCCAGCACCTGCCCCCGCAGCAGGAGGAGATGGAGGACGGCCAGAGCCTGGTGTTTGCTGACCTGACAGCTGAGGAGCTGTCACAGGTGGTGCGGTACCTGCAGGGACACCTCGGGGTGCCGCTGGTTGAGGCCTCCCGCGCCAAACCCTCGGACAACTGCATCGCCTCGGTGGATGTGCAGGTGCCCGGCAAGGCAGAGGTGCTGCGGTTCCTGGACGGCGCGGGGGCTCGTCCCCGCCGAGAGGCGCTGGCTGTGCTGTACTTTGGGAACCAGCCAGACCCCAACATCACCGAGTACGTGGTGGGGCCGCTGCCGACGCCGGCGTACCACCGAGACGTGACGGTGCAGAAGTACGGGGGGAAGGTGCCGTACCACCGCAGACCGACGCTGGCTGTCGAATACAAGCAGATCGGAGGGTTTCTAAAGAGCCAAGTGTTCCCCTCAGCTCCAGCTTTCATGCAACAAGTAATGGAGTATGATGGAGCCAATCTTGCAGTGGTGACAGCTGCTCCTCGTGGATTCCAGTCTGGAGATCGGGTCACCTGGTTTGTCCTGTTTCAGAACGTGAGTGGATTCTTTGTGCACCCGGTGGGGCTGGAGGTGCTGGTGGACCACAGCAGCCTGGACATCTCGCAGTGGGCCGTGAGCAGGGTCTTCTACAACGGGCAGTACTACAGGGACATGGCTCAGCTGGAGAGTGCGTACGTGCAGGGTCGGATCAGCGTGGAGAAGGTGAGGAAGGCCCCGTGGGACGGGGATTTCTCGTCCATGAAGCCTCGAGCTCCTCCGGCCGCGCTGTTCCCGGTGCAGTTTGAGGCGCAGGGTCCCCGCTACAGCGTGAGGAACAACCACGTGCTCTTCCAGGGCTGGAGCTTTGCCTTTGGGATGAGCGTGAGCGCAGGCCTGCGGCTGTTTGACATCCGGCACAGGGGGGAGAGGATTGCCTACGAAATCAGCGTCCAGGAGGCGCTGTCAGTGTACGGCTCCAACTGCCCGGCAGGGATGTCCACGCGCTACATGGACGGGAGCTTTGGCCTGGGCCGCTACACCTCCCCCTTGGTGCGAGGGGTGGACTGCCCGTACTCGGCCACCTACGTGGACACGCACTCTCTGTCCGCCAGCCTGAGGCCCAAGAGGAGAAAGGCTTCGCTCTGCATCTTTGAGCAGAACCTGGGCTCCCCTCTGAGGCGCCACTACTCCAACTTGCAGTCGCTCTACTACGGGGGGCTGGTCAACTCGGCTCTGGTCATTCGGTCCATTGCCACCGTGGGCAACTATGACTACGTGTGGGACTTCATCTTCTACCAGAACGGGGCCATGGAGGGCAAGGTGCAGGCCACGGGCTACCCAAGCTCCTCCTTTCTTCACGGGGATGGCCTGAGATACGGCAATAGACTTTGGGAGCACACCCTGGGTACGATCCACACCCACTTTGTCAACTATAAGGTGGACTTGGATGTGGGAGGTAGGTCTGGATCTTCTTTTAATGCCTGACATTGTTCTGATAAACCCAAGAGCTTTGAGGTTTGCCTCCTCATCCATACGTTCCCTAATAACTGACATCATCACTCTGCTTCTTTATTCTTCCAACCTCCTCTTTCTTTGCAAAATTACTTTTCTATATATAGACCAGTCTGTCCAGGTCATTGAGTGGAAAGCAGTGGGAATTTCTGGGAGCTCTGTGTTCAGCTCAGGGAAAATATGAAAGGTAGCAGCTGAAAAATGTTTGTGTTTCCTTGAGGCCTCACGTCTGGCACGGTGTGTGTTGCCATAGGCATGGGCGGGCAGACAGGGAGTTGGCCCTGTCTGAGCACAGTGTGAGCTTGCTTTCGCAGTGCCTGCTGCTGCTCCTGGCTCTCCTCCTCCCTTGGGAAAATCCTCTTAGTCTCTCACTGCCCCATGTAAAGCAGGGCAGCTGTCCTGCTGCTCTGTGGGGCTGAGCTCCTGCAGCTCTCTCCCCTTCTTCTCTTGAGGAAACACTCCAGCGTTGGATCCCAAGTTGTGAAGCCGCTGCAGTGACCCAGCGAGTTCCCCTGCTCCCATGGGCAGTCACGGTCTGGCACTGGGTGTCTGCACAGGGTTGTTGGAGCCCAGGAGCAGCCCCTTGCTCACAGTGAAGCGCTGGCAGCCACCCTGAAAGCGCAGGGATGCTCAGCCTCGGGGCCACCTTTGAGTCCCCCAAAGGGGATGGCAGCACCTGCAGTCTGGGGACACTGGGGGACACACGGGGTGCCTTTTATTGAAAACTGCTCCTGTAAAAGGCAGAGGGAAAATGTTTTACATCTACACAGGACCAAAGAGGTCGCTGGTGTGCAGTGGCTCCATCTGAACCAGCCCAAAGAGAAACGCAGCCCCAGGGATCCCGGCTGTCTCCTGGATTGTGGAAAGTGATCTCAGAGCTGTGTTGGTCAAACTGCAGCTAACCCCAGAGCAAGCATTTGGTCCCAGCACGTGTCCTCCTGTGATGCAGGGCTTTGTGTGGCCTTGAAAGGTGCTGCTGCTGTTACAGTCAAAAGCGGGGCTGATACTGGTTCCTTCCTGTAAGCAAGGCTCGAGAATGTGCTAAAATACAGTTCCTGTGTGGAGGCCAAGTCCTCTTCTGTGACTTCACTGCTCCTCAGTGCCCCTCTCTGTTTACAGAGCCTGAGCCCTGACTGCTGCAGAGCGCTCTTGAGTGGAGTTGTGTAAATCTCAGACTTGTTCCCTGTGGCGAGAGGGCAGCCGTGTTCCGGGCAAGAGGGCTCGGGGCCGTGCAGGAGCTGGAGCAGTTCCCACAGGAGCCCCACCTTGCAGCGCCGGCGGGCACAGCTGTGTCACAGCTGAAGTGACATTGCCCACACAGGTTTTTGGATCCTCATCTGAGGCTGCCGTGGGACTTGCAGGGAAAAAGGGCAGTTGTTGCCTAGTTGGAAGTGAGGCTGAAAACATAATTCCTAAATTAACATCAATGCAAATTAAATAAATTGTTCCATTGCTGCCTTGGTGGTTCTGGTCCCTCCAGCCTGTGCCTCAGGCTCTGCTCTCCCCGGCAGGAGAGTGTTTGGTGGGCCCTGATCTCCAAAAATCCATCTTTGCTGTCACGGTGTGTCGCTGCCTTGCATGGGGCCAGGAGCCGTGGGGGAGCCTTGCAGGAGCTGATGGCCATGCAGGAGCCTCACACCACATCTGTCCAGGGCAGCTCTTGTGCAAAAATCACCTCTGCTGGAACGGGACAGGAATGGTTCAGCAAGTGCTGCCTTTTCTCACCAGGGAGCTGCCTCTGGTCTGCCCACAGCCAGGCTGGAGCCGCCAGGTCCCTTCCTTCGGGGCTGGGAAGGACTTGGAGGCAACAGAGAATAGGACAGGAAGAACTGGCATGAGCAGGTCTGGGGCTGTGCCAGCATGGACTGGCCCCTCAGGGCAGTGGGGCTGGTCTGGGGGCACTGGGTGCAGAAGGACCAGGCTGGCTGAGCCTTCCCCCGTGGCGTCACCACGATGCCACAGGAGGATGGAGCACCCTGGGAGACACTGAAAGAAGCAAAGGTCCCTAGGACAGGTGAGACGGGAGCTCTTTGTGGTGTCACCCTGCAGCAGAGAAGCCCATCAGAAGCTCGGTGAGTGAGCCAGGCACTGGCTCTCTGGCTGGCTCCTTTGGAGCATCTGGGGTGGGGAGGAAACAAGCCAAACTGGCTGGGACCTGTGATCTCCTCAGAGCCCCACGGGAGCTACGAGTTCCCTCCCCACCTCACAAGCGCCGCTGTTACGCCCACAGTTGCAAATGAATAAAGAGGCTGGTCTGCAGGTGAGGGACGTGCTCTGGATTCTTCAGCCAAACTGCATGGGCTGCCACTGCACTTGGAGTGATGAACCCCAAACTTCCCTACGTTCTCCTGGTCGGGGCTGCAGTGATAATCTTCATTCTGTCCTGCATGCTGCTGAGCAGGGGTGGGCGATCGCCCAGCTGTGAATCCCAGCCCGGCGTTGTGGAGAAGACGGGATCCATGAGCCAGAGCCTGGTGTTTGCTGACCTGACAGCTGAGGAGCTGTCACAGGTGGTGCGGTACCTGCAGGGACACCTCGGGGTGCCGCTGGTTGAGGCCTCCCGCGCCAAACCCTCGGACAACTGCATCGCCTCGGTGGATGTGCAGGTGCCCGGCAAGGCAGAGGTGCTGCGGTTCCTGGACGGCGCGGGGGCTCGTCCCCGCCGAGAGGCGCTGGCTGTGCTGTACTTTGGGAACCAGCCAGACCCCAACATCACCGAGTACGTGGTGGGGCCGCTGCCGACGCCGGCGTACCACCGAGACGTGACGGTGCAGAAGTACGGGGGCAAGGTGCCGTACCACCGCAGACCGACGCTGGGCAGCGAGTACGAGCAGCTAGGAGTGTTCTTGGAGACGAAGGCGTTTGCTGCAGCACCGACCTTCCTGCAAGAAGTCCTTGAGTATGACGGAACCAACATCGTGTTTCAGACCACAGTCCCTCATGGATTCCAGTCTGGAGATCGGGTCACCTGGTTTGTCCTGTTTCAGAACGTGAGTGGATTCTTTGTGCACCCGGTGGGGCTGGAGGTGCTGGTGGACCACAGCAGCCTGGACATCTCGCAGTGGGCCGTGAGCAGGGTCTTCTACAACGGGCAGTACTACAGGGACATGGCTCAGCTGGAGAGTGCGTACGTGCAGGGTCGGATCAGCGTGGAGAAGGTGAGGAAGGCCCCGTGGGACGGGGATTTCTCGTCCATGAAGCCTCGAGCTCCTCCGGCCGCGCTGTTCCCGGTGCAGTTTGAGGCGCAGGGTCCCCGCTACAGCGTGAGGAACAACCACGTGCTCTTCCAGGGCTGGAGCTTTGCCTTTGGGATGAGCGTGAGCGCAGGCCTGCGGCTGTTTGACATCCAGCACAGGGGGGAGAGGGTTGCCTACGAAATCAGCGTCCAGGAGGCGCTGTCAGTGTACGGCTCCAACTGCCCGGCAGGGATGTCCACGCGCTACATGGACGGGAGCTTTGGCCTGGGCCGCTACACCTCCCCCTTGGTGCGAGGGGTGGACTGCCCGTACTCGGCCACCTACGTGGACACGCACTCTCTGTCCGCCAGCCTGAGGCCCAAGAGGAGGAAGGCTTCGCTCTGCATCTTTGAGCAGAACCTGGGCTCCCCTCTGAGGCGCCACTACTCCAACTTGCAGTCGCTCTACTACGGGGGGCTGGTCAACTCGGCTCTGGTCATTCGGTCCATTGCCACCGTGGGCAACTATGACTACGTGTGGGACTTCATCTTCTACCAGAACGGGGCCATGGAGGGCAAGGTGCAGGCCACGGGCTACCCAAGCTCCTCCTTTCTTCACGGGGATGGCCTGAGATACGGCAATAGGCTTTGGGAGCACACCCTGGGTACGATCCACACCCACTTTGTCAACTATAAGGTGGACTTGGATGTGGGAGGTAGGTCTGGATCTTGTCTCTCCTTTTTAAAATGTTCTCCATATACTTTTTGACTGAAAAGACTTTTCTGGTGGTTATACAGGTTTTCCTTTCCACTTGTGGGGCAGGATATGCTTGCAGTGGGTGGTGGCAGAACTGCAGGAACAGGGAGAAGGCAGATGAAATCAGACTGTCACTGTTAACACTGCTGGGGAGGTGTGGGCTTAGAAGTTTTGTTCATGTGAGAAAAAGAAAGGAAATGATCTTGGCTGTGCATGGGTCTTCTTCTGTGGGGTTCAAACCTTCACAGATGGCCACAGGTTCAGCTCTGAAATGACTTTTATGGAAGCTGAGAACTCGTATGTTAAAGGAGGGGAACACAGAGGGGCTCCATGGTGGGACAGGCAGGAGGTGCTGAGCAATAACCCCTCTGCCAGAGCTGCACAGGCACTGGCCATCAAATGCTCTCAGCAGCCTTTTGCCACCTTGTCCCCAGATCGATTTGCTCCCGTGCTGCTCCTGTTGCTCCGAACCTTGGGCCCACGTCTGTTCTTTGTGGCAGGGCCTGAGAACAGCACAACACTGCTCTTGTCTGTGATGTGCAAATGTGTGCAGCACCTGGGCTGTGCAGGATGAGCAGTAACAAAGCTCTGCTCTAGCTAATTAGACTATGCTTGCATGGGAAGCAAACCTGTTCTTCTGTCTTGGGGTGAGGCTCATCTCTTGTCTCTTGTAGTGTCTGCTGCAGAGTGGTGTTGCCTGGTTTGGACGAGTGTCCAGACATAGATCAATATATGGGGCTGCCACAGCACGGGGAGCTGCAGAGCAGCAGCTGCTCCTGGGCAGAATCTGTGCTCAGAGCCCTGGGTGCAGGGAGGGAGAACAGGGAGAGCAGGCACTGTGATGTCCTTGGGGAACAGGGGACTGTGGGGACTCTCCTCAGTGACTTTGTTTTGGTTTCACAGGGGTGAAAAACTCCCTTGTGGCCCATGACATGGCATTTGAGATGACACGGGCTCCCTGGAGCCCAGAGCAGCAGATAGAGCGGCCACGACTCACCAAGAAAGTCCTGGACACGGAAGACCAGGCTGCCTTCCGACTCCAGTCCAAGATGCCCAGATACATCTACTTTGCGGCCAACAGCAAAAACAAGTGGGGCCACCAGCGCGGGTACAGGATCCAGATCACCAGTTTTGCAGGGGACCACATCCCTGAAGCCAGCTCCATGGAGAGGGCCATCAGCTGGGCAAGGTCAGGCTGTTCTGGCTGGTGTGGCAGGTTCTCAGAGACCCCCTCAGCCCTGCCAGCTGGGAAGGCACTGCTGGATGTCCCTTGATGAGTGCACAGGGAAGCACTCCTCTGGGGTTGCTCCATTGGAGCAGGCCTGTGCTCTGCAGGCTTTCAGGAGTTGATTTAGCTCTGCCCTGCCTCGGGGGGCTGCTCCCATCTCTTTTCTTGTCCTCAGGTACCAGCTGGCCGTCACCCGGCGGAAGGAGGAGGAGCCCACCAGCACCAGCATCTACAACCAGAATGACCCCTGGACGCCCACTGTCGCCTTTGCTGACTTCATCAACAACGAGACCATCACCAACGAGGTAAGCTGGGGTCCCTGGGCTGGAATGTAACACCCAGCCCCAGGCTCAATGGAAGCCCCAAGGAGCAGAGAGACTCCAGCACAGCCCCTGGGACAATGGGCCCAGCTGTGAGAGCAGCAGCCCAGAGGAAAGAGGAAAGTGGGTTTGAGCATCCCCTTTTCTGTGTGTCTGCTTGGTACTTTGGTCAGAGAGCACAGAGAGTGTGAGCCGAGCAGAAGCTTGTTTCTCCCTGTGGAGAAATGCTGGCAAAACATTAAGAAAATCTCTGTGAGACCAGAGTGAGACCATGGAGGTCAAGGCAAGGGCCCTTCCATGTGTGGATATCTGCAGCCATGGCTGTGGCAGGGCTTTGGGGAAGGGAGAAGTTCTTTCCCAGGAGAGGGGAGATTGGTGTGTGGGAACGTGACCAGCTGGTGCCCATTGGGCTCCCTTTCCTTCTCTTCTGTCACTCCCCACTGCCTCATGTGTATTTTGGTCACTGCTGCTGCAGCTCCTGAAGTAACCCAGGCTTGTGGCTCTTCTCTGCCTAGGACCTGGTTGCCTGGATAACTGCTGGCTTCCTTCACATTCCACACTCTGAGGATATTCCCAACACCGTGACCGTGGGAAACTCAGTTGGTTTTCTCCTGAGACCCTACAATTACTACGACCTGGACCCCTCTATATACTCCCACGATGGTGTGTTTTTCACCAGCGAGCAGGACTTCACAGCATGTGAAATCAACCCTCTTGCCTGCTTGCCCAAAGCTGCCTCTTGTTTGCCAAACTTCCCCCCATTCACTTATGATGGTTTTCAAAATATGAGCAGGCTTTAATGCTATGGGACGGTGGAGATGTCAGAGACACCAGGCTGACTGTTCTGTCTCTGATTTTCAGCTTTTTAGTGAAGTTGTCTCAGTTTTCAGTTGTCGAATGACTTCACATTTTATTGTTGCTTTTGAAATAGTGCTCTTGAAAAGGGAAGCATGATTTTCTTAGCATGATGTGAGATGGAAGTCTACGTTACCTGTTAATTCCTGAATTTGAGTCTGTCGCCAGAGGAAAGTGAGGAGAAAATCCTGTTCCTCTGCTGTAGAAGCAAGTGCTGTGTAGTGCATATCTCAGGTTAAAATAATGAAAATGGTGCTGGTCCAATGCTCTCAAGTGTCTCGTTCTTGAATTTACAGCAGTGTCTCCTGGGGTGTGATGCTGGTCTCTGCCATGTTTCCTGTGCCCACAAACCAGCCCAGCAGTGTGGCTCTGGGTGTTTGTCAGGGCACGGGGATCTCCAGCTGGAGGGCAGGAGGGACAAGCTGGGGCGTGCCCCAGGGCTCAGGGGTGTGGACTGAGGTGGGCATGGGCACCAAGCCCCGTTGCTGTTGGGGGGAGGCTGGGTCATGGCCAGGACTGGGCAAGTTGTGGCTCTCAGGCCCTCAGTGCTGGGCACAAGGGAGGGATCCAGACAGGACCTTGCAGGAAGGGGTCTCATGGCCGCTGGGGATGCAGCACGGCCAGTGCCACTCCCTGTTTGCCAGGATGCTGGCTGGGCTCTGGTGCCCCTGTTCCCCTCCTCGAAGCCCCACCTGTGCTAGGATGTAACTCAGGATCACTGGGCACCCTTGCAAAGTGACAAAGAGCTGTCCCCTCCCTCCCAGCTGCAGGACCATGGGGATGTTGGCAGCAGCAGGCAGTGCTGCTTGGTGATGGCAGGGCTGTGTCAGGATGGGCAGCGGTGCTGTGTTCAGCTCTGCTCTGCATGGGGAAGGTTTGTCTCTACAGCCACTGCTGCCTGCCCAGCATCTGTGGGGTTAAGAGAAGAAGGCAGATGTGCTTTTTTCCCCTAAAAGACTGGATCCATCCTCTCCAAGCTCTGCAGTGTAGGATCTGGAACCAGAGGGGAAGGACAGATGTACAAACACTGAGCTTACTTAAAATTATGATCCTCTAGGGAAGCAGAGCAAAGTTGCCTTTTATGGTTCCCAGCAAATCCTGGCAATGTGTGAGAACGTCCCCTTGCACCCTCCCTGCGAGTTCCTCCAGGCTGTTCCCTGCTGAGAAAACAGGGGAGGAAAATAAACCCGAGCCAACGCAGCCCCTTGTTCTGGTGAGTCGCTGGGAGGGTTCTGCAGCTGGAAACGCGTCCTGCCAGGCTGTGGGAGCACTCAGTGCCCCAGCAGGCATGAGCCTGAAAACCGTGCTCATCCTCCTTGGTCTGGCGCTAGCCACAATATTCGCTTTGGTCTGCGTGCTGCTGACCAGAGAAAGGACCCCCAGAACCTGCCAGCACCTGCCCCCGCAGCAGGAGGAGATGGAGGACGGCCAGAGCCTGGTGTTTGCTGACCTGACAGCTGAGGAGCTGTCACAGGTGGTGCGGTACCTGCAGGGACACCTCGGGGTGCCGCTGGTTGAGGCCTCCCGCGCCAAACCCTCGGACAACTGCATCGCCTCGGTGGATGTGCAGGTGCCCGGCAAGGCAGAGGTGCTGCGGTTCCTGGACGGCGCGGGGGCTCGTCCCCGCCGAGAGGCGCTGGCTGTGCTGTACTTTGGGAACCAGCCAGACCCCAACATCACCGAGTACGTGGTGGGGCCGCTGCCGACGCCGGCGTACCACCGAGACGTGACGGTGCAGAAGTACGGGGGGAAGGTGCCGTACCACCGCAGACCCGTTACCGGCAAGGAGTACACGGACATCAACGCCCTCATTCAGAGGGAGCTGAAAAAGGCGCCGCGCTTCCTCGCTGCGTGCTGTGAGTCTGACGGGACCAGCCTGGTCGTCCTCACCACGGCCCCTCGGGGCTTCAAGTCTGGTGACCGTGTGACCTGGTTTGTTCTTTTCCACAGTGTGGCTGGCACTGGCTATTACCTGTCTCCAGTGGGGCTGGAGGTGCTGGTGGACCACGGGGACCTCCACATGTCCCGGTGGCAGCTGCGCCAAGTCTTCTACAACGGCCAGTACTTTGCCAGCACGGGGGATCTGGAACAGGAGTTTGTGGCCGGTACTCTGGAGGTTGTCAGACTCAAGCAGCCCCAGGCTGATGCAGTGCTGGGCTCAATGAAGCCCCGGCGCCCACCTGGGTCCCCGGGCCCACTGCAGTTTGAGCCCCAGGGTCCCCGCTACAGCGTCAGGGACAACCACATCACCTTC
This sequence comes from Pseudopodoces humilis, assembly GCF_049639895.1. Classification (NCBI taxonomy): domain Eukaryota; kingdom Metazoa; phylum Chordata; class Aves; order Passeriformes; family Paridae; genus Pseudopodoces; species Pseudopodoces humilis. The sequence goes on from NC_142228.1 coordinate 3,084,741, forward strand.
CAGGGCTGGAGCATCGCCTTCGGCATGAACCCCAACACTGGCCCGCGCCTCTTTGACATCAGGTACCGCGGGGAGAGGATTGTCTACGAGTTGAGTCTGCAGGAAGCCTTAGCCCTGTACGGCTCCAACTGCCCCGGGGGCATGTCCACCCGCTACCTCGACGGCAGCTTTGGCATCGGCAGGTTTGCCTACGAGCTGGTCCGGGGCCTGGACTGCCCCTACACAGCGACCTACGTGGACCGGCACTACCTGGCAGAGGCAGATACTCCCAAAACCAACCAAAACTCACTCTGTATTTTTGAACATGACTCTGCCGTCCCTCTGAGGCGCCACTTCTCCGACTCACAGTCCTTGTACTACGGCGGGCTGCGGAAAAGCACGCTGGTCATCCGTACCATCTCCACGCTCATTAATTATGACTACATCTGGGACTTCATGTTCCACAGCAGCGGGGCCGTGGAGGTCCGGGTGCATGCCACTGGCTACATCAGCTCCTCCTTCTTCCATGGCCGAGGCACTGACTATGGCAACAGGGTTGGGCCCCACACGCTGGGGACGATGCACCTCCACCACATCCACTACAAGGTGGACCTGGATGTTGACGGTAGGTCTGGCCAGCTTTGTGCGTGGCTGTGGCTTGCTGTGGCCAGAGGCTCTGCCTGGGGTGCAGAGCTTGAGAGGGTTTGTTCTTCTGCTTCACAGGACAGCTGAACTCCCTGGAAACCCAGGATATGGAGTATGAGTTTGTCAAAGATCCCTGGAGCACACAGAACACCATTGAGCGGCCATACCTCCGCAGGCAAAGGCTGGAGAAGGAGGATGAGGCAGCGTTCCCACTCAGTGTCCCCATGCCCCGCTACCTCTCCTTTGTCAGCCCCAATCCCAACAAGTGGGAGCACCCACGCAGCTACCGGATCCAGATCATCAGCTTTGCTGGGAAGCACCTGCCCACCAACAGCTCCATGGAACGCTCCATCAGCTGGGGCAGGTGGGTGCCAGAGCTGTGGAGCTGCTTCTGGTGGAGGGAGGCTGTCAGGGAAGGGTTAAACAGCAAACACACATAGCTTTTTGGCTCTGAAATTTCCTTGAGATGTTGCTCAATAACATCTGCTTGTGGTAGTTCACAGGCAGGAATCTGACCTCACGTCAGACTAATTTAGAGCAGCCCCATGTGTTTTTCCCTTTGAGGGGAAGTAGGCTGCAGAACAAATTCCTAAGGGAAGCACTGGCATCACCAGGTTGTGATATCGTCCCATGAGGACAGAACACCTTTTGGAAAATGCTTGGGGTAAGCACAGACCAGTCTCACTGGTGAATTGATGGAGCTCATGCTGGGGACGGCTGTGTGGGGGAGAAGTAGCTGTGGCTTAAGGGAGCGCACTGGGCATTGAGTGGCAATGTTTGCACCTGGATCCATTCATGTTTCCCAGCCACAGGCAGCAAGGGATCCCCTGCAAAGCTGGAAGATGCTGGGGCTGCTGCCCATTACAGCTCTCCCAGCCCTTTCCCTCCCTGCCCCAGGGCAGACCAGGGATGCATCCAGCCCCAGTTTGTCAGTGCATCCCAGCTGGCAGTGCCATGGCTGCCCTGCTCTGTGCTGGGCAGGGACAGGGACAAGCCCCTCTGGTCCCTGTGCTGGCAGGTACCAGCTGGCCGTCACCCGGCGGAAGGAGGAGGAGCCCACCAGCACCAGCATCTACAACCAGAATGACCCCTGGACGCCCACTGTCGCCTTTGCTGACTTCATCAACAACGAGACCATCACCAACGAGGTAAGCTGGGGTCCCTGGGCTGGAGAGAAGCTGAACTTTGTGGGGGCCATCCTGGACAGAAGCTGCACCTGTCCCAGAGTCAGACTGAGCAGCTGCCAGGCTGGCAGAGTCCTGCTCAGCCTGACACATGTTCCTCTTCTCCCAGGACTTGGTTGCCTGGATCACTGTGGGGTTCCTACACGTCCCTCACGCTGAAGACATCCCCAACACGGTGACTGTGGGGAATGGTGTCGGCTTTTTCCTGAGGCCCTACAACTACTTCAACGAGGATCCCTCGGTGGATTCATCTGACAGTGTCTACTTCAGCAGTGAACAGGATGTTGGGGCCTGTGGGGCCAATCCCCTTGCCTGCCTGTCCTCTGCCGCTGCCTGTGCCCCCCGCCTGTCCCCCTTCCACTTTGGGGGCTTCCTCAACCTCAGCCTGGCACCGCCTTTTGGTGGCCTCTGATGGGCCAGGGGGTGCTGCTGGCTCTCGGGTGGGTGCTCATAGGGTCTCTGTCCCACAGCAGGACCTGCCCAGGGCGTCATGTGCTCAGGGTCAGGTTTTGGGAGAAGCTCAGTTCTTGTTTCAGCGCTGCAGCTCTGCCAAAGGAAGACCCAAAACCTCTGAAAAACAAGCCCTGGGAGTGATTTCATTCTTCCATCCTGGATGTCACCCTGTGTACTGTGACATGCCCACAGCCACTCCCCTCCTCTGGGATGGGGCTTCCACCACCTCATCATCGGTGTACCCAGGGTGACAGTGCTGGCCAAGGCTGCCCACAGCACAAAGCTGCAGCTGCCCTAGGAGCTGAGGTTTTGCACCACAGAGGGCTGTGGTGTTGCTGTGGACCTGCCATGGGACGCCCAAACATCCTCCCAGCCACGCAGCCATTGCAGCATCAAGGCCACTGTGCCCAGGCACTGCCAGGCTCTGGCTGCTGCTGCCAGCTCTGCAGATGGAGATGCGCTGGGCTTGCTGGGAGGCTGCTGGAGCTCGTGGCTGGGCTGTCCCATGTCTGCCTTTCCCAATAAACAGGCACTCGAGTGTTTTTCCTGAACAAACTCGCATAGCTCACGGGTGCTGCTCTGTCTCCTGTGGCCGGGGCCAGACCCCAGCACGGTTGATGCTGTGGGAGCTGCTGCCCTGTGGGGATGGCCCTGGCTCAGCTCTGTGGAGGTCCAAGGGATGTGGGGCCAGCCCAGGGAGGGCCTGGTGTGGCTGTGTGAGCGTGTCCTGGCAATGCTCCTGGACCCTGGTGCTGGCAGGAGACTCCTGCCAGGGAATATGGAGCAACTGATGGAGTTAATGTTTAACAGTTGTTCTGAGCTGTGTTAATTAGTTCTGGGTTTGGCTGCTGCCCAATGTGCTCAGCCCCCGTGTGTGGGGACCCTTGATTCTACACCCCTAGCTGCATGTGCAGCTCTGGGCTGCAGGATCCCACAGCCCAGAGCCCGTCCCCACCGTGCCAGGCTGGGATGGGGACACCAAGGAGCTCGATGAGGCCAGTGCCAGCCCTGGCACATGGCTAAGCACTCACCAAAGTGTCCCTGGGGGCATGGTGGCTATCCATCCCCTCTAACCCCTTGCTGTAGTGGATGGGTCTGTCCAGAACGTGCTGTGAGGGGCTTGAGCAGCCCTACTGCCATGTGCCCCTGGGAGCCAGCTCAGCTTGCTGCAGCACACGGGAGAGGTGATGGGAGGAGAGGGCAGCTCAGGCCACGGCTCAGTGAGAGGTTGCAGCGGTCCCTGAGTGCCCTGGGGTGACAGCAGGGGCTGTGCCCAGAGGCTCCTGCCAGGAGCAGTGCGAGGGGGAGGTCGTGTCCAGCCAGCTCCCTGCCCGACACCGCGTGCCCACATGTGCGGTGCTGCCTGGACTCTGCACTGACGCAGTGACCACGCTGCCACAGCACAGCCTGCACCTTGCAGCTGTCTGGGAACATTCTGGACCAAACACTGGCACTGCACATGGCACAGCACCACTGGCCAGAGCTGCATCCAGAACCTTGGGAATCATGGGCACAGCGTGTCCCAGAGCCAGCTGCTGCCCTCACACAGCTCCTGGGCTGTGAGCTGCTCCTGGGCTTGCTGTGCACAGACCCAGGGCAGAAATTGGGTTCTCCCAGCCTGGCCCCGCTCCTTCCCTGGGAAAGCCAGACAGTTTAAAGTGCACATGCCCAGGGTGCTGCTGGCAGGGCTGCAGAGCACAGGGGATGAGCTGGACCCTGTCAGAGCAGCCAGGATGCAGAACCCTGCAGTGCCTGGGCAGCTTCAGCTCCTTCCCTGCCCTGCCCCAGATCCACACAGTGACTTTGGGGCTGGGCATTCACCCACAGGGCAGGCCATGGAGCAGTGCTGGGACCGTGTGGACCCTGGCACCTCTGGCACAGTCCTGAGCAGTGCCATGTGCTCCTGGCACTGCACAGCAGGGCTGAGCCACTCTGTCCCCAGTGCTGGGAGGGAGGAGGTGACTGCTTCCATCCTGCTTCCTGCCCTCTCCCCACTCTGGCCCCAGTTTTCCTGCAGTGATTTTTTCCATCCCCCAACACCTTTTGCCCCATTTTCCGCTGTGAAATCTCTTGTGAAGGATTTATTGCTGATGGTTTCAAAATATTTTTGGAACGGAAGCCAAGTCTGTTGCATTCCTTCACGCTGGCCAAAGCCACTCTCAGTTGACGACCCTGGAATGAGCTGTTGGGGAATTTGCTTTTCAAGAGTAATTCCATTTCTGTGCAAACTTCTGTTTTGTTGGGATGTTTTGCAGGTCAGGAGCTCGGTCCAGGGTCTGGGACCACCTTCCTTGGGTGCAGCAAGGCCAGGCTGGATAGGACATGCCTGCAACAGGGCTGAGTCTGTGGCCTTTGCCTGCTTGTCTCACAGGGCACCCATGCCCATATCCCAGGGAGCGAGGTTTGCTGGTGTTTTGCCTGTCAGTCCCCATGGCTCCCTGGGCTCTGCATCGGCAGAGGGGCAGGATGGGGCCTGAAAGTGCTGCTGTTTGTCAGCAGGACTCACTACTGGACACAGCTCTCACAGAGAGCAAACAACATAGGGCAGGGGTTCAAGGATCTTGACGTGAATTTTCTCAGGGGGGAGATAAGTGATGCATTTCACTGGCTGTTGATCATTAATGCCTCGCTGCCTGTTCGGCTGTGGTGGGTGCTGGCTGGGCACCCTGTGCTGCTGCTGCAGGGCTGTGTGTCCATGCTCTGGCAGCTGTGGAGGATAAAGCTGCAGTGCCAGGGACAGCAGAGTGCAGCTGGGGTGGAGGGGACGGCCATGGGCACCGCAGGATGAGCTGTGTGTTTGGCTCTGTACCTACAGCTGGGTCTGATGGGGCAGGAGGGGTTAACCCAGTGGAGCAGTGCTGGGAGGAGAAGTGCTGTCCCTTTTTGCAAGGGTCCTTTAGCCTCCCACTAGAGATCAGAAGAACATGGCTGGCAGCCAGGAGCATCCCAGGCCTGGCTGTCTGGGACTGCAGGGACCTCCAGGAATGGCTTTGAAAGTTTCCCATTATGCAAAGTCCTGGTTAAATTAGCCTGGCAAATGAGGAGGGGGGTGGGCAGTCTGCCCTCTGCTCCATGCACCCACTCCATGCTCCTGGACATCCTTGCCATGCTCTGGTGGTGGTTCACGGGGGGTGGCAGAGAGACCAGAGCAATTGTCAGCCCTGGACACGGCAGCTCTGCAGGACTGTCACACGCAGAGTAATGGAGCAAGGACTGTGGTTCAGTCAGAGCTGAACTGTTGTATTGGATAGCTGGAGAAGCCAGGCCTGCAGGATCCCCCTGAGTGAGGGGATGGGGCAGGGCAGGGGATGCTGCTGGAGCTGGAGCACCCTGCACTCCATGTGCCCTCGAAGCCTGTTTTCCCCTTTTACGTAAGTTGTTCCAAACATGTTTGTTACAACCCCCTGGTGATGTACCTTTGGAAAGAGTGGTTTTGGGTCCAAAGATCAGTGCTGGGACAGTGACCTGCCCGCTGCAAACAAGACCCTGCAGAGTATAAAACCCCAGTGGCACAGTGGAGTACGGGACAGGCAGAGCCACGCCGAGGGCAGCGGCAGCAGAGGAGGATGGAGGCCAACATGAACCTCCTGCATGATGCAGGCATCAGGACAACACACTGGCTGCAGCAGCGCTTCCAGGGCTCCCAGGACTGGTTCCTCTTCATCTCTTATGCTGCTGATCTCAGGAATGCTTTTTTTGTCCTCTTCCCCATCTGGTTCCACTTCAGTGAAGCAGTGGGCATCAGGCTCATCTGGGTGGCTGTAATTGGAGACTGGCTCAACCTCGTCTTCAAGTGGTAAGTGCCCCCAGCCAACACTCCCACCGTGTGTTGGCATACCTGGACTAATGTGGGCTGGATGGGTGCTCTCAGCCCCAGTGCCAGAGCAGAACAAAAAACAGAGTTCAGCCCCAGCTGAGCAGTGACAGTGGTCACTTCTTCCCAAGCCATGCAGCAACAGCTCCCCCCTTCCCAGAGCCAAGCAGAGATGGAGCCTCTGCACCTCCCTTCAGCCACAGCCAGGGCTGTGGTGTTGAGTGGGGGGATCTTCACAGAGCCCCTCTCTACAAGAGGTCATATTGACTTGCTTCCAGGAAGTTCTTGCTCTTCCCCTTCAGGGCTGGGGATGGGGACATGGACAGGCAGTGCCAGCTGTCAGAACCAAGCAATCAGCCGGGTGCTGTGTCTGTCAGAATGCCCTGGACCACTTGTGGGTCCTTAGTTACTTCCATCCCCCAGGGCAGATCTAAAGCTACAGCTGTGCCCAGGACCTCCCTAGATCCCTTCTTTCTTTTCAGGATCCTCTTTGGGGAGAGGCCATACTGGTGGGTCCTCGACACAGACTATTATGGCAACAACTCCGCACCAGAGATCCAGCAGTTCCCGCTCACCTGCGAGACTGGTCCCGGTAGGGTTCCCCAGGCCATGGTACAGCCAGGGGCAGGGGGTGACCTGCCCTCGCAAAGGGGGGGTGCTGGCCTGGCCAGGGCTGTGGCTGGCAGCCTGCAGGCAGCACATGCCCCTGGACAGCTCTGGAAGGAAGCCCTTACTGCTGAGCTCCTGGGGACACTGGCTGTGCCTGCAGGGGAAGGAGGCAGGGCAGCCCCTGCACAGAGCAGACCTTGACCCTTGGTGGTTCAGCACAGCTGCCTGTGCTCGGCTCTGGCCCATGCAGAGTCTGACCTGGGTCTCTCTTCTTGCCCAGGGAGCCCATCTGGCCATGCCATGGGTGCAGCAGGAGTGTACTATGTCATGGTGACGGCTCTCCTCTCTGCTGCTGGAGGAAAGCAGTCAAGGACATTCAGATACTGGTAAGTTGTGTGCCAAAACCACCTGTTCTAGGCAGAGGCAGCTCCCAGCACTGACAGGCACAGCCAAGCCCATCAAGGCACAAGGCTGTGGCCTGGCAGCACCCCAGGTAGGGTCTACATGGGGACAGGTTCAGCAGCCAGACGTTTGGAGTACATGATGGCAGTGCAAGCTGGCCCTGGCACTGACATGGCCACTTGTCCCTCCCAGGGTGCTGTGGACAGTGCTTTGGATTGGGTTCTGGGCAGTTCAGGTCTGTGTCTGCATGTCCCGAGTCTTCATTGCTGCTCACTTCCCCCACCAGGTGATTGCAGGGGTTTTCTCAGGTGAGTGCATCAGACCCCCTTCCCTTGCCCTGCAGCACCACTGTGCTGGACTGCAGTACCCACAGCACTGACCAATCCTCCCTGGCAGGGATGGCTGTGGCCAAGACCTTCCAGCATGTCCACTGCATCTACCATGCCAGCTTCCAGCGGTACCTGGGCATCACCGTCTTCCTCTTCAGCTTCACCCTGGGTTTCTACCTGCTGCTCTGGACATTCGGTGTGGACCTGCTCTGGACGCTGGAGAAGGCACAGAAGTGGTGTAGCCACCCTGAGTGGGTCCACATTGACACCACTCCCTTTGCCAGCCTCCTCCGTAACCTGGGCATCCTCTTTGGGCTGGGGCTGGCCCTCAACTCCCACATGTACCAGGAGAGCTCCCGGTTAAAGCAGGGCCAGCAGCTGCCCTTCCGCCTGGGCTGCATCGCTGCCTCCCTCCTCATCCTCCACATCTTCGATGCCTTCAAGCCACCCTCCCACATGCAGCTGCTCTTCTACGCCCTCTCCTTCTGCAAGAGCGCGGCCGTGCCGCTGGCTACTGTCGGCCTCATCCCCTACTGCCTCTCCCAGCTCCTGGCCACACAGGACAAAAAGGCTGCCTAAGGCAGGCAGACACCCCAGCCCTGGGCTCAGGGACAGCTGCCAGGCCCTGGCTGCACCTCAGCCGCTGTCTGCTTCCCGCTGAATCTGCACGGGCTGGCTCTGCCCTGGGAGCAGACCACGGAGGCTGGGCTGGTGCTGCTGCCAGGTGGCTCCCACAACACGGACACACAGTGGCAGCCACGCTGCTCTCACGGCTGGTGGCACAGAGAGCCCTGCGTGCCCAGGACTCCCCTGCTGTCCCTTCTGCACCCACAGCTGGGGGTCACCTGCCCAGGACCCAGCAGCAGCAGCGGGAGGTCCTGCACTCCCTTGCAGCTCGTGGGGACAGGCCACCTCCATGCTGCAGGGCTGGGGACAGCACCACTGCGAGCAGGGTTCTCACCTCAGCTGAAGAGGCAGCTCTGTGGCAGGAATGGGCAGACACTGACATGGAGAGACCCCCCAGGCCTGGGACGTTTGGTGCTCACCTGTGTGCGAGGCAGTGCAGGGTGCACACACGCCCATGTGTGTACATGCATAACACACACCTGTGCACACAGGACATGGGGTGGGGTTGTGCACAGGAGGGATTTTATTAAAGCTGAACATTGTTTAGGCTGGTGAGTTTGAGTGTCCTGCTAGCCAGTGCCATGGGGTGGGGGATCAGCTCCTGGATGCAGGGTTGTGGCATGGCCTGCAGATGGTAAAGGACATTTTTCCTGGGTGCTGAAGACCCTCAACACCTGCAGGACACGCTCAAGCCACTGGGAAGGCTAGTGCCTAGTGCCCTGGGTCTCTACCTTTTGCCCTGAGGTGCAGTTGAACACTGACAGCACACTGGGGCCAATGAGCTGCTTTTTGTGCTGTTTATCCAAGGCTTCTGGATGCACTTTGTGCCAGGAACAAACTTGTGTCACCTCACTGCTCACAGAAACAAGCTCAGCTTTGAGACCAACTGGCTCAGCTGGGGCTGTGCTGAGCCCCCAGGGTGTTGGGGACAGAACTGGCATTTGGCTGCGGTGCGAGGTTGCGGTCATGCCCCTCCCTCCTCAGTACCCCAGCCCAGTGCTCACTGCAGCAGGAAATCCTGTGGGCTCAACCTGCACCCTCTGAGCTGTGCAGGCAGTACAGCCCTGTTTACTTTCTCAGTAAACATCCTTGCTCAGTCTGAGACAGTCCAAAATAGATAGGCAGGTACTTTCTTCCTGCCAGACTGTGTGTATGTGTAGGATTTCTCCCAAAGCACCAGCCCCTGAAGCTCTGACCCCACACCCAGTTGCAGGCCCCAGTGGTGGTTCCTGTGTTCTGACACCATCCCAAGAGCTCAGCCAAGGCTGTGGCCATGCAGCAGTCACAGCACCATGGCTGGGAACCCCGTCTGCTGGGGCTGCTCCCATCTCCTTGCTCATGGCAGATAAACTTCCCCTAGCATGGAGGTTTCTTTTATTCTGTTTCTCTGTGTATTACCAACATCTGGAATAAACCTGTCATTCCATTTCTAGCAAGGGGAAGGGTAAATTCTCAAATTACCTGGTGTGCCCCGTTGTGACTCCACATCCTCCAGAGGAAACTGCAGCAGCTCCAGGGCCTGCCTGGGCAGGAAAGGTGAGCTGAGGGAACACCAGGGACAGATCTGCCTGATCCCTAGGGAGTTTACAGTTTCATCAACCTGAGAAACTACTGATGGTCAAAAAATGACCAATAACAACTGCACCCCATCAGGGGAAAGCAGTTGGTACATGGTGGGGAATGATCTCCTGCCTGTGGGGCACCTGCTCTCCTCTCCAGCTATTCCCTGCCCTTGCCCAGCCCAAGGTGTCTGGGAGGACCAGCTGCCTCTTGCTTGAGCCTTCATGCCAAGCAACTCCTCCTCAGCAACTGGCACAAAGCCAAATGCCCCAAAGTACTGCCAGCAAGAGGCCCTTTCTGGATTTAGGAACCCTACAAAGTGGTTAACTAAGGGCTACCTTAATCCCTGTACCATTTGTCTTGAGTAATGAGCCCTTGCAGCAAAGCATTGATGGCAGATCCCCTCCCCATTTCCGTGAGCACCAAACCAGCCCACGCAGAGCATTTGCACACCAGCTGTTGGGTTCAGGTCTTTATTCTCTGGTAGAGAAGCTCACAGGGGCCTATGCAAACAAAGGGAAGACAAACCTACTTTGAGAATTGTTTCTTATGCTCCAGGGTTCTGATGGTTAATGAATTCCTGGAGCAGAGCTTGCACTTCTCCTCGACGGCTCATCTTGGCTGCCTTGCCCTGGAAGCGGCCACGCTTCCCAGCTCCTTTCCCACCCAGCAGTTCTGCCACCCTGCAGCAACAACACCACAGGCTGGAGCCCAACCTGCTCCAGACAGCACACACAGATCTGTGCCTGGCTGCTCAGTCTGCAACATCAGAATTCTAACTCAAGTTAAATCACAAAACATGTTACCTGGGACCTAAATTTTCAACTGCTTCAACAGGTCCAGCTAGAAGGAAGAGTCCTGCTTCTTTTTCATCTCCCACAGTCAGGAATAGCAGGGTTTCCTGTGGACAGAGATGGGCCTTGTTCCAGATAAATCAGTGCCATCCTCATCCAAGAAGAGGACAGACATTGGCCACAGGACACAAACAGCAAACCAACAAATTGGAAGTCTATGTGCACTACTGAGACTGCTTGAGAAAAGTAAACGGGAAGGGCATCTGAACTTTTTGTGCTCAGTCATGTGCTGTTGGGACAGAACAATACTGGAGTATCCCAAGTTAAGAGGATACAGTTGGCAGTTGAATTAGGTGATTGTAACTGAAACCTTCTGTTCTTTCTATTCTACTCCTGCCTAATCCTATCCTAACCTGTTTCTACTCTGTACAACTCTTGGGGGGCTAAGGCTCTTCTTCAGTGCTCTGAATTCTCACTGTTGGGGACTGCCCTACAGACTGCAGCTGCTGGGGACAGGACACCTCAGGTACCTGTCAAAGGAACCAGAGCTCCAGATCATGACTGTGTGAGGAACAGCAGACTGGCAAGTCCCTGTCTGTGTATAATGGGTGAAAAACCAGTGGTGTCAGTTTAGTCTTCATCAGTGACTCACCTCTGTCCCAATCTCATTAGCAATGATGTTCATAAATTCAGAATCACCCTCTTTCCTGTATGGATGGATAAAAAACACTTCAGAAAGAAGCAAAACCCCCCCTCCAGAGTACAAAATCTCAATCAGAAACCAAGTGCCTGAGCAGGGATTTTGGCCTCTTGCTCTTATTTGTCTACCTATGTAAATTCTCACTGGACACTCCCGTGGACATGTTAAGAATTATGTAAGTGTTGTCTTTAAGAACCAGAGCTCCCTGGTTTTATTTGAAAATACCAAGTGCAGAGGGAATTAGATGGACACATTAGATGGATTAATTTCTCAGCTACAAAACCAGAAGAATTGAGTGACTGAATTATGAACAAATTCCTTTAATTACACAACTTTGCAGTAGGCCAAGGCAGTTTAATATTCTATTTATTTGTTTACATTCTTCCTTGAGAAAACAAACTGCACAGATGTGAGAGATCCAACTGTCACAAAATGTGTGGGATACTGTTGCCCCCTCCTCCCTGAGCTCCCCCATACCTGTGCAATACAAACAGCTGCTTTGGAGCAGGTTTGCTCTTGAAGTCCCGGGCTATCAAAACAGCAATGTCTCTAAGCAGGTTCAGGTTATTCTGAAAGAAAAACAACTGAACTGTACTGCAGCTGCAGCAGTCAGTGTGAACACAGCTGTGTTCCCAGAGGTTTGAGCACTTTCCATAATATCCACAAAAACGGAAGCCAATGATTTGACTCTCAGTTACCACAGCTAAAGGTCTACAGGAAATAGTGACAACCCACTTTTCCCAGCCATTCTTGTACCTTCTGGAGCAGTTTCACAGAGCTTTGCAGTCTCTTCACAGCCTCTACGTGCTCACCTGGCCCATTTCTGAAAGAAATGGGAAATTTTGGATCACTGTTCTGAAGGACAAAGGAAGGATTTCCTGAAGGAGCAAAACAGGCAACATCATACACAGCCCCACAACATGTACCCTGAGGCTTATGTGGTATCTCTCAGGAGGAAAAGTGAAGATTAACAGAAGTGGAAAGGGTATTACTTGAGCAGGGAGGTTAGAGCCTTCTCAGTACTGTGGCTTTGTTCGATTGACTTCAGCACTCTGTTTCCCGCCAAGAAAACCAAGTTGGTTTTGTTCTTTTTCCCTTTTTCCACGCCAAGGAGTTTAATAACCTTAAAAAGAAAATCAACCTGGTCACAACAGCATTTTGGTAATTCACACAGGTGATCAGTTCCCACCAGATTATGCCTTGTGGTGAATTTTGACTATCTGCTAGTGAAAATAAATTGATTAAAATCAGCCATAAGGTCAACATACAAAAAAAAAAGGATAGTGGTACAGTGGAATTTATGCAATTTTCTAGCAATGAGATGCACTCTGCATAGGGCATCTGGATGTCTCTGCTGACCAATGACTGAGAAAGTACAAATACTTAAAGGCAGGTCTAGGATTCTATCACCATTTTCCTGCACAGGAAATTTCTCATCCACAATGAACACTCAAAAATATCAGAGCTTTAAGCAGAGGGAACAAGGCCAACACCCCTGGCAGTGCAAAAATGTCACTGCTGCACACAGGGCTGAGTTCTACAGCAAGGAAACAAAACCACCTGAGGTGCCCAGCCTGTGTGTGACCCTCCCTCAGCCTGAGGCTGCTGCCACCCCCTTCCTCATCAGCACAGTCTCGAGCAGCCTGTGGATCCCACAGACTCTGGCTGTACTCCATGTGGAGTGTGGCTCCCAGAGGCAGCCCAGCTGCAGCCACCCACCTGGAGGTCACTCAGGTTGCTGACATGAGTCCCACAGCACAGGTTGGAGTCGATGCCTTTGATGTCCACCACACGCACTGGCCCTACGTGGTCATCAGGCAGCCCCCGGCTCCTCACCTGGCAGAGAAGAGTGACAAAGAAGGTGACATCTGTGCTCAGTTATTCCGGTCCCACAAATCCCATCAGTTCTCTCCCACCACTCACTGTTTCAATTTCAGGGTCATCTGCAGCCAGTTCCCTCACTGTTACAGGAACCCTGTCCCGGATTTTCTCGTTCAGGCTCCTCTCCAGGGCCTCGACCTGCTCAGCTGTCACTGAGGGGGTGTCCAGCTCAATGACACTTCGCTGACGGCCCAGCTCCCTGCACCAAGAAAGAACATCAGCTGCTGTAGCTGAGACCAGCTGGGAGGTCCCTTGGTGCAGAACCAGAATTCCACTGCTGGGAATGTGGTGACTGAAACAAAACAGACTTCCCTCCTCTCACTGTTGTGTTCAGAGCACCAGATGGAAGCCAAACACTTAAAGAGGACAAGACAGAGCCAACACTTTGTACAGGTTCTCTCCAGGTTAGTCAGCTCTCCCACAACATCTGAGCTCAAGTGAAATGTCCAAATTGCTTTTGGCATTTCAGTGTTCAGGCTCTGTTGGGGCAGCATGGTGGCATGTGCCAAACAAGAGAACACTGGGGTCAAAAGGAACCTTTATCCTGCTCACCATGAAGTTGTCTTGAATCCAAACATCTGTTCTGCAATGGCACTGATGAGATGCTGTCCTGGAAGAGATGTGCAAGCACTAGCTCTGAGTGCCACCGGTATTTTCAGTCAGGCTGTGTCATTCCTGTTGACATTCTCCAGGACAGGTGAGTGCTGGGTGCTGAGGGGCTCCTGCCAGTGCTCAGCAGCAGCAAGGACACAGCTCTGGCCTCGTGAGCCTCGGCTCCCGGCAGCACTGCAGCACTCGCTGGGGGCTGTAAAGCAGGTTCAATTTCCCTTCCAAACCTGTTTTCGTTGCGTTTGTTTCCACGCCAAGAGAGGTCGCAGAGGGGCACCTGCTGCCCTCAGTACTCCCGGGAACAGACTGTGCACACAGAGCTGTCGGGTTTCTCCCTACCCTGACCAGGGAGGGGACGGGCCGGGCGCTGACCGCCCCCCGCCCCATCGGCACCCCCCGCTACCGGCACGGACCTGAATGCTGCTGCATGTGGTCGAAGCGGCGCTCCCAGTCCAGCGACAGCAGCACTTCAGCGCCCGGTTCCAGCGCGGCCGGCACGAAATGCACGGCCTCGGGGCCCCGCCGGGTCACGCGGAGCACCGGCACGTCCCCGATGAGGCCGCGGTCATCCGGCTGCGGACACGGGACATCAGCGCCACCGGCCCCGGCCCGGCCCCCGCCCGGTCCAGCCCGGCCCGTACCTGCCCGCCGCCCTCGGGGAAGAGGATGGTGTCCTCCAGCACCACCTGGAACCCGCGCACCGGCTCCCCGCCGCCCTCGGGCCGCAGCTCCGCCGCCCGGCACGACACCACCCTGGTGGTGAACTGAGACAGAGACCGTGAGGGCCCGCCCGGGCCTGCCCCGCGCCCCGGCCCCGGCCCGACGCTACCTGCCGGGCCCAGCTGTCCCGCTGGCACCGGAACACCATCACGACCGTTCGGCACAAGCGAGGCGGGCCTGGCGGCGAGGGCGGCCCCGAAGGGACAGGGACCGGCGGTGGCGGCCGCCGTGCCGCGAGGGGGCGGGGCCTGCACGGTGAGGCGCGGGCGCGGTCCCGCCGGCGCCGCGCGCTCCCGCGGCCGGGGGCGCTGAGCGGCTCCCGGTGCCCGGTGCGGCGGCGGCCCGAGCGCACGGCACACGGCTGCGGCAGTTCACGTTTATTGCCCCGTGCCCCGCCAGGGTAACCGGCTACGGGAGACCGGACCGCGCCCGCCGCGCAGGGTCGGCAGCGCTGCCCGCGGCGACGCACGAGCTGAGGCGGCCCCGCTCCCTCGGCGGATCCTGCCCGCGCTGCTCCTCCGTGCCCGCCGCCCGTGCACCGGCTGCCTGGGCGTCAGTCATCCTGCGGGAGGGAGGAGCGAGGTGCCAGGGACTGGGCCGAGACCGGGCCAGCCCCGCTTGCAGCGGGTGGAACCAGCCAGTTGCCCCGGGGAGCGTTTCCACGCCGGCTCCAGGACAGGCTGCCCGAGGGGTGCAGCAGGAGGTGCTGCCGGTGCTCCGGAGGCGGCGGAAGGCTGAGGCTGGGTTGTGCTCGGCAGGGCATCAGGAAACAGCTGGCCGGTGGTACTTACATCCAGGTCATCCATGGCTGGCGGGGGGCCTTTTTCTGTCACCTTCTCCAGCATCTGGGTGAGAAACAAAAGGCTGGATTCCCAAATGTGTGGCATCCTCCCATCCCACACACCCATACGATGTGCCCCAGGATCCTGAGGCCGGTGGCCCAGCTCACCTCTGCGTACTGTTCCACCATGGCCCTCTCCACCTCCTCGTCCCCTTCCCAGTCTCGCCAGTTGTCGAAGTCAACAGAGAGCCAGGCTGGCTGTGGGCACAAAGAGCATCCCCTGAGAGCGGGCAGCAGCACCCCAGGGACCTGCAGCCCAGAGGCAGCTCCTGTGCAGGTGAGGGGCCTGCTCAGACTGGAGAGGGGCAGGAAGCAGGAGTCCCTGGTCACTGGTCCTGATCCTTAGTGTGTCAAGGAAAAGGTTTGCCACATCCTTCCTGGAGGGCAGAAGTCTGTGAACTAGTGGTGATTATCAGGATGGGCTTTTTGGGAGCTCTTGTCTTGGGGTCCCGTGTGTGTGTTCTGGGGGCAGGTTGGTTCCCAGGAGCCACGAGATGCTGAGTGGGGATAGCACACACACTGAGGCACCAGGCACCACACACACTTTGATGTTCTCCTTGGTGATACGCGGCCAGGCCACTTTCTCCTTCCACTTCCTCATAAAGCAGGTGATGGAGCGGTCAGAGCGCTTCTCCCGTGAGTCCTGCCAAGAGATCAGGGGTGCCTCAGTGTCTGCCGGGCTCCCCTCTGCACAGGGTTAAAGCTCAGCCCTGCGCAGCCTGTGGGGTCACAGAACCAGACAGGTTGTTTCTGGCTCAAGGCAGCACTGTGAGTATCAGCCCCAGGGCTGGGGCTCTCAGGCTCAGCCCACTGAAGCCCTCAGGATGGGCAGGTTCCATGTTAAGTAGTGCTGCTCAAGACTACACAGATCACCTCTGACTCTGAGCCTGACAGAAGCTGTCCGAGAACAGTTTGTTGGCGGAAAACCTCACCTTGGAGTTGACCCTGGCGTACAGATTGATCTCATTGTAGAACTCCACACCGTCTGCGTTTTTGCAACTGCCAAAACATTTTAACAACCAGGCTTAGGAGTGAGCCGAGGCCACGCGTGCTGTCCTCCCAGAGTCCTCCCGGTCCTCTGGCGCACCCCCGGAGCAGGGCCATGTCGGTCGGCAGGGCAGCGGCAGCTCACCTGAACACCAGCCGGTGATCCTCGATGTCAACCTTCACGTCCGTGCTGTCCTCGACACAGAACTCCAGGTACACGTACCGCGGCCGGTCGTACCACAGTGTCTTCGCAGGCTGCCTTGGGGAGGAGCAGAGCAGCGGGTGTCACCAGCGGGCATTTCCCGTTGCCCAGCAGCGCTCAGCAGGGCCGGCACGGGGGCGAGGCACGGGCACGTGTTGCCCGTTCGGACACGGGGCGGGCAGTGGGAGACGGGCGGGTGCCGACCGGGCGGTGGAGGTGGACACCGGCTCCGTGGCGCTCCCCTCTCCCGCCCCACACGCCCCCGGCCGGGCAGTCGGCGGGGCCCGGCCGGCCCGTGTCCGCTCCCCTCTGCCTGGCCCGGCGTCGCTCCCCGCTGCTCCATGTCCGAGGGTCCTGTCGGGTGGTGCCTCGGCCGGGCACCGGGCGCCGTGCATGGGTTACGGGCGCTGCCTGTCCCGTCCGGTCGTGCTCACCTCGCCATGGCGGTGCCGACCCCGCCCCAAGCTATTTCGGGCCGGGGGCGCGGCTGCTGAGTACGGGACCGGGCCCGGGACAGCAACCCCGGACAGCCAATCCCGGGACAGCCAATCCCGGGACAGCCAATCCCGGGACAGCCAATCCCGGGACAGCCAATCCCGGACAGCCAATCCCGGGACAGCCAATCCCGGGACAGCCAACCCCGGGACAGCCAACCCCGGGACAGCCAATCCCGGGACAGCCAATCCCGGACAGCCAACCCCGGGACAGCCAACCCCGGGACAGCCAATCCCGGGACAGCCAACCCCGGGACAGCCAACCCCGGACAGCCAATCCCGGGACAGCCAATCCCGGGACTGCCAACCCCGGGACAGCCAACCCCGGACAGCCAATCCCGGGACAGCCAATCCCGGGACTGCCAATCCCGGGACAGCCAATCCCGGGACAGCCAACCCCGGGACAGCCAATCCCGGGACAGCCAACCCCGGACAGCCAATCCCGGGACAGCCAGTCCCGGGACAGCCAACCCCGGGACAGCCAACCCCGGGACAGCCAACCCCGGGACAGCCAATCCCGGGACAGCCAATCCTGGGACTGCCAACCCCCGGCCCCGGCCCCGCCCCCGGGGCCGCCGTCGCGCCGCGAGGGGGCGCGCTGGCCCCGCCCATGGCCCCGCCCGCTCCCGCCCCGCGGCGCCAAGATGGCGGCGGCGGCGCGGCCGCGGTAGCGGTGGCTATGGAGGGAGAGGGCGGCTCGCTGGGCCCCGGCGAGCGCTGGGCGCCGGTGGGCGCCGTGTCGGCGGAGGAGGATGAGGAAGAGGAAGACGAAGAGACGGCCGCTGGGGGAGAGTCGCCGGAGTCGGTGCCGCGGCTGCGGGCCGAGCGGCGCCGGCTGCACGGGGCGCTGCTGGCGCTCGCCTCACACTTCGCTCAGGTGCAGTTCCGGCTGCGGCAGGTGGCCCGGGCCGGCCCGGCCGAGCAGCAGCGCCTGCTCCGCGACCTCGAGGACTTCGCCTTCCGCGGCTGCCCCGCTCCGCTTCCCCACGGTCTCGGCGGCGCTCCGGTGAGTGCCCGCGGCGGGGCTGAGCGTAGAGAGCACCGGGTACCGGCGTCCTGTGGCTCCCCGGCCCGCGCCGCCTGCCCCGGGGTCGGTAAATGGGCCTGACCCCGTTGAAGCCCATCGGCAGCTCAGCGATCCCGCTGCCGGGAGGGGCTCGGCGGCTGCGGTGCCCGCGGTGCTCGGGTCTGCACGGAGCTCAGCACCAGCCGTGCACCGGCCCCTGGTGACTCGGAGCCAGCTCGCAGGGATGTGCTCTACAGCCCTGAGTGGTGTGTCACCGCTCCACGCCCTGGCACAGCACAGGTGACTCAGAGGATCTGTGATATGTACATGTTATTTTGGCCACTTTCTTCCTGGATCCTGGTCTTGTGGGATGGGATGAGGGTTCTTCTCACCAAGCGGTCTGGAGAGGTGGTTCCCATCCCTTATCAGATGAGGTGATGTAGTTGGTACCTGTGCTTGGTGCTCAGACACATTTCTCTCTCAGGCTGGTTTGCAGTGCTCACTAGTGATGTACATGATCTGCAGGAGATACTCCTCATGTCATAATCCTGTTCTCTGTGCCTTGGGTATGACAAAAAGTCTTCAATTTTATTTACTGATAACTTTTTTTCAGGGTGAGCAAGAGAAGCAGGAGCAAATTGAGGTCCAGAAGGAGAAGCACAGAGAGCTGATCCTGCAGCTCAAGACACAGCTGGATGACCTAGAGACCTTTGCTTACCAAGAGGGCAGCTATGATTCTCTACCACAGTCTGTGGTTATGGAAAGACAACGGGTAAGGCACAGAAATCCTCCTGCTGTATTTCCTAGCCCTTGTGAGTGTCTTGCAGACTGTAGGCACTTGTCAGCCTGTATTTCTCACCAGCAGCTATAATGGAGTATCAGGAGTTTGTCTACATGTGTGAACCTCTTCTGTGTCTTGCAATTATTTCTGTGCAGCACAGGTATCCTGTTTCTGAGGGAACCTCTGGGAAAGGAGTCCTTGAAGCTCCTGGGCAGCAGTGCCACATGGTGAAATCTCACTGCTCACTTGTGTTTTGCAGATGATTATAAATGAGTTGATAAAGAAGCTGGACATGGACTTGAGTGAAGATTTTGCAACGCTCACTCCAGAGGAACTGCGGCAGAGAGTGGATGCTGCCATAGCACAGATTGTGAATCCAGCCAGGGTGAAGGAGCAGCTGGTGGAGCAACTGAAGACCCAGATAAGGGACCTTGAAATGTTCATCAACTTCATTCAGGGTCAGTGATGAGTTTTTGAACGAGCAGACTGAATTGCTTTGTAATTCCCTGACATAGTCAGGAAGGTCACAGATGTTGGGAGATGCAGCAACAGCTGCTGGGTCACAAGAAAGTGCAAATCTCTCTAAATTGATGGCGAGGAAAAGTATTGATAAGGAGTCTAGAGGGGTCTGAGGAATGTTTACCTTAATACTTGGGATATGTAGCTGAAATTCACAAATGTGAAATAATGATATGAAATCCTTTTTGTAGATGAAGTTGGAAGCTCTGGCAAGGCAGAAGATGGCCACTGTGACTGTGGAGGCTCCTACAAACCCAGCACCCGGCCTTCTGGGAACAGAGGTGGGCACTGCTGGGCTCAGCACTCAGCAAAGCTCCAGCTTCTCCCCAGATTCATTGTCTGCTTTTCCCTGGCAGCTGGTTTCTCTGTTTCTGCACTTGCTCTCCTGCAGGCCTGTGTCCTTTCCTTTTACCCTTTCCTTTACTCTGTGTCCATGGGATCATCAGAGTAGTCACAGGCATGTGCATGTGGCAGGGAGGGTGGGCTCAGTCCTCAGTGGAGGTCAGGAAGAGACTGCTGATACTTGGTGCAAAACACACTGTAATTTGTACTCTTCAAGCTCTGAGCTCTGTGAGCAGGTACAATGAGCTGGGGGGATCCAGTGTTCTTTAGATTTTGAAACCTTCCTACTTATCCTTTGAACCTGCTGGAAATACAGTAATGTGGCATGAGGCATCTGCTGCTACTCAGAATGCTAGCCTGAAGGGATTTTCAGATATTTGCACTCCCTTTGTGTGTATGAACAAGAAGAGTTGTTGACTTCCTAATGAGAGTGTGTTTTTCTCTTTTCTCACCTGGTCAGTGAACCCAGAAGATGCCAGAAGGATGCAAGAAACGGGCCTGCAGCTCATGCGCCGCGTGCTGGCCGTGCTGCAGATCTTTGCTGTCAGCCAGTTTGGCTGTGCCACGGGTCAGATCCCTCGCACCCTCTGGCAGAAGGACCGAGACAACCAGGACTTCTCCCCCTTAATTGAGAAACTGGAGCTGTCGGTGGAGCGGGTGAGGCAGCTTGCCCTGAAACACCAGCAGACAGAGCATGTTATCTGCTCCTCTGAGCTGCAGGACGTTCCCCTGGGAGGCAGAGACGAGCTGACTCTGGCTGTGCGCAGGGAGCTGACGGTCGCTCTGCGGGACCTGATGGCTCACGGGCTCTACGCCTCTTCCCCAGGCATGAGCCTGGTGTTGGCCCCCATCGCATGCTTGATTCCCGCGTTCACGCCCTCGCCGCGGACCATGCACCCCTGGGAACTCTTTGTCAAGTATTACAACGCTAAGAACGGACAAGCCTTTGTGGAATCCCCAGCTCGAAAGCTCTCCCAGTCCTTTGCCTTGCCTGTGACAGGAGCAGTGGTGGCTACCCCCAAGCAGAGCCTGCTGGCAGCCATCCACACGGTGCTCACCGAGCACGGCCCCTTCAAGCGCAGCGCGGACTCGGAGCTGAAGGCGCTGGTGTGCATGGCACTGAACGAGCAGCGCCTGGTCTCGTGGCTCAACCTCATCTGCAAGTCTGGAGCTTTGGTTCAGTCTCACTACCAGCCCTGGAGCTACATGGCCAACACCGGCTTCGAGAGCGCACTCACCCTCCTCAGCCGCCTGAGCAGCTTGAAGTTCAACCTCCCGGTTGACTTGGCTGTTCGGCAGCTGAAAAACATCAAAGATGCTTTTTGATGTGTTTTTATTGTAGATCATTCGTTTTCCATTAGTAGGCAGCTGTTGGGCTCAAGAAGCCTGGCTTTTGTAAGACCAAGTTTGTCTCTTTGGTACCTGCTTTTAGGGAAATCTTAGGGTGTCATGCTGGCAGTGTGTTGTCCGATGCTGCCCCTGCACAGCAGCTGGAGGCTGAAGGTTGGGCAGCACCTCACCCTGCCCACTCCCTGCTGCTCTCTGGCCAAACTGCCCTGCCCAGTGGCCAATGACTGTTCGGGGGGGCAGAGGCCTGGCTGGTGGGGGAACGCCCGTGGGACGTGCAGCTGAGCTCCTTTGTGGTTGTTCCTCACAGTCTCTGCTCTACCGTGTGCACACACGATCCCTCATGGAGGAGAGAGCTGGCAGGTGTGGAGGCACCTTGGGGGCTGCCTGGTCACACGGGACTTGACCTCCCCCGGGTGGATTAGGAGATGATGGGGGCCGATCCAGAGGTGCCCGGGGTCTCCCCCAGCAGCTCCGCAGTCTGTGTCCCTTGGGCTGCCGGGGCGTTTTGTCCAACGGATCCAGCTCCTTGTTCAGGCTTTTGTGTTGGGGTCAGCGCAGCGCGGTGTCCCGCGGGGTATATTAAATACCGCTGTTGTACCTGTGGGCTGAGCCTGCCGCCATCCCGTCTGCTCTGTCCGTTACCGGGGCTGTGACGCGCCGCCCGCCGTGCCCGGGGAGGGGACGGCTGGGGCGGACACCCGGCACGGCCGTGCCCGGGGAGGGGGGAAGGAGGGAAGCGGACACTCGGTACGGCCGTGCCCGGGGAGGGGGGAAGGAGGGAAGCGGACACCCGGATCGGCCGTGCCCGGGGAGGGGGGAAGGAGGGAAGCGGACACCCGGTACGGCCGTGCCCGGGGAGGGGGGCGGACACCCGGTACGGCCGGACGGCAGCGGCTGCCGGTGTCGCGGCGGAAGTGACGTATTTCGCTGAGGGACAGGCGGGGCCGTCGCGTTCCATTTCTCTTCCGGCCTGGGCGCCATCGCAGCGGAGCCTCGGTGAGTGCGGGCGGGCGCGGGATCCGCCGCCATCCGCGGCGGCGGCGGCTGGGGCGGGGATGGCGGGCGCGGTCTGACTGCCGGCTGCTGCCTCCGCAGAGATGGGGAAGTTCATGAAGCCGGGGAAGGTGGTGCTGGTGCTGGCCGGCCGCTACTCGGGGCGCAAGGCCGTCATCGTGAAGGTGAGCGTGGGGCTGAGCCGGCGGCTCCGCGCCGTCCTGCGGGGGCGAGGCGGAGCCCGAGGGGCGGCACGGGCGCGGGTCCTGCGGGGCTGGCGCGGCCGCGGCTCCTCGGTGCTACCGTCGCGGCCCGTTGGTTTCAGAACATCGACGATGGCACCTCGGACCGGCCGTACAGCCACGCCTTGGTGGCCGGCATCGACCGCTACCCGCGTAAGGTGACGGCTGCCATGGGCAAGAAAAAGATCGCTAAAAGGTCCAAGATCAAGTCCTTCGTGAAGGTTTACAACTACAACCACCTGATGCCCACCCGGTGAGTGCGGCCCCGGGAGTGCTGCTGCAGGCACGGCCGGAGGAGTCTTGGCTGCTTTCGTGGTTCTTGTGTTCTCTACTGAACACCGGGAGTTACCAAGGCTGTTAATGATGTGGCTGAGTGAATGTGAGGCTCAGGCTCTGCAAAAACAGGGAGTTGGGGGTCTGGGGCTGAGTGGAAATACCAATGGACTTTTGGAATAGGGTAGCTGATCTTCCCTTTGCTCAGGGGGTGTCAGCAGCTGAGCAGTTTGAGACAGCTGTGGAGGTCTGGAACTGGCAGAACCATTTCTTACTGTGCCTCAGAGCTCCCAGAGCAGCTCCCAGGCGCCAGAGAGCTGGTGGGGGAAACAGCTCGAACACAGCTGCATGTCCCTCAGAAAAAGTGTGGCTGTTCCCTGTATAGGCTGAACTGAGACTGCTTTAATGGTTTGGTGATTCCTGAACTGAGGAGACTTGAGGAGCTGTAACTCTACTGGACACTAGGATGAGTGTTTGACCGATCCTGGCTTGGTTTTCAGCGCTGTGCCAGGTACCATGCCCCTTTTGAACCATTCTGCCCTCTCCCAGGTATTCTGTGGATATTCCCCTGGACAAAACTGTGGTCAATAAGGATGTGTTCAGGGATCCTGCTCTGAAACGCAAAGCAAGACGTGAAGCCAAGGTGAAATTTGAGGAAAGGTGAGTTGGGAGTTTGTCTCTTCAGTGGTGGTGGTGCTCATCCCCAGGGTGAGGACTTGGTGTGGCTGTGCTGCAGCCTGTGAGTCTCCAAGTTGGCACTTGTGCCCCAGCTTCTTTGCATGCATGTTTGTTGAGCGTGTTCTTTCCACCTGTGTGTGTTGAGTGTGTTCTTTCCACCTGCCAGCACGTGCAGGGCCTTCAGGAGCCAGGGATGATCTGAGAACATGCTGCCATCCTCTCTTATCACTGGGCTGGGTGGGCCAGGGCAGTGCTGACACTTTGCGTGGGAGTGCTTGGGTTGCTGATATTTCTTTACAGTTTTCTGTTCAGAAGCTCCTTCAGAGGAAGGAGCTGTGTGACCTCAGTGGGATACACAGTGTCTCAGGCAGCCCCTGGGCTGTTCTCCACGGGCATCTCCCCCTGCCACACAAGGTGTCCAGCAGGATGGCCGTGTCTTGTTTGTGCCTGTTGGGGTGGAAACTAGCACAGTTCAGGTGTCCTTCATGAGAAAGCTGGGACCTGGCACTTGCTTCCCTTGGAATTTCAATATTTAAAGTGGGTTTAGTTGTAGCCCAGGCCAAAGACATGAGGTGAATTGCCTCTGGGTGAGCTGAGTGCTGCATTCTGTCTGTCTGGGACAGCTCAGGTGTGGGTTTGGTGCTGTTGGCTGCTAGTATACATCCTTCTCTAACCTGTGTGTTCTCTTTCAGGTACAAAACCGGCAAGAATAAGTGGTTCTTCCAGAAGCTGCGATTCTAAAGGTGTAACAGGGTTGCATCAATAAATGTTTATTAAAAACTATGAATTTTTTGTTACTTAACAAAGAAGCAGTGGCCTTTGTGGTGTGGTCGTGCTTCCTCTGTGTGTCTAAGAGCCAGGAAAGCCATTGCAGTCCAGATGAGCATCAGTGCATTTGTGGAGCCTTGTGCAGCCCGAGCCGTGGGTGCAGGTGTCACCTCTGGACTGCTCCAGGTGTGGCCACGTCGCACTGTACTAGAAATGGGATGGTGACAACACAGACTCTCAAGTTTAGTTGCAAAGAGAGCTTGTTTTAGTCTTCCAGATCCTCTTTTATAGACAGTTCCAAAAAAGTCTGAAAAAGTAAAACTTTTGTTGGTCATCAAGCTGACATCACCATCATTGGACAGTTAGGAACAACACCTCTCCACTGTTTCTTACAAGTAAACAACAAGGAGACAAACACCACCTGCAAAGGTTGTTTTCCTTCTCCAAGGACTGTTTTGAGTTCCTCCTTACAATTTCCCAGGCCAGTGTGAGAAGGTTATGTGACTTAGTTTCACACAGACACTGCTACCTGCCTGATCTCACATTCAGCATCCACATGGCCAGGCCTGCACTTCCCTTCTGCAGCTGCAGGGTGCTTGATATTCCTGCCACAGGGCAAGTCTCTTACTCCCAAAACTGGGTTGATCCTTGTGAGAGAGGGAAGGCAAACAGATGGTTCTGGGTGTCGGCTAAGTGCACGGTGATTTATGTGGTGACTGACCTGTGGCTGTTGGATTTTAGCTTCCCCAACGGGGCAGCCGGGGAGCAAGGGCTGGCTCGGGTTGTAAAGGCGCAGGAAGAGTTTTATTTCTGTGTTAGCTGTTCTGTTCCTGGCAGGGCAGATGCTCAGGGAAGGCGAGTTAAGTGGGCCGGGGATGGGGGGAGATGGAGGTGGTGAGGAATCGGGCGGGGCTGGACGGGCCCGGCCTTCCACCGCCCCCGGGCCGCGCTCGGAGGGGCCGGGGCGGAGCGAGGCCAAGAAAACGAAAGCGAAAGGCGAGAGCGGGGTCCCGGTAGCGCCGGGCGAGCAGAGAGCGGTCCCGGCGGGCGGGCAGGGCAGGGCAGGGCTCGGCTCACCGGGGCTCCGCTCCGAGCGGGGATGGATTCGGAGGAGGTGAGGAAGAGCTGAGCCACGGGAGTTGCGGGCGGGGGGCGGCGCAGCGCGGCTGAGACCTCTCCTGTCTTTAGGAATCTTTCATCCGGCTGTTCCCCCCGGAGGGGCCGCAGGACGAGGGCTCGGAGAGCCCCGAGCAGCTCCGGAGGGAGGTCGAGCGGCTCAAGGTGGGTTCGGCTGTGCCGAGAGAGGGATTGGGCGGCCGGATCCCAACTGTCCGGGCTCCGCCCGGCCGGCCTGGCCAGGAGGGAGCTCCAGTCTTTCTGGGACTACGAGTCAGAGGCGGCAGAGAGGAGTAAATCCCATGTAGAGGAGAGGCTGTTCTAGGGTCCAGGCTCACTCCCAAAGGCACAGCCGGGGCTGGATGGCTGGTGGGGGTGACACAATGTCGTCAGGGTCTTGCTGTTTGATGGTGCTTCTCACAGGAGTTTTACAGTGCTCTGGAGCAAGACCATGCAAAGCTACAAATAGCAAAAAAAACTGCAGAGCAAAGGACACAAGAGCTGAAAAAAGAAGAACTTAATAAAATTTTTGAGCAACAGCTGTCTTTAAATGGAGATGAAGAAAGAGCCCACCAGGTCAGTGTTCAGTGGATGTGTCTTAGGCTTGGAAGGGTGGCAGGTCACTGCCCTGAGGTCACTTGTTTGGGATCCAGCGGAGGTTTCATGGGAAACATAAGGCCTGTGCTGAGAAGTGCAGTGCAGCAGCAAGGGGAGGGCTGTCCTCAAAGAGAGGACAGGGCAGAGCTGCAGACAGTCAAGAGCAGGAGAATGGGGTGGAGCTGTGTGCCCAAAGCAGTGCTGTGCTCAGAACAGAAGTGTACTGCAGCCTGGTCCTGGTGTGAAACTACTGTGTCCTGGTGTTCCCTAATTCCCACTCTCCTTCCTTCCTTCCAGATTTTTGCAATAAAGGAGGAGAACAACAGATTGAGGCAGGAGAAGCAGGTTCTGAAAAATAAACTGGAAGAATTGAGGGTCCTCTGGAACGATCCTGTGAGGGTAACAGAGTGTGTGTGGGCACTTGGGTCTGCTGGCAAGGGCACAAGCCTGGCTAGAGAAGCTGCAGCTGAATGCAGCTGGGCACTTTGTGATGACGGGAAGAGCTCCTGCTAGCAGGCGGCTCCTCTGCCAGGGCCAGGAGCTCTGGTCATGGCTTTGGGATTCCAGACACAGCCAGAGACTAGGAGAGACTCTGCTGAGGTTCTCCAGCTGTTCATTTGAGCCATGAGTTTATTTCTAGTCTGTGGATTGGCAGGGATATGCCCTGTGCAGGGTCCAGTCTCCTCCAGGTGCTGTCTGTACTTGAACCTAGATGCTATCTGCCTTGCCTGAAAAGAAAATGGTCTTTAAGGGACTCACAGTAAACAAGGACGACATGAACAAGCTGATGCTCACCCCGCTGATCCGCTACCCTCTGCCGGGGGGCTCAGCTCTCATCACCTTTGAGGAGGCAAAGGGTAAGTGTGAGAAGAGCACTGCTCTGGCCAGGTGCTCGATCATTTTGGGGCCTGCCCTGTGTCCCCTCCCTGTGCCAGAGTTTTGTGCTGCCCCTCTCCCTGCTTTGTGTGGGGCTGTGCCCCCTCTCTGACACCTTTGCTGTGCCGTGTCCTGTCCTGGAAAGTGCTGGGAGTGGGCAGTCACTCCCCTGTGTTGGGGGCTCTCCCTGCCCGCAGTGGCCCAGAGGATCATCGAGCTGAGGGAGCACACGGTGGAGCTGAGCTGTGGGGAGCTGGAGGAGCTCGACCAGTGCAGAATGCAAGTGAAGGCAGTGCCAGTGGAGCTCCTGCTGCCATCTGCCCTGGAGGTAGGGCCTGTGGGTCCCCAGCTCCTCGTGCCAAGGAGCTGCCCTGGCCACGCTGCTTCCCCCGTCTGAGCCTGCCTCGACCAGGGCACAGCTACCAGCCACAGCCAGCGCTGCTCTCCTGAGCTCTGGGGCCAGTCCTGCCCTGGCACTGACTGGCCACTGCCACCCACAGATCAGGCTGACTCAGAGCAGCAGGAGCATCCTTGTGTCTAACTTGCCCAGCCTGGACATCTCCAAGGATGGACTGCTGGACAAGCTGGAGCTCTTCTTCAGCAAGAAAAAGAATGGGGGCAGCGAGGTGGAGAGCAGGGAGTTTCTGGAGGACTCTGACCAGGTGGTGCTGACCTTTACACAGGATGGAGGTGCGTGGGGTGTGCTGAGCTTGGGTGGCTGGCAAGGGTGGAATAGCCCAGTCTTCTCAGGCAGGAAATCTGAGAGCAGATGAAGCTGTGTTTGGGGAACAGGGAAGATAGAGTGAGCCCCAGGCTATCCCGCCTCCCCCAAAACTGTGCTGGGTACTGTCAGCCTTGGTGCCTATGCCAGGAACAGAACCCTGGAGCTTACCTGGGATCTGGGCAGCTCAGGACTTTCCTCTCCATATGCAGTGGCAGAGCAGCTGATTGAAAAAGGATTTACCCAGGTGCCCATTGGGAAAGGGACACACAAAGTCAAAATATCACCATGCATGAGTGGACACATCTCTAACATGCAGGTAAGGGCGTGAACCCTGTGCAAGCAGCATCCACCAGCCCGGGCTGAGGCAGCACAGGCCGGGGGGCTCCTGAAGCCCCTCTCCCTGCACTGCTCTGCAGCTCATCCCCTGCTCTGTCCAGCTCCAGCCCTCCCGCTGCCCCAGGACTGTCCTGCTCTTGGGCATCCCCGACGTGCTGAGTGTGGAGTCCATGAGGGACGCCCTGGAGATCCACTTCCAGAAGGCCAGCCGCGGCGGCGGGGAGGTGGATGCCCTCGCCTACGTCCCGGCGGGGCGGACAGGGATGGCCGTGTTCGTGGAGGACACGGGCTAGTCCTGGCCAGCCCGGTCAGCCCGAGCCTCAGGAGCTCCGTGCGTCCGTTGGCCGGCGGGCACGGGGGAGATTAAAGCGTCTGTTGAGGGCACCCACCGTGTCTGTTGTGTTGGGGCCGGGCCGGGCCGGGCGCTGCCGGGGGGAGGCCGGGCCCCTCCCCGGCCGCGCTCTGTGGGGCCGAGCCGGGCCCCGCCGTCCCGCGGGGCCCAGGGCGGGGCGGCACCGGTTTCGCTCTCATTTCCCCGCGGCACCGGCGCCGGGGCGGAGGCCGGAGCGGGCCCGGGGCCGCAGGGCGGGGGTGGGGCCTGGCGAAGAGGGCCCGGTGTGGCGGGGCCCGGGCAGCCGCCCCCGCGGGCATGGCGGGCTGCACGGTGCGGGTGCAGGGCTTCCCCGCCGAGCTGCCTCCGGACAGGGCGGCCGACAAGCTGACCATTCACTTCCTGCGATCCCGCAACGGCGGCGGGGACATTGCCGACATCCGGGTGCTGCCCGGGTCCCCGCCCTGCGCCCTCATCACCTTCGAGGCGCCAGAAGGTATCGCCCATGGGACCCTCGGGGGCCCGGCCTGTCCCGCCATCCCCAGCCCCTCTTCCCTCTCCCACCATCCCCAGCCTCTCTTCCCTGTCCAGCCATCCTCAGCCCCTCTTCCCTGTCCCACCATCCCCAGCCCCTCTTCCCTGTCCCACCATCCCCAGCCTCTCTTCCCTGTCCCACCGTCCCCTCTTCCCTGTCCCACCAGCCCCTCTTCCCTGTCCCACCACCCCCAGCCCCTCTGCCCTGTCCCACCATCCCCATCCCCATGCCTCTCTGTCTTCTTTCCCCTGTCCCACCATCCCCAACCCTGACATTGCCTTGCCCACCCTCCCCTGTCTTGCCATCCTCTGTCCTACCTGTCCTGCTGTCCCCAGCCCCACCATCCCATATCCACCCCCACGGCCCCACTGCTGTCCTTTGGCTGGGCTGATGTGGGTCCGGGTGGCTTTTCCCACCAGTGGCCCAGAGGATCCTGAAGGTGAAAAACCACGTGCTGGCAATCGGAAAGACACGGTACCCACTGGAGGTGACACTGCACGCCGCAGAGCTGAGCCCCGATGAGGTACTGAGGGGACATGGCAGCCCCAGCTGCTCCCACACAGATTCTGTGCCTGGCAGACAGCTCAAAAAGGGAGACTTCACTCTCTCATTTTAATTACACTTAAATCCATTTTCATTCATATTCAAATGAAGATTTTTTTTTTCTGTGCTAATAGCACAGGGACAGGCAGGCAGGCTGTGTGCTCAGTCATCTGGCATTTGTGTCTGTCAAATGAAGGGTAGTCAGGCTGGAAAGAACAGGCACTTTTCACCAGTCCATCTGGTGCCACATGGGGGAGGATCCTGTTAATGCCTTTGCCATGTCATCAGCTGGACATACAGTGTATTGTTCCTCTTTCCTTCTCAGGAAAGCTTAGGATACAGACATGCTGGTGTCTAGGGAGCACTGGAGAGTTCTTGCCTCTTCCTCCAGTCTCAAGAGACTGTGGTAGTAGCCATGTCTCATGTTTTCATGTCTGAGCCCCAAAAACAAAGGCATGGGAATTAGCCTGACCTTGCAGATCTTTTTGCAAGCCTGTGGTGCCAAAACTGCTTGAAGATCTGGAAGTGAAGCTCTGCAAGGGCAAGAGAGCAACTGCATTTCAGATGCAGAAACAATAGTGGATTTCATGGGTTTGGGCTTTTTAAGGAGCTCTCAGTGTGTAGAAATGTGGCCCTATCTCTGTGCAATTTCCCCCTCTGACTTTATTTGCAGAAAGCTTTTGACAAAGGCAGGAGTTGCTTAGTCTGGGTCTTTTGGTCCTGTCTGTGTCAGGGTCCATCTTCTCCTCAAAGTGGGATGCTGAGAGAGAGAGGTGGAAGAATCTGTCATCTCTTCTGTCACAGTAATGCAGGGGCCAGGTGCATTTGCTTTCTCCTGTGCCTTTGAAAGGGCACAGGAGGTTTGGTCCTTGGTCTCTCACTCCCTTGCTATCTCCTTGCAGATCTTCATACATGTGTGCATGACAATTGACTATGGCAAGCTTGGTAAAACCCTCCTGAAGGGCTTGCACAAAGACTACAGCAATGTACAGTTCAGCTTCGACTCGCAGAATATGCACTGCATAGTCCAGGGATCATTCACTGAGCTGCAGACCTTCAGCAGAGACCTGCTAGACAGCGTGAACCTCAGGAGCCAAGCCATTGATGAGAACCCCCTGCCAGCTTCCAGCAGTGGGGCCAAAAAGATGGGAATGCATAATCACCAGCAAGTGCCTGACTCCACTGAGTCAGCACAAGAGACAGCAAAGCTGCCAAATTCAGACCAGCAGCATGAAATGGCAGCTAAAGTCCCATCACCTCAGAGCCCAGTGGGTGGGGAAGCTGTGGAACTTATGGGGAAGCTGGAGGACTTTTCCCTAGCAATGGACTTGGACATTTACTTGTACATGCAGAGGTTCTGTGCTGCTGAGTACCAAGGTGTGCTGCACCGACATCACGTGGATGTGGTGGATGTCAGTGGCGATGGCATTACTGTGTTGTACCTCCAGCCATCTGGAGGGCTGTCTGGGGACACAGATGCCTTGAGACAGGCCCACGTGGCCCTGCAGCAGCTCTACCAGCAGCTGGAGGTGAGCCTGTGCAAGGAGAAAGTTGCTAAGGAAGAGCTGGGAATGGACAGCCAGGCACTCAGTGCTCTGACTTGTGAGCTGAAGAAGCTGTATCCCCAGTTGCTCTGCCATGAGGATGTGAAGCAGCTTTATCTCGTTGGAAACCTTGTTGATGTGTCCCAGGCCAAGCAGTTCCTTCAGGATTCCATCACCAGGAGAGGTGCAGCACACACAGGTGACACGCTGAGCAGCTCCCAGCCCTCTGGCACCACAGAGGCTGCACAAAACCTAGCCAAAGTGCCTGTGGACACTTCAGCCACAAGACTTAGCCCAAGCAGGCCAGAGCTGAAAGGTGAGTTCAAGCTAGCTGCCAACTTCAGCGCTTTGAAAGCTGACAGATCTCAGGCTGGCCACGGCCTCTTGCTGAATCAGGACTCTCCATCGGTGGGAGAGGTGCAGCTTTCTGGGAAACATTCATCAGAGACAGATGCTCCTGGTCTGAGTGCCTCAAGGCCACCGACCCAGCAGTATCGGCCTCCCACTCCTGTGACAGATAAAGTTCTGGGGTCAGCAGTAGAGCCTCAGCAGAACAACCCCACAGAAAGGGACCATGCAGAAGGAGGCACCAGGCTCACAGGAAAAAAAGCGTCGTTGCCCCTTTTAGGCAAAGAAAACAGCACTTTTCAGCATCCTGAGGACTCCAAAGGCTCGGGTCCCATTGAGCCCCATTTCCTTGTTGGCATGTCCAGCACCTGTGATGTGACATGGACCTCTTTTGCTTTAGGCTCCAAGCCCTCTGCAGGCAGGTCTCTGCTGCGACGGTCCAACAGCTTCTCCCTACCAAGGTCAAGGGAAAGCAACAACTGCAGAGACAGCAGCAGCAGGGCCAGTGAGGAAATGAGCCTGGACTCTCTGCAGTGGTTTTACCTGAAAGATGTCTGCCATGCCACTATTGATGAGCTGTGCAGGGCTGGAGGGGTGCAAATCTCGGAGTGCCACGCTGGGGACTGCACAGTGCTGACTCTGCAGGCAGCAGACAGCACAAGGCTGTTACAGGCTAAATGGAAGTTGGAACGTCTTGTGCAGAAATGCCCTGACTTGGTGTGTCAGAGTGTGAGCTACTCAGAGCTCGCTGTCGATGGTCCTGATGACAGTGACCTGAGTGAACTGTGCAGCCTCTTGCGAGGAAAATCCTTCCAGGTTGGACTCAACGTAGACGAGTACGGGCTCCATCTTGCCTGCCCCAAGGAGGTGCTGCCAGGATTGACTGAGGCCTTCCACATGTTTTGTTCCAGGAGGCTCTGTGCCATGAAGTCTTCATCCATTTCTCCTGGACCAGAGAGTATGGGGATATCAAGTGTCATCCAGCCAAGCAGAAGCCCAGTGCTGGATGCAGCCCATCCTGGCAGCCTGAATTCCCTACAGCAGCTGAGCATCAGCAATCAAGCAGACTCTACAAATGTGCTCAGGGCTCCCTGGGTGCCAGAGGCTGAAGAAAAGAGGTCCCCCAGTTCTTGGAGGTTTCAGCAGGCCTGGGGACAGCAGGAGGCCAGGGGCCATATTGATCCTGGGTTTAGGAGAGGAGGAATCAATCTTCTGAGCCTTGGTGGAGGGGATAAGCCAAATCCTCCTGGCCTGAGGGAGCCCCAGGAACAGTGGAAGATAAAACTGTATTTGGGGGAGCCTGACACCAACCGGCTAAAACAAGTCTTGCCAGACAGATTCCAGTTTGCAAGAGACAAGAACAGAGGAGGCCACAATGAAGCAATGAGACAGCAGCACTGTCCAGTCCCTGCAGCTGATGGAGCTCCTCACTCTATGCCCACCTGGCTATCCAGGGCCACAGCTGCTGAGCCACCACCAGCTGTGGCCCAACAGGCACCTGCAGCAGAGCTCATGGATCAGGGAAGGGACCAGTTCCCAGGGGGCAGGAGAAATGAGCAGGAGGAGCCTGACCTCCCATCACAGCAGAGAAGAGACCCCAGCCCTGGACAGGAAAGCAGCATGATCCCTCTGGACCAGTGTGATGCTTGCCAGGGCTCAGGTGTGACCTGCCAGGGCCCCTGTGGTCATGCCTTGTCCAGGACATGTTTTGCAGTAGACAATACACAGCCAGATTACTGCAGATCCCCCCCAGCTGCCCCAAGCAGCAAGATCTTGGGGACAGTGAAGATCTCCTCCCTGTCTCAGAGCCTGCCTGGATACTATCGGGACCCAACACTTCAGCTTGCTTACAGCATCCCTGATGGTGTGCAAGGGGTAGGTAGCACCACAGAGCTTCCCCATCCCACTGCAGCCCGCACAGGGGGTGGCTGTCAGGGTGGCTGGGGGGAAAAGAGCAATCACAGCTCCCTGCCCCACATGCAAAGCAGCAGAGCCTATGTTTCATTAACCTATGAAAGGCAAAAAGCTCTACACCAGGTTTTGGAGCAGCTTGCTGCTTCTCAAGCGCATTTGTGAGCTCTGGTTTTAGTTGACGGTGACTATTGGCCCATGGGGATCATGGTCATCAGTGTAGTTTTCAAGCTAGACAAACCTTAGAAATCCCCTCAGAGGCACAGCATTCCAGATGTTGTTTAAATTGTCTTATTCCTGTTCTAAGGTTGGGGACCCTCGCCCAGGACACCCTTACAAAGGGGGGAATTTTTGTGCCTTTCTGCCTGATAACAAGGAAGGGCTGAAGACAGCAAAGCTGCTGAAGAAAGCATTTGATCGTGGGCTGACATTCCAGATCAAGTCCTGCAATGGAGAGGAAAGAGTAACATGGGGCCTTATCCCCCACAAAACCTCCTGGGATGGAGGCAAAGCCAGGTATGGCCCAGCTCATCCTAAGCTTCTGGATATGGTTGTAGGTTTTTTAGCAATTGGAGGAGGAGAACCGTGGGCTCCAGTTCAACAAATCCCAGCTCTTCCACCCTCCCACAGTGGCAGAGTTGGTGCCTCCCTTTGCTTCAGCTTGCAGGGCAGCTGTGGCATGGCAGACCAGCCCTGGCACCCTCCAGCTGGAGCAAAAGCCCTTGCCCATCCCACAGCCATAAGTGGTGTGGAAACCTGTAAGTTCCCCTTGGACAAGAATTCTGGGCCCTGTTCACTTACAGCCTTTCCCATGATAGTGCTGGGTATGAGCTGTGCCTGCAGGCAGCAGGACATCCACTCAGCCTCTGCTGAAAGGTTGGGACAAAAATAAAGGGCTGCTGCTTCCACTGTGGTTTTGGCACATCAGCAGGACTTACCTTGCTTCTCTCTCTGCCCCACAGGAATGGCTACCCGGATGCCCAGTACCTCCATGAGGTCGGCATAATTCTGAATAAACTGGGCCTTATGTGATTCTCCCACAGCCTGTGGCTTCCCTTTACCTTCTTTTCCTGCTGAGAAAACTGCAGCTTAACAGAGACAGCTCAGGAAAAAGCATGTGTTTGTCAAAGGAGCACCTGCATTCCCCAGATGTAGCCAGAAATCTGCACATTAGCAAAGAGCAGCATCCCATCCCTGCCCCATGCAGGCCTCAGCACGGATCAGGGCTTCCCAGAAACTCCAGCTCCTCTCAGATGTGTGTCCTGCCACCCAGTCACAGAGCTGACTGCAGGCTGAGCCCCATGTGGCTTTCAGTAGCAGACACAAACCTGGGCAGGAGTCTGCACCTAGTCCAGCCCCAGCTTCTGGAAGTCTCTTCCAGCTCCTGCCACTACAGGCAGGTTCCAGCTCAGCTGCTGCCAGAGCTGGGGCTGGAGATGAATTGTCTTTAGTGTCAGCTCTTCACGCTGCCAGCTCAGGCCCCAGCAGACAGCCCCATGCTCCAGCCCCTCCCCAGCACCTGCTCTGAGGCCAGCAGGTGACCTGGTGCTCTCTTGAGGGGAACATTAACAGCTTTCAGCACCCACAGCAGCTGCCTCCCAGGGACAGGCTCTATGCTGACAAATAAACAGGATTAATTCTCGTGTTTGGTAGTGGCTGTTCATGCCTTGTCTTACCCTCAGCCCAGGCACCCACTTCAGTCCCACCTGGCTACTGAGACACCCCAATACCAAGTGCAGAGCCCAGCTAAAGGTTTCACAAAGAAAAATCACCATGGCTGCCCTCCAGGAAGAGTGTCAGGAACAACACTCAAGCCAACAATTAACAATTGTCCCTGTGAGCAGAGGCATCTCCTCATGCTGGGAGCGTCACACTTTGTCAACTGAACCTGCCCTGAGCTGTGGGCAGAAGGTTCATGACAACAGAAACCTGAGCAGCACACTGTGCAAGGTTTTGTTATGCTTTAATTAACATTTGAAACACATAAGGCATATGGTAACATTTGACAGAGGAGCAGTACACATTGTAGTCATGTAAACAGCAGTGGCACAGTTGTCTTCCGTCCAACTTGGTTACACGCACAAAGCGAAATATATTTTTTAAACAAAAGATTTGCTATGTGTCTGTAGGATGAGCATCACTCATATCACAAATCTGCAAATCAACACAATTCAGACAGTACAGACCAGACCATATGCTGTAAGAGGCTCACTCAGAGTCTAACACGTTTCACATCATGCTCATGTACTACTTGCCAATAACACTTTGCCGTCACGAGGGTTCAGCACACCAGAGACTAAGCAACCAGAGTGGTTTAACACCTATGATAGCAGCTGTCAGCAGGCCAGGATCCTGCACCAGCTGAAGCCTCACACACACAGTGCTTCTTACTTCTCCCTGGCCAATCGATTCTAGTTTAATACAGGTGTCTGGAACAAAACATAGAGCTGAACTCCTTCCCAGAGCACCTGGCAGGGGCCACACTCCTCTGTGCAAGCAGAGGCTACCTCTGCTCCCTCCCCCTCCTGCAGCCAGCTTGCAACACAAGTGAGAAACCAAAGAGTCAAAAATGTGGCAACCACTGCCGGGTGATAGCAAAGGAGTTGCACTTTGTCCAAGACCAGCAGCACCAGGCTGGAGGCCACTGCAGCAGCGACAGGAGAGGCCCTTGTGCTGAGCCTGCCGCAGCAGGCAGGGCTGTGAGTGCCTCCTCTGCTCATCAACTCCTTACACTTCCACTTGGACTCCTCATGGCACAACCTTTGAGCCAGACAATCAGTAAAATAAACATTAAATTGCACTTCTGGAATGGCACACATGATTAAGTACAGGTATCTCCCAGTTCTTCAGTAGCACAACTCTGCCCTAAACAAGCAACATTGAATGGAATGATTTTTATCCTAGGGTTTCGTTTTGGTTTTTTTTTTTGCTTTGGTCCTTAGTATACAAACTGGCTGGTTAACTTGATTAAGACACTTGAAGTTGTTTTACATAGGTTCTATACTTACTGGCCCATAGAAAAGTAAAGTAAAAAACCAAAACACAACCAACCACACCCACCTAAAGCAGAGCTTCGAGCAGGGGCGGAGGATTGCAAGGTTACATTTAATCTTGGTCTTCCTGTAGAAAACACTGTTGCTACCAAGAGACACAAAATAGCCAGTGCAGAACTCAAACAGGCAGTAACTGCTCGGCATTCCTGCCTCGATAAGGGCTTCAGGAATTTCTGGGTAGAAGACATGAGAGCCCAAAGAGAGCCAGGATTGTTTCCAAAGAGCCAAGGCTGGAGCAGCTGATAAAGCCTCACTCAAGGTTCGCTCTGGAGCCAAACAGCTGCCCTGGGGGAGAAACAAGGGCTTTACAACAGGTCTTACAGACTGGGGGGTACAGAACCATCAGATCAGCCTCAGAAAGGCTGGAACACCCGGGGAGAGGACAGCTAATTCACGGAAAATCCAATGACATCACCAGTGTTCACAAAACAGAGCTAATAAGAGTCAAAACAGGGTTTTGGCAATACTTTGAAAGGCCAGAATGGAAAAGGCCCCAGTGACTTCCTAGTCATGTAGCAGAAGGCACCGAGATGCTGCTTCCCGTGGCACACAGGAGGCAGCAGGGCAGAGGGGTCTGATGGGGAGCTGTGAGGCTCCTGGGCTGTGAGAGCCCTGCCTGACCCAAGGCCATCCACGTAAGGCACTGAGCACGGGATTGGCTCAGAATAAAGCAGGGAGAGGATGTTAAAATGAAACACACCGTAACAACTTTCCCTTTTACAATCCTGCAGCGCTGGAAGATGTGTGGGGTTCTGTGCCTTTTGAGCACGCTGCCCTGTCATCAAGATGAAGTCCAGTTTCTCAGAGGAACAGGTGCAGACTTTCCATTTCAGCAATTTAGACAGTCCTTCTGTTTTCACACCTGGTAAAGCAGCATCAGACACGGCTGGATTCAATCTAAATTAGCTTGACAGGGCAGGTTGAAAGAAGCAGCAAGATTTTGGATTCAGAAAGGTAAAAAGTTGTGCTTGAGAGTTCCATCAGCCTGTGTTTATGAAGTTGAAGAGATGAACTGACAAGGATCTGTGAGAGGACTCCAGACTCCTCTGAGGTTGTGGGGAACAGGGTTGTTGCAATATTTAAAGTTAGCCAGGGCAGGACCCCTGGAAGCTGTGCCTATGCATTTCTAAAGAACTCTGGACTGAGCCTAAGCACCTGAACCACAAGCTGGCACTGACAAACAGGATTCCCACTGGAGCAGGCTGAGGGAGAAGCCAGAGAGGAATCCTAGCCCTGTGTGGCTCTCTTGGTGGTGGGACTGCATGTCTGGCCCTGTGCCCAGCAGGTACCTGCCCTCCTTGGGCCTTGGGACCTCCCTGTGGGCTAATTAAGCAGGATTCTAGTCTCAAGGTTTTGCTTCTGGAGCATAAGTTCTTCCATGATGGACAGCTCTTCTTGGTGCCCTTGGGTTTACCATTTCAAAACCAAAATGAAGCCCAAAAGCCCACCACACCTACATCCCATAACAAGTAAGCACCGGAGTTGCCCAGGGCTGCAGGTAGGGTCCAGTGGGAAGGACAGCATCACCCAGGACTCAAGGTGCTCACAGAGCTGGTCTCTAACACAGCTCTCTTCACAAATACACACAAGGAAAGAAAAGCAGAAGAGAAGCACAGTTCTGGTATTGGGAGGAGCATCCCAGGTAGCTCCTAAACCCTCAGTGCTGGAGCCCCAAGACAAAGATTCAGGGGAAGAAAACTCAAGCCCTGCTGCAGCAAATGAGCTGGGACACAAGGGAAAACTGCTCAGGACGTGCAGGTCAAGAGGCTGGGCTGTTTATCATCTAACTGCTACCCTGGCAACAGCTTCACTAACCAGTGTGCCACAGGGAGAGGCAGCCCAGGCTACTGGGCAGCCAGCCCACAGGACTGGCTCTTGAAAGTTACTTCCCAAACTGCAACACCTCCTCAGCACACAGGGCCCTGCACAAAGCAATAACAGGGGATTATTTTGTTTCCATCTCAATGAAGTCCAATTCAACACTGCAGCCCTTGGAAATACAAAGACAAGGGTGAAGCCCTAACAATACCAGCTTGGAGCCCAACATAATAAAGCACAGAGCCAACATCAATTGTTCCAGTCGTTTGTGACACAGTTGAGTCCTTATGGTCTCTAAGAATCACACACTGCTCAGATCTCTCTATACAATTTGGAAATAGAAAATGGACAGGATCAGGTTACCTAATTGAATCTTTTCTTCTGTAGTCAGACACAGCCTAGCCCAGCCTGTCAGGGTATTTACTGACTGCAAATGAAGTATGATATGCCATAGACTCCAAATTGCCAGGATGGCCAAGGCAAAACCATCAGGAGCTGTTACTATCTGGCTGTGTTAGTGGCCTACAAAAAGCAGAGGGAATAGAGCCGGGTTACTGTGAACAGAAGTGGCTGGAATTAAACTAGGCCAGCTGTGGTTTTCCTTTGGCTGTGGAGGAAACATCCTACATTTGGCCAATCCTCTGCTGAACAGGCTTCCCAAAGCTGACAGTGCAAACGCTTCAGCAGGGCTCAGTTTCTGCAGAGATACTTGGCAGTTGTTACAGTACATTGTGCCGTGACTCTACAGTGACAGGCTGTGCAGTTGTTAGTCACCAACTGCTTGGAAGCTTCAGCCTCACTGCCAGAGAAAAATAGGGTTAGTCTGGAAATTCAGTGGAGAAACAAGTGGTTAGAAAACAGTATGAAACAGACAGGTTTCAAAAGAGAGAGCAGGAGGCATATCTGGCAAAGGGTCAGTCACAACAAGAGCATGCAAACCTCAGCTGAATGATAAACCATGATGTTCTTGTACTGGTGAAAGATGGAAGATACTGATCTGTCCATTTCCAGGTCCCAAAGAGATCAGGGAGTTAAACCATGAATTCATAATCTGCATACATCTCTTCTCCTTAGTTCTCTACTTTTTTAGATTCTTCCTTGGGTGCTTCAGGAACCAGGATGACTTTTCCAACATTCTTCTTTTCTTGCATCTGCTTCATAGCCTCTGCCACCTGGAAGCAAAAGGAGTCTGGTGAGACCCCCCCATCCACTGCAGGGTGCATCCCTGCTCTTCCTGAGGCATAACTGGGAGGCAGCTTTCCAGTTCAAGCAAGTCCCAAGCATCCAGGTGCCTCTGCACAGGTGTGTTTTGGGCAGACCTGGGCAACCACCCCAGAAGGCCCATAGGAAACTACACTCAAGAATTCACACAGCCTTAACACACAATGCTCTGCTCACACAAATGTGGAAGTGCAGTGTGTGTCACCACAGCTTCCTCTCCAAAGGGAGGAATCCAGCCACCTCCCAGGAGAACAAAGCCCCCACCAGCTACACAAAACAATATATGCACAGAATTGTATTATTATTATCATCATTTTCAAGCACCTGGGCCAGGCCTGGAATCAAAGCTTTCCTTAAACCTTTGCATCAGACTAGTTCTCATGTATGAACACTGACTGATCATCACTAAATTCTTTGATCCCCTACAGCAAGTCCTACCCCAGCATAGGATTCTCAAGGGAAGAGCCTGACACTGCCTGGACACATCAATGCAATAACCCTGAGCAGAGCAGAGCTGGTGAAAAACCTGCTGCCCCCTTCTAATGTCCTCATTCTGCTTCACTGCCTGGGCTCTTTTGCACTCTTGGAAGGGCAGCAACAACCTCCCCATCTGTCTGCTTAATTACAGGGTACAGAATACTCAGGGCATACTCCAGTCTGATGGATAACCCAGCCTCCTCCTGGCTGCTGCTGCCCATGGAGCACAGCTGAGCCCCTGCCCTGCTCCACAGGGACACTGTCTGGCACTGCCCAGCCCTGTGCATTGGAGCAGAATAGCCCAGCCACTTTACTCAGCCTTAATATTTTAAAAGTAATAAGGCGCTGAATGTCCGAGAACAGATGGTTATTCGACATTTTCAACAGTTCAGGCACCATCAACAAGGTGCTGACTCTACCACTGCTTGCCTGTAGGTCAGGTCAGCTCAGACTCACCTGATCAAAGGGCCACACAGAGTCTATTTTGGGCTTGATTTTGCCTTGACTGTATAGGTTAACCAGCTTGGCTACAACGCTTCTGAGAAGCTCAACTTCTTCATCCATATATCCAAGATGGTAGCCGCACACAGCCTTGTTCTGGTGCAGGAGCTGCAAGGCAGTGATGCTGAACTGGTTCCACCAGGTTTTAGCCATAGCCATGAGGTTCTTCTTCTGCCCAGTGAGCAGGTTTGCTACACCTTAAAAGGAGACAAGCCACAGATAGGTTGGAACACAACACAGAAGGCAATGGGCATCCCATGAACAGCTCAGACCACGCACAGGGGAACAGCTACTCAGCATAGTGAGGGACAGAGCTGAGAACTGGATCCCAGCAGAACTGTCCAGCTGAGCTGCAACGGAAACAGGCACCTGCCTCAGCCTCGAGATCCACAGAATTTGGATTATCAGCACTCATATGGCAAAAATGCAGAATAACTACTCTCTCTGGCCCTCCTAAGGCAGCAGCAGTGCAGCTAGACTGCAGTGCTGGCAGAGATAAGAAAGGGTTACAAGTGACATGCAGCCAGGCTGGCAGGACAGCTTTCCC